>NC_086322.1:308855730-309567605 GCF_036172605.1 Pelobates fuscus
CTTACTCCTTCACTTCCTGTTCTATTCCTTCCATCTTTATTTGTCCCTTTATTTTCCTTCCTGCCTTACTCCTTCACTTCCTGTTTTATTCCTTTCATCTTTATTTGTCCCTGTCTTTTCCTTACTGGCTTACTCCTTCACTTCCTGTTCTTTTCCTTTTTCCTTGTAATGGCCATCCCCTTCCAGTCGTATTAATGGATTACATCATTTGTAGCTCTATAACATTACTATGACATTACAGAAATGGGGACGATTTACCACAGCAGACAGATGCTACTTTGGGTGAAATAGTCATAAATGTTGAGAAACATTCAACTTGTTTTCATGATGATTACATCTTATTTTGCATTGTGTACCAAATTAGTGCAACATTTACAGAAGCTTAGCATCTGTTTTTTCCCTTAATACATTTCCACATACTATGAAACGATGGTACTCTCGGTAATATTTGCTTAAATGGAGAAGGAACACATGGATGTCCCAAACTATGACTATTGACATGCAAAACTGTGAAACATAACTAAGGAAGAAAACATGTAACGTACAAAATGTTTTACTAATTGGAATGTTGTACAGAGCCATGAATCCAAAGCAGTGAGTAAAATAACTGAATCTATGATGGACTAATTGTGTGGGAACATCACCCTCTGGGTACTACACGCAGTACCACTCTGTGTGTGTGTGAAGTTATAGCAACATTTCCAAATAGAATACATGTATGTGTATATGTGTAAATATATATACATTGTGCACAAATTCAAATTCGTAACTAACGCACGTGCTAACCAATCCAAGAGAGCTCACGTCATGTCCTAGAGTCCAATCCATGTACTGAATTAGGAAAATATCAACAAATTAGTTATTAGGACCTTGTAAATTCATTACTCAGAAATTATTTACATATATCTAAACTTTAATATAAATGCTGACATTAATAAATACTTGTTAAGTGATTTGAATCACTATGGTAACTGGTAGAGGTATAATTAACTAGCACCTAATAATTAATTCATATTTTTATTATTATTATGATATTTATATAGCGGCATCAAATTCTGCAGCGCTTTACAATGGGTGGACGAACAGACATGTAGTTGTAACCAGACAAGTTGGACACACAGGAACAGAGGGGTTGAGGGCCCTGCTCAATGAGCTTACATGCTAGAGGGAGTGGGGTAGAATGACACAAAAACGTAAGGATAGTATTAGACTAGTGACAGTTGCAGAAGAGGAATCAGTCGGGAGCTATTAACAGTTTAATTGATATGCTTTTATGAAGAAGTGGGTTTTTAACAATTTTTTTGAAGGAGTGGAGACTGGGTGAGCATCTAACGGAGGAGGGAAGCAAGTTCCACAGGAACGGTGCAGCCCTCGAGAAATCTTGAAGGCGAGCATCAGAGGTGGGAGTACGGACAGAAGATAGACGTCTTCAGCAGATCGTAAGGGCCTAGACGGGACATACTTGTGTATAAGGGAGGATAGATAGGTGGAAGCAGCATTATGTAGAGATTTGAAAGCAAGAACCAGAATTTTAAATTGAGCTCTATATTTTATCGGAAGCCAATGTAGGGACTGACAGAAGGGTGAGGCATGGGATGTTTGGGTGGACAGGAAGATGAGCCTCGCTGCCGCATTCATTATGGACTTTAACGGCACAAGTTGGGAGCACGTAAGACCACTGAGAAGCGGAGAAGCGGATTACAGTAGTCAAGGCGAGAAAGGACAGTGGAATGGACCAACACCTTAGTCGCATCTGGCGTTAGGTAGGGGCGGATGCGTGCAATGTTTTCAAAACGGAAATGACAGGATTTGGTGATAGATTGAACATGAGGCTTTAAGGAGAGGTCGGAGTCAAAGAGAACACCTAGGCAGCGAGCCTGCGTGGTGGAGCTGATGGTAGCATCGTTGAATTGAAGGGAGACAGACACAGGAGTAACAACACTTGAGGGAGGAAACACCAGAATTTCAGTTTTGGTTAAGTTTAGTTTAAGGAAGTGGGCAGCCATCCAGTTAGAAATAGCAGAGAGGCAGTCAGAGACACTAGTCAAGAGGGACAGGGAGAGATCAAGAGAGGACAGATACATTTGTGTGTCATCTGCATAGAAATGATATTGGAAGCCAAAGGAGCTAATAAGTTTACCAAGGGAGGCAGTGTAGATGGAGAACAGTAGGGGACCAAGGACTGAACCTTGGGGGACACCAACAGAGAGGAGTTGGGTAGAAGAAGCAGAGCCAGAGGAAGAAACACTGAAAGAGTGCTGGGAGAGGTATTTACATTTATAATTTAATTATGTGACTTGAACATTCTCCAAATAACCCTAAAACACCAATTCATTTAAAAAGAAAAAAAAAAGAAAATAAATAGAAATAAAGACTTTAATACCCCACTATATTTCATTCAAAGCTGAGCTGTTTTGCGTTTAATTTATATAAATACTTTGGGCTGTGTTGAGTACAGACAGTTTCGGAGTTTAAATTGATGTAGCATTACTGTACTTATATTGCTTAAATGCCCTCTCATGCATCAAAATTAAATACAGCGACATATCTGACGTGATACCAGAGCCTGATGCTATGAATCTGTCACCTCTTTATCCCTCTTGCTGATACAATGCTTGAAAGAAACAAGATTGGGGGGGAAAGGACAGATGTTCTCTCGTTAATAGTGACAACTTCCCATCTGTTACGAGCCGCATGTTTTTTACCCACTGATCTGTGTCTTGACCCATATTCTTAAACACCGAACAGATGGAGGGCTTCAAAGGGGACTGAGGTACACAGAGAAGCATGTAAATAAGGATTCGCACACAATTTTGTTCTTGTTCAGCATATGGCTATGGACCAAAATTCGAATATTTTTTTTTTTTTTTTTAATGCATACACGTTAAAGAATGCATTATTATAAGTACGTTTATAAAAGACAAGATAATAAATTATAAATCTGCTTCAGATCAATTTTATAAACTCATATCAGAAAATGAAATGTGTATCTATAGTTAGATGACACAGTGCAGCAGAATGCTTTGAGAGTTTTTAATAGTTATGCTTATAACAATGTATTCACTAATACATTTTAAAACGTATTATGTTCATGACATCATAATTAATAGAACATTAAATTTTTTTTTAGATTTTACCTGCAGTTTTTAGATTTTACTTTCCCAGATAAGGTTCTAATATAATTTGACAAATGACGCTAGAATGAGGCCAGAACACTCATTGAACCATAACTACTACAGCTGGCAATAGTGGTTCTTTGGCTCGGCATGTTCCTGTAAAGTGATACTCCAACCACCATCACCATTTCAGTGATTTGAAGTGGTCATGGTGGAAGTAATCTGTTTGTGACACATTTCTGCTTGAAACACATCACATACAGATACATCTGCACTTGTGTGCCAAGGGGTAGTTACACCCCCTGTCACTCATGACTACGGCAAACCCAGAACTCTGTTCCTGACTAATTCCAGTTCTGTGAATAAAATATGTCCATCTTTAGCAGACATTGGCAACTGATGTATTGAGCTTTTTCCTTGTAGGCCGAGCAGTGGTGCACCTGGAGCATTTGGCACTCAGGGCATATCCTATATTTGTGTGTCTTCCCCGATTCCCAACATCCAATCTTCCTCACCTCTTCCAACCTCTCTCCCCAACTTCCAATCTCCCCCTCCCCACTTTCAATCTCCCTCCCACCTTCCAATTGCCCTCCCAAACTTCCAGTCTCCCTCACTACCTTCCAATCTCGCTTCCCACTTTTCAGTCTCCCCCTGCCAACCTTCCAATAGAGGAATTCTAGTCAAACACCAACACTACCTAGAAACACACTGTTCCAATCAAACACCAACACGATTTGCAACCACACGGTTCTTATCAAACATCAGCACTACATACAAACACACTGTTCTAACTGAACACCAAATCTACACACAAACAGACTGTTCCAATCAAACACCAACACTATATTCAAACACAACAGAAAAAAGGAAGTGAGGAAAGTTCCCCGTAAAAAACGGAGCTCTTCTTCTCACGACCGCTACCCCCAATATACAATGTCAATGGAAAATAACAAAAAACTTTAATAAAACACAAAAATAATATCACACTAACACACTTAATATATCACCCAAAAAAAATGTGGGTTAAAACAATGAAACCATACGACTGCAACAATATATTTGCAAGACAGTGCAGCAGAAAGCCTTATGGGGTACATACAGCAACAGCCTTCACATAAATGCAATTTGTTACTAGTACAATAAAACAAAGTTGCAATAGTGAGAAGACAAAGTAGCTGGCCAGAACCTCCCATAAAGCTGCAGCCTATTTTAAATGTTTCATGCCACAAGGCAAGAAAAGAGAACAATGAATTCTCAAATTCCAAGCTTATCTTGGTTTCCCTACACCTTCCGATAATCCTGAGGTATATATGCTTATACGTTAATGATAAGAAAAATTCAGGGTCTATCTAAAGCAATCAAAGGATAATAAATCGAAAGGATAGTAAGATAAAAAATAGTAGAGGAAAATAAAGTATGAAAAGATGGCTAAGTCTAAACAGAGCTCAACAGAAGGCTACATCGCCATAAATGCTCCTAATACAGAGTCATAGTAGTCATTCTATTTTCTCACTAAGACTGCAAGGTTCTCCTGGAAGCTGTCAAGGCAGTCGGGAAAAGTTAAATCCAGATACAGGATCGTTCCAAAGAGCAGTAGATCAAGCTGCTCAGTCAATCAAGCTGCCCAACGCGCGTTTCGGCGGTCTCACCGCCTTTCTCAAGGGCCAATCGTGTATACTGAGCCTCCCCTTGTTTCCCTTAAATACCCAAAGTTCCTACCTGTTCCGGATGGGGCGGAGGTCCCTAAGTGGCCGCAAGCCGAGTGTACTTAATTGTGGCTTGTGGTGTGCGCATGTCCGTACTTGGGTGTTGGCGCATGCGCGAGAACTTTAATATATTTCTTTGTGGATAATCGTTCACGCATGCGCCCGGACTTTGTCTCTCGACTTTCGATTGTTCCAATGTGCAGATGCACCCAACCATGTCCGAGTGTCAGCGCATGCGCAAGGATTTCATTATGCGCATGCGCACGGACATAGTCGTCGAGTAGCATGTCCGAGTGTCAGCGCATATGCAACAAACTTCATTATGCGCGTGCGCACGGACATAGTCGTCGAGTAGATCGATCCCTTGAAGGGGACAGATCTGCTTCAAGTAAAAAAGCTGGTCAACCCTGTACGAGGGGTTGCTTTTGAGAGTAATACAGGGGCTTTACTTCTAGTGCCGTCTATTAGAAGTACACAGATAAGGGAGGGGGGGCTTTTACAGTTACTGATCCCTAATGGATTACGTGTCAAGAGACATGAATTAAAGTTAAAAAGTTCAAACAAAAGTTATACATTAAATTGATATGTACAGTATCAGAGTGGTATATATGCTGAAGGTAAGGCATGGTTCAAAGGGGGACCTGCTTAGTTGGACCCCATCCAAAAAGGTAATGAGACACAAAACTTATCAAATAAATGGGGCAAAGGAAAAGCCCTCATTAAGGCCACCAGGTTGAAGTGTTTTTAACCTATATATCCATTTGGATTCTCTCTGCCTCAGAATTCTGTCAAAATCCCCCCGTCTCTGATTCCTCTTAACCAGTTCAAGGCCACAGAATCTGAGGTTATTAGCGTCACCATGGTGGTGTTCCTTTAGATGTCTAGATACAGGCGTTTCTAGACGGTTCCTTGGGGACCTTACATGTTCCAAGATTCTTTCTTTGAAGGCTCTGAAGGTCTTGCCCACATACCTCTGTCCGCAGGAGCATGATAGAAGGTACACTAGTCCCTTAGTATTACAATTAAAGAAATCTTTAATCTTTATAGGGTCACCCCCTGTAGTGTCACTTATAGTTTTTGAGCCTTTGGAAATATATCTGCAGGCGACACACCTACCACAGCCGTAAGAGCCGCAGGGTGGGGTGCCCAGCCAGGTTGCTCTTGGTTGTACAGGGGTAGAAAAATGGCTTGGTACCAGCATATCGCGGATGTTGCGTCCCCGTCTGGCCGTGATGTCAATATGAGGGCCAAGGACGTGTTTAAGATGGGCATCATTTCGCAGTAGAGGCCAATTTTCCATTGACATTGTATATTGGGGGTAGCGGTCGTGAGAAGAAGAGCTCCGTTTTTTACGGGGAACTTTCCTCACTTCCTTTTTTCTGTTGATTTTCTACATATAGAGGGTTAAGCCCTATACTACCCCTGTAACCCTTCCTTAGTTATTTGGTCAGAGTTTACTCCCTGACTGATAACTCTCTTGCTTATAATTTTTCTGGTTTCAATACCTGGGTTACTTGAGTGGTTACATTTATTTGAAGAGGTAATTATGGCAGGTTTTTTATCCAACAAATTGGACAGTAGCATCTGGTGTAAGGATGCAGACAATGTCTTTTCGAATACAAAACTAGACCCTAACGCTATGACCCCGGATATCAATAAATCTTTCAAAAAACTCCAAAATCTATATAAAAGTCAGATTCGGACTTGTTGGGAGGTCTCCTCTCTCGAAAATTACATAAAGAGAGACATGATACCGAGGGGCCTTAGAGTGAGAAATATTCCCTCATCTCACTCTGAAAATACTGAGCTAATGAAGGAGTGGGAGTGTGCAGCTGGAACCTGCTCTAAAACTTTTATGAATATTATTTGTAAATTTGAGCAAGACAAGCTTAAGACAGTGAATGCTAGTCTCGATGAGGAGATCAGCACGATTAAACAGTTTCAAAGTGATCCTAATTTTGCATTCATGGAATCCAGGCTAAAACAAAACCTGGATAAATACCAGGATATAGTAAAATTCAGGAAACATGACAAATTTCTGAGAGATTTAAATGACTATGAAACTGGGAACATCTACAAATCTTTCAATCGAAGAATCAGACGCACCTCAGATAATACTTTGACATCAGACTACGACTCTTCAGATACTGACTCAGGTAGTCAAATTACTCCAGTTGAGTCCCAACCACAACTATCCACCTCCACAATGACTCCCAACCCAAGGGGGATCCTCAAGAAAGGGGTTAATTTTTTAGCCATGGGCAACCAGGAAGAATTCCCAAGTCAACGTACAAGGTACCAAACCAGGTACCCAAGGGGAGGGGGGAGAAGGAGAAGATATTAGATGCCACTCAAAAAACAGTAACTGAGTCACAGGTCATAAATCTGTCGTCCCGTATATTGAACCAAGACCAACTTAGGGTTCTAGGAAGGGGATTATCATTTGTACCGACCCCACCATTTGACAGATTTAGTTGGATCAAAGATCTCCACCTTTTTATTCGTAAACTGGCATTACATAAATTCCATTCAATTCAGAATGAGAAAAAGGCTAGAGATCTTGGATTCACGACCAAAGACTATCAGTGCCTGACTACCCTCCTCTCTCTCCTTGACGAGAATGATCCAACTATCACCCATAAATACACCAACCTAAAACCCCAGAGTAGATACACACCGAGCTTTGCTGGCTTCAGAAATATAGAACTTTTTCTTGAAGCAGCAAGGAACGAAATTGAAAAAATCAATTTTAGATCCCTTTCCATTCGATCAAATGACAACCTCCACAAAAACGAACAGCGGGCCTTGAAGTCACTGCAAGACGATAGTAATATCATTGTCAAACCAGCGGACAAGGGGGGGAATGTCGTGATTATGGATGTTAACAAATACGTAGAAATGGTTGAATGTGTGTTGGGTGACTCTGTGACATATAAAAGCATCAAATCTGACCCCACGAATGATTATCTCCAGAAATATAAAGAAATTCTGGATGACGGCCGCAGTAGAGGGTTGCTGTCGGGGGACGAATATGACTTTATCCTCAATCGTCACCCCAAGATAGCAACCTTCTACTGCCTGCCTAAGGTTCATAAAAACAAAGAGCAACCCCCTGGACGTCCAATCGTCTCAGGTGTGGATAATCTCACACAAAATGGAAGCTTGTACGTAGACAAGATTCTAAGACCCTTTGTGGAGGCCCTCCCCTCATACATTAGGGATACTAAACAAGCTCTAAATAGACTGTCAGGGCTCAGATTTCCACCAATAGCGAATCTTTGTAGCCTGGATGTAGAATCCCTTTATTCCTCCATCCCTCATGAGAGGGGGATTGAACATGTTGGATTCTATCTCAATCAGAGACCACGTGAAGATGACTCCCATACAACCTTTGTTCTACGTTTACTGGGTTTTATTCTGTCACACAACTATTTTTTGTTCAACTCCAAGTTCTACCACCAGGTGAGGGGTACCGCCATGGGCACAGCGTGTGCTCCATCATACGCGAACCTCCACCTGGGGTGGTGGGAACATTGGATAAATACATCTGGGAAGTTGGCAGAATTTTTACCCAAGATTCTATGGTGGGGTCGTTATATTGACGATGTTCTAATCGTCTGGCAAGGTACCCCCCAGGAATTTTCAGATCTGGTTGCTCTTCTTAACCAGAATGAAGAGAACCTGCGATTTACATCCGAATTTGGGGGTCGCTCCATTAATTTTCTAGATGTGACCATCACCCTGGACGAGGGAGGCACATTTCAATCCACACTGTATAAAAAACCAACGGCTACAAACTCGCTTCTCCATTGGAGTAGTCATCACCCTAGACCACTTAAAGAAGGCATTCCCACTGGTCAATACCTCCGTCTCCGCAGGAATTGCAGCGATACTTTGGACTTCAAACTTAAAGCACAACAACTCAGAGCCCATTTTAAAGCAAAGGGCTACCCGAACCGCTGCCTGAAGAGGGCATACAAAAGGGCACTAGGGACCCAGAGAAGTACACTTCTTTGTGACCAACCCGACAAAGATACAACGACGGAAACCGGAAAAATACGTATGATCGCAACATACGACGCAGGCTGGTCCGAAGTCAGGAAGTCTCTGGATAGATTTTGGCCTCTACTGCGAAATGATGCCCATCTTAAACACGTCCTTGGCCCTCATATTGACATCACGGCCAGACGGGGACGCAACATCCGCGATATGCTGGTACCAAGCCATTTTTCTACCCCTGTACAACCAAGAGCAACCTGGCTGGGCACCCCACCCTGCGGCTCTTACGGCTGTGGTAGGTGTGTCGCCTGCAGATATATTTCCAAAGGCTCAAAAACTATAAGTGACACTACAGGGGGTGACCCTATAAAGATTAAAGATTTCTTTAATTGTAATACTAAGGGACTAGTGTACCTTCTATCATGCTCCTGCGGACAGAGGTATGTGGGCAAGACCTTCAGAGCCTTCAAAGAAAGAATCTTGGAACATGTAAGGTCCCCAAGGAACCGTCTAGAAACGCCTGTATCTAGACATCTAAAGGAACACCACCATGGTGACGCTAATAACCTCAGATTCTGTGGCCTTGAACTGGTTAAGAGGAATCAGAGACGGGGGGATTTTGACAGAATTCTGAGGCAGAGAGAATCCAAATGGATATATAGGTTAAAAACACTTCAACCTGGTGGCCTTAATGAGGGCTTTTCCTTTGCCCCATTTATTTGATAAGTTTTGTGTCTCATTACCTTTTTGGATGGGGTCCAACTAAGCAGGTCCCCCTTTGAACCATGCCTTACCTTCAGCATATATACCACTCTGATACTGTACATATCAATTTAATGTATAACTTTTGTTTGAACTTTTTAACTTTAATTCATGTCTCTTGACACGTAATCCATTAGGGATCAGTAACTGTAAAAGCCCCCCCTCCCTTATCTGTGTACTTCTAATAGACGGCACTAGAAGTAAAGCCCCTGTATTACTCTCAAAAGCAACCCCTCGTACAGGGTTGACCAGCTTTTTTACTTGAAGCAGATCTGTCCCCTTCAAGGGATCGATCTACTCGACGACTATGTCCGTGCGCACGCGCATAATGAAGTTTGTTGCATATGCGCTGACACTCGGACATGCTACTCGACGACTATGTCCGTGCGCATGCGCATAATGAAATCCTTGCGCATGCGCTGACACTCGGACATGGTTGGGTGCATCTGCACATTGGAACAATCGAAAGTCGAGAGACAAAGTCCGGGCGCATGCGTGAACGATTATCCACAAAGAAATATATTAAAGTTCTCGCGCATGCGCCAACACCCAAGTACGGACATGCGCACACCACAAGCCACAATTAAGTACATTCGGCTTGCGGCCACTTAGGGACCTCCGCCCCATCCGGAACAGGTAGGAACTTTGGGTATTTAAGGGAAACAAGGGGAGGCTCAGTATACATGATTGGCCCTTGAGAAAGCCGGTGAGACCGCCGAAACGCGCGTTGGGCAGCTTGATTGACTGAGCAGCTTGATCTACTGCTCTTTGGAACGATCCTGTATCTGGATTTAACTTTTCCCGACTGCCTTGACAGCTTCCAGGAGAACCTTGCAGTCTTAGTGAGAAAATAGAATGACTACTATGACTCTGTATTAGGAGCATTTATGGCGATGTAGCCTTCTGTTGAGCTCTGTTTAGACTTAGCCATCTTTTCATACTTTATTTTCCTCTACTATTTTTTATCTTACTATCCTTTCGATTTATTATCCTTTGATTGCTTTAGATAGACCCTGAATTTTTCTTATCATTAACGTATAAGCATATATACCTCAGGATTATCGGAAGGTGTAGGGAAACCAAGATAAGCTTGGAATTTGAGAATTCATTGTTCTCTTTTCTTGCCTTGTGGCATGAAACATTTAAAATAGGCTGCAGCTTTATGGGAGGTTCTGGCCAGCTACTTTGTCTTCTCACTATTGCAACTTTGTTTTATTGTACTAGTAACAAATTGCATTTATGTGAAGGCTGTTGCTGTATGTACCCCATAAGGCTTTCTGCTGCACTGTCTTGCAAATATATTGTTGCAGTCGTATGGTTTCATTGTTTTAACCCACATTTTTTGGGGTGATATATTAAGTGTGTTAGTGTGATATTATTTTTGTGTTTTATTAAAGTTTTTTGTTATTTTCCATTGACATTGTATATTGGGGGTAGCGGTCGTGAGAAGAAGAGCTCCGTTTTTTACGGGGAACTTTCCTCACTTCCTTTTTTCTGTTGATTTTCTACATATAGAGGGTTAAGCCCTATACTACCCCTGTAACCCTTCCTTAGTTATTTGGTCAGAGTTTACTCCCTGACTGATAACTCTCTTGCTTATAATTTTTCTGGTTTCAATACCTGGGTTACTTGAGTGGTTACATTTATTTGAAGAGGTAATTATGGCAGGTTTTTTATCCAACAAATTGGACAGTAGCATCTGGTGTAAGGATGCAGACAATGTCTTTTCGAATACAAAACTAGACCCTAACGCTATGACCCCGGATATCAATAAATCTTTCAACAAACTCCAAAATCTATATAAAAGTCAGATTCGGACTTGTTGGGAGGTCTCCTCTCTCGAAAATTACATAAAGAGAGACATGATACCGAGGGGCCTTAGAGTGAGAAATATTCCCTCATCTCACTCTGAAAATACTGAGCTAATGAAGGAGTGGGAGTGTGCAGCTGGAACCTGCTCTAAAACTTTTATGAATATTATTTGTAAATTTGAGCAAGACAAGCTTAAGACAGTGAATGCTAGTCTCGATGAGGAGATCAGCACGATTAAACAGTTTCAAAGTGATCCTAATTTTGCATTCATGGAATCCAGGCTAAAACAAAACCTGGATAAATACCAGGATATAGTAAAATTCAGGAAACATGACAAATTTCTGAGAGATTTAAATGACTATGAAACTGGGAACATCTACAAATCTTTCAATCGAAGAATCAGACGCACCTCAGATAATACTTTGACATCAGACTACGACTCTTCAGATACTGACTCAGGTAGTCAAATTACTCCAGTTGAGTCCCAACCACAACTATCCACCTCCACAATGACTCCCAACCCAAGGGGGATCCTCAAGAAAGGGGTTAATTTTTTAGCCATGGGCAACCAGGAAGAATTCCCAAGTCAACGTACAAGGTACCAAACCAGGTACCCAAGGGGAGGGGGGAGAAGGAGAAGATATTAGATGCCACTCAAAAAACAGTAACTGAGTCACAGGTCATAAATCTGTCGTCCCGTATATTGAACCAAGACCAACTTAGGGTTCTAGGAAGGGGATTATCATTTGTACCGACCCCACCATTTGACAGATTTAGTTGGATCAAAGATCTCCACCTTTTTATTCGTAAACTGGCATTACATAAATTCCATTCAATTCAGAATGAGAAAAAGGCTAGAGATCTTGGATTCACGACCAAAGACTATCAGTGCCTGACTACCCTCCTCTCTCTCCTTGACGAGAATGATCCAACTATCACCCATAAATACACCAACCTAAAACCCCAGAGTAGATACACACCGAGCTTTGCTGGCTTCAGAAATATAGAACTTTTTCTTGAAGCAGCAAGGAACGAAATTGAAAAAATCAATTTTAGATCCCTTTCCATTCGATCAAATGACAACCTCCACAAAAACGAACAGCGGGCCTTGAAGTCACTGCAAGACGATAGTAATATCATTGTCAAACCAGCGGACAAGGGGGGGAATGTCGTGATTATGGATGTTAACAAATACGTAGAAATGGTTGAATGTGTGTTGGGTGACTCTGTGACATATAAAAGCATCAAATCTGACCCCACGAATGATTATCTCCAGAAATATAAAGAAATTCTGGATGACGGCCGCAGTAGAGGGTTGCTGTCGGGGGACGAATATGACTTTATCCTCAATCGTCACCCCAAGATAGCAACCTTCTACTGCCTGCCTAAGGTTCATAAAAACAAAGAGCAACCCCCTGGACGTCCAATCGTCTCAGGTGTGGATAATCTCACACAAAATGGAAGCTTGTACGTAGACAAGATTCTAAGACCCTTTGTGGAGGCCCTCCCCTCATACATTAGGGATACTAAACAAGCTCTAAATAGACTGTCAGGGCTCAGATTTCCACCAATAGCGAATCTTTGTAGCCTGGATGTAGAATCCCTTTATTCCTCCATCCCTCATGAGAGGGGGATTGAACATGTTGGATTCTATCTCAATCAGAGACCACGTGAAGATGACTCCCATACAACCTTTGTTCTACGTTTACTGGGTTTTATTCTGTCACACAACTATTTTTTGTTCAACTCCAAGTTCTACCACCAGGTGAGGGGTACCGCCATGGGCACAGCGTGTGCTCCATCATACGCGAACCTCCACCTGGGGTGGTGGGAACATTGGATAAATACATCTGGGAAGTTGGCAGAATTTTTACCCAAGATTCTATGGTGGGGTCGTTATATTGACGATGTTCTAATCGTCTGGCAAGGTACCCCCCAGGAATTTTCAGATCTGGTTGCTCTTCTTAACCAGAATGAAGAGAACCTGCGATTTACATCCGAATTTGGGGGTCGCTCCATTAATTTTCTAGATGTGACCATCACCCTGGACGAGGGAGGCACATTTCAATCCACACTGTATAAAAAACCAACGGCTACAAACTCGCTTCTCCATTGGAGTAGTCATCACCCTAGACCACTTAAAGAAGGCATTCCCACTGGTCAATACCTCCGTCTCCGCAGGAATTGCAGCGATACTTTGGACTTCAAACTTAAAGCACAACAACTCAGAGCCCATTTTAAAGCAAAGGGCTACCCGAACCGCTGCCTGAAGAGGGCATACAAAAGGGCACTAGGGACCCAGAGAAGTACACTTCTTTGTGACCAACCCGACAAAGATACAACGACGGAAACCGGCAAAATACGTATGATCGCAACATACGACGCAGGCTGGTCCGAAGTCAGGAAGTCTCTGGATAGATTTTGGCCTCTACTGCGAAATGATGCCCATCTTAAACACGTCCTTGGCCCTCATATTGACATCACGGCCAGACGGGGACGCAACATCCGCGATATGCTGGTACCAAGCCATTTTTCTACCCCTGTACAACCAAGAGCAACCTGGCTGGGCACCCCACCCTGCGGCTCTTACGGCTGTGGTAGGTGTGTCGCCTGCAGATATATTTCCAAAGGCTCAAAAACTATAAGTGACACTACAGGGGGTGACCCTATAAAGATTAAAGATTTCTTTAATTGTAATACTAAGGGACTAGTGTACCTTCTATCATGCTCCTGCGGACAGAGGTATGTGGGCAAGACCTTCAGAGCCTTCAAAGAAAGAATCTTGGAACATGTAAGGTCCCCAAGGAACCGTCTAGAAACGCCTGTATCTAGACATCTAAAGGAACACCACCATGGTGACGCTAATAACCTCAGATTCTGTGGCCTTGAACTGGTTAAGAGGAATCAGAGACGGGGGGATTTTGACAGAATTCTGAGGCAGAGAGAATCCAAATGGATATATAGGTTAAAAACACTTCAACCTG
The DNA here is from genome assembly GCF_036172605.1 of Pelobates fuscus. Lineage (NCBI taxonomy): Eukaryota > Metazoa > Chordata > Amphibia > Anura > Pelobatidae > Pelobates > Pelobates fuscus. Next base: position 308,870,110 of record NC_086322.1, read on the forward strand.
GTGGCCTTAATGAGGGCTTTTCCTTTGCCCCATTTATTTGATAAGTTTTGTGTCTCATTACCTTTTTGGATGGGGTCCAACTAAGCAGGTCCCCCTTTGAACCATGCCTTACCTTCAGCATATATACCACTCTGATACTGTACATATCAATTTAATGTATAACTTTTGTTTGAACTTTTTAACTTTAATTCATGTCTCTTGACACGTAATCCATTAGGGATCAGTAACTGTAAAAGCCCCCCCTCCCTTATCTGTGTACTTCTAATAGACGGCACTAGAAGTAAAGCCCCTGTATTACTCTCAAAAGCAACCCCTCGTACAGGGTTGACCAGCTTTTTTACTTGAAGCAGATCTGTCCCCTTCAAGGGATCGATCTACTCGACGACTATGTCCGTGCGCACGCGCATAATGAAGTTTGTTGCATATGCGCTGACACTCGGACATGCTACTCGACGACTATGTCCGTGCGCATGCGCATAATGAAATCCTTGCGCATGCGCTGACACTCGGACATGGTTGGGTGCATCTGCACATTGGAACAATCGAAAGTCGAGAGACAAAGTCCGGGCGCATGCGTGAACGATTATCCACAAAGAAATATATTAAAGTTCTCGCGCATGCGCCAACACCCAAGTACGGACATGCGCACACCACAAGCCACAATTAAGTACATTCGGCTTGCGGCCACTTAGGGACCTCCGCCCCATCCGGAACAGGTAGGAACTTTGGGTATTTAAGGGAAACAAGGGGAGGCTCAGTATACACGATTGGCCCTTGAGAAAGCCGGTGAGACCGCCGAAACGCGCGTTGGGCAGCTTGATTGACTGAGCAGCTTGATCTACTGCTCTTTGGAACGATCCTGTATCTGGATTTAACTTTTCCCGACTGCCTTGACAGCTTCCAGGAGAACCTTGCAGTCTTAGTGAGAAAATAGAATGACTACTATGACTCTGTATTAGGAGCATTTATGGCGATGTAGCCTTCTGTTGAGCTCTGTTTAGACTTAGCCATCTTTTCATACTTTATTTTCCTCTACTATTTTTTATCTTACTATCCTTTCGATTTATTATCCTTTGATTGCTTTAGATAGACCCTGAATTTTTCTTATCATTAACGTATAAGCATATATACCTCAGGATTATCGGAAGGTGTAGGGAAACCAAGATAAGCTTGGAATTTGAGAATTCATTGTTCTCTTTTCTTGCCTTGTGGCATGAAACATTTAAAATAGGCTGCAGCTTTATGGGAGGTTCTGGCCAGCTACTTTGTCTTCTCACTATTGCAACTTTGTTTTATTGTACTAGTAACAAATTGCATTTATGTGAAGGCTGTTGCTGTATGTACCCCATAAGGCTTTCTGCTGCACTGTCTTGCAAATATATTGTTGCAGTCGTATGGTTTCATTGTTTTAACCCACATTTTTTGGGGTGATATATTAAGTGTGTTAGTGTGATATTATTTTTGTGTTTTATTAAAGTTTTTTGTTATTTTCCATTGACATTGTATATTGGGGGTAGCGGTCGTGAGAAGAAGAGCTCCGTTTTTTACGGGGAACTTTCCTCACTTCCTTTTTTCTGTTGATTTTCTACATATAGAGGGTTAAGCCCTATACTACCCCTGTAACCCTTCCTTAGTTATTTGGTCAGAGTTTACTCCCTGACTGATAACTCTCTTGCTTATAATTTTTCTGGTTTCAATACCTGGGTTACTTGAGTGGTTACATTTATTTGAAGAGGTAATTATGGCAGGTTTTTTATCCAACAAATTGGACAGTAGCATCTGGTGTAAGGATGCAGACAATGTCTTTTCGAATACAAAACTAGACCCTAACGCTATGACCCCGGATATCAATAAATCTTTCAACAAACTCCAAAATCTATATAAAAGTCAGATTCGGACTTGTTGGGAGGTCTCCTCTCTCGAAAATTACATAAAGAGAGACATGATACCGAGGGGCCTTAGAGTGAGAAATATTCCCTCATCTCACTCTGAAAATACTGAGCTAATGAAGGAGTGGGAGTGTGCAGCTGGAACCTGCTCTAAAACTTTTATGAATATTATTTGTAAATTTGAGCAAGACAAGCTTAAGACAGTGAATGCTAGTCTCGATGAGGAGATCAGCACGATTAAACAGTTTCAAAGTGATCCTAATTTTGCATTCATGGAATCCAGGCTAAAACAAAACCTGGATAAATACCAGGATATAGTAAAATTCAGGAAACATGACAAATTTCTGAGAGATTTAAATGACTATGAAACTGGGAACATCTACAAATCTTTCAATCGAAGAATCAGACGCACCTCAGATAATACTTTGACATCAGACTACGACTCTTCAGATACTGACTCAGGTAGTCAAATTACTCCAGTTGAGTCCCAACCACAACTATCCACCTCCACAATGACTCCCAACCCAAGGGGGATCCTCAAGAAAGGGGTTAATTTTTTAGCCATGGGCAACCAGGAAGAATTCCCAAGTCAACGTACAAGGTACCAAACCAGGTACCCAAGGGGAGGGGGGAGAAGGAGAAGATATTAGATGCCACTCAAAAAACAGTAACTGAGTCACAGGTCATAAATCTGTCGTCCCGTATATTGAACCAAGACCAACTTAGGGTTCTAGGAAGGGGATTATCATTTGTACCGACCCCACCATTTGACAGATTTAGTTGGATCAAAGATCTCCACCTTTTTATTCGTAAACTGGCATTACATAAATTCCATTCAATTCAGAATGAGAAAAAGGCTAGAGATCTTGGATTCACGACCAAAGACTATCAGTGCCTGACTACCCTCCTCTCTCTCCTTGACGAGAATGATCCAACTATCACCCATAAATACACCAACCTAAAACCCCAGAGTAGATACACACCGAGCTTTGCTGGCTTCAGAAATATAGAACTTTTTCTTGAAGCAGCAAGGAACGAAATTGAAAAAATCAATTTTAGATCCCTTTCCATTCGATCAAATGACAACCTCCACAAAAACGAACAGCGGGCCTTGAAGTCACTGCAAGACGATAGTAATATCATTGTCAAACCAGCGGACAAGGGGGGGAATGTCGTGATTATGGATGTTAACAAATACGTAGAAATGGTTGAATGTGTGTTGGGTGACTCTGTGACATATAAAAGCATCAAATCTGACCCCACGAATGATTATCTCCAGAAATATAAAGAAATTCTGGATGACGGCCGCAGTAGAGGGTTGCTGTCGGGGGACGAATATGACTTTATCCTCAATCGTCACCCCAAGATAGCAACCTTCTACTGCCTGCCTAAGGTTCATAAAAACAAAGAGCAACCCCCTGGACGTCCAATCGTCTCAGGTGTGGATAATCTCACACAAAATGGAAGCTTGTACGTAGACAAGATTCTAAGACCCTTTGTGGAGGCCCTCCCCTCCTACATTAGGGATACTAAACAAGCTCTAAATAGACTGTCAGGGCTCAGATTTCCACCAATAGCGAATCTTTGTAGCCTGGATGTAGAATCCCTTTATTCCTCCATCCCTCATGAGAGGGGGATTGAACATGTTGGATTCTATCTCAATCAGAGACCACGTGAAGATGACTCCCATACAACCTTTGTTCTACGTTTACTGGGTTTTATTCTGTCACACAACTATTTTTTGTTCAACTCCAAGTTCTACCACCAGGTGAGGGGTACCGCCATGGGCACAGCGTGTGCTCCATCATACGCGAACCTCCACCTGGGGTGGTGGGAACATTGGATAAATACATCTGGGAAGTTGGCAGAATTTTTACCCAAGATTCTATGGTGGGGTCGTTATATTGACGATGTTCTAATCGTCTGGCAAGGTACCCCCCAGGAATTTTCAGATCTGGTTGCTCTTCTTAACCAGAATGAAGAGAACCTGCGATTTACATCCGAATTTGGGGGTCGCTCCATTAATTTTCTAGATGTGACCATCACCCTGGACGAGGGAGGCACATTTCAATCCACACTGTATAAAAAACCAACGGCTACAAACTCGCTTCTCCATTGGAGTAGTCATCACCCTAGACCACTTAAAGAAGGCATTCCCACTGGTCAATACCTCCGTCTCCGCAGGAATTGCAGCGATACTTTGGACTTCAAACTTAAAGCACAACAACTCAGAGCCCATTTTAAAGCAAAGGGCTACCCGAACCGCTGCCTGAAGAGGGCATACAAAAGGGCACTAGGGACCCAGAGAAGTACACTTCTTTGTGACCAACCCGACAAAGATACAACGACGGAAACCGGCAAAATACGTATGATCGCAACATACGACGCAGGCTGGTCCGAAGTCAGGAAGTCTCTGGATAGATTTTGGCCTCTACTGCGAAATGATGCCCATCTTAAACACGTCCTTGGCCCTCATATTGACATCACGGCCAGACGGGGACGCAACATCCGCGATATGCTGGTACCAAGCCATTTTTCTACCCCTGTACAACCAAGAGCAACCTGGCTGGGCACCCCACCCTGCGGCTCTTACGGCTGTGGTAGGTGTGTCGCCTGCAGATATATTTCCAAAGGCTCAAAAACTATAAGTGACACTACAGGGGGTGACCCTATAAAGATTAAAGATTTCTTTAATTGTAATACTAAGGGACTAGTGTACCTTCTATCATGCTCCTGCGGACAGAGGTATGTGGGCAAGACCTTCAGAGCCTTCAAAGAAAGAATCTTGGAACATGTAAGGTCCCCAAGGAACCGTCTAGAAACGCCTGTATCTAGACATCTAAAGGAACACCACCATGGTGACGCTAATAACCTCAGATTCTGTGGCCTTGAACTGGTTAAGAGGAATCAGAGACGGGGGGATTTTGACAGAATTCTGAGGCAGAGAGAATCCAAATGGATATATAGGTTAAAAACACTTCAACCTGGTGGCCTTAATGAGGGCTTTTCCTTTGCCCCATTTATTTGATAAGTTTTGTGTCTCATTACCTTTTTGGATGGGGTCCAACTAAGCAGGTCCCCCTTTGAACCATGCCTTACCTTCAGCATATATACCACTCTGATACTGTACATATCAATTTAATGTATAACTTTTGTTTGAACTTTTTAACTTTAATTCATGTCTCTTGACACGTAATCCATTAGGGATCAGTAACTGTAAAAGCCCCCCCTCCCTTATCTGTGTACTTCTAATAGACGGCACTAGAAGTAAAGCCCCTGTATTACTCTCAAAAGCAACCCCTCGTACAGGGTTGACCAGCTTTTTTACTTGAAGCAGATCTGTCCCCTTCAAGGGATCGATCTACTCGACGACTATGTCCGTGCGCACGCGCATAATGAAGTTTGTTGCATATGCGCTGACACTCGGACATGCTACTCGACGACTATGTCCGTGCGCATGCGCATAATGAAATCCTTGCGCATGCGCTGACACTCGGACATGGTTGGGTGCATCTGCACATTGGAACAATCGAAAGTCGAGAGACAAAGTCCGGGCGCATGCGTGAACGATTATCCACAAAGAAATATATTAAAGTTCTCGCGCATGCGCCAACACCCAAGTACGGACATGCGCACACCACAAGCCACAATTAAGTACACTCGGCTTGCGGCCACTTAGGGACCTCCGCCCCATCCGGAACAGGTAGGAACTTTGGGTATTTAAGGGAAACAAGGGGAGGCTCAGTATACACGATTGGCCCTTGAGAAAGGCGGTGAGACCGCCGAAACGCGCGTTGGGCAGCTTGATTGACTGAGCAGCTTGATCTACTGCTCTTTGGAACGATCCTGTATCTGGATTTAACTTTTCCCGACTGCCTTGACAGCTTCCAGGAGAACCTTGCAGTCTTAGTGAGAAAATAGAATGACTACTATGACTCTGTATTAGGAGCATTTATGGCGATGTAGCCTTCTGTTGAGCTCTGTTTAGACTTAGCCATCTTTTCATACTTTATTTTCCTCTACTATTTTTTATCTTACTATCCTTTCGATTTATTATCCTTTGATTGCTTTAGATAGACCCTGAATTTTTCTTATCATTAACGTATAAGCATATATACCTCAGGATTATCGGAAGGTGTAGGGAAACCAAGATAAGCTTGGAATTTGAGAATTCATTGTTCTCTTTTCTTGCCTTGTGGCATGAAACATTTAAAATAGGCTGCAGCTTTATGGGAGGTTCTGGCCAGCTACTTTGTCTTCTCACTATTGCAACTTTGTTTTATTGTACTAGTAACAAATTGCATTTATGTGAAGGCTGTTGCTGTATGTACCCCATAAGGCTTTCTGCTGCACTGTCTTGCAAATATATTGTTGCAGTCGTATGGTTTCATTGTTTTAACCCACATTTTTTTTGGGTGATATATTAAGTGTGTTAGTGTGATATTATTTTTGTGTTTTATTAAAGTTTTTTGTTATTTTCCATTGACATTGTATATTGGGGGTAGCGGTCGTGAGAAGAAGAGCTCCGTTTTTTACGGGGAACTTTCCTCACTTCCTTTTTTCTGTTGATTTTCTACATATAGAGGGTTAAGCCCTATACTACCCCTGTAACCCTTCCTTAGTTATTTGGTCAGAGTTTACTCCCTGACTGATAACTCTCTTGCCTATATTCAAACACACTGTTCCAATTACAAACACCAACACTACATAGAAACACACTGCTCTAATCAAACACCAACACTACATACAAACACAGTATTCCAAACAAACACCAAATCTACACACAAACATACTGTTCCAATCAAACACCAACACTATATTCGAACACACTGTTCCAATCACAAACACCAACACTACATAGAAACACACTGCTCTAATCAAACACCAACACTACATACAAACACACTATTCCAAACAAACACCAACACTATATTCAAACACACTGTTCCAATCACAAACACCAACACTACATAGAAACACACTGCTCTAATCAAACACCAACACTACATACAAGCAGACTGTTCCAATCAAACACCAACACTATATTCGAACACACTGTTCCAATCACAAACACCAACACTACATAGAAACACACTGCTCTAATCAAACACCAACACTACATAGAAACACACTGCTCTAATCAAACACCAACACTACATACAAACACACTATTCCAAACAAACACCAAATCTACACACAAACACACTGTTCTTCTCAAACACCAATACTATATACAAATTCATTGTTCTGATCTAACACCAACACTACACACAAACCAAGGGTGGTCAAAAAACATTTCTTGCCCAAGGGTCTACTGTGCATTAGTTACACTGCTGGGCCCAATACTGCAGCAATGCCTTTCCCCATTCTGTACAGGATTTTTCAGACTTTAATGAATAATCCTGTATATATTTAATGATTTCCCTTTATTAAAAACATAACAATAAACCAATTATGTAGCAATATATTATATCATTCTGAATAATGATCTCAGTTATATAAAATGTAAAGAGTCTTCTAAAAACGTGGGTGCTTCATTGATAATCAATTCAGAGTTTACAGAGAAGCGCTTCTAGTAAATTTGCCAGTTAGGCTTCATCTCGGTGTCACATCAAGATCCATGAAACAGTCACAAATAGCATTTTCCAAGAGAAATCACTTACTGTTTAATTTCATGTCTCACTGCTCACTTACGGAACATGGCAACTCTGCTTAAATGCATGTCCTCATGTGTCTTATTGATTAAAAAGTCTGCACTTCAATCAAAATAGGATATCTGTGCTAGAAAAACACCGGCCACTTCAACCTTTCATTGTAGAAAAATATATATATAGTGCATGAAAATGAAAGACATGTTTTAAGAGGTCATTCCTCCAAAAGTGCTTTAACATTGATAAAGTTAAACAGAATCAGTTTGATTTAGTGTCTGCAGAAGTGAAATGGGTGCTTTTTCAAACATACAAATGGTACTTAACCCCTTAAGGACCAAACTTCTGGAATAAAAGGGAATCATGACATGTCACACATGTCATGTGTCCTTAAGGGGTTAAAGTTATTTTTTAGTTATTTTTATTCTTTTATTTTGTGACACAGAATATTCATCAAACGTGTGGCCGCAATTTCTTTTTCCATGCTTTTTACTTAACCATCGTCTGTCCTCAAATAATTTTTATGGTAGCAAAAAGAGGGCAAAAGTAGAGTAAAACCAATAAAGAATCTACTGCATTTCCGAACATTTCTTTAAGAATATTGCCCAGTAAATGAGCCCTGAAAAATGAAATCCAGTCCTGAGTGCTTCATACTATGCAGTCTTAGCCTTAGCTGCCTTGTTTGCCAGATACCTCATTGCAACCTATCAAGGTTTCCAGCACAATATACAGCAACGTGTTCTTTCTCAGTGGCCTATGCTATGGAGAATTCCTCTTGACTGCTTCACTTCCAGGAAAATCCACTGTGCTCGGCAAGTGTGATATAGGATAACATGTTCTCTCCTTTGGTTTAATTGTACATTGCTGAGGGTCTTCCTAAAGTAAAAGGTCAATCCAAATGTGGACACCTTGCTTAGTTTGCCTGGAGGGCTTTCAGCCACACCTCACTGATGAGGTCCATCAAGGTTGAAGAATTGTCTGGGGTTACGTCCTGCAGAGAGCTGGCCAACATTTCAGATCTCGACTGCACATTCAGATGGAATCAGTATGATATCAAATTGTTCAGGTTTACTGGATTAATGACACACTTACTGTGTGTTGGTGTTCTGATTTAACACCAGTAAGTGTGCCATTAACCTAGTGTACCCAGTAAGTGTGCCATTATCCCAGTGTACCCAGTAAGTGTGCCATTAGCCCAGTGTACCCAGTAAGTGTGCCATTAGCCCAGTATACCCAGTAAGTGTGCCATTAGTCCAGTGTACCCAGTAAGTGTGCCATTAGCCCAGTGTACCCAGTAAGTGTGCCATTAACCTAGTGTACCCAGTAAGTGTGCCATTAACCCAGTATACCCAGTAAGTGTGCCATTAGTCCAGTGTACCCAGTAAGTGTGCAATTAACCTAGTGTACCCAGTAAGTGTGCCATTAGCCCAGTGTACCCAGTAAGTGTGCAATTAACCTAGTGTACCCAGTAAGTGTGCCATTAGCCCAGTGTACCCAGTAAGTGTGCCATTAACCTAGTGTACCCAGTAAGTGTGCCATTAACCTAGTGTACCCAGTAAGTGTGCCATTAACCTAGTGTACCCAGTAAGTGTGCCATTAGCCCAGTGTACCCAGTAAGTGTGCCATTAGCCCAGTATACCCAGTAAGTGTGCCATTAGCCCAGTGTACCCAGTAAGTGTGCCATTAGCCCAGTGTACCCAGTAAGTGTGCCATTAACCTAGTGTACCCAGTAAGTGTGCCATTAGTCCAGTGTACCCAGTAAGTGTGCCACTAGCCCAGTGTACCCAGTAAGTGTGCCATTAGCCCAGTATACCCAGTAAGTGTGCCATTAGTCCAGTGTACCCAGTAAGTGTGCCATTAACCTAGTGTACCCAGTAAGTGTGCCATTATCCCAGTGTACCCAGTAAGTGTGCCATTAGCCCAGTGTACCCAGTAAGTGTGCCATTAGCCCAGTATACCCAGTAAGTGTGCCATTAGTCCAGTGTACCCAGTAAGTGTGCCATTAGCCCAGTGTACCCAGTAAGTGTGCCATTAACCTAGTGTACCCAGTAAGTGTGCCATTAACCCAGTATACCCAGTAAGTGTGCCATTAGTCCAGTGTACCCAGTAAGTGTGCAATTAACCTAGTGTACCCAGTAAGTGTGCCATTAGCCCAGTGTACCCAGTAAGTGTGCAATTAACCTAGTGTACCCAGTAAGTGTGCCATTAGCCCAGTGTACCCAGTAAGTGTGCCATTAACCTAGTGTACCCAGTAAGTGTGCCATTAACCTAGTGTACCCAGTAAGTGTGCCATTAACCTAGTGTACCCAGTAAGTGTGCCATTAGCCCAGTGTACCCAGTAAGTGTGCCATTAGCCTAGTATACCCAGTAAGTGTGCCATTAGCCCAGTGTACCCAGTAAGTGTGCCATTAGCCCAGTGTACCCAGTAAGTGTGCCATTAACCTAGTGTACCCAGTAAGTGTGCCATTAGTCCAGTGTACCCAGTAAGTGTGCCACTAGCCCAGTGTACCCAGTAAGTGTGCCATTAGCCCAGTATACCCAGTAAGTGTGCCATTAGTCCAGTGTACCCAGTAAGTGTGCCATTAACCTAGTGTACCCAGTAAGTGTGCCATTAACCTAGTGTACCCAGTAAGTGTGCCATTAGTCCAGTGTACCCAGTAAGTGTGCCATTAACCCAGTATACCCAGTAAGTGTGCCATTAGCCCAGTGTACCCAGTAAGTGTGCCATTAGCCCAGTATACCCAGTAAGTGTGCCATTAGCCCAGTGTACCCAGTAAGTGTGCCATTAACCCAGTATACCCAGTAAGTGTGCCATTAACCCAGTATACCCAGTAAGTGTGCAATTAGCCCAGTATACCCAGTAAGTGTGCAATTAGCCCAGTATACCCAGTAAGTGTGCCATTAACCCAGTATACCCAGTAAGTGTGCCATTAGCCCAGTGTACCCAGTAAGTGTGCCATTAGTCCAGTGTACCCAGTAAGTGTGCCATTAGCCCAGTATACCCAGTAAGTGTGCCATTAACCTAGTGTATCCAGTAAGTGTGCCATTAGCCCAGTGTACCCAGTAAGTGTGCCATTAGTCCAGTGTACCCAGTAAGTGTGCCATTAGTCCAGTGTACCCAGTAAGTGTGCCATTAGCCCAGTATACCCAGTAAGTGTGCCATTAGCCCAGTGTACCCAGTAAGTGTGCCATTAGTCCAGTGTACCCAGTAAGTGTGCCATTAGCCCAGTATACCCAGTAAGTGTGCCATTAACCTAGTGTATCCAGTAAGTGTGCCATTAGCCCAGTGTACCCAGTAAGTGTGCCATTAGTCCAGTGTACCCAGTAAGTGTGCCATTAGCCCAGTGTACCCAATAAGTGTGCCATTAGCCCAGTGTATCCAGTAAGTGTGCCATTAACCTAGTGTACCCAGTAAGTGTGCAATTAGCCCAGTGTACCCAGTAAGTGTGCCATTAACCCAGTATACCCAGTAAGTGTGCCATTAGCCCAGTGTACCCAGTAAGTGTGCCATTAGTCCAGTGTACCCAGTAAGTGTGCCATTAGTCCAGTGTACCCAGTAAGTGTGCCATTAACCTAGTGTACCCAGTAAGTGTACCATTAACCCAGTGTACCCAGTAAGTGTGCCATTAGCCCAGTGTACCCAGTAAGTGTGCCATTAGTCCAGTGTACCCAGTAAGTGTGCCATTAGCCCAGTGTACCCAGTAAGTGTGCCATTAGCCCAGTATACCCAGTAAGTGTGCCATTAGCCCAGTGTACCCAGTAAGTGTGCCATTAACCTAGTGTACCCAGTAAGTGTGCCGTTAACCTAGTGTACCCAGTAAGTGTGCCATTAGTCCAGTGTACCCAGTAAGTGTGCCATTAGTCCAGTGTACCCAGTAAGTGTGCCATTAGCCCAGTGTACCGAGTAAGTGTGCCATTAGCCCAGTGTATCCAGTAAGTGTGCCATTAACCTAGTGTACCCAGTAAGTGTGCCATTAGCCCAGTGTACCCAGTAAGTGTGCCATTAACCCAGTATACCCAGTAAGTGTGCCATTAGCCCAGTGTACCCAGTAAGTGTGCCATTAGTCCAGTGTACCCAGTAAGTGTGCAATTAGTCCAGTGTACCCAGTAAGTGTGCCATTAACCTAGTGTACCCAGTAAGTGTACCATTAACCCAGTGTACCCAGTAAGTGTGCCATTAGCCCAGTGTACCCAGTAAGTGTGCCATTAGTCCAGTGTACCCAGTAAGTGTGCCATTAGCCCAGTGTACCCAGTAAGTGTGCTATTAGCCCAGTATACCCAGTAAGTGTGCCATTAGCCCAGTGTACCCAGTAAGTGTGCCATTAACCTAGTGTACCCAGTAAGTGTGCCATTAACCTAGTGTACCCAGTAAGTGTGCCATTAGTCCAGTGTACCCAGTAAGTGTGCCTTTAGCCCAGTGTACCCAGTAAGTGTGCCATTAACCCAGTGTACCCAGTAAATGTGCCATTAGCCCAGTATACCCAGTAAGTGTGCCATTAGCCCAGTGTACCCAGTAAGTGTACCATTAACCCAGTGTACCCAGTAAGTGTGCCATTAGCCCAGTATACCCAGTAAGTGTGCCATTAGCCCAGTATACCCAGTAAGTGTGCCATTAGTCCAGTGTACCCAGTAAGTGTGCCATTAACCCAGTATACCCAGTAAGTGTGCCATTAGCCCAGTGTACCCAGTAAGTGTGCCATTAACCTAGTGTACCCAGTAAGTGTGCCATTAGTCCAGTGTACCCAGTAAGTGTGCCATTAACCCAGTATACCCAGTAAGTGTGCCATTAGCCCAGTGTACCCAGTAAGTGTGCCATTCACCTAGTGTACCCAGTAAGTGTGCCATTAGTCCAGTGTACCCAGTAAGTGTGCCATTAACCCAGTATACCCAGTAAGTGTGCCATTAGCCCAGTGTACCCAGTAAGTGTGCCATTAGCCCAGTATACCCAGTAAGTGTGCCATTAACCCAGTATACCCAGTAAGTGTGCCATTAGCCCAGTGTACCCAGTAAGTGTGCCATTAGCCCAGTGTACCCAGTAAGTGTGCCATTAGCCCAGTATACCCAGTAAGTGTGCCATTAGCCCAGTGTACCCAGTAACTGTGCCATTAGCCCAGTGTACCCAGTAAGTGTGCCATTAACTCAGTATACCAAGTAAGTGTGCCATTAGCCCAGTGTACCCAGTAAGTGTGCCATTAGTCCAGTGTACCCAGTAAGTGTGCCATTAGTCCAGTGTACCCAGTAACTGTGCCATTAGCCCAGTGTACCCAGTTAGCCCAGTGTACCCAGTAAGTGTGCCATTAACCTAGTGTACCCAGTAAGTGTGCCATTAGCCCAGTGTACCCAGTACGTGTGCCATTAACCTAGTGTACCCAGTAAGTGTGCCATTAGTCCAGTGTACCCAGTAAGTGTGCCATTAGTTTAGTGTACCCAGTAAGTGTGCCATTACCCCAGTGTACCCAGTAAGTGTGCCATTAACCCAGTATACCCAGTAAGTGTGCCATTAGCCCAGTGTACCCAGTAAGTGTGCCATTAACCTAGTATACCCAGTAAGTGTGCCATTAGTCCAGTGTACCCAGTAAGTGTGCCATTAACCCAGTATACCCAGTAAGTGTGCCATTAGTCCAGTGTACCCAGTAAGTGTGCCATTAGCCCAGTGTACCCAGTAAGTGTGCCATTAGCCCAGTGTACCCAGTAAGTGTGCCATTAGCCCAGTATACCCAGTAAGTGTGCCATTAACCTAGTGTTCTCAGTAAGTGTGCCATTAGCCCAGTGTACCCAGTAAGTGTGCCATTAGCCCAGTGTACCCAGTAAGTGTGCCATTAACCTAGTGTTCCCAGTAAGTGTGCCATTAGTCCAGTGTACCCAGTAAGTGTGCCATTAGTCCAGTGTTCCCAGTAAGTGTGCCATTAGTCCAGTGTTACCCAGTAAGTGTGCCATTAGTCCAGTGTACCCAGTAAGTGTGCCATTATCCCAGTGTACCCAGTAAGTGTGCCAGTAGTCCAGTGTACCCAGTAAGTGTGCCATTAACCCAGTATACCCAGTAAGTGTGCCATTAACCCAGTATACCCAGTAAGTGTGCCATTAGCCCAGTGTACCCAGTAAGTGTGCCATTAGCCCAGTGTACCCAGTAAGTGTGCCATTAACCTAGTGTACCCAGTAAGTGTGCCATTAGCCCAGTGTACCCAGTAAGTGTGCCATTAGTCCAGTGTACCCAGTAAGTGTGCCATTAGTCCAGTGTACCCAGTAAGTGTTCCATTACCCCAGTGTACCCAGTAAGTGTGCCATTAACCCAGTATACCCAGTAAGTGTGCCATTAGCCCAGTGTACCCAGTAAGTGTGCCATTAACCTAGTATACCCAGTAAGTGTGCCATTAGTCCAGTGTACCCAGTAAGTGTGCCATTAACCCAGTATACCCAGTAAGTGTGCCATTAGTCCAGTTTACCCAGTAAGTGTGCCATTAGCCCAGTATACCCAGTAAGTGCGCCATTAACCTAGTGTTCCCAGTAAGTGTGCCATTAGCCCAGTGTACCCAGTAAGTGTGCCATTAGCCCAGTGTACCCAGTAAGTGTGCCATTAACCTAGTGTTCCCAGTAAGTGTGCCATTAGTCCAGTGTACCCAGTAAGTGTGCCATTAGTCCAATGTTCCCAGTAAGTGTGCCATTAGTCCAGTGTTACCCAGTAAGTGTGCCATTAGTCCAGTGTACCCAGTAAGTGTGCCATTAGCCCAGTGTACCCAGTAAGTGTGCCAGTAGTCCAGTGTACTCAGTAAGTGTGCCATTAACCCAGTATACCCAGTAAGTGTGCCATTATCCCAGTGTACCCAGTAAGTGTGCCATTAGCCCAGTGTACCCAGTAAGTGTGCCATTAGCCCAGTGTACCCAGTAAGTGTGCCATTAACCCAGTGTACCCAGTAAGTGTGCCATTAGCCCAGTGTACCCAGTAAGTGTACCATTAACCCAGTATACCCAGTAAGTGTACCATTAACCCAGTATACCCAGTAAGTGTGCCATTAGTCCAGTGTACCCAGTAAGTGTGCCATTAGCCCAGTGTACCCAGTAAGTGTACCATTAACCCAGTGTACCCAGTAAGTGTGCCATTAGTCCAGTGTACCCAGTAAGTGTGCCATTAGCCCAGTGTACCCAGTAAGTGTGCCATTAGCCCAGTGTACCCAGTAAGTGTGCCATTAGCCCAGTATACCCAGTAAGTGTGCCATTAGCCCAGTATACCCAGTAAGTGTGCCATTAGCCCAGTTTACCCAGTAAGTGTACCATTAATCCAGTATACCCAGTAAGTGTGTCATTAGTCCAGTGTACCCAGTAAGTGTGCCATTAGCCCAGTGTACCCAGTAAGTGTACCATTAACCCAGTATACCCAGTAAGTGTGCCATTAACCCAGTGTACCCAGTAAGTGTACCATTAACCCAGTTTACCCAGTAAGTGTGCCATTAGTCCAGTGTACCCAGTAAGTGTGCCATTAGCCCAGTGTACCCAGTAAGTGTACCATTAACCCAGTATACCCAGTAAGTGTGCCATTAGTCCAGTGTACCCAGTAAGTGTGCCATTAGTCCAGTGTACCCAGTAAGTGTGCCATTAGCCCAGTATACCCAGTAAGTGTGCCATTAGCCCAGTATACAAAGTAAGTGTGCCATTAGCCCAGTGTACCCAGTAAGTGTGCCATTAGCCCAGTATACCCAGTAAGTGTGCCATTAGCCCAGTATACCCAGTAAGTGTGCCATTAACCTAGTGTACCCAGTAAGTGTACCATTAACCCAGTGTACCCAGTAAGTGTGCCATTAGCCCAGTGTACCCAGTAAGTGTGCCATTAGTCCAGTGTACCCAGTAAGTGTGCCATTAGCCCAGTGTACCCAGTAAGTGTGCCATTAGCCCAGTATACCCAGTAAGTGTGCCATTAGCCCAGTGTACCCAGTAAGTGTGCCATTAACCTAGTGTACCCAGTAAGTGTGCCATTAGTCCAGTGTACCCAGTAAGTGTGCCATTAGCCCAGTGTACCCAGTAAGTGTGCCATTAGCCCAGTGTATCCAGTAAGTGTGCCATTAACCTAGTGTACCCAGTAAGTGTGCCATTAGCCCAGTGTACCCAGTAAGTGTGCCATTAACCCAGTATACCCAGTAAGTGTGCCATTAGCCCAGTGTACCCAGTAAGTGTGCCATTAGTCCAGTGTACCCAGTAAGTGTGCAATTAGTCCAGTGTACCCAGTAAGTGTGCCATTAACCTAGTGTACCCAGTAAGTGTACCATTAACCCAGTGTACCCATTAAGTGTGCCATTAGCCCAGTGTACCCAGTAAGTGTGCCATTAGTCCAGTGTACCCAGTAAGTGTGCCATTAGCCCAGTGTACCCAGTAAGTGTGCTATTAGCCCAGTATACCCAGTAAGTGTGCCATTAGCCCAGTGTACCCAGTAAGTGTGCCATTAACCTAGTGTACCTAGTAAGTGTGCCATTAACCTAGTGTACCCAGTAAGTGTGCCATTAGTCCAGTGTACCCAGTAAGTGTGCCTTTAGCCCAGTGTACCCAGTAAGTGTGCCATTAACCCAGTGTACCCAGTAAATGTGCCATTAGCCCAGTATACCCAGTAAGTGTGCCATTAGCCCAGTGTACCCAGTAAGTGTACCATTAACCCAGTGTACCCAGTAAGTGTGCCATTAGCCCAGTATACCCAGTAAGTGTGCCATTAGTCCAGTGTACCCAGTAAGTGTGCCATTAACCCAGTATACCCAGTAAGTGTGCCATTAGCCCAGTGTACCCAGTAAGTGTGCCATTAACCTAGTGTACCCAGTAAGTGTGCCATTAGTCCAGTGTACCCAGTAAGTGTGCCATTAACCCAGTATACCCAGTAAGTGTGCCATTAGCCCAGTGTACCCAGTAAGTGTGCCATTAACCTAGTGTACCCAGTAAGTGTGCCATTAGTCCAGTGTACCCAGTAAGTGTGCCATTAACCCAGTATACCCAGTAAGTGTGCCATTAGCCCAGTGTACCCAGTAAGTGTGCCATTAGCCCAGTATACCCAGTAAGTGTGCCATTAACCCAGTATACCCAGTAAGTGTGCCATTCGCCCAGTGTACCCAGTAAGTGTGCCATTAGCCCAGTGTACCCAGTAAGTGTGCCATTAGCCCAGTATACCCAGTAAGTGTGCCATTAGCCCAGTGTACCCAGTAACTGTGCCATTAGCCCAGTGTACCCAGTAAGTGTGCCATTAACTCAGTATACCAAGTAAGTGTGCCATTAGCCCAGTGTACCCAGTAAGTGTGCCATTAGTCCAGTGTACCCAGTAAGTGTGCCATTAGTCCAGTGTACCCAGTAACTGTGCCATTAGCCCAGTGTACCCAGTTAGCCCAGTGTACCCAGTAAGTGTGCCATTAACCTAGTGTACCCAGTAAGTGTGCCATTAACCTAGTGTACCCAGTAAGTGTGCCATTAGTCCAGTGTACCCAGTAAGTGTGCCATTAGTCCAGTGTACCCAGTAAGTGTGCCATTAACCCAGTATACCCAGTAAGTGTGCCATTAGCCCAGTGTACCCAGTAAGTGTGCCATTAACTTAGTATACCCAGTAACTGTGCCATTAGCCCAGTGTACCCAGTTAGCCCAGTGTACCCAGTAAGTGTGCCATTAGCCCAGTGTACCCAGTACGTGTGCCATTAACCTAGTGTACCCAGTAAGTGTGCCATTAGTCCAGTGTACCCAGTAAGTGTGCCATTAGTCCAGTGTACCCAGTAAGTGTGCCATTACCCCAGTGTACCCAGTAAGTGTGCCATTAACCCAGTATACCCAGTAAGTGTGCCATTAGCCCAGTGTACCCAGTAAGTGTGCCATTAACTTAGTATACCCAGTAAGTGTGCCATTAGTCCAGTGTACCCAGTAAGTGTGCCATTAACCCAGTATACCCAGTAAGTGTGCCATTAGTCCAGTGTACCCAGTAAGTGTGCCATTAGCCCAGTGTACCCAGTAAGTGTGCCATTAGCCCAGTATACCCAGTAAGTGTGCCATTAACCTAGTGTTCTCAGTAAGTGTGCCATTAGCCCAGTGTACCCAGTAAGTGTGCCATTAGCCCAGTGTACCCAGTAAGTGTGCCATTAACCTAGTGTTCCCAGTAAGTGTGCCATTAGTCCAGTGTACCCAGTAAGTGTGCCATTAGTCCAGTGTTCCCAGTAAGTGTGCCATTAGTCCAGTGTTACCCAGTAAGTGTGCCATTAGTCCAGTGTACCCAGTAAGTGTGCCATTATCCCAGTGTACCCAGTAAGTGTGCCAGTAGTCCAGTGTACCCAGTAAGTGTGCCATTAACCCAGTATACCCAGTAAGTGTGCCATTAACCCAGTATACCCAGTAAGTGTGCCATTAGCCCAGTGTACCCAGTAAGTGTGCCATTAGCCCAGTGTACCCAGTAAGTGTGCCATTAGCCCAGTGTACCCAGTAAGTGTGCCATTAACCTAGTGTACCCAGTAAGTGTGCCATTAGCCCAGTGTACCCAGTAAGTGTGCCATTAGTCCAGTGTACCCAGTAAGTGTGCCATTAGTCCAGTGTACCCAGTAAGTGTTCCATTACCCCAGTGTACCCAGTAAGTGTGCCATTAACCCAGTATACCCAGTAAGTGTGCCATTAGCCCAGTGTACCCAGTAAATGTGCCATTAACCTAGTATACCCAGTAAGTGTGCCATTAGTCCAGTGTACCCAGTAAGTGTGCCATTAACCCAGTATACCCAGTAAGTGTGCCATTAGTCCAGTGTACCCAGTAAGTGTGCCATTAGCCCAGTATACCCAGTAAGTGTGCCATTAACCTAGTGTTCCCAGTAAGTGTGCCATTAGCCCAGTGTACCCAGTAAGTGTGCCATTAGCCCAGTGTACCCAGTAAGTGTGCCATTAACCTAGTGTTCCCAGTAAGTGTGCCATTAGTCCAGTGTACCCAGTAAGTGTGCCATTAGTCCAATGTTCCCAGTAAGTGTGCCATTAGTCCAGTGTTACCCAGTAAGTGTGCCATTAGTCCAGTGTACCCAGTAAGTGTGCCATTAGCCCAGTGTACCCAGTAAGTGTGCCAGTAGTCCAGTGTACTCAGTAAGTGTGCCATTAACCCAGTATACCCAGTAAGTGTGCCATTATCCCAGTGTACCCAGTAAGTGTGCCATTAGCCCAGTGTACCCAGTAAGTGTGCCATTAGCCCAGTGTACCCAGTAAGTGTGCCATTAACCCAGTGTACCCAGTAAGTGTGCCATTAGCCCAGTGTACCCAGTAAGTGTACCATTAACCCAGTATACCCAGTAAGTGTACCATTAACCCAGTATACCCAGTAAGTGTGCCATTAGTCCAGTGTACCCAGTAAGTGTGCCATTAGCCCAGTGTACCCAGTAAGTGTACCATTAACCCAGTGTACCCAGTAAGTGTGCCATTAGTCCAGTGTACCCAGTAAGTGTGCCATTAGCCCAGTGTACCCAGTAAGTGTGCCATTAGCCCAGTGTACCCAGTAAGTGTGCCATTAGCCCAGTATACCCAGTAAGTGTGCCATTAGCCCAGTATACCCAGTAAGTGTGCCATTAGCCCAGTTTACCCAGTAAGTGTACCATTAATCCAGTATACCCAGTAAGTGTGTCATTAGTCCAGTGTACCCAGTAAGTGTGCCATTAGCCCAGTGTACCCAGTAAGTGTACCATTAACCCAGTATACCCAGTAAGTGTGCCATTAACCCAGTGTACCCAGTAAGTGTACCATTAACCCAGTTTACCCAGTAAGTGTGCCATTAGTCCAGTGTACCCAGTAAGTGTGCCATTAGCCCAGTGTACCCAGTAAGTGTACCATTAACCCAGTATACCCAGTAAGTGTGCCATTAGTCCAGTGTACCCAGTAAGTGTGCCATTAGTCCAGTGTACCCAGTAAGTGTGCCATTAGCCCAGTATACCCAGTAAGTGTGCCATTAGCCCAGTATACCCAGTAAGTGTGCCATTAGCCCAGTGTACCCAGTAAGTGTGCCATTAGCCCAGTATACCCAGTAAGTGTGCCATTAGCCCAGTGTACCCAGTAAGTGTACCATTAACCCAGTGTACCCAGTAAGTGTGCCATTAGTCCAGTGTACCCAGTAAGTGTGCCATTAGCCCAGTGTACCCAGTAAGTGTACCATTAACCCAGTATACCCAGTAAGTGTGCCATTAGTCCATTGTACCCAGTAAGTGTGCCATTAGCCCAGTGTACCCAGTAAGTGTGCCATTAGCCCAGTATACCCAGTAAGTGTGCCATTAGCCCAGTATACCCAGTAAGTGTGCCATTAGCACAGTGTACCCAGTAAGTGTACCATTAATCCAGTATACCCAGTAAGTGTGCCATTAGTCCAGTGTACCCAGTAAGTGTGCCATTAGC
Organism: Pelobates fuscus; assembly: GCF_036172605.1. NCBI lineage: Eukaryota > Metazoa > Chordata > Amphibia > Anura > Pelobatidae > Pelobates > Pelobates fuscus. The sequence continues at coordinate 308,890,007 of NC_086322.1, forward strand.
CCAGTGTACCCAGTAAGTGTACCATTAACCCAGTTTACCCAGTAAGTGTGCCATTCACCCAGTGTACCCAGTAAGTGTACCATTAACCCAGTATACCCAGTAAGTGTGCCATTAGTCCAGTGTACCCAGTAAGTGTGCCATTAGCCCAGTGTACCCAGTAAGTGTACCATTAACCCAGTATACCCAGTAAGTGTGCCATTAGTCCAGTGTACCCAGTAAGTGTGCCATTAGTCCAGTGTACCCAGTAAGTGTGCCATTAGCCCAGTATACCCAGTAAGTGTGCCATTAGCCCAGTATACCCAGTAAGTGTGCCATTAGCCCAGTGTACCCAGTAAGTGTGCCATTAGCCCAGTATACCCAGTAAGTGTGCCATTAGCCCAGTGTACCCAGTAAGTGTACCATTAACCCAGTGTACCCAGTAAGTGTGCCATTAGTCCAGTGTACCCAGTAAGTGTGCCATTAACCTAGTATACCCAGTAAGTGTGCCATTAGTCCAGTGTACCCAGTAAGTGTGCCATTAACCCAGTATACCCAGTAAGTGTGCCATTAGTCCAGTGTACCCAGTAAGTGTGCCATTAGCCCAGTATACCCAGTAAGTGTGCCATTAGCCCAGTGTACCCAGTAAGTGTACCATTAACCCAGTGTACCCAGTAAGTGTGCCATTAGTCCAGTGTACCCAGTAAGTGTGCCATTAACCTAGTATACCCAGTAAGTGTGCCATTAGTCCAGTGTACCCAGTAAGTGTGCCATTAACCCAGTATAACCAGTAAGTGTGCCATTAGTCCAGTGTACCCAGTAAGTGTGCCATTAGCCCAGTGTACCCAGTAAGTGTGCCATTAGCCCAGTATACCCAGTAAGTGTGCCATTAACCTAGTGTTCTCAGTAAGTGTGCCATTAGCCCAGTGTACCCAGTAAGTGTGCCATTAGCCCAGTGTACCCAGTAAGTGTGCCATTAACCTAGTGTTCCCAGTAAGTGTGCCATTAGTCCAGTGTACCCAGTAAGTGTGCCATTAGTCCAGTGTTCCCAGTAAGTGTGCCATTAGTCCAGTGTTACCCAGTAAGTGTGCCATTAGTCCAGTGTACCCAGTAAGTGTGCCATTATCCCAGTGTACCCAGTAAGTGTGCCAGTAGTCCAGTGTACCCAGTAAGTGTGCCATTAACCCAGTATACCCAGTAAGTGTGCCATTAACCCAGTATACCCAGTAAGTGTGCCATTAGCCCAGTGTACCCAGTAAGTGTGCCATTAGCCCAGTGTACCCAGTAAGTGTGCCATTAGCCCAGTGTACCCAGTAAGTGTGCCATTAACCTAGTGTACCCAGTAAGTGTGCCATTAGCCCAGTGTACCCAGTAAGTGTGCCATTAGTCCAGTGTACCCAGTAAGTGTGCCATTAGTCCAGTGTACCCAGTAAGTGTTCCATTACCCCAGTGTACCCAGTAAGTGTGCCATTAGCCCAGTTTACCCAGTAAGTGTACCATTAATCCAGTATACCCAGTAAGTGTGTCATTAGTCCAGTGTACCCAGTAAGTGTGCCATTAGCCCAGTGTACCCAGTAAGTGTACCATTAACCCAGTATACCCAGTAAGTGTGCCATTAGCCCAGTATACCCAGTAAGTGTGCCATTAGCCCAGTATACCCAGTAAGTGTGCCATTAGCCCAGTTTACCCAGTAAGTGTACCATTAATCCAGTATACCCAGTAAGTGTGTCATTAGTCCAGTGTACCCAGTAAGTGTGCCATTAGCCCAGTGTACCCAGTAAGTGTACCATTAACCCAGTATACCCAGTAAGTGTGCCATTAACCCAGTGTACCCAGTAAGTGTACCATTAACCCAGTTTACCCAGTAAGTGTGCCATTAGTCCAGTGTACCCAGTAAGTGTGCCATTAGCCCAGTATACCCAGTAAGTGTGCCATTAGCCCAGTATACCCAGTAAGTGTGCCATTAGCCCAGTGTACCCAGTAAGTGTGCCATTAGCCCAGTATACCCAGTAAGTGTGCCATTAGCCCAGTGTACCCAGTAAGTGTACCATTAACCCAGTGTACCCAGTAAGTGTGCCATTAGTCCAGTGTACCCAGTAAGTGTGCCATTAGCCCAGTGTACCCAGTAAGTGTACCATTAACCCAGTATACCCAGTAAGTGTGCCATTAGTCCAGTGTACCCAGTAAGTGTGCCATTAGCCCAGTGTACCCAGTAAGTGTGCCATTAGCCCAGTATACCCAGTAAGTGTGCCATTAGCCCAGTATACAGAGTAAGTGTGCCATTAGCCCAGTGTACCCAGTAAGTGTACCATTAATCCAGTATACCCAGTAAGTGTGCCATTAGTCCAGTGTACCCAGTAAGTGTGCCATTAGCCCAGTGTACCCAGTAAGTGTACCATTAACCCAGTATACCCAGTAAGTGTGCCATTCACCCAGTGTACCCAGTAAGTGTACCATTAACCCAGTATACCCAGTAAGTGTACCATTAGTCCAGTGTACCCAGTAAGTGTGCCATTAGCCCAGTGTACCCAGTAAGTGTACCATTAACCCAGTATACCCAGTAAGTGTGCCATTAGTCCAGTGTACCCAGTAAGTGTGCCATTAGTCCAGTGTACCCAGTAAGTGTGCCATTAGCCCAGTATACCCAGTAAGTGTGCCATTAGCCCAGTATACCCAGTAAGTGTGCCATTAGCCCAGTGTACCCAGTAAGTGTGCCATTAGCCCAGTATACCCAGTAAGTGTGCCATTAGCCCAGTGTACCCAGTAAGTGTACCATTAACCCAGTGTACCCAGTAAGTGTGCCATTAGTCCAGTGTACCCAGTAAGTGTGCCATTAACCTAGTATACCCAGTAAGTGTGCCATTAGTCCAGTGTACCCAGTAAGTGTGCCATTAACCCAGTATACCCAGTAAGTGTGCCATTAGTCCAGTGTACCCAGTAAGTGTGCCATTAGCCCAGTGTACCCAGTAAGTGTGCCATTAGCCCAGTATACCCAGTAAGTGTGCCATTAACCTAGTGTTCTCAGTAAGTGTGCCATTAGCCCAGTGTACCCAGTAAGTGTGCCATTAGCCCAGTGTACCCAGTAAGTGTGCCATTAACCTAGTGTTCCCAGTAAGTGTGCCATTAGTCCAGTGTACCCAGTAAGTGTGCCATTAGTCCAGTGTTCCCAGTAAGTGTGCCATTAGTCCAGTGTTACCCAGTAAGTGTGCCATTAGTCCAGTGTACCCAGTAAGTGTGCCATTATCCCAGTGTACCCAGTAAGTGTGCCAGTAGTCCAGTGTACCCAGTAAGTGTGCCATTAACCCAGTATACCCAGTAAGTGTGCCATTAACCCAGTATACCCAGTAAGTGTGCCATTAGCCCAGTGTACCCAGTAAGTGTGCCATTAGCCCAGTGTACCCAGTAAGTGTGCCATTAGCCCAGTGTACCCAGTAAGTGTGCCATTAACCTAGTGTACCCAGTAAGTGTGCCATTAGCCCAGTGTACCCAGTAAGTGTGCCATTAGTCCAGTGTACCCAGTAAGTGTGCCATTAGTCCAGTGTACCCAGTAAGTGTTCCATTACCCCAGTGTACCCAGTAAGTGTGCCATTAACCCAGTATACCCAGTAAGTGTGCCATTAGCCCAGTGTACCCAGTAAGTGTGCCATTAACCTAGTATACCCAGTAAGTGTGCCATTAGTCCAGTGTACCCAGTAAGTGTCCCATTAACCCAGTATACCCAGTAAGTGTGCCATTAGTCCAGTGTACCCAGTAAGTGTGCCATTAGCCCAGTATACCCAGTAAGTGTGCCATTAACCTAGTGTTCCCAGTAAGTGTGCCATTAGCCCAGTGTACCCAGTAAGTGTGCCATTAGCCCAGTGTACCCAGTAAGTGTGCCATTAACCTAGTGTTCCCAGTAAGTGTGCCATTAGTCCAGTGTACCCAGTAAGTGTGCCATTAGTCCAATGTTCCCAGTAAGTGTGCCATTAGTCCAGTGTTACCCAGTAAGTGTGCCATTAGTCCAGTGTACCCAGTAAGTGTGCCATTAGCCCAGTGTACCCAGTAAGTGTGCCAGTAGTCCAGTGTACTCAGTAAGTGTGCCATTAACCCAGTATACCCAGTAAGTGTGCCATTATCCCAGTGTACCCAGTAAGTGTGCCATTAGCCCAGTGTACCCAGTAAGTGTGCCATTAGCCCAGTGTACCCAGTAAGTGTGCCATTAACCCAGTGTACCCAGTAAGTGTGCCATTAGCCCAGTGTACCCAGTAAGTGTACCATTAACCCAGTATACCCAGTAAGTGTACCATTAACCCAGTATACCCAGTAAGTGTGCCATTAGTCCAGTGTACCCAGTAAGTGTGCCATTAGCCCAGTGTACCCAGTAAGTGTACCATTAACCCAGTGTACCCAGTAAGTGTGCCATTAGTCCAGTGTACCCAGTAAGTGTGCCATTAGCCCAGTGTACCCAGTAAGTGTGCCATTAGCCCAGTGTACCCAGTAAGTGTGCCATTAGCCCAGTATACCCAGTAAGTGTGCCATTAGCCCAGTATACCCAGTAAGTGTGCCATTAGCCCAGTATACCCAGTAAGTGTGCCATTAGCCCAGTTTACCCAGTAAGTGTACCATTAATCCAGTATACCCAGTAAGTGTGTCATTAGTCCAGTGTACCCAGTAAGTGTGCCATTAGCCCAGTGTACCCAGTAAGTGTACCATTAACCCAGTATACCCAGTAAGTGTGCCATTAACCCAGTGTACCCAGTAAGTGTACCATTAACCCAGTTTACCCAGTAATTGTGCCATTAGTCCAGTGTACCCAGTAAGTGTGCCATTAGCCCAGTGTACCCAGTAAGTGTACCATTAACCCAGTATACCCAGTAAGTGTGCCATTAGTCCAGTGTACCCAGTAAGTGTGCCATTAGTCCAGTGTACCCAGTAAGTGTGCCATTAGCCCAGTATACCCAGTAAGTGTGCCATTAGCCCAGTATACCCAGTAAGTGTGCCATTAGCCCAGTGTACCCAGTAAGTGTGCCATTAGCCCAGTATACCCAGTAAGTGTGCCATTAGCCCAGTGTACCCAGTAAGTGTACCATTAACCCAGTGTACCCAGTAAGTGTGCCATTAGTCCAGTGTACCCAGTAAGTGTGCCATTAGCCCAGTGTACCCAGTAAGTGTACCATTAACCCAGTATACCCAGTAAGTGTGCCATTAGTCCAGTGTACCCAGTAAGTGTGCCATTAGCCCAGTGTACCCAGTAAGTGTGCCATTAGCCCAGTATACCCAGTAAGTGTGCCATTAGCCTAGTATACCCAGTAAGTGTGCCATTAGCCCAGTGTACCCAGTAAGTGTACCATTAATCCAGTATACCCAGTAAGTGTGCCATTAGCCCAGTGTACCCAGTAAGTGTGCCATTAGCCCAGTATACCCAGTAAGTGTGCCATTAGCCCAGTGTACCCAGTAAGTGTACCATTAACCCAGTGTACCCAGTAAGTGTGCCATTAGTCCAGTGTACCCAGTAAGTGTGCCATTAGCCCAGTGTACCCAGTAAGTGTACCATTAACCCAGTATACCCAGTAAGTGTGCCATTAGCCCAGTGTACCCAGTAAGTGTGCCATTAGCCCAGTATACCCAGTAAGTGTGCCATTAGCCCAGTATACCCAGTAAGTGTGCCATTAGCCCAGTGTACCCAGTAAGTGTGCCATTAGCCCAGTGTCCCCATTAACACTGTGCACTAGCAATGTCTTACGATGCATTGTAACAGATCTGCTGTCCTGCAATGAGCAAACTTAATACAACTTTGACAGAAATGTAATTGGACAAACACTACTACAAATGTTGCGGACTTTATAGCTCAAGAACATAAATCCCAATTCACATGTAAAGGCTGAACTACATCTAAACAGATTAAAAAGGCCAAGAGAGGTGCAAATGATATGTATTTTGTTCCCCTCCGCTCTGCAACATCCTCATTAATGGTTTTCAGAACTGTTTTCATACAGGATCATCTTGATTCCTACAGGGACCTCTAATGTCCCAACCTCCAGTCAGGTATGAGGGTTTCAGTAGTTGTGGACACTGGGCTATAACGAGACCACTAAGGGGTTTATGACTGGACCCTTATCCCAGCCACCTTAAGTCAATTGGAGAGTATGGCCACCAGAAAAAATGCAATAAATAAATAAAACTTAACATTTATTATAACATATTAAAAATAGCCTTAGAAAAAAAGAGTCACGTAAATCCTGGCTACTGTCCAGTGTATGTGACTACAGAGTTAGTAAAAGTACAAATAATATCATTATCATGACATAGACAAAAGATACAATGTAACTTCCAAACTTGCATCAGGTATGGAAGAAAAAGAAAAAGAAACCATCAAATGTATCCGATATCTAGTTACAAGATAACAACTAAAGTAAAAAAAATAATAAAACACTGAGAAAAATGGATAGCTGTCCTAATTAAATCTGCCAAGAAGTTCGGAAACAAAGGAGGAGTAAATGAGTGAAAACAAATTGAAAATATATATGGGGAAGCTAATTAGTACCTTCGAGGGCACCCCTTAAACAATGCTAAACCCCACTTCCTTCTGCTTTCACTGACAGCAGCTAATATTGGTTTTGTAGCAAATTAAGTATTTTTCTTCAAAATTTTTGAAAACACTGCGGAACAATTTTTTGTTTGTGACTCCTGCATCACTAATTAAGATGAAATTGAAAAAAAAAAATAAGGTTGACATTCACAGGACTTTATTCAATGTGAATGTGTAAACACAAAATTCTACTGTGTAAACAAATGCTAAAAAGTGATTTAAATGCACTGTTAGATATAAGGAAATCTAGCAGCTAAGACACTTGTGCCTCCTGTAACCCACATGGTACTTAAAACATGCAAAAATAGAGGTAACCAATCTAAAAAATAATATTAAAAAAAATCACTTTTTCATATAGATCAAACCAGGAGAATATGTCTCCATACTAATGGAATTATGATGAGTTAAATTGTGAGAATATGTCTCCATGGCAACGTACTTAAACATAAATCCATATGTTACCATAAGCAACAAATGGGGCTGCACTCTATTCCAGATGACCACCGGGTGGGTAGCTGAACCAGGACCAGCAAATCCAGAATAATGTAATCACAAACAAGGGGGTCTTCAGGTAGAATGTTTCGACCTAATACCAGTTGCTTTATTACAATTTTGATCCAATAAAACTGCTTGCTTTTAGAACAATGCTAGTGCTTGAAGATCTCCTTGTGTACTTAAACATAAATTCAGCGATGTAAGAGATTGGGTGCTCACAAGAAGTGACGTAGTGCAAGTACGATACACCAATTCTGGAAGCCCAGAACAAGGGCTACCACTCGTCAACGACTGGACACAAATTATCATGGAAAATAAGAGGAGTAATCCCACATGGATGAAAATAAAAAGCAGGGTAGACTACAGGCATGCCAGTTTAAAAAGCCTATTGGCCAAGCATGTCTCGGATACAGGTCTTTATTGAAGGACAGCTCAATAGAGTGTGCCTTTTAATTTATTTAATTTTGTTTTTAATGCATTGTTTATTACTTTTAATAATACGTTTTTTAAATAGTAAAAAAAATTGAGTTTGTTTATTCACAATTATTTTATTTTTCATGTTTTACTCCCTAAACTTTCTTTGAATTGTTAATCATTAAATAAGATGACGAAGCCGAGAAGATGTTTTAGAGAATATTATATATATTTTCATAATGTGCTTTATTTTCTCTGCAACCGGCAGACAATAGTCTGTATGCAATTGGGAATCTTGACATTAATAAGACATGTACAAACGTTCTGAAATCATAATGCTATAATATGCCTGACAAGAGTACCTTTTATATCTATAATACACCAATTACAGTATGGCCACTCAGATCTTAGTATGTCTTACTCTAAACGAAAGAAACTAAATTGGAATTTCAAATCAATTGCCCGCATCTAATTGTGAGAGATAAAAAAAACTACAGTCCTGAATATGTTACATTGTATTACATAAAAAAAAACCTTTTGTAAGAAGAAAAAGTCATATGACATTAAGAATTTAATTAGCCCAATGTAATAACATTTCCAGAAAGATCCCATTTTCTCTAGTGTTATAATGGGTCTTGTTATTCCCATCTAATGACGGTGCGTGCATTTTAAGCTCATTTAATTCAAGGAATAGGTGCTGAGTGCTGTAACACAGCTAGGCTGATTCTAGACTCTAGACGGGCAGAGAACTAGGACAGTTTCATTTATATTGCTGCAATCACTTGTAACAATGGCAAGTTTAAATGGAAAGGTAAAATGATGTCTTCGATGTAGATTTGCATCTGTAGAAGAAGATTAAACAAAGAGCAAACAGCCTCTAAGTCTGAGCAATGAATCAAACACTCCAAAAAATGGAAAACAAATGACTTACTTTTTTCCCTTAAATGCATATTCACGAGAAATAATGAACTGAATTCTAATAGATTTGTCTTCTTCAAGGTTATTCCATTTATTGTACAGACTGTATATCGTTAATCCGAAGTACTTTCTGTGTTTTAATGTTTAAATCTTTACAATTTTCAAATGACAGTTTCTAATTCTGGTTTGTAATAGACTTAAAATGATATCCTTTACCAATACAATCATATATTTTTATTATGCGAATACGTTTGACACCTTTTCTTGTCACCATGATAGAACTGTTTATTGTTTGCATTTTAATGTCTCTTACATTCTCCGAGAAGCACTGGCCTATAGCAGCGTAGCTGAATTAAAGGTGCAGCTCATTGTAAATGTGCAGACAACCAATCAGAAATTAGCTGTCTAATTAATTAAATAAGGTAATTTATTCACTAAACAGGAACCTTAGAAAACTGATATAGAATTACGAAATGTTAGAACGGACGCACGATCAACGAGCTCCCCAGCTATAGCCGACAAAAACGTGAATTTCGCAAAAAATAACAAACCAAAATCGATCTCACAGACCCATCAGAACCATGGGACGAAAGGCGAAGAAGCAGAGGCCGGACAAGCCTAAACAAGGTCCCGATATCGGAGACCTTTTCCGCCAGGCACAAGACGCACGAGGGGCTAAAATGGCCGCTGACATGGCGGGGTACTCAGACTCCTCGGACGAGCTGAGTCTGGATGAGTACACCAGCGGCATGTTCACCCCACTGTCCCAACCACCGGCACCCACAAAGCAACCTGAATTGATCACAACAGCCACGCTGAAAACAATGCTGGGTGACTTACAGCGGGTGATCAAGGCGGATGTTGCACTTCCGGGCGGAGGTGACAGGCCTGACCGGGCGCATGGGAGCCATAGAGGCCAACACAGACAAGCAAGCCCAAGAAATTGTGGACCTGCGTAAAGAGCTACAAACGCTCAAACAGCACCAAGCAATAATGGACCACCATTTTGCAGCCCTTGAAGATCAAAGACGTCGCAATAACCTCAAGATCCAAGGTGTCCCAGACGAAGTCTTGATGGAGGAACTCCCACACCTGATGAGGAGACTTGCGGGAACACTCCTGAAGCCACCACAAGCGAAGGCCCTGAGCTTTGAGGCGATATTCAGAATTCCAAAACCAAGGACAGCCCCAGCCACGGCCTCCAAGGACCTGGTGGTGAGATTTCGATCTGGAGCAGATAAAGCGGCTATGCTTAAAGCCCTAAAGGGGAAGACCCCGCTCAAATTCTAAAACGCCAATCTTACATTCTTCTCGGACTTGTCTGGCGATTCCATGCAGTGGCGCAGATCCCTTCAACCAGTCACGACACTCCTGAGACAAAATATCACCTACAGATGGTGCACGCCAAGGGCCCTACAGGTCCTAAAGGACAATCTGATCCAAACGGTCCAAGACCTACCGGAGGCTAAACGGTTGCTGCCCACACTTGGCCAGAGAACTCCCTTGCGCCAACAGGCCCGGCGGAAGCCAGAAGCGGGAAACACAACTGGGACCCCTCAAAGATCAGGCCATTCGTCCCACTGGCGGAGCAGCCAGGCAACCCTACAAAGAGGAATGGGGCACCACGCGGCACTATACCACCTTAAGCGGCGAAGAGACAGCGACCCGAGGCCGCTCTTACCTCCTATCAAACTTTTGTTTTCTTCATACCCAGTTCTCTTGGTTTTCTCACCATGGACTTTTATTATGTACCAGACGGCATCACACTGCTGGACTTATGAGAGACCATGCAAAATCGGGACTTTTCGCCCTTCCAGCAAGAGGAACTCAAGAGGGACTTCACAGAGCCACAAGATCAAAACATATGCAGCCCAAGGGCACTCGACCGTATGGGGACAGTCGCCTCCTTGCACCCAGAGACTCTCGGTCCTCGAAGCAGGCCAGCCCGTAAGGACCCCAGATGGGGACCAATGTCTAGAATTGTTTTTAGTTAATAATAGTGATGATAATAGTGTAAAGGTCACAAAATGATCTTTATACGGTAGATGAAAAGTTCCTTAGCATGTCTTTTTCTTTTTAGTTTTTGAATTTACAATGGAGCCCTTTTATATAATTTACACACGGGACGCATGCTCACACATACCCATACACATTCTTACAGCAAAACCAAATTGCTAATTAACCCTGCCCAGACAGCACAACGGCCCAGCCGACCAGAGGTCTACTCATAAGGGGTAGACCCACGAGTCACTCAAACAGTAAAAGCAAGCTGACCACGACAGCACGGAGGCCGCTAACACTGCACCGCACATATAGAAGCATAAGACACACACTCCTATTCTGACAACAGCAGCGTATGGCTACCTCTGTTCTCTGAAAACCACACAGACGTATATGCTTATGAGCCGCAGTCTAGCCACTGCTATTCCTAGAACACGCCACTGGGACACATATACATTATCTACCTGGATCAGCACAGCATAATAGATGTCACGTTACAGCTCAAAACTGGGCTCAGTGTTTCTTATGATTTTCCCTTGAGTTTTTATTTCTATCTTTGCTACAATACCTAAGACCTGACTGCCTCACCATAGAGTAATTTTGTCTAGCGTTCACTCTTACGCAAAGTAGATGGTGGGAACCGCACTCAATCCCAGCGGCCAAGGGTGCTCTGGATCAGGACCAGCAATCCCAGAATTATACACGAAAGATGAAAGGACCACAGGCACTCCAAATTGAAACCGTATGCAGATTTATTAGGAAAAAAATGCAACGCCAAGCAACGTTTCGACCAACAAAGGTCTTTTTCAATCTTGAAAAAGACCTTTGTTGGTCGAAACGTTGCTTGACGTTGCATTTTTTCCTAATAAATCTGCATGCGGTTTCAATTTGGAGTGCCTGTGGTTTTTTCTTCTTTAGCGTTCACTCTTAGGCACAAACTAGATGCTCCCACGTAACTTCAGCCAAAACGAAAGGCCAACGTAGTCCTTCCCCATTACAGTGTGTGAATATCCTACAGCTTAATCACACTAATATAGCACTCTCTCTCATGACACAAACCTGATAACACACGAATATTCAAGCATGTAACCACCTATTATTATTTTTGAATATTTGTTCAACTTGTTTGATGACATGATGTTAAGTAAGCTCATAACAAAATATTATGTGCAGTTTCCTTACAAACCACGTATCTGTTCTTCTTGCGCTTGTGAGAGCTGTTGTGGCTGTACAAGCAATGTTGTAAACCTTTATGCACACCAAAAATAAAGAAGTAAAAAAAAAAAAAATTACGAAATGTTATGCCAAAGCAGCTGAGGAAGAGGGATGACTGAATTGGATGATCTATTTCAAATAATATTTTACCTAATTATTTACATTATTATTATGTTTATATAGCGCCAATAAATTCCGTAGCGCTTTACAGTGGGTGGACGAACAAACATGTAATTGTAACCAGACAAGTTGGACGCACAGGAACATAGGGATTGAGGGCCCTGCTCAGTGAGCTTACGTGCTAGAGGGAGTGGGGTATAGTGACACGGTAACAGAGGGATTGAGGGATACAAAAAATGGGGGGAAGGGCTGCGCCACAAAACGTCAATTTGTAAAATAGTCCAAGTAAAAGAAGAGAGGGAAAGTCTTATCTGGGACGAATCCACTAGGGGATGTAGGGTCTATGGACGTTGGTCCGGAGCGGATGTCCTCTTTCTCCTCTTTGTCCTCCTTCTTAGGAATTCACTCAGATATAGGAGAAAATGAAGAGAAAAAATAGTGCAATACGTCTGATAAAAAATATACAACAGTCTAAAAGCTGGTATAAAACTCACATGTGGAGGAGCTATAACTTGCTCTAGTATGAAGGGCGTGCAGCGGTATAATCCCCGCTTATGGGATATATGGAAGGTTCCTCCGTTAGTGGTCAAATATGTAAAAAAAAGAAAGGAGACAACAAATAGTGCTCACTGGGTAAAATCCACGGTAAAAACAGAAAGTAAAAATAATACTCACAAGGATGGAGCAGACCAACTGCTCTTTGATGATAGCGTTGGTGGTATTATCCCCACCTAAGGATTGCTTGTGGTCCAAAATGATGCCAGGTAGTAAACAGGTATAAAAACGGTGCTCAGTGTATAAAATAGATAGATGGTACTAGTAAAAAAAGTGACCAAATATTCTTTAATATAATAAAATACACAGTAAAAGTCCACATACGCGTTTCGCCAATACGGCTTTATCAATATGGAAAAGAACCTGGTACCTGGCAAGGTAAAGTTTAAATAGCAGTACAGATAATTAAAATTGGCGCCAAAAATTAGGGATAGCCAGAGGGATTGAGGGACCTGCTCAGTGAGTTTACATGTTAGAGGGAGTGGGGTATAGTGACACAGTAACAGAGGGATTGAGGGCCCAGCTCAGTGAGTTTACATGCTAGAGGGAGTGGGGTATAGTGACACAGTAACAGAGGGATTGAGGCTGTGCTCAGTGAGTTTAAATGTTAGAGGGAGTGGGGTATAGTGACACAGTAACAGAGGGATTGAGGCCCTGCTCAGTGAGTTTACATGCTAGAGGGAGTGGGGTATAGTGACACAGTAACAGAGGGATTGATGGCCCTGCTCAGTGAGGTTACATGTTAGAGGGAGTGGGGTATAGTGACACAATAACAGAAGGATTGAAGGCCCTGCTCAGTTAGCGTAGGTGTTAGAGGGAATGGGGTATAGTGACACAGTAACAGAGGGACTGAGGGCCCTGCTCAGTGAGCTTACATGTTAGAGGGAGTGGGGTATAGTGACACAGTAACATAGGGATTGAGGGCCCTGCTCAGTGAGGTTACATGTTAGAGGGAGTGGGGTATAGTGACACAGTAACAGAGGGATTGAGGGCCCTGCTCAGTGAGTTTGCATGCTAGAGGGAATGGCGTATAGTGACACAGTAACAGAGGGATTGAGGGTCCTGCTCAGTGAGCTTACATGTTAGAGGGAGTGGGGTATAGTGACACAGTAACAGAGGGATTGAGGGCCCTGCTCAGTGAGTTTACATGTTAGAGGGAGTGGGGTATAGTGACACGTAACAGAGGGATTAAGGGGCCCTGCTCAGTGAATTTACATGTTAGAGGGAGTGGGGTATAGTGACACAGTAACAGAGGGATTGAAGCCCTGCTCAGTGAGTTTACATGTTAGAGGGAGTGGGGTATAGTGACACAGTAACAGAGGGATTAAGGGGCCCTGCTCAGTGAGTTTACATGTTAGAGGGAGTGGGGTATAGTGACACAGTAACAGAGGGATTGAGGGCCCTGCTCAGTCAGTTTACATGTTAGAGGGAGTGGGGTATAGTGACACAGTAACAGAGGGATTGAGGGCCCTGCTCAGTGAGTTTACATGCTAGAGGGAGTGGGGTATAGTGACACAATAACAGAGGGATTGAGGGCCCAGCTCAGTCAGTTTACATGCTAGAGGGAGTGGGGTATAGTGACAGTAACAGATGGATTGAGGGCCCTTGTCAATGTGCTTACATGTTAGAGCGAGTGGGGTATAGTGACAGTAACAGAGGGATTGAGGGCCCTTGTCAATGTGCTTACATGCTAGAGGGAGTGGGGTAAAGTGACACAGTAACAGAGGGATTGAGGGCCCTGCTCAGTCAGTTTACATGTTAGAGGGAGTGGGGTATAGTGACACAGTAACAGAGGGATTGAGGGCCCTGCTCAGTGAGTTTACATGCTAGAGGGAGTGGGGTATAGTGACACAATAACAGAGGGATTGAGGGCCCAGCTCAGTCAGTTTACATGCTAGAGGGAGTGGGGTATAGTGACAGTAACAGAGGGATTGAGGGCCCAGCTCAGTCAGTTTACATGCTAGAGGGAGTGGGGTATAGTGACAGTAACAGATGGATTGAGGGCCCTTTTCAATGTGCTTACATGTTAGAGCGAGTGGGGTATAGTGACAGTAACAGAGGGATTGAGGGCCCTTGTCAATGTGCTTACATGCTAGAGGGAGTGGGGTATAGTGACAGTAACAGAGGGATTGAGGCCCTGGTCAATGTGCTTACATGCTAGATGAAGTGGGGTAAAATGATACAAAAGGTAAGGGAAGTATTAGAAAAGTAGATTGTTAGAATAGTACTCAATGAAGACTTAGGGTTTTTTAAATGACAGTTGCGGGAGAGGATTTTATTAGTTTATCAATAACGCACAAGTCCAGATTTAGTAAGTAAGCCCTAATGTAAAGCTATAACATGTTTATCATTTCTTCAATACAGTTTGTTTTTACAGATTTATCACATTATTTGTTTTATATGTGTATTTATTAGTTGGGGAATAAAACTAATTTTATAAATAAATTCTCAATTCTCTGTAAGTTGCAGTTTGCTGAATAAACATTTGGAACTTTCAGAATTATTTATGGAGAGTATGAATTGTTGGGCATTTATAATAAATTTAATGTGTATTTGAAATTTTGAACAAATTAGATCAATTGGAAAAACAAGGTATGTTTCATTTTTTCCCCCCAAAATGTAAATTGTGCGTTGTATTCACTTTGATTAGTGAATGCGTCTATGTATAAGTAGAAGACCGTACATAGATATATTGTATTCTCTCTGTACATTTATCAACTAGTGCACTGCTCCTGAATTACAGAAAGAAAAAAAGAATTAACACAAACCTAAAAAAGTTAAAAAGTCAACTTCAACTTGTCCTGAAATCCAGGAAGCTCGAAATTGATTGATAAGAAACCAAGTAATACTGAAGTAAGTGAAGCTTCTTGCTTTTGCCTGACAGAAAATCTTTTATATAAAGTAAATGTAGTTTGACAATCAAAAATGACAAGAAGATTATCCAAAAAGTCGAATCTGCACAAAAAAAAACAACTAAAAAAAATAATAATGAAAAACCCAAAACAGCCAACAAAACTATTTCCTGATAGAAGCAGGTGGAAAAATATGATGCTTAAATAAATGGCAAACACCATAAATGCTAAGAGGATATGAAAATATATTATTTATAAATAAACGTCTGCAAAACCAAGGCACAAATAGTTTCTTTAAAAAAATGAACAAAGTACGATACGTTTAATGGTTTACTTGGCAATGATGGATTGCATCTTACAAATGGTATTGGAATTGAACAATTTGACATCGCTGAATATTTCTGGTATTTTCGGAAGTATAATCTATAAAATGTTCAACATTTTTTCTTTGCAGATTTTCATTGCCAAGAGAAGCTGTTAGTCGGACATCATCAATAATCCAAATAGGGAGCCCGAATGTTCATACATAAGACTGATCTTGATGGATATCAAGTATTTGCTATTTATTTTTTAACCAGTGGTTATTTAAAAATATTCTGTTTAACTCAATGCTTTTTAGAAACACCAGGACTATACATTACTGTGACTGTTAAAACTGTAATAAATATTCTGATTTCAAAGATTTAGGAGTTTGCTCACTAAACAGTAAATTTAAACATTGAATTGTACTGAACTGGAAACCGAATTGCAAAATAAGGATTTAATTAGGATTAATATTAAAGGATTACATTTAAAATTAAAAACAACTTTAGTTTAATGAAATGGTTTTGGTGTATAGATCATGCCCCTGCAGTCTGAGTGATCAATTCTCTGTTACTTACGAGTTCAATCACTTTGTTTATGTAGCCTTGGCCACACCTCCCCTGGCTGTGACCCACACAGCCTCCGACACACTTCCTGAAAGAGAGGTCTAATTACTAAACTTCCTTTACTGATCAGTGCATTTAATTAATACACTCTTATTAAAGGGACACTATAGTCACCAGAACAACTACAGCTTATTGAATTTGTTGTGGTGAGTAGAATCATTACCGTCAGGCTTTTTGCTGTAAACACTGTCTTTTCAGAGAAAATGCAGTGTTTACATTACAACCTAGTGATAACTTCACTGGTCACTCCTCAGATGGCTGTTAGAGATCCTTCCTGGGTCATGGCTGTGTAAAATGTATCCAAACATTCAGTGTCTCCACCCTCTGCATACAGACACTGAACTTTCCTCACAGAGATTCATTGATTCAATTCATCTCTATGAGGAGATGCTGATTGGCAAGGGCTGTGTTTGAATTGTGCTTGCCCTCCCTGATCTGCCTCTTCGTCAGTCTCAGCCAATCCTTTGGGGAAACATTGTGATTGGATCAGGCTGCCACTTCCGCTGATGTCAGCAGGCAGTGGGCAGGTCTACAGGAAACAGGGACAAAGCCTGCAGCTCCACACTTGAATACAAGTAAGATTTTACTATTTTTAGGGAGGCATGAGGGAACCAGGAGGGGCTAGATGGTGGTTTTAACCCTATAGGGTCAGGAATACATGTTTGTGTTCCCGACCCTATAGTGCTCCTTTAAATGAAAACATTTAGGAAACTTGAGTTTGTGGGAAGCAAATACTTTATGCTATACTTGATATGGTGTTGTCTTTGCTCTTTTGTGTTTATATTGCTAAAACACTAACTTTAGAATGCATGGTAAGATCTGATTTTAACGTACAGCACCTGCTTAAGCACCTGCTTTGTGCCAAGTTTTAATGTACAGAACAAATAAAGGTTCCCAGCGCATTTCGGCCATTGTATTATAATACCATATAATTTAGTTTACTTTACTTTTCTTTACGCAGGACATCAGCAAGAGGTTTGTAAAGAAGTCACAACTATTATGAAACTGGCAGAAGATATAAAGTAGCTAGCTAAAGCTGTATATTAAGGTAAAGTGAATTGAATATACATCAATTTAGGTCGGACAATGCCTTGTTCTTATTTTAAACGATACCTTGCAGGCAATGTAATATAAAGGCAAAGTCCAAGAATCACATTAATTTAGAGAACACAGCATCAGTTTAAAGGACATTTTACTAAATAGAGATACCACAATCTGTTGTGTTACAGCTCTGTTAAAAAACGTCTCAGTCCTTCTTATTTACAAAATGTAAAAAAAGCAACAGCGGGCTAAACTGAATTAAGTTTAATTTACATCAATAGTCTGAGTACAGGTGTTCACAAGATTTAACACATTTTCAAAGTGTCCTGTGCGCTGCGTCCTGCTGTTCCAGGTGTCTGTTTGTCTAGATATAATGGTTTTAATTTGTTATGAGAACTTTAGAAAAGCATTTTTTGTTTTCTTCGTTCAAAACGTCCACAAGTTTCGTGTCTTCTGCTAGCTAGCTGCAGCTTTGAAGTTCTTTCAATATACTATAGTGTGTTTTTGAATAGGCTGCTGGCACAGTTTGATAAACACATTTTTTTTTCAAAATGCCAAGAATGCTCAATGCCGCTTGCTGTAGGCTTATTTCAGGGATGGGCAATTGTGCTCAGATAAGGATAAAATCCTATGAATATTTTATTCATATTTTTTTTTTTTAATCTAAAGATGTAAATGAATCAATATAAAATTCAGCTGGTTATATGCTATTAAAAGTATTAAAGGATAATAGGCCGATCTGGGGATTATGGGAATAACATCACTTTCTTTATATTTCTGATAGGTAATTATTGTAAACACTAAAAAACAACAGAGGTATGACCAGTGAGAATGGACATAATGAAATGCATAGCTTATGAATTTTTGGTTTGAAATTTCTGGAGAAAAATGTTAACTATAGTTGCAGTATTCTCTCCCTCCCACCCACTCCCCAAAGCACACAGTTTCATTTATTAGATTTGGAGATTCGGTTCATTTCGAGTTTTGTATCAGAATTTCTGACTACCAGCTACTGTATGACCAAACAAATGATTTGTGCAGTGAATGAGCATGTTCATTTTGATCCTTGGTTCAGAGTTCTGCCCGTACCACCTACAGAAGAAAATCTCTATTTCACTATTAACATATTATTTATTAAATAAATGCACAATATAAATATAAAAATATAGCGTTTTTTTCCCTGTATTGGTTACTTCTGCTAATTTGATCTGTGAACCAAATGGTTGGAAAATGAACCTATCAAAGAACTGCAAAAAATAAACATAAAAGTAATATTATCTTACACAATACAGTGATTGGCACATTGCCACGCCTGCTTTTGGTTAGTTTAATTTGATTTCCTAAATCTTTTTTTGGGGATAACATTTGGCCGAGTTAAATTGCCACATGGACTGAATTCTGCCTTTCTGATTATTATTTTTCATTTTGTGATGACGTGTTTTATCTGGATCACATTTTTCTGCCCTGTAGAAGTTCATCAATAATTAAATTTACTTTTATATTTCTTATGTAACAGGAAAGTGCCATGGGGCTTTGTCAGTAAATCGCAGGGAAGGTAATTCATGCAATTATGTTGTTTATGGAGTCATACATTGGAGGGATACTCTTGTCAGTATATTTATATTGGCAGACATTTTGTGTTAAGACAGAAATTAAAAGTGCATATTGCTGAGCAGCCAAGCCGAACGGCCGCACATCAGACGAGCTCCTAACTAAAATCGACTGAATCTAGCTAAAAAACGGAGCACTAAATTTGCCTGCCTTACGACCTCCGAGACGAGAGCCTACCACAGAGGCAAGGTTGAAATGAGCATGTGGCCAAAAAAGGCGAAGACATCCCGGGGATCGACATGAAGCCTACAAGCGGCCTACTCAGACGGCATGGGGGAAGCGGCCGATCCCTCTGCTACCTGCAGCCAGCCAACTTGGAGGTCTCCCAGATACACACTCTCCCATCCCCCCCCGCCGGAGAGGGATATCCCGGCACACGACTCAGGGACACGACCCCAACCCAAGCGTACCAGCACTGAAGATCCTGTGCTGCACATCATGGCGGACGCCACCTGCTAGCCACCACTCTCGGAACGGCTGGACCGCCTGTTAGCCGAATTCTGGGCCAAGCTTTCAGCCCACAAGAGCTATCCAGCAGGGGCACCATCGGCACTGACCCCACGGGTCGCCACGCTAGAGCCCGTGGCTCAGGGACGGGGCCTAACTACAGCATGGAAGGCTAGGAGGAGAAGGCAGGAGACCCAATGCAAGCCTCAGTGGGTCAGCATCAGACCACCAGCGGTGAGTCCAGCGACGAAACGGTAGCAAACCCCGGGACTATCAGCCCAAAACCCCCTTCCCTCACGAAGCTCACCACCCCTCATGAGCGAAGACACCATGACCCTCCAACTCCTGGGCCTGATACATCCACTCACAGAGGTCTCCACCCGCAGCATGGCCCCTCACAACACAACCACCTCAGCAGAGGCCTCCACCTGCAGCGAGCAGCATGACCCCCACAATGGACAACAAGCACCTGATGCACTCACCACGAAACAGGGGACTTGGCCCACTACACACACCCGGACCCCCACCGGCTACCACACCGGGCACCTGTGCTGAGACAGATGGGGATCGGTTAAACCACACAACCTGTACTGCGCGCCACTTAAAATGGACACTACACCATATGCCCAACACATGGTGTACACCCAACCAGTGCCTGCTCCTGAGCTAGCCTTCTTGCTAGTTAGCAACCGTTACACTGTTTGGACACTCTATCATGCACTGTGCTCTTATTATTTCTGTCTTTATTCACTCGACATAGCACTGCATACAACTTACAACACATCCGTTAAGCTGAGAATTCTGTCTAACATGCACTATGCTACTCTGGACTCCAGAGTATATAAGAACACACAGCGCATACGCCTTTCATTACTACCACTAAGCTAATAGCACCTACCAATATGTGCTTACTAGCAAGCAACATATTTTGAATAATTACTAACGATAGCTTTAAAATCAACATGCAGAAATTCATAAGCAACTACCAGTATACCTCTCACTAGCATACTCTGCAATAGCGACACCTTACTCTATAGCACTAAACATATATTATCTTGCTCTGTCTAATCTTGTAATTTACCTTTCATGTTCAGCAGCATAGAACAACACCTAGATAAGCAACATTACTATACATAAAACTGTGCAGTACCCACTAATACCTAACTACTGTCATGCTATGTTGAAAAATGCTTACCCTAGCTGTTGTGACATTGTAAGCCAGATGTGATTTATCTATGCACAAATAAAATAAAGAATTAAAAGAAAAAAACAAAGTGTATATTGCCAGTCACACTCAGAACAGAGCTGACTCTATATTTGTATTACAAGGCTAAGACAGACACCAAAATTATTTCAATCACTCTATTCATTCAAGTCTGAGCTAAGGAATGCATTATGTAAACAAGACAAGTGATAAGGCATGATGTCTAACAGAAAAATTGGGGGGTTGAATATTAACCCAAAGACAAATGTATACATAATTATATATACATATACACACTATCCAATTAACTTGCTATTTTATATTAATCACATATAATTAGTATCATGTTAATAATATAGACTATTCATGGATAGATATCAATGAATAAATATCATATTATTGAATAATGTTAGTGGAATATAATTAATCTTAAACACAGTCTCACACAAGAAAATCAGACACCAATGACAGATAACACTAAGTACCGTATATACTCGAGTATAAGACGAGTTTTTCAGCACATTTTTTGTGCTGAAAAACACTCACTCGTCTTATACTCGAGTCAGTTGTCTGTATTATGGCAATTTTCATTGCCATAATACAGACAAGGACCGGGGGCTGTCAGGAAGCTGTAACTTACCTTCACCGCAGCTCCTGTCAGCTCCCTTCTCTCTCCTCCGTCCGTGCAGCTCCCAGGTCAGCTCCCTCTGCAACTCTCGCGAGAGCCGCGGGGTCAGAGCGTTGCCACGGGTTACCGTGGCAACGCTCCGCGCGGCCGCGAGAGTTGCAGAGGGAGCTGACCTGGGAGCTGCACGGACGGAGGAGAGAGAAGGGAGCTGACAGGAGCTGCGGTGAAGGTAAGTTACAGCTTCCTGACAGCCCCCCTCCTACAGCCCATCCACTGGACCACCAGGGAGTGAGAGCCCCCCTCCCTGGCCAGCTAACAAGCAGGGAGGGGGGACGAAAAAACAAATAAAAATAATAATAATAATAAAAAAAAAAATAATAACATTAAAAAAAATATATATCACAATAATAATAAAATAATAATAATTAATAAAATGCCCACCCCCACCAATGCTCTGCACTCACACACACACACACTGCACTCACACACACTGCATTCATACACACTCATACACACACTGCACTGCATTCATTATATACACACACTGCATTCATACACACACTCATACACACACTGCACTGCATTCATTATATACACACACTGCACACACACTGCATTCATACATACACACATACACACACTGCATTCACACTGCACTCATACACACACACACTGCACTGCATTCATTATATACACACACTGCATACACACTGCATTCATACACACACTGCATTCATACATACACACATACACACACTGCATTCACACTGCACTCATACACGCACTGCATTCATTATATACACACTGCACTCATATACACACACTGCACTGCATTCATTATATACACACTGCATACACACTGCACTGATACACACACACTGCACTCATATACACACTGCACTCATACACACACACGGCACTCCATTCATTATATACACACTGCACTCATACATACACACTGCATTCATTATATACACACTGCACTCACACACTGCACTCATATAACACACACTGCACTCATATACACACACTGCACTGCATTCATTATATACACACTGCACACACACTGCACTGCATTCATTATACACACACTGCACTCATACACACACTGCACTCATATACACGCACTGCACTCCATTCATTATATACACACTGCATACACACACAGCATTCATATACACACTGCATTCATACACACACACACACACACTGCATTCATTATATACACACACTGTAAATAAATATTAAATTAATATAATTTTTTTAGGATCTAATTTTATTTAGAAATTTACCAGTAGCTGCTGCATTTTCCACCCTAGTCTTATACTCGAGTCAATAAGTTTTCCCAGTTTTTTGGGGTAAAATTAGGGGCCTCGGCTTATATTCGGGTCGGCTTATACTCGAGTATATACGGTAATTAATTTTACTTTCTAAAAATAAATATATATATATATATATATATATATATATATATATATATATATCTAACAAAATCTTACAAAGTCCCATTGTAAGAAACAGAGTGAAATTAAGGTTAGGAGGTGTCAATTCTAAAATTACGATTGGAATTGCCGAGAGTGAACCAATGCTTTGAAGTGAAGTGTCCTATTATGATTAGCAGACATAAAATATATAAGCAAATAACGTAAAAAGCATCTCTAAATTTAGTTAACCTTTTATGCAAAAAGGCAAGACAAGAAATTTTGGTGATGTAATTGTGCAATCTACTGACCAAAATCTAGATGATAGTCTGTAGCGAAGACACACCCACCGTTTCCTATCGGTCCTATTAATTAGTGACGTGCAGAGAGTTTGGCCCTTTAAAAAGTAAGGACAAGGGAGGAGAAAGGGAGATTCAAACATTCAAATATTCAGCTTTTTGGAACATTCATACTCTTTGACCAAATTCAAACTCTCTTTGAAACATTTGGACTGTACTCAAGAAACAAAACTTTCCTGGACACCTAATTTTTACTATTACTTTCCAAACTAACAAAAACTTTTATGTTGTCAACTTTTATGTTGTTAGCATACCAATATTTTATCCAAATGTATTGACTTGTTCTGAAATAAGATCGTGTATCTTATTTAGGAAAGTTAAAATTCAGCAAATGTAAAATCTGAAAGAATTATTCTTATTGGATGGTCCTAGGAATGGTAAATGATCTGGTATGAACAGTACTTTAATTGTAAAGTTACAACATCATAGGATATATTGCCTATGAGGATTGTGGCCAGCAGTGAAAGGGTAAATTCAGTTTGATCTGACTGAAAACCAAGTTGTATTGCTTTAAGCTGCTGTGAAGTTCTGTCTTCTGTGTGAAGTTGGTTTCTAAACAGTGCCCTATCATAAATGTTGACAACTGGTCACTTTTAGACGCTGTATTGTGTTTAAACCATTGCCATATTGTATGCTTATGTTATACCTAAATATTCACTGATTGTCACGCATGTAATATATTATTATTAGTTTTTATTATTATTATTGTCACAATAAATTATATTTTTATAATTAAATTGTGATTACTGTGTGACGTAAAAACCCTCTAATAAGCTTCCTCTAGGATCTAAGAGAATTAAAAATCTTGAGTAATTCTCAGCTTTATATTATCATTATTTGGGGAACCGCACAAAGATATCAGTTTTGATAATTTTCTGAAAATATTATTTTTAATATTTATCACCCCATAAATATCCTCACAATTTGGAGGCACTGCTGAGATAAATTGTGAGGATATTTATGGGGTGGTAAATATTAAAAATAATATTTTCACTATCTTATTTTCACTCGCTTATTCCAGAACAAGTCAATACCTCTGGATAAAAATATTGGTATGCTAACACGCGGCAAATTTTACCATTAATTAATTACCAGTTAGGTTGTAGATTTTCTCTCAGATGTGTAGATATGTCCCAGGAATTGTGGGATTGTGGACAATATAAAAGTTTTTGTTAGTTGGGAAAGTAATAGTAAAAATGAGGTGTCCAGGAAAGTGTTGTTTCTTGAGTACAGTCCAAATGTTTCAAAGAGAGTTTGAATGTGGTCAAAGAGTATGAATGTTCCAAAGAGCTGAAACTTTGAATGTTTAAATGTTTGAATCTCCCTTTCTCCTCCCTTGTCCTTACTTTTTAAAGGGCCAAACTCTCTGCACGTTACTAATTGATAGGACCAATAGGGAACGGTGGGTGTGTCTTCCCTACAGACTATCATCAAGATTTTGGTCAGTAGATGGCGCAATTGTGTATGTCTTTTTGCTGATGATACTAAGATATGTAACAGGGTTGATGTTCCAGGAGGGATAAGCCAAATGGCTAATGATTTAGGTAAACTAGAAAAATAGTCAGAGTTTTGGCAACTGATATTTAATGTGTATAAGTGCAAGATAATGCATCTTGGATGTAAAAACCCAAGGGCAGAGTACAGCATATTTAGATGTTGATATATTTGATCCTAACCCCAACATCTGAGGAAAGTGATGTGACGAAAGCACCTTAGTCACTGGTACTTGGAGGGGCCTGCTTGTCAGCCTATTGCCCCAGGATTATGGGCCCTTCAAAAACACATGTTAAAAAGTGACTTCCATGGAAAAACCAAACCACTGAACCGATCTGGGTGATTTTTGGATATGTTGGTCACCCAGATCAGGGATATCCGAGGATGTGACTCTTGTGGGGTTTCCATGGATCTTGGGGGTACTTCGGGGTGTTTGTAAATTGTGTGTTTTGCTGTACCTGGAGATAATTCATTATCTCTCAGACACAGAGGAGTTTGCTGAATGTATTGCTTGTCTGTCCCTTCTCCCCTCCCTTTTTTTCCTGTCCAATTGTTTCCCCAGCAGGGCGTTGTGGGTTGTCCTTCTTAGGTATCAATTCCATTTCATTTACTAGGAAAAAATAAAATAAAACAATGGAGTACTCCTTATCCTCTGGTGTTGTATTAGGTTGAACAGAATATGTATACAGGATGCGCTAAAATAGAAAGTTCAATAGAACATCAAATGCTTGGAATATTCTTTATTTGTAACCATCCAGACTTCTGATAATGGAAAGTAGATGCAATAAAGCAGACAGATAACTGGTAATGGTGCAGAGTATCTAGTGCTAAGTGCAGAACAGAAAACACAGCGATCTATGATTCAGCACTCACATTTAGTAGAGCTATAAGATCAGCCCTGAGTATAACAGCATGCAGTGGTACAATCCCTACTGATGGATATGTTGCTCTAGGAGTCACTCAGCATATAGGTAGATATATATATATATATATATATTAAAAAAACAGGATACTTGGTCTTGGTGACTTGGTCTTTCCCAGGATAGAGGCAGAAGGTAGGTATTATGAGTATATAAACGTGCCAGGAACCTGTAGAAAATAAAAGAACTAGAACAAACTAAAATAACTTAAAAGCATAAAAACTAGAGTAAATGGTCAGACACATAGAATAGGCGAATGCCAAATATCTTTTAATGCTTAAAATGACTAATTTAAAACAGTGGGCAAGGTAGCACCACTAGAGGTATCCCTAGGGAGTAATGTAAACACTGCCTTTACATTAAAAAGCCAGCAGGGACAGGCTATAGACACCAAAATCGTTACATTATGCTGTGGTTGTTTTTGTGACTATTGTGTCCCTTTAAGGAATACTACAGTGCTAGGAATACAAATCTCTTCCAAGTACTATGCTTCCCTCTGCCCTTCCCCCTGCCCTCATCCCCCCCCCTCTTCCCACTGGCAGCGCAAGAGTTAATTAATCATTACTGTAGTTATCAGATTCCACCGAGGGTCTCCCTCGGCACTGGTTTGGAGCTCCACCTCCTTCAATCTTACCTGACATGGGGCGACCACTGCAAAAATGAGGTCCTTGCCAAAGGAAAGCATTGCTGAAAGTGCAATCATGCAGAGTGTGAGGATGTCCAGCGTTAGTTAGGTGAACTACAGTCGCCTATCAAGCAGGAAGTGCCTCTAGAGACTGCCTGATTGACAGCCACTAGAAGCAATCTTAGCCCTGCAAGGTAATTATTGCAGTTTCTCAGAAACTGCAATTATTACCATTGCAGGATTAAAGGGACAGAGACCCTGCACCCGGATCACTTCAATGAGCGGTAGTGATCTGAGTACCTGTAGTGTCTCTTTAAATGTTACAATTCGGGTTTCATTTTACTGCAAATCAGAGTTTAGTGAATGAATGAGAGGGCAGCAAAGAGGGCTTGAAGAAAGCTTGCACGAACTCTGTATGTTATGGATTTGCAATGTGTGGTATTCCTTGAAGATTCATTTAGTAGAAAGTAATAATTTAAGATATATTTTTAAGTCTATCCGGTTTCTCATATATTAATACATTCAGTGTGTTAGACTGCAGAGAGATTTAGTCTGGCAGTTGTGCAAAACATCTCAAAATCCCATGATTTATCCGTTCCATTTTTAAGAGTAGTTTTATTCCCATTCCAGGCACCATAAGACCAGGATCCGTGGTGCATTTCATCGTCTGAACTAATACTTAGCCCTAAGCAAAAAGAAATGGGACGAGCATTATTGTAAAGTATCACATTGTTTCTAGTGAGTAAAAAACAAGTCAGGTTTTAACCTAATACAAGACCAGAGGATAAGAAGTATCCACTGATTTTATATATATTTTCTACTAGAGGAAATGGAATCGATACCTAAGAAAGATAGGATGAATATTAGGAATAATTATCAAGTAATAGGCAAAAGTTAACTCTTCACATCCCATTCATCTTAAGAACTACACTGCTATTCCTGCTATACTCTCTTGGAGGAGAGGCCGTCTCACTGGGAGCTGTATCCAGGAGTTTGGTCCAGGGTGAGAAGGGATGGCGAGACCCCAGCCAAGCTGCGGCGGCTAAGGGGCTTCGGTGCTTATGGTATCCGGTACGGTGCTTATGGTACTCGGCGACAGCTAGTTAGCAGTGATTGGCGGAGGCACCCAGTCGGGGTGACAGGCGGTCCATCACAGAGTAAAAAAAAATGTATATTTCTATCTTTATATATTACACATTTACTTAACAGATAATGTATAAATGTATAAATATAGATTATATAGCTAGTGATTATATCAATCCCAAGAGCAGGGATTATAGCTGGTATAGCTTTCCCCTAAAAGCACGAGACAAGGCTCTGTGTTGAGGGTAAACTTGAACTCGGCAGCCACAACTGGCCTTATATGCAGGTCCCCAGGCAAGGGGCACTCCCCTGGACCTGAGAGTAGACTACAGTAAAAACATGTACACGATTACATTGGCTCTCAGGTCCAGGACACTCCCATACAAAACTAAGATAATCCCTCCTCTGTGTCTGGGAGATTATTGAGTCAAGCACTGTATTAAACTCAATTATCTCCAGGCACAGAAACTGTACATTTTTATAAAACCCCCAAAATACCTTTAAACACACAAAACCCCCGATAACCCCGATCTGGGTGGCCAACATATCCAAAAATCACCGAGATCGGTTCAGGTATTAAGGAATTTCCTTGAAGTCATAATTTGACCGACCACATGCATGGTCCCATACCCAAAACAATTCCAGAGAATCAGGGCTTGAGGTCGGTCTAGTTCGGTAGTTTAAAAACTGAACAAACTACTGAACATAGTCAATGTTCTTACCCTGGAGCTTGTTCCCCTCTTCCAGACAAATAATTCCACCGAACAGTGCCCTTCTAAGTTGTATAGAACTGAATGCAGGTGATGATGGAAGTCCAGCGGTGTTTGGGAGTTTCTGTGTCCGATTTTAGTTCCAGGAACTTGACGACCAAACACCGCTGCCTGCATTCATGTAAACAAGATGGCCACCACCTTGTGGTCGTTCATGCAAACAGTGGCCACCCAAACAGACAATTAGAACACTGCAGTTAGAATCGTTACTAAGTGTCAAAAGGGTATAACAAGCTCCCGAGTGGTCTCTGGTTCATGCGGCTGTTCGGAAACCGAACCATATAATCCCAATTGCACGAACAGAGCTTTTAAAGTATTTTAGCCAGGTCTATTGTAGGGGGGCATAGTCCTGGGGCAGGAGGCTGTCAAGCAGGCTCCTCCAAAACCCCATTGACAAGGGGGTTTGTTCCCCACATACTCATATATATATTTCAGTGTAAAACAGGTATATATATATATATATATTATATTTATGTTTTTCAAAACACCAACTGTCCTATTTTTACATCCTTTTGAATCAGCCAAATCGAGTTTTCATTCTGCTGAGCTGAACATCACAGTTAGTCCTTTCCCCAAAATGTTCTTTATTTGTCCGCACACTTTCTAATTTTCCAACTTTTACTTTACTTTTAGTTCCAACAGGTAAAATTTTTTTTGCTACTTTATTTCTTTAATAGAAAAACACTTATTCAATCCTTTTAATAGCGGATAGTGATTGCAAAGAAAATAATTTTCTTTTTAACATGCAAATAGTCCTTTGATGAAATAAGAATAAAGGGACAACGTACAATGTAATCAAATCATAGGCTTTTAGTGGAGGAAATCAATGGGCACAGTTATACACTGAGTGCCGGGTACAGCCATTCACTATAGTCGTGGAAACATCACGATCTGTCAAGCACTTGGAAAAGGTATTCAGAGAAAAATGGAAAAAAATGTCATAAGAGAAAAGTACTAATAAATGGTAAAGAGGAAAAGTGTTGTATTGCCTGTCAGTGGCTCGTACAGCCTTCTCATGGACCTTTCACTAACATGACAGTATACCAGCTGAAGGCAAAAACCCCGAGAAATGTGGCCTACTCTAGGAAGGATTCACAACACAAATTAAAGTATTAAATGAGAATTCTTTCTATGGCCCAACCAGAGAGCCATTTGTGCCAGGTACATTGCTGGAAACTCTACAATAAAAAGTAATGGGCTAAGAATACAGATAGCACACAGTCCATATTTAAAATAGAAGTAGTAAGACAATGCAGTAAACAGGATGACTGTACATGGTATAACATTTCCAAAAGAGCATTCTGAAGAGATAGGTATAGCACAGCGTCTATGCTGAAGAGAAGAATCAGGACACCGAGGTGTTGAAGTAGGGTGCAAGCAAGTGATGTGAATAGCTTCATTGGTTCCACTAATATGTAGAGAACCCACCAGGATGTCACACAGGCCAGGCCACTGAGGGTAGACAATGAAGGGTTTTAGTGCTCTCTGCTAGGGTTTAGTGCCCTCAGCTTAGTGCTAACTTGTTCAATGATGCACTCAGGCTACACGTTTTTGGGACAGTTCCCTTGTGACCCTCAAAAGCAGAATGCTAGAGTACAAACCCAGGAAGGCAGTTTAGGACCCTACAACATGGATGATTAGGACTTATCATAACTCCCAACATGCCAGAAAGACACAGAGGGGTATTTTCATTTTCGGGGGGGGGGGGGGGAGGGGGGGGAAGGGAGGGGGAGGGGCAGGAGTGAGGCTACTGATTGGTAATTTATCTTAGGTTAAAGCACAATCCTGTGAGTGTTATTGCTGCAAAGCTCTGTTATATTTACAGATACACCAACAGTTTGGAGAACCTAGAAAATCCAGACATTGTGATATAAAAGGTGGATGGCTCATAAATATGGACTGTCCCCTACTAAACAAGGGCATTTTGAATATATACATCAGTGGGTGAATCAGTGGGTTAAAGTAAAGGGTCTCACTCAGTGATCCTTATATATTTGGGTACGATAAGGATTCATTAGGAAAAATTAACAGTTGTAGCACAGTTTAGATAGCTTCAAAACAAGCTGAAAAATCAGTTTCTAACAAAAGACTTCATTAGTAGAATGCCATTAAGTTTCCTGGACAGAGAGGTGAATCTCTTTTATTCTCCTGGAACAGGGAGGGACCTCTAGTGTTCCTTGAGAAAGAGAATGATGCCCAATAGATCATGTTTAATGAGAGGGACCTCTGCTCCTTACTGACTGTGGGTGGGCCACTTCGCATGAAAAGGGTGTATTCTGTCATATGCACAGAGAGTAGGATCTCCACTGGCTCGAGGACTGAGCATGGTTCCAGCCATTTCTCCTAGACAGAGAGTGTCCTGCTTCTAATTACTCCTGGACAGAGAGTGTCCTGCTTCTAATGAACCAAAAGATGGATCTCCGCTGTCATGTAGACAGAGCTAAGGTATTTCCACTGCCTCATGGATTAAGAGTGGAACCTTCATTTCTGGTTTGTGAAACTTCTTATGGACCAAGAGACAGATTTCCACTGTCACCAGGACAGAGAGGGAACTAAATTGCAGCAAAAGAGACATTTACTGCCCATGGACAGAGATATTTATCTCCATCTCAACGTATTAAATTACCTCTGTTGCACACTGGAGGGAGAATTTGACCTCCAGTAACTCCTGGATAGACATACACTGCCACTATCCACAGATATCAGGACTATCACTGGCCACTAGGAGATACAGAGAGTGGTTACTGCTTCCCGGTCAGAAAAAATGAATTAGCAAAATCTGATTTGCTGTGTTTTTTCTTGTTTCTCATGCTGAGTGGCACAATAATAAATAATAAAACAATAAAATATCTAAGGGTGAGAACTGTATCTGGTACAGTGTATTGTGAAGGAAGGTTTGTGCTTAGGGTCAAGTTGGACACTTTTAACATTACATATTAGACTTATGGTAATTCTGTATGTTTTCTACTGCATTAGTGTTTCTTTTAATCCTTCGTTTCTTTGAAAACATGACCTCTGAACTATTGTTGCTCCTTTTGTGTCCCTTGAGAAATCTAGTTTTATGGAACCTTGGATTTATATAAACACTTTCACACAGTTCTGAGATATCACATTCATTTTCCGAGTGAGTTAACCTTCACGTCTCTCACTGGATTTGCATTATTCAAGAGAGTACTTTTATAAATTCTCAAGCATGCTATATGCGCTCCTATGTGGTGGGTGATTAATGCCATGGTTATACCTCTAAGTTGTTCATTAAATAAGATTCTGCTACTTGCAAAAATCTTCATCTCAAAATTATGAAAGTAACCATAAAAAAAGTTCTGCTGGCTAGGAACACCATGCAGTAGTTGTAGTTACAGTCATTATGCTCTAACTTGAATACCACATAGCACAGCATCTAGTCATATCTAAGCATCCCAACAGGCACACATTTGGTGGGGCAGTCCCCTTTTTAGGGTCACGTTTTGCCATCCTAATTTTGTTCTTATACATTATTAAGCATACTTGCCCTGAGCAGTGGCACTGAGCAGACCATGATGAGAGTGCTCCAGTTGTAGTCTCAGTGCAGGGGGCAGGCACACTTGACAATTATGGTGCACCTGTTTGGGATACTCATTATAAAGGAAAACAACCTTCCTCTTTGGGAAGGTATGATTCAAAACATGTTAGTCAGTATTAGGACTAGAAAAAGGCCATGTTTTGCCATATTAGTAAAGTTTAAATTTTTTATTGCTGTTAAAAAACATCTAACACGTTTCTGATTATGCAGATTCAATGTTATTATCACTGTACAATCTGCAACAAAGACAATGAAACATGCTCGGCCTCTGATGAGAAATGCCACAGCAATTGATAAAAAATACTATATAAAAATGTACTCTCACAATCTATACCTAATACCACAATTCCCCTAGTACTCAAGAAATATAATCCTTCTTCATCAATGCAAATTGTAATCCTAATAATAGATTGACATTATACAGTAGTGTCACCATATACAGAGTTAACATACAACCCATGACCCCAATCCAAGTAAAAAATGATATTCTATAAACACCATCCTACCTGTGCAGTACGTGTGCCAACTGTCATACAGACCATACATCCAGTGCAAATAAATACCCACTCATTAGTAATATGACTTCATCAGGTGTCATAAATTGATTCATTTAAACACTTAGGCTCCATACATAAAGTGCAAAGTGCAAGCACATAAACCATGTACATAAAGTGAAAAAAGCACATATGGCAAGTGCAAAATGTAAGCACATAAACCATGTACATAAAGTGTACGTATAGAAGGAGTTGAACAAGCCGAATGTATCCTCCTAGCAGACAAACCAGTATAACTAAATCTCAATACAATTATATATTCATAGGAAACTATCACTCATAGGTTGAATTCAAACACATTATATTCTTATTTCTAAGTCTTCCCAATGTTTGAGAATGCTAAATAAAACAATTATAAAGTCCTGTGTGCATTAGCTGAAATTGAATGTCCAGCCATCAAGACAAGTTTGATATATTTTCTAGCTTCTGGCCCAGTTAGCAACATATTTTGCATACACAGTTTTGTGTAAGTTTGTTTATTTAAAAAAATAAATTAGCCCCTTATGACTTTTACTCATTAAATGCTTAATGCTTAAAATGTGGTTAAATGCTTTTATTTGTATTTTTATTTTTTTATGTTGTAAAATGAAATAAAGTCTTACTCACCCTGATACTACAGGAATGGTTACCAGCCTGAAGGGGGAAAATATATATGACCATTCATTTATTGTGTCCAAATATGCTGGGGAAAAAAGATGCCCTCTCCTTCCAAACAGTAAAGAAAGTTTCAGTGGGTGTTACCATTCCTATTATGAAGAAGGAGGGATAAGTGACTGGCTTTCCTATTTCACTGTTAGCATTATATTATCATTTGAAAAATATTACTATAGCACTTTGTAAAACCCCAATTTAGAAATATGGAATTTAACTCTATTTATGGTATGTAAGCATAATGCTTAAATACAGACATTCTGTTTATATTCTATTGCCATTTTCAATAAGCTGGTCTGCCAGTAATGACATCAGGTAAATACCTACAAGCAGCCTATTTGACTATTTTTATTCATCTTTTTTTGCCACATCTAATGCACGTAAGAAAAATTGTATGTTTGCTTCTATATTACTATTTCAGACTTTGTGCCAAATATTGCAAGATACATGCAAACACTGGATTCAGTCTAAAGCTTCCCTTCCCCACAAATTTCTGTTAATGATGAATGAATAAATGAAAAATAAAAATTGTATACATTTGTATAATTGTAATTTTTAGTTTTTGCTGAAATGAAATCTCTTCACAAACTTTCTGTTGTATAGTATGTTTATGGTCTAGCTATGCACAGTTTGTTTCAACTAAATAGTATACTGATTTTTTTTCGTACAAATATTGATAGGTATTGCAGGGGTTAAAGAGGGTATTTTACTGCCGTGGAACTCTTGAAGTTATGTCTGCTGTGCAATCCAATCCAAAGCTGCTCATTTCAAAGTGTAACAGTCAGGGTAGCTTCAATCCTGCAGACATTTGTCAATTTGAAATCTGAACAATTGATTTATAATTTTAGCGCCAAACTCACAGAATACTGTTTATAAAAATCCTATAAATGCCTTCACACAGCCTGACCCCCTGTGTGGTGGAAAGCTTTCCGTTATTCTCTTGGTAATAGTATGTGCACTATTTAGCCGAGGTTTAGACTAGATTCCAGAGAATGAGCCACAATTTATCTTTCTTTCACGAGTTAGGTTGGAGGTAAAGATGCCACTGAATCCCAATGCACTCATTCTTTCCTCCCAGTTACTTCGATCCTGATGCCTTTCTGTCTCCTACATTCTGCCTGGGAGAATGGTGGAATGGAATAGACACGGTCCATCCAAAGATAACCATATATGTACTTTGAACAAAGCCAACATAAAACGTTACATAAGTACACTAAGAGAACAAAGACAAACTCAGCCAGGAGCTCCATTTAATGTTCTGCAGGGCAGGTTGAGGAAAAACAAGAAGGGGTAGCTGGAGAATATTGCCCCTGCAGGAGAGACCAGTAGCAGCAGTTGAATCTAGTGAACTATCTGAATTGGTATTCGTTGGGGAAAAATATAGCATAGATTACTTTTTCTTAGTTAATGAATGTGTATATGGCATGTCCACTTAATATCCTGCTACCAGAGGCAGAGCTAGAAATCACGGGGACCCGGTGCGTAAATTGCCCTGGGCCTCTTATACGTCTAACCCCCAACAACCATACGTCTATCCCCACCAACCGCCTATATGTCTATCCTCCCATACGTTCCCTCCCACACACATGTAGACACACACATAGACACCCACACATATACAGAGACACACATACATACAGACACACAAATACAAACACACACACATACAAACATACACACATACATACAGTCACATACATACACACACACACAGACAGACATATACAGACACATAGACAGACATACACACACACACACAAACATACATACAGACACACACACACACAGACATACAGACACAAAGACACACATACATACAGACACACATTCATACAGACACACATACAACATTTTTAGTCATCCTCCTGTTTCCTACCTTTTAGATGCAGGAGGGTGACTTCCCTGGGGTCCAGTGGTGGCTCAGACTGATGGGAGTCAGAGTTCTTACTCTGACTTCCTACTCTCCTTTCTCCCACGTGTCTCCTGGTGATTGCCGGGAGGAAATGACCTGGGCAGTCACTTCCTCCCAGCGTCTGATGTCATCTCAGGGTGCCCGGTCGCGCTGTTAAAGCACCGCAGTGCTGACTGGGTCCCCTGGATATTAATTGCCATCAGGTGGGCCACTCGATGGGCCCCTTAAATGCGGCCCGGCAGTTCTACCGCGCGTGCCGGGGCCGTAACACATGGCGGCGGGCACCGTGGTTGCATCGCTCAGCAGGTCTGCGACAGTGGTAGTTCCGCCACTGCCTGCTACAATGTAATTCTAATTGTACACAAAATATAAAATATATAAAAATAGCTCACTGCCTCAGTATGAAATCATTTTATGCTTTTGTATATTGAGAAATACTGCATTGCTCAACTTGAAAGTGATTAACTATACAAAGCTAGTTGACCTACAACAAATCAGAATAGAGATACCACAGGCACCTCTCTATCCACCAGCAGGTAGTCAGACATGAAGAATGACTAGTGTTACAGTATCTCTGGGATTCCAATAATGAAAAGATGTCTCCGGCGGTTTCCTGTGGGGATATGTTACTACTTACATACAAATTAGAATGGCTCTAAGTGTGGATTCAAGTTAACTTTTGCTCTGAAGCAGCTGGGATAAAAAGGTAAAGCACATTTAGCTTATTTATAAGTTAAACATAGCGCATTGGACAACATAACAGAATCTGAAATATAAATATATTCAGCATGGGTGATGTACAAGTCCAATGTGGAATCAGATTAGCTGATGGCCCTTCAGTGCACGCTCATACGGGGGAATACATAAAAAAAACAGTCTGGATAAATTGATTTGTTGACATAGATCAAACATTTGGAGATTGAAGAAATCAAGGGTTAACTATTTACTTCATTCAAATTCTTCCTACATACAAACAGGAAAATAGTCAATAAAATCATTAGCAGCTGTCTATTGTATTCCTCCTGCAGAGCTTATTATTCAGTAGAAAAGGCTTTCAATAATATTGCCATTATTACTGAAAAATCCCTCGCTAAAGTAACTCTTTCAGTTTCTAATTACTGCTCTGCCTAGCAATAGTAAAAAATGAACACATGTCAGTGCAATTGTAATTATTGAAATTAATTAGTAAATCTTATGAAAAAAGCCAAGGTACAAACTTAAAATGAGCTGGAAAAATGTCCCCTTGTAATCCACACTTCATGAAAAAGGGGCTGAGAACTAGAATGGAAACATGAAACTGTTTCACAATTAAAAAAAGGGATCCACAATCTTCTGGACCAGCGATAAAGTAAAGGAAAGGGATCCACAATCTTCTGGACCAGCGATAAAGTAAAGGAAAAGGATCCACAATCTTCTGGACCAGCGATAAAGTAAAGGAAAAGGATCCACAATCTTCTGGACCAGCGATAAAATAAAGGAAAGGGATCCACAATCTTCTGGACCAGCGATAAAGTAAAGGAAAAGGATCCACAATCTTCTGGACCAGCGATAAAATAAAGGAAAGGGATCCACAATCTTCTGGACCAGCGATAAAATAAAGGAAAGGGATCCACAATCTTCTGGACCAGCGATAAAGTAAAGGAAAGGGATCCACAATCTTCTGGACCAGCGATAAAGAAAAGGAAAGGGATCTACAATCTTCTGGACCAGCGATAAAATAAAGGAAAGGGATCCACAATCTTCTGGACCAGCGATAAAGTAAAGGAAAGGGATCCACAATCTTCTGGACCAGCGATAAAATAAAGGAAAGGGATCCACAATCTTCTGGACCAGCGATAAAGAAAAGGAAAGGGATCTACAATCTTCTGGACCAGCGATAAAATAAAGGAAAGGGATCCACAATCTTCTGGACCAGCGATAAAGTAAAGGAAAGGGATCCACAATCTTCTGGACCAGCGATAAAATAAAGGAAAGGGATCCACAATCTTCTGGACCAGCGATAAAGAAAAGGAAAGGGATCTACAATCTTCTGGACGAGCGATAAAATAAAGGAAAGGGATCCACAATCTTCTGGACCAGCGATAAAGAAAAGGAAAGGGATCTACAATCTTCTGGACCAGCGATAAAATAAAGGAAAGGGATCCACAATCTTCTGGACCAGCGATAAAGTAAAGGAAAGGGATCCACAATCTTCTGGACCAGTGATAAAGTAAAGGAAAGGGATCTACAATCTTCTGGACCAGCAATAAAGTAAAGGAAAATGATCTACAATCTTCTGGACCAGCGATAAAGTAAAGGGAAGGGATCCACAATCTTCTGGACCAGCGATAAAGTAAAGGAAAATGATCCACAATCTTCTGGACCAGCGATAAAGTAAAGGAAAGGGATCCACAATCTTCTGGACCAGTGATAAAGTAAAGGAAAAGGATCCACAATCTTCTGGACCAGCGATAAAATAAAGGAAAGGGATCCACAATCTTCTGGACCAGCGATAAAATAAAGGAAAGGGATCCACAATCTTCTGCACCAGCGATAAAGTAAAGGAAAGGGATCCACAATCTTCTGGACCAGCGATAAAGAAAAGGAAAGGGATCTACAATCTTCTGGACCAGCGATAAAATAAAGGAAAGGGATCCACAATCTTCTGGACCAGCGATAAAGTAAAGGAAAGGGATCCACAATCTTCTGGACCAGCGATAAAATAAAGGAAAGGGATCCACAATCTTCTGGACCAGCGATAAAGAAAAGGAAAGGGATCTACAATCTTCTGGACCAGCGATAAAATAAAGGAAAGGGATCCACAATCTTCTGGACCAGCGATAAAGTAAAGGAAAGGGATCCACAATCTTCTGGACCAGCGATAAAATAAAGGAAAGGGATCCACAATCTTCTGGACCAGCGATAAAGAAAAGGAAAGGGATCTACAATCTTCTGGACCAGCGATAAAATAAAGGAAAGGGATCCACAATCTTCTGGACCAGCGATAAAGAAAAGGAAAGGGATCCACAATCTTCTGGACCAGCGATAAAGTAAAGGAAAGGGATCCACAATCTTCTGGACCAGCGATAAAGTAAAGGAAAAGGATCCACAATCTTCTGGACCAGCGATAAAGTAAAGGAAAAGGATCCACAATCTTCTGGACCAGCGATAAAATAAAGGAAAGGGATCCACAATCTTCTGGACCAGCGATAAAGTAAAGGAAAAGGATCCACAATCTTCTGGACCAGCGATAAAATAAAGGAAAGGGATCCACAATCTTCTGGACCAGCGATAAAATAAAGGAAAGGGATCCACAATCTTCTGGACCAGCGATAAAGTAAAGGAAAGGGATCCACAATCTTCTGGACCAGCGATAAAGAAAAGGAAAGGGATCTACAATCTTCTGGACCAGCGATAAAATAAAGGAAAGGGATCCACAATCTTCTGGACCAGCGATAAAGTAAAGGAAAGGGATCCACAATCTTCTGGACCAGCGATAAAATAAAGGAAAGGGATCCACAATCTTCTGGACCAGCGATAAAGAAAAGGAAAGGGATCTACAATCTTCTGGACCAGCGATAAAATAAAGGAAAGGGATCCACAATCTTCTGGACCAGCGATAAAGTAAAGGAAAGGGATCCACAATCTTCTGGACCAGCGATAAAATAAAGGAAAGGGATCCACAATCTTCTGGACCAGCGATAAAGAAAAGGAAAGGGATCTACAATCTTCTGGACGAGCGATAAAATAAAGGAAAGGGATCCACAATCTTCTGGACCAGCGATAAAGAAAAGGAAAGGGATCTACAATCTTCTGGACCAGCGATAAAATAAAGGAAAGGGATCCACAATCTTCTGGACCAGCGATAAAGTAAAGGAAAGGGATCCACAATCTTCTGGACCAGTGATAAAGTAAAGGAAAGGGATCTACAATCTTCTGGACCAGCAATAAAGTAAAGGAAAATGATCTACAATCTTCTGGACCAGCGATAAAGTAAAGGGAAGGGATCCACAATCTTCTGGACCAGCAATAAAGTAAAGGAAAATGATCCACAATCTTCTGGACCAGCGATAAAGTAAAGGAAAGGGATCCACAATCTTCTGGACCAGTGATAAAGAAAAGGAAAGGGATCCACAATCTTCTGGACCAGCGATAAAATAAAGGAAAGGGATCCACAATCTTCTGGACCAGCGATAAAGAAAAGGAAAGGGATCTACAATCTTCTGGACCAGCGATAAAATAAAGGAAAGGGATCCACAATCTTCTGGACCAGCGATAAAGTAAAGGAAAGGGATCCACAATCTTCTGGACCAGCGATAAAATAAAGGAAAGGGATCCACAATCTTCTGGACCAGCGATAAAGTAAAGGAAAGGGATCCACAATCTTCTGGACCAGCGATAAAATAAAGGAAAGGGATCCACAATCTTCTGGACCAGCGATAAAGAAAAGGAAAGGGATCTACAATCTTCTGGACCAGCGATAAAATAAAGGAAAGGGATCCACAATCTTCTGGACCAGCGATAAAGTAAAGGAAAGGGATCCACAATCTTCTGGACCAGCGATAAAATAAAGGAAAGGGATCCACAATCTTCTGGACCAGCGATAAAGAAAAGGAAAGGGATCTACAATCTTCTGGACCAGCGATAAAATAAAGGAAAGGGATCCACAATCTTCTGGACCAGCGATAAAGAAAAGGAAAGGGATCCACAATCTTCTGGACCAGCAATAAAGTAAAGGAAAATGATCTACAATCTTCTGGACCAGCGATAAAGTAAAGGAAAGGGATCCACAATCTTCTGGACCAGTGATAAAGTAAAGGAAAAAGATCTACAATCTTCTGGACCAGCGATAAAGTAAAGGAAAATGATCTACAATCTTCTGGACCAGCGATAAAGTAAAGGAAAGGGATCCACAATATTCTGGACCAGCGATAAAATAAAGGAAAGGGATCCACAATCTTCTGGACCAGCGATAAAGTAAAGGAAAGGGATCCACAATCTTCTGGACCAGCGATAAAGTAAAGGAAAGGGATCCACAATCTTCTGGACCAGCGATAAAATAAAGGAAAGGGATCCACAATCTTCTGGACCAGTGATAAAGTAAAGGAAAAGGATCTACAATCTTCTGGACCAGCGATAAAGTAAAGGAAAGGGATCCACAATCTTCTGGACCAGTGATATAGTAAAGGAAAGAAATCCACAATCTTCTGGACCAGCGATAAAGTTAAGGAAAAGGATCTACAATCTTCTGGACCAGCGATAAAGTAAAGGAAAGGGATCCACAATCTTCTGGACCAGTGATATAGTAAAGGAAAGGGATGACAATCTTCTGGACCAGCGATATAGTAAAGGAAAAGGATCCACAATCTTCTGGACCAGCGATGAAGTAAAGGAAAAGGATCTACAATCTTCTGGACCAGCGATGAAGTAAAGGAAAAGGATCTACAATCTTCTGGACCAGCGATAAAGTAAAGGAAAGGGATCCACAATCTTCTGGACCAGTGATATAGTAAAGGACAACTGAAATCCTGGTGCAAAGTCTCAAGGAAAGCAGAAGACAAGGCATAGGGCAATCCCAACTTCCAAGTCCAAAGAGCTTTCCTTTCTCACTCGAAAATTGGGGCAATTTTTTATTTGTAAAAAAAAATTCAGTGTTTACAGTAGTATTAATAGCAATGTTTTGAATTGCTACGTCCACTATCAGACTTTGCATTTTTATTGTGGCATTCACTGTTTCTCTCATTTTACTCTTCATTGCTCTCTTAGCCACTTGTTTTGTAGCTTTATAAAAAAAATTCAATTTTCCCAACACAATGATCTAAGGTGCTAAGGCTTCATCACCCTTTCTACTTCGGCAATGAATGGGTAATGGCTCTGAAAATGAACGAACGTTACTATTTGTCCCGCTTTTTATCTGCAAAACTTTCCTTGTGCTGAAACAATCAGATTTAATAACGTGTGTTGGAAGTGTTAGCTGTGACACCTCGATGGCATTATCCATTCCTGCACTTATGAAAAGTTCATTTAACAAGAGAACGAGAAAAAAAAACCTGTCCTTTCGTAACCTGATATGAATAACTCATACATAATACAGCTCAACATCCTATCCAGGGTTTGGTTGAGCAATAAATCTTGCTAGGAATGAGGGAATTGTGCTTGAGCCGGCTGTCATCTCATTCTGTCTGTAGTCTTCATTACAAAAGCTGTCTGTTTCCTCTAATCTTTAGCTTAATATTAATAATCGCTGAACATGTACTCTGTGCTGCTGTAAAGAACCATTAACACTACTGTACTTGTAATCTCAACACATGAATCTCTTACTGATATGACAGGATCCCATCTGTTTATAGAGACGTGTTTGTATATATAAAAAACATCTAAGTTACCAAAACCATCTTGCTATTTCATCCATCATTTTTTTATGTTGACGGTATCTCGTAACACCTGTCTGCTCCCAGTATTCTGTTGAGGTTTTACTTGCAATCTGTGCAATACATGATAAGGGAACTCAGCCTAAACAAGTCACAGAAATGTATTAAGTGGCCGTCGAACAATCGTTTTTATTATATGATAAACACACATCGGTTATCGTGTATCGACATAAGGGTTGGAACTGAGTAGAAGGAAAGAATCCGTTAATATCAGCGTTACAAGAATTAACTGTCAGATGCTGCTGATTAAGAAGCTGAGTCGAGTCACTGAGACTGGTTTGTCTTTTGCTGTCAAAGCTTGCATTACCATAGGGTGGATTAGGCATTCACCTGGGGTACCGATCCAAAGGAGGCACTCTGACGCTCCATGGCCAGTAAGGAGATCAAACAACCTCCCTCAACAGCCCAGAGAGCCTTCCTGTTTTCGAAGGAGTGCATAATCTATATTTCAGTGGGGTGTTCAATCACTGAGCTCTGCATGCTGATATTGGGTTATCTGCCCAGCATTCTGATTCAGGTTAGTATGCAGGACGCGAGGGAGCAATACAAGTGATGCACGTGCTTTAGACGTACAGACCAAATGCTTCTGTCAGTGGAGTTTCAGGGATCATATGGCCATTCCTGCCTGAAAAGTAAGCGATTAATGTAAAAATATTGTACAATATACAAACAAATGTAACAATCAAATACCGTATATACTCGAGTATAAGCCGACCCGAACATAAGCCGAGGCCCCTAATTTTACCCCAAAAAACTGGGAAAACGTATTGACTCGAGTATAAGACTAGGGCGAGAAATGCAGCAGCTACTGGTAAATTTCTAAATAAAATTAGATCCTAAAAAAAATATATTAATTGAATATTTATTTACAGTGTGTGTGTATGAATGCAGTGTGTGTGTATGAGTGCAGTGTGTGTATGAGTGCAGTTTGTGTGTATGAGTGCAGTGTGTGTGTATGAGTGCAGTGTGTGTATGAGTGCAGTGTGTGTATGAATGCAGTGTGTGTGTATGAGTGCAGTGTGTGTATGAGTGCAGTGTGTGTATGAATGCAGTGTGTGTGTATGAGTGGTGTGTGTGTGTGTGTGTGTGTGTGTGTGTGTGTGTGTGTGTGTGTGTGTGTGTGTGTGTGTGTGTTGCAGAGCCTTGGTGGGGGGTGGGTAATTTTTTTATTTTTTTTTATTATTTTACATTTTTTTTATTATTATTTATTATTTTTTTATTTAATTTCATTATTATTATGTTTGTATTATTATTTCTTATTTAATTATTATTTTTTTTATTATTAATTATTATTTTTTTCGTCCCCCCTCCCTGCTTGATACATAGCAGGGAGGGGGGCTCCTTCCCTGGTGGTCCAGCATTGGTAGTTCAGTGGGGGGGAGGAGGGGGGCTGGCAGAGCTGTAACTTACCTCTCCTGCAGCTCCTGTCAGCTCTCTCCTCCTCCGCGCCGTCCGTGCAGCTCCCTCTGTCAGCTCACACTGTAAGTCTCGCGAGAGCCGCGGCTCTCGCGAGACTTGCACTGGGAGCTGACCGAGGTGCTGAACGGACGGCGCGGAGGAGGAGAGAGCTGACAGGAGCTGCCGGAGAGGTAAGTAAGATCTCTGCAGCCCCCACAGCCCCAGTCTGTATTATGGCAATGCAAATTGCCATAATACAGACTATTGACTCGAGTATAAGCCGAGTTGGGGTTTTTTAGCACAAAAAATGTGCTGAAAAACTCGGCTTATACTCGAGTATATACGGTACACACCTCTCATATCACACGCACACTAACTTCTGTCATGTACAGTCGCCT
The DNA here is from genome assembly GCF_036172605.1 of Pelobates fuscus. Taxonomy (NCBI): domain Eukaryota; kingdom Metazoa; phylum Chordata; class Amphibia; order Anura; family Pelobatidae; genus Pelobates; species Pelobates fuscus. The sequence continues at coordinate 308,932,538 of NC_086322.1, forward strand.
TATTTTATCAATAAAAAACACAATCCTTTTAGCAAGCCTACTTGCCCAGCATATATATATATATATTTTTTTTTTCCAGATCGAATGTATTTTTCCCAGTGCTGTTAGTTTTTAATTCTGAACAGTTGAATTATTATAAAATCTGAGATTGAACAAATCTTGATCACTTTGTCATTTTGTAATTAAAAATTAAAATCTATTAATGTTATTATAACTGTTTAAATTCTTTATTTTAAACAGCTACTCCTTAAAACATGTATTCTTCTTCTTCACATCTACATTGATTTTTCTTTGCTTTGCTCGATACGGAAGATAGTTTAAATATGTTAGATGGTTTAGATAGATAGACTGATAGCTGTTGGCATATTGTGTAATCTTTTAACCATTTTGTTTCTTAGATTCTTATCCTTTTACTGTTCCCTATTTAATTATCTGTGGAAAGTAAATAAAGAATAACAGGAAGCTAATTACCATCCATCTGAGGACATATAAATTATTAAAGCAATCTATTTTCTACTCTCGCACACACAGCTTCTTTATACACACTCCTCTGACAGAAAAACAACAAACTTAATCTACGGCAATTGATTTTCTAAACTCAAAATGTGGTCTTAATAAAACCCACATCTTTAACTTTTTGTGAACTATATTTGAACTATATTGATAGGTTTCTTAAGGTAACATCAATACAATTATCTGTCAATCGCTAATTTGAAAAAAAAATATAGCAAACACAAAAAAAAGAGGATTCCTGTATTACTGGAGACCTGCAGAGACTCAAAATGGTGGCACGTTAAAATGACCTCCCCTTGTTATCTGCTACGGACATTTCAGGTGCATAGTCACCATATGGGCAGGGGAGGGATATTAGTACCTTAACCACCCAATAAGACACTGAAACTCTTATGTATGGGTCAATATGTCCACAGCTTTAGTCTAAGGCAAAGGGGATGTTTTTTTTTAAAACCGTAAGAACAATCAGGATGTGGAATTCTCTGCTTGAAGAAGTGGTTTTATCAGAGTCCATACAGATGTTTAAACAGCAACCAGATGCATACTTGCAAAAATATAATATTCAATTACATAAATTTTCAGCTGTAGGGTAATAGCTTCTTGATCCAATGATATATCTGATTTCCATTCTGGGGTCAAGAGGGAATCTTTTTCCTGGTTTGTTGCAAAATTGGAAGTGCATCAAGCTGGGTTTTTTGCCTTCTTTTGGATCAACAGCAAAAAACAAATCTGAGGAAGGCTGAACATGATAGACACAAGTCTCTTTTCAGCTATGTAACTATGTAACTACAATAATATCAAAGCCCACCCCAACTCCTAACATTATAATATCTCCTCCATGTTAAATAAAAGACAATAACCCATAACATAAACATTACTTAACAATATAAAACAACCATATAAATATGAACATGCAAAGTGCCAACATTTCCTTTGCTTACTCCTGGTAGGGATATACCCAGATACACCACCGAGGCTCTGAAAACCTACCAATCTTGTACCAACAGTATTCCATTTGAACCAACCAACTAACTAACCTGGCTCTTATATTAACAAAGAAGGCCCATTTTCCCTTAACCTTCACCGCTGTGACCAAACGGGAATAAACAACACCTAGCTAACCCAGGGAGGGAGGGACCAACTCTGCCAGGTAAGTTCAATTATTAGTGCAGGATTCTTAAATGGCTGACCTATTTATATCAGCCAACCCACAAATCCCACTAAGGCACCCCAACAATCTCTTTTAATATGTCCTTGCTGGTTGCAGGTATAGCAGCGGGTTGGCTGTCGTGTATTGTACCTGGGAGGTACCAGGGGTAAGCAACAACTCGTACCCTCCCAGGTACAATACACGACCGCTAACCCGCTGCTATACCTGCAACCAGCAAGGACATATTAAAAGAGATTGCCGATGGAACAGGAACCGACCAACCTGGCATAACCAGGGGCCACCACCCCATAACCGAGCTGCGGTACACTGTTACCAAAAAGAACCCTTTGTCCCACACACGACAGCCATATCCATAGAAGAACCCCTGGGAACCCTGCACAAAGTGAACCCCATACAAGTCGCCTTAGACAACCCACAGGGGCACCGCCAGGTGGTACACATGGAGGGAAGGAGTATACAAGGATTATGTGACTCTGGTTCCACCTTGACTCTGGTCCGGAATCATCTGGTTCCAAAGAACAATCTCACTGGGGACTGTGTGGCCGTACGAGTGGCAGGGGGAGCAATTTACAAAGTCCCCACTGCCAAGGTACATTTGGATTGGGGAGTGGGGCATGGGAATGTGGAGGTGGGGATTATGCGGGATTTGCCAGCTGATGTGATCTTGGGCAACGACTTGGGGGAGCTCACATCCGCCTTTGTTTCCCAACCCACCGTCCATGAAGCATACCCTGTTGTTACTCGACAGCAGGCCTACACCACGGTTCCATCTGATCACTCTGAGGCTCAGGTAGCGTGGCCAGTTATACTGGAGGGAACAGACCTTATTGGTATCGCCCAGATGGGCACAGGGAAAATATTAGCATACCTACTTCCAGGTTTTGTTCACCTGGACCTTCAGCTGTGTCCTAGAGAGCAGCGTGGGGTGGGCCCTTAAAAAGCTGCAACCCTATTCGTATGGGTAGTACTCCGGACATCCCCAAGCCGATCCGTTGGGATCAGACTGTGTATGCCGGCTTGGTTCTGGGGGAGCATTGTGGCAAACCTAGCCACTTTAGGTCATATTGCAGAACATTTAAAGGTTGTCTGAAATAGCTGTGTTAAACTGGTGTAAAAATGTATTCGTGGGTTTTAGAATAGAGAGCATGCATAGGCTAACAGTCGTGAATAAAATTGTCAGTTAACTCCTGGAGCCGTGAATAAAATTGTCAGTTGACTCCCTGAACTGTTTTTCGTCCGGTTACTGGGGGATTTGGGATATTGCCTTCTTTTCCAGCGCTTTACTTCGGATTACCTTCTATACCAGCAGAGATCTTGGGATTTAATATTGCAGCTCCGCTACATAGAGTAAGACATTTAAACATCTAGCGATCCCTCCAGTCCTGCACCTGTTAAAAACTAATCTACTATTCAGGAAAAGTAGTCCAGCCTGAGATATGCGATGTTATAAACTAATGACTGTCCCTTGACCATCAATAATCTTCCGAATCATCAATCAAAATGAACAGGTTCGGCATTGCGGGATTTTAGTACATTTCAGCTTGGAGTTTGGGAATTGGACTAAAATGTAGTTCGGGTGGAGAAAATCTCAATGTCTATTATAAACACAAGAGACAAATGGTTAAAGTAAATATATTCCATGTACAAATCTAAACAATGTATTTTGTCAACAAGAGTTTTGTTATCTTAACTTGTATTATCCACTGATATACATTTATGGTAAATCTTTAGATGTTCGTACCTTTGTTGTACAATATATGGTCCATTCTTCCCTCTAGATATGTAATATATTAATTCTGTTGTCAGGATCCCCGGTTTGAAACAACTTTTTTTTGCAACGGTGAAAAGCACACAGCCTTACAGTAGGAATATAAACTGCATGTTTATGTGTGATTTGAAGCTTGCCGTAGGGTAACTATTATAATATTTTGCACTATGGCTTGAGATGCCTCTCTACATTATTAATGCACAGAGCCTCTAGATAATGATCGCATAGCTATACAGGCCATGCCTTTGGCAAATTTGTGACTTTTCCGCAGTTGTTATTGCATTATTTTAGTAATCACAGGTTAGCACTTTTTCCTTTTTTTTTTTTTTAATGAACTCTGAGTTGTAGACATCATAAATGTTCAAACAAATTCAGTCTTTTCAATCCAGCTTGGTTTCCTTTACACAGCTTCCGCAACTAATTTCTGAATACAAAATCACAACAGGGCTCAAGTGGATGAGTTCAAAAGGATATAATAGCCGGCTTTGAATTGCTCCACTGAGTACACAAGCTACTTTGGCCTAGCTTTACAGTGTTTTGAAGAGATATAAGACTCTACATAAAATCTTCATGTAGTGCCTGTTAATAAAACATAATAATTATTTAGTAGTGACATCGACATCTGCAGAGAAATAAAATAAGCAGAAGACATGAGTTTGGGTCTTACCTATAAACTGTAAGCTCTTTTAAGCAGGGCCCTCTTCAACCCTTCGTTTCTGTAAGTTTTCTTCTAATTGTCCTATTTATAGTCAAATCCCCCCTGTAATAATATTGTACAGCGCTACGGAATCTGTTGGCGCTATATAAATCGCAATAATAATAATAATAATAATAATGGTGATGGATTTGTAAAAAAAAAAAAGGAAATACATTTTTTTTCAAGTACAATGTTGTAAATGATTAAGTCTCCCTAAAAATATAGACTTTCACCTTAAAACATTTTCCTGCAACCCACCACTGCCACTTAAGACACTATGACTCCGATAGAGATAAGGCCGTGCACCACGAACCGCTAACCAACCTAAACCCAACCTTCCCCTCCCAAAACCCCAACCCGAAACCCCACCCCACTAACCCAACATGTGTGAAGGACAGAGTCAAAGCAGATACGATTGATAGACAACCAGCCACAAAAAGGGTCAACACACACACACAAATCGCCCACGTGGAACATAATCATTAAAGAAGCATAGAAACATATATAACACCAAAGGGCCACACAACAAAAATGTCAGAGACTCCGGTTTACTTCCCCCCCCCCCCCCCACAACCCAATAGAATACCCTTAATTTTAATTGAATCTCTTTTGTTTTTATTTTTCCAATTCTCAATTTCTGTTCTTTTTGACGTTCCAATGCTATCTAATGTTTCACTTAAAATTGTTTCGTTTTGTTTAACTGTATAAAAACTTGACAGAACAGGACCGCACAAAAGGAATCTAATGTCGCACCACCAGATAACAACCCTTTCTCTAAACTCTTCTGTATAATTATGTACTGCTGACATGTGTGAAATTTGGCTTTTGCATAAGCCCATGCACTACTTTTGTGCAACATTCATGTGCCGGTCAATTCTGTCATTTGAAAATAAAGAATTACATTATGGTTATCCATGTTATCATTGTTTGATTATTGAAACCTTCTGCTTATTGGCCTGAATAGTGCTCTGATCGCTCCTGTAATGATGCCTGTGCTAGACTCACCTACTTTGCTTTCCACAAATATCAAAACTCACCCGACTGTCAGTATCTACACCAGCCTTCTGTTTTGGTTCAAAGTTCTCAGGCATACTTACAAAATTCTCCATAACTGCGCTCCTACTTATATCATGTCCCTCATTAGCAGATTGACTAATAGACTCAAAGTATGATATCCTTAGACCGAATCCAACTAATGCCTCAAACCTTAATTAAGCCTTATCTCCCTAGGGTCTTGAGTAGACTTGTACACTGTAGAACATTTGGCATAGCTAGACCATTTTTCCTGAAAACAGAAAGATATTTGGGACACATGAATTTTGGTCATATCTTGTTTTTAATAGTACATACAGGGCCGGCGCATCCATAAGGTGGCACAGGCGGCCGCCTTAGGGCGCACCGGCTCCGGGGGTGCAAGATTTCAGTGACCGGCAGGAGGGAAGCTCTCTCTCCTGCCAGGCCAACTTCTGGACCCCCGGCGCGGCGTGTGGCAGTGATGTGATCAGACGCGGCGAGGGAGCTCTAATCTCCATGCTCTGCTCCTTCGCACGCCGTCTGCTGATGCCGGGGGAGCCGGAATATGACGTCACAGCCCACGAGGGAGCAGAGCGTGGAGATTACAGCTCCCTCGCCGCGTCTGATCACACCACTGCCGCACACCGCCCAGCAGCCCCACTTAACCCCAGGGAATGATTTATCATCCACACCAGCTCTCCAAGTAGGGAGGCTGGGTGGAAAACGTTTATTTATTAAAATAATTAGTGAGTGAATGTGATGTGTCTGTGTGTCTGTGTGTGAGTGTCTGTGTGTATTTGTGTGAGTGTCTGAGTGTGTGTGTCTCTGTGTCTGTGTGAGTGTCTGTGAGTGTGTGTGTGTAAGTGACTGTCTGTGAGTGAGTGTATGTGTGTCTGTGTGTGAGTGAGTGTGTGTGTCTGTGAGTGTGTCAGGATCGGGACAGGGATCCAACACGCAAAGTACAAACAGGACAGGGTACGTATACCGGACCTTAGAATGGCCGGACTAACGTACGGAGAGTAAAGAGAATGGTCAGAAACAAGCCGAGGTCGAGGGAACGAGAGGACAGGTGAGCGAGGAACAAGCCGGGTCAAGGATACCAGAGGGAAACAGAGTAAGTCAAACTAGCCGGGTCGGAACCAAAGGAATAACTGAAATCGCCAGAGCACTGTGTGACTAGACAGGCTAGAACCACGACAGGGCAATGAGTGAATGGGAGAAACAGGTTTAAATACCCTGGTTACAGTGAGTATACCCGCCTCCGACGAGTCCTGAGTGGCTTCCAGTCACTTGAGTGACAGATCGGTCCGGACTGACGTCATGACGTCGGGCAGCGTGCGTGACGTCATAAAATGAGACGGATCCCTCGCGGCCGGCGTGAGAGTGTCTAGGAGAGCCGCGAGGGATGGAGGAAGCCGACCTGCTGGAGGAGTAAACTGCTAAGTCTCTACCTCTTTCGGAGGTAGAGGCTTCAGGTACCCTGACAGAGTGATTGTATGAGTGTTGCATGTGAGTGTATGAGTGTCAGTGTATGTGTGTGTCTGTCAGTGTGTGTTTTTGAGTGTCTGTCAAATCAGTGAGAGTATCTTTGTCATTGATTATGTGTGTGACTATCAGTGTGTCTGTCAATGAGTGTCAATCAGTGTGTGTGTGTCAATGAATGAGTGTGTGTCAGATCAGTGAGTCTGTGTGATTGTCATTGAGTGTGTGTGACTTTCAGTGTGTATACACCACTGAGTGTAGCGTGGCGGAGCGCAGTACTGGAGCTTCTGTTTCCTGTACCTGGCCAGACTGACCGGAGGTGCTCACGGAGAGAGCACTCCCTGTCAGTCCGGCCAGGTACATATAATTTAAGCTCCTGTAGGGGATATCCTCCGCTCGGCAACGCTAAAAGAGAGGTAGGAGGCACACCAGGAAGGGGAGTCCGACCACTAAGGGGGGGGTGGGTGCACCAAGGGACAGGGAGGGGAGGGGAGAGAAACACCAAGGGACAGGGAAAAGAGAGGGGAGGTTAGAAGAACACTAAGGGACAGGGAAGGGAGGGGACCACTAATGGACGGAGAGAGGGGCTGGTTAAGAGGCACATGTTATTTGGGGGGGGGTGGAAAAATACATCTTCACCTATGTACCCAAAAATCCTTGCACCGGCCCTGAGTACATACCAAATATTAACTTTCAGAAAAAATATTCTGATTCAGAAACCAAATCGGAAGAGTAAAAAAAGAGAACGAAAATCAGCCAATCAATGTGCTGCAAAATATATATATGATATTAATTGCAATATAGTTTCCTGCTATTTGGTTCACAGATCAAGTAAGACAAGTAACCAATAAAAGGGAAAATAGGAGAAGCAATACAAATGTTTATATTTTATATTTATTAATTATATAATATATGATAAATAGATTTTTTTTTCCTCCTGTTTTTCCTTCTATTGGTTATTTCTTGCTTGAGCTGTAAAAAAAAATCTAAACTTAGTGACCGTCCACTATCCATCATTCGTCTTTTATTTCCATAAATCTGTTTTTTTGCCCAAACATGTTCAGCATTGCGCATTTCGGTTGGTCTGTGATTCAAATGTATCTCAGCTCGGTGTTCAGGAATTTGACCAATCACCTGATCGGCCTAAACTCTATTGGCTTGTAGTTTAGATCAATATAAATCTCCAAGCCTAATCTTGAGTTCCTGACATTGTTTGCAGAGAACCTGTTTTTTACCCCACAAATACGTCCACAGAATACAGTGACAACCTTTAGTTTCACCAAACGATAAATATCCCACATTATTAAGTCTTAATATCATGCTACCTGTGACATGGTTTCTCTAAAGTCTGCAGTGGCTATCAAATCACCTTATGGCCAAAAGGCCACATATGAAACATTTAAAGGACCACACTGTTTTGAGATGTCATTCGGTAATAGGAAGCTTTTTTCCCCTTATTTCTTCAATGTATGCAGTTACATGATGATGTCATACACTAAGGATGATGCAAACAAGATAAAACATTTTACATTTATTAGTGTAATGGATCACCTGGCACCCCGACTGGGTACCTTCACCAAAGGACCACTTCCTAGCTGGAACAGGGGACAAACCGCAGCACTTCTTGCCCTCAGTCCCCGTAGCTTGACTGGGGTCCTGGAACCGCCACCTCCTTTCTAGATCCGAAGGGAAAATTAGCTCTGACACCTCCAGGCACTGGACGACACTCAGTCCTGGTAACCCCTGGAACCAAATGGGGAATTAGCTCTAGTCCTTACAAGGACTTTCCCCGTTGAATCTCGTGCAAGCTGGAACAGCAGACACAGGAGCAAATCTTCTTTCCCTTCAATAACTGGACAACACACAGTTTTGAAGTGTAAGCAGGAATCTCAAGTTTAATGGGACACACAGGCCTTTTATACAATTTTCCAGGCCAGAGGAACACCCCCTGGACCTGATGGGGCACAGGAACACAAAGGACATAAACCAATCAAAACAAACATACAGTGTGTGACACGCCCATGTACAGCACAGAATCCCTCCCCTCTGCTTAGTAGATAATTGAGTAAAGTCCTGTAAGTAACTCAATTATCTCCAGGCAGAAAAAACACATTTTCACAAAGTTCAGAAAGTACCCCAAAATCCAACATATTCCCATAAGTCACATCCCCTGATAGCCCCAATGTAGGTGAATAACATATCCAAAAATCACCCAGATCGGTTCAGGGGTTCAGGACTTTCCTGGAAGTCATAGTTTTGACCGACCGCAAGCATGGCCCCATGCCCAAAACAGTTCCAGGGAAATCAGTGCTAACAGTCGGTCAAGTTCGGTAGTCTTTTACAGGTTTCCCTGCAGGGCCCATAGTCTGTGGGCAGAAGGCTGTTAAGCAGGCTCCTCCAGCAGCTCGTGGTAAACTCATTTGAAAAGGGGAGTTTGTCACAATTAGGTAATTTGCTTTCACTCTTAACAGATATTTGAAAGGAGTACAGTCACCCTGAAAGCTTATAATACTTTTATAATTTCACCTCTTGCCCTGTGCAGCAGACAACAAGAAACCTCAGCAACTCATCCCATCTCAGTGTGAACCATCGTTCGGAGAGCTTTGTGTATAATAAACTCTGAAACATTTTCATGGCATTTCAATGAATAAGCAATGTGCGCAGACACGATCACAGCTGTTATAGAATAATTAATCTGGTTTTAGAGCAGGTCCCTGTTGTAATTAAAGGTCTATCCATTTTGCCATCCTAATCATAAGTTCTGACAAGATGTTTTTCTTATCTAATTTTTGTTTCAAACTTTCCTGTAGAATCAATATTAGGTAGAAGAGAACTTTCAGTGTTTTGCTTTGTAAAAAATCATATGCTGACTTCCGTCAAAAAGAGTTTTGTAATAAATACAAATAATAAATCATATATCCTGCTTATACCGTATGTCTTCTAAGCAAATTACTAACAAACCAGGCCATGTAGCTTCTTAAAAATGTCAAAATTGAAAAATAATGTCTGTCTGAAAGTGTAATGTTGACACACTGGGTACAGTTTATCAGGGTTTAACATGACATTAAGAAACAGGGAAAGTATGGGATGTATATACACCCTGCTCCAAATTATTATGCAAATTCTATTTAAGTGTCACAAAGATTAAATATTTTGTTTTTCAGTTTAACTCATGGATGACATTATATCTCAGGGCTCTTTTGATCACTGAAAAAAATCTCGGACACCTGTGATAATTAGATTGCCAGGTGAGCCCAATTTAAGGAAAAACTACTAAAGGAGGGTGTTCCACATTATTAAGCAGAACACCATTTTCATGCAATATGGGGAAGAAAAAGGATCTCTCTGCTGCCGAAAAGAGTGAAATAGTTCAATGCCTTGGACGAGGTATGAAAACATTAGATATTTCATGAAAACTTAAGTGTGATCATCGCAGTATTAAGAGATTTGTGGCCGATTCAGAGCACAGACGGGTTTGTGCAGATAAAGGCACATTGAGGAAGATTTCTGCCAGATCCATTCATCGGATCAAGACAGCAGCTGCTAAAATACCATTACATAGCAGCAAACAGATATTTGAAGCTGCTGGTGTCTCTGGAGTCCCACAGACATCAAGGGGTAGAGTCCTCCAGAGTCTTGCAACTGTGCATAAACCTTTTATTCGGCCACCACTAACCTATGCTCACAAGCATAAGTGGCTGCATTGGGCAGAAAAATACATGAAGACTAATTTCCAAACAGTCCTGTTCACTGATGAGTGCCGTGCAACCCTGGATGGTTCAGATGGATGGAGTAGTAGATGGTTGGTGGACAGCCACCCTGTTCCAACAAGGTTGCGACGTCAGCAAGGCAGTGATTGAGTCATGTTTTGGGCCGGAATCATGGGAAGAGAGCTGGTCGGCCCCTTTAGGGTCCCCGAAGGTGTAAAGATGACCTCTGCAAAGTATGTGGTATTCTGACTGACCACTTTCTTCCCTGGTACAGAAGGAAGAACTATGCTTTCCATAATAAAATAATCTTCATGCATGACAATGCACCATCTCATGCTGCAAAGAATACCTCTGCATCAATGGCTTCTATGGGGGTAAAATCAGAGAAAGTCATGGTGTGGCCTCAATCCTCCCCTGAACTCAATCCTATTGAGAACCTTTGGAGCATCCTCAAGCAAAAGATCTATGAGGGTGGGAGGCAGTTTACATCCAAACAGCAGCTCTGGGAGGCTATTCTGACAAATTCAAGCAGAAACTGTCCAAAAACTCACAAGATCAATGGATGCAAGACTTGTGAAGCTGCTATCAAATAAGGGGTCCTATGTTAAAATGTAACGTGACCTGTTAAAATGTTTAACAAGTTAAAATGTTGTTAAAATGTTGTTATAAGTTTGATTGAAATAGATTTTGATTTCAGTAAATATGCTGCAAACACCACAAATGACAATTTTCAGTTCTTTACAACCTATAAAGTGTATGAAACTTACTGTGCGTAATAATTTGGAACAGTGCTTTGTAAGTTTATGTTTTAAATACTGTTATCATTAGGAGGTTTGTTCAATAAAATTTGAATTGTACTCTTAATAGTTGATAACATGAGAATTATGCCGACTGTTATTTACATCAATTATTTAGGTAAATGAGAAAAATATAATTTGTATAATAATTTGGAATAGGGTGTAAGTTACCGATCATTAACGTGTTTGGGTTAAAGTTTATACCTCCAGGGAGATAAAAACCATCGCAGTTAAACCCGACAATAGTAGAAACACTAGTCAGAGAATACATTGTCTTGGAAAACAGACACTGCCAAACATCAGGAACTACACAAGACAAGCCACAAAGTGTAACAAAGATACACAACATAATCTACCGTGCAATCTCATAATCTTTGGAAAATTCCTCAATCACAGATCATGTAAGACCTTTGTCTCCTCCCCTTCTTTTCCATTGTTGCATGCACCACATTTTTAGACATGGTGGAAGAATAACGAATATATTTAAAATAAAGTGTCAGGTGAAGGCCATGTCAGTTGGAGTCTTTACTTAAGTTTTCGACTATTTATCTGTTACTGTTTATACAGAGGAAAAGTTCTTCCCAGGATTGGAAACATCTGGATTTGGAATTCCATTTTGGATAAAACCTACCAGCTCTATTATATTTGCTATCTCATATCATTTTACCAACACTTGTAAGAATAATAATATTTAAAATCCTGTTTACTGATTTTCTGTAATAGAACATTTTTACTTGGATTCCTTCCATATTCTAGCTGCAGTGGTGTGAGACGTATTTTAATTATTTTTGAACACAAACCCATGAAAACAATCGTAAGAAAAAAACAACCGGAACAGTCCAATACCATGTTACATTTTCTTTATAAAACATATCAATAAATAAGAACATTCCATATCCTTGGTGTTTTACAATAGCCCTCTGCGCACTTCCAGCCAAGCATATTATTGGTGAGATTACTCCGCGGGGTTTCAGCGAATGTACGAATGTATGTAATGAACTATCTCAATGTGACCTTGACTCTGGTGAAATGGTCATTTTCAAATTGTTCATGAAAATGCCAAAACATAAAAATAAAATACTATTACAGTGTACATCAATATTTTCCATTCAAACATACAAGTTGTAGTTTAAAAACCATTGTAGAACTTAGAACAAACTGTTAGAGCATAAAATTTAAAATTTATCAAAATGTACCAAAATAAGCAATTATTTTCAAAGTTGTTTAGAGGAACACTAACACTTCAGTCTTCCTGTCCCTAGATCTGGTTACCTCTCCCTGCCATTTGTTATAAAAACAGTACTTTACGTTCCTTTATCAGACAGCAAGGCACCCTTATATGCTTATCTATTGAACTCCCACAACATCAAAAGCATGGCCGATGCTGGAGTCAGTGCAATTCATTAATCCTAATAGAGGAGCATTGTGGACATGATGCACCATGTAAATCATATGAAAGCATTGATTTAATGGTTTTCTAAAGGGGTGCAGTCACTTGAACGGGTTTTATCGGCTACTGCAACACAATGTATCATTTGTCAATTAACCGAAATCCTCTGTTTAGTGAGGAGGACCCAAATTGGTTATTTCTTAAGATTAATCATTTTAAATTTAAAAAAAAAAATCACTTTTCTGTGCAGGGAAGTAATGGAGAAGGTGGCTGAGATTGTCACCAGAAGAGTACTGTACAAACTGGGGGGATAACTGAGATCTTGGATGAGCTGGTTGGGGGTAAAGTATTTGGTTAAGCTATTAAGACCTAAAACTTGAAGTTGGCTTTAAAGGCTTGAAATGTCATTTTAGTAATATTAGAGCAATAGAATTTTAATAAGATAAATAAATGTGACTCCAGCATGTGATTAGCAGTTCTTCCATTGAGCTCTATGGAGAAATTGCTATTGAATTACTGATACGAGCTTGTCGTTTATAGTAAAATCTAACCCCAGGTACTAACGAATATCCATTACTTTTAGAAAATATTGACAGACAGTCAGTTAAAAGCCTTAAACTATTTCACACCCTCTTAGTGTTCTCTAGTGTAGAAAATCTCATTTACTCTCATTATATAAAGACAATTATTTCAAGCACATTAAATATAAATTCCAAACGCGGTAGAATTGTGCAGTTAGTGAGGCAGAAACACATCTTCATCATGGCATCTGCTAAATAAAGAGATTTGGCACATCTTAAGAGAATTCTTTGTAGTTATTGCTGTAAACAACCCTCCCAAAACATTCTACGTTTGTTGTTCTGATCTGCGGGAACAGTGGAAAGGAATAAAGATGGTAAAAAGCTTGAAGGAGCGCATTAGGAGAAAAACAAACAGGACCGTGGTTCTTCAAGACTAGAAATGCTCTCATTGTTTTCAGAAATTAGCAAAGCAGGTGTGAGCATTATGATGGAGCCATGTCCATTTACTAAATTCACAGTAACTACACTTCCATATAGATTTACATGAGTCAGAAGAAACAAAGTCTCAACTGGCTCCAAAAATGACAATCAACTCTTTTGTTAAAGTAGAAGTTATCATCATTTAAATGTACACATCATGATAAACACTCTTGCGTTCTATAGAAATGTCATCTGAACAGCATACAAGCCAAACTGCTGCAATATATATAATTTAAAAGTTACTTAAAATTAGTCATATGACAACATCTAAGTAAGTGGGGGATGGAATGTATCAGTGCTTGTAATATGGCTGCTAGAACTTCCCTGGAACCAGAGTCTCTTCTTTTCTGGCGGAATGGTAGGTATAGAAGGTTGTGTCAGGAAGCAGTGCCCATAGTAGTCTTCTCAGGCTCGGTGAAATGTAGGGGAGAGGAGAAGACACAGGATATAGTGTAGTATGTTGAGTTGCTTGATAGTGATAAAAATATTGCACTTACAATTTTCTGGAGCTTATATTCAGCTCCAGATATAGGCGCCTGGACGGTACAATCCCCATCTAATGATATGATGATGGTCCTGGTGTACTCTCAGTGGCTCCTTTGGGGTCAGGGTCAGTGGTGTATCCTGGTTTTGTGCTGCCCTAGGCATGACAAAACTCAGGCACCCCCGCCATCCTGCCCCCCTGCGCCACCCCACCCTTCCCCGCCTTCTAAATACACACACACATTCACTGACAGACACTCATACACTAGCTAACAGACATACTCACTCACTAACAGACACATACGGTCACTAGCAGACACACACATAGTAACACACTCCCTAACAGACACACTCCCTGACATACACACACACACTCACTAACAGACACACACACACACACACACACACACACACACTAACAGACACCCACTAAAAGACACACACACACACACACACTAACTCACTATCAGACACACACACACACACACACACACACTAACAGACACACACTCATTCACTAACAGGCACACACACACTCACACTAACAGACACACACACACTAACAGACACACACTCACTCACTAACAGACACACACACTAACAGACACACACACTCATTCACTAACAGACACACACAAATACTCACATCAACACTCACTTTTTTTTTATTCAATCCCTCCAGCCTCCTTACCTTTGGGAATGCTGGGGGGGCGGGGTTCTCCCTTTCACTGGGGTCCAGTGGGGCTGCTGGGCGGGTGGGCGGGCGGTGCTGGTGCGCTTTCTCTGCTTAGCTCCCACGCGCGCCGCAGAGTGATGCCAGGGAGCCTGAATATGACATCATATTCTGGCTCCAGGTGACCGGCATCACTCTGCGGCATGCGAGGGAGCTGAGCAGAGAGCTCAGGGGAAAGTGCTCCCTCGCCAGCGCCGCCTGCCCCAACGACCAGATTTCTAGTTACCCGCAAGGCTAACAAGACATTTGCCCTGGGCATTTGGGGGTGGATTTTTTTGCCGCCCCCTGGAAAATGCCGCCCAAGGCAAATGCCTTGCTTGCTCGCGGCTAATACGTCCCTAGTCAGGATGTTCTGGTGTCAATGCCACAAACCGGTATCCTCAGTGTATAGGAGGAGAAATAAAAACACAATATAGTGCTCTCTGTATAGTCTGGAATAAAACTAGGATAAAAAGTAGACGTATACTCACAAGCGGGGAGCAAAGGGAACATTGCTCAGTATAGGAAGCGTAGGTGGAAAAATCCCCACCAAGGATATCACTTGCGAGTCCTCAGGTTCTTAATGGCGAAATTGTGATGTTAAAAAGAATAGGCTGAAAGGCTCCAAAATAGTTAAAATCCACTATCTTTATTGGAGATAAATAAAATAAAACAATATAACAAAAAAAACTGTATAAAACACTAATGTGTTTCACCAGTTAGTTAGCAAGGCTTTTTCAAAGTGTTACAGCATACAAGGCCTATCCTGTTTAAATGGCATTGCAATAACTTACATCATTCTAATTAGTGACATCATAGATCACGTGACCAGACATTCAGGTAAAAAATTGAAAGTAAGGAAATAAAAATAACAGATTAAATAAAAGTGGCGGCCATCTTGGTGCCCCCTCTTAAAGCCATTACATTCTTTTTAACCTCTCTTATCGTATAATAAAAATGTTCTTCTTTAAACTTTTATTATTATATTATCAAGATCCTAAGCACATTTGCAATCTGTTAGAAAGAGCGATACGTAGATTTAAAACCGACTACAACAGGCAGGGAAATAGAGCAGGAAGACACTTGGCCTCCCAATTGAAAAAGTAAACCACTCAGTTGAGGATACAAAATCTAGTAGACGGTAAGGGAACTAAATTGGTAAACCCCAAAAATGATGGTGGATGAGTTTGCAGCGTTCTATGAAAAGCTGTACAACCTCTCAGCCGACCCCTCCCAGCACCAACCAACATGACCCAAAATAGGCACATTCCTAAATGTGGTGGATCTTGCCCAGCTCTCCAGTGACCAAGCCACAACATTAGACACCCTAATTACCACAGACGATGTCTCCAAGGCTTTAAGAGACACCCCGAGGCACAAGGCCCCAGGCCCTGATGGCTTCTCCACCCATTACTATAAGGTCTTTGAAGACCAACTACTCCCACACTTAACGGACCTATTCAACCATATCATGGAAACAGGCCATATAATCCCTGAAATGTTAGAGGCTACTATAGTCACGATCCCAAATCTGCGCAAACTACCGTCCAATATCGTTACTCAATGCAGACACAAAGCTTTTGGCAAAGGTCCTAGCTAACAGAATATGCCCCCTGCTTTTATCTCCCCTGAACAATCAGGATTTTTTCCAGGACGACAGGTGGAAGATAATACCAGACGAGCACTGGAAATATTAGAAACTCATGACCACAGACAATATTCAAGGCCTAGTGCTGGCCTTGGATGCGGAAAAGGCCTCTGACTGGCTCCACTGGGGCTATATGACGGACGTCCTTTGCAGATTTCAATTTCCAAACAATTTTATACACAGTCTTCTCTCTCGCTATACCTAACCGCAGGCTAAAGTTATGAACTCGGGTTTCCTCTCCAAATGCTTTGCCCTCACCAATGGCACAAGGCAAGGGTGTCCTCTATCACCTATTATTTTTATATTGGCACTGGAACCCTTGATCCACAAAAATCAAACTAGATAAACAAATCGTTAGTGTTCCATCGCCAAAAGGCCCCCTAAAATAGCACTTTGTTGACGACATCCTCCTATTCCTGACCAACCTGACAGACTCTCTCCCATCTCTCTTAAACCTGCTCCTCGACTATGATTGAGTATCCTACTACAAAAACAATGTATCAAAAACCCAAGTGTTACCTATGAACATAGCTCACTCCCACCTCACCGCCCTACGAGCACTATACCCATTTGAGTGGGGGAAATATGCCCTTTCCTACCTAAGCACACAGCTGCTGAAATCAAAATATGCCCTTCTAATACACAATCACTGTAAATTACTGAAAAAAAACAGAGACATTGCTGGAGAGCTGGGGAGACAAAAGCTCCTCTTGGCTGGGTCACATGAAGGCCATCAAAATGATAATTCTCCCACATATACTATTCCTCCTTAGAGCCCTCCCAATTGAGCTCCCAAAAACAACCCTAAAGAACTTTCCACGCCTGCTGAATGCACACATTTGGAAAAGAAAACCACCAAGGGTCTCTCTGGCGAGCATCAACTTGGGCATGAGAGGGGGAGGAGTTGGGGTATCCAATGTCACCAAATATTGTCTATCTACCAACTTGGCCCAAACCGCATTACTTCTGTCGACCCCACAAAACCCACTACGGCACCAACTGGAAAATGCAATTAGCGCACCACACTCATTGAAAGACCTTATTTGGGTCTCTGCCAGATTCCAACCCTGAATCTAAACTTCCTAACGTCCACAAGAGTATCCCTCCACATATGGTTACAGTGGGCCCCAAAAATGCTAACCAAGCCTATAGATGAATACACCTCTCTAACTAGCTTGCAATACCGAACGCAGGATTTGGCTCTAGAACGTTGGATAGACAGAGTGACCACACTTTTACACCTGGTGAGAAAGGGTGGATTGTGGCAGTTTACCGAACTTCAACAAATGTATCTCCTCACTGGTAGGGAATTATTTACATACCTACACATTAAACACATCCTGAGAGACATAGCAGTACCGGCAGGGGTCACTCAAAAGCCACATGCATTAGACATAATGTACCTGGGTCAACAGACTCCTGCCAAACCGCTTTCACTGTGTTACCAACGTTTATTAGGAATAGACAGACTAGTTAAAATTAGATATATGCAGTGGGAGGAGGAGCTTAAATGCACGATTGAGCCAAGCAGGTGGCTTGCAGCAATGACGCTGGTGAAAAAGGCCGCACACTGCTTAGACCATTTAGAGGCAGCCTACAAATTGTGGATGAGATGGTATCTCACCCCCCAACGTTTATCCCATATATACCCAGGTGCATAGCAGATGTGCTGGTATTTCTGACAACATGTGGGCACCCTGAGCCATATCTTTTGTCATTGCCCTGCGCTCACCATCTACTGGAGCCAGATTCAAAAGCTAATAGAAACAAAAATAAAAAAAACGCTACTACTGCTATCAGAGACCTATCTGCTCCATATGCTACCCAACATGCTTTCACAATATGAAGCAGCACTGATCACCCACATTACGCTGATAGCAGAAAACTGCATCGTCACCCTATGGAAATCGACCACTGCACCAGAACTAGCGCTAGTTATTAGTAGAGTAAACCAAACACAGAAATACGAGAGGATATCACATACGATAACGGGCACTTTAGCGGAGTATGAACAAACCTGGTCCAGATGGACAGAGCAGACCACTCTAGACACAAAGAAACCCTAGGTACAACCTGACCCTTTGCCTACCTCCAAGATGAGAAGTGAACGGCAATACAGAACCTGTGCACTGCACCATTGAAACTGGTATGGTAAAGTAGCGTCTAGCTCACCCCCCCCCCCCACCCCCCGGTTACCTCACCCCTCCCCGTTACCCATTAAGGTTCTATGTTATATCCCAACAAACAACTCTGTATTAGAGGTGATTACTGCTTACTTGTATGTTTTATGATAGAGAGGAATTACAGGTACAATGATGAGCATACCTTGTCATTGCAACTGGATAATCAGCCCAAGACCTTCTGATACCACAGATCTGAGCTTTTCCAGACATTGCTACGATTCCCCCTTTACTACCGATGTATACTGTGTAACAAACCTCTGATCATTTGCCACATTTTCTGCTACTATAGACATGTGTGCATTACTGTAAACTGTCATGCTGTTTGATTTCTGTATTTTCTCTATTAATACACCTCGCAATAAAATCAAAATATTAAAAAAAAAAAAAAATAAAAAAAAAAAATAAATGTGATGATACAGAGTGGTTTTTAAATCCTTTGTCAATGTTTCTGCAGTGCTCTGCAGTTAAGTGGCCTGATGGTACATTCTGTATATTGGAGGCGGCATGGGCACTCCAATAGACAAATTACATTTTTGCTATTGCAAGTGATTATATCTTTATTATTGTACATTTTTCCAGTCTTATTTGATTTAAATGCGGTTCTCAATTTTTCTGTTGGATTAGTCCTTTAACAGGCTAAGCAGCATTTGCATTTGTAGAAACCTTTTCTCTACATCATAAAATTATTACCTCTCTGATACGTCTCAAACTAGGCTGCTTACTTACCCCCCACAATATAATTTTCTTCTCCATTCACTCTCACATGTGCAGGAACCTTAGGCAGAACTCACAAAACAATCAATATAGCTCACCATTGTCCATTTAATTTGTTTTGTGATGTGTTAAGATCTGGCGAATTCAGAGAGATGACCAATTCGACAAAATTCTGACAAATTGAGATTCGTTTGAAACTCAATGCTACTCTAGTAAACAAGACCACAAAAGACAGTTGAGATAAGATAAAGATAAAAGAACAAAAACAAAGGACAGAATAGCACTTTTTAAATTTGGAAAATCTGGTGCAGCTAAAAATTACCCAAATGTAATGTCACTTTTTACACTAAAACGTGATAAAATAGGAAAAAAGATAAGGTGATTTGCGCACACAGAAAGAAATATTTCGGTTCACCTTACACTCAAAATGTCTTTGGTAACCAATACACAGAAATGCATTTTACCTATATTAAATAAGTTAAAAAACACACATAGTATAATCTGTATATGCGAGAACATATGTATGTAAAAATATTTCTTCAAACTCACAATTTTC
Organism: Pelobates fuscus; assembly: GCF_036172605.1. Classification (NCBI taxonomy): domain Eukaryota; kingdom Metazoa; phylum Chordata; class Amphibia; order Anura; family Pelobatidae; genus Pelobates; species Pelobates fuscus. The sequence goes on from NC_086322.1 coordinate 308,952,377, forward strand.
AGAGCCCATTAAAATTTGGCTCGGTACTTATGGCGCTTTTCATTTCATCAAAGAGATATGTGGTGGATTTTCCAAAGGTCGCCGTCAGGAACTTGGCACTGCTGCAAACAGAGGACCCCCAGAGTCCAGGGTAAGTATCAATACTGATTTCCAAAGACATTTTGAGTGTGAGGTAAACCAAAATATTTATTTCAGTTTGCGCAGATCCCCTTATCTTTTTTCCAGTTGAGATAAGATGTTAATTGAGAATTCTTTTCTGCCTTCTTCGTGCAATATAAATACATTTCAAATGATCAAATTAAATCGATCCAATGTAGTTTTAATGCAAGAACAAACTCACCTACAAGAACCCAAACACTGGACTTTACAGACGTACCGTCTTGCTAGGAAACGTTCTAACCTGCGCTTGTGTCTTGTGTTTCACATTTATTATAGTTTCTTCTTGAGAGATGAAGATTTTTTTGCACCAGGAATCAGGGAAGAATCAGAATAACTGTGAGATAGAGGGGCCCCGGGCTTCTAGAAAAGACAATCATGGATCATAAGAGATCCCTTCAAGACATTGGTCTGGGAGAGACTTATTTGCAGCTCAGATTCTTGCGAATCACACTAAACAAAAGGATATAGACTTACAAGTTGGGCATAGAAACTAATTTCTGAAATACTCTGAAGTACAGCTGGAGGCTGGCTCTGTATACATAAAACAAAAATATGCTCTTATATTCCAAAGCTTTGACTTTCGTCTCGAAGATTCTGATCTGTTGTGTTAAAAGAAAATAAGTACGTAGGTAAATAAATAAACATCTACCACAATTACAGGTTCTTACTTTACAGCAGTCGACGATGTAATGTATTATGATAATTAACACTGAAAAATAAAGAAAAAATAAAGAAAAAAGATAAAGTTAAATAAATCTGAAATAGATTCCATTTGTTAGGTTTCATTTGTTTTGTTTTCAAAAATAGATATCGTAATACTGATTATTTTTTATATTAAAATAAAATTACAATTTTTAGAAACATTTATGGCAAACTCAGTTTAAAAAAAAATACACAGGAGTTTATACACTTGAAATAAATGAATGTTTTCGACTCTACATAAAATGACTTATCTGGGATGAAAAATTGATCTTTAAACTGTGTTGTCTTTACTTCATGAAAGCATTCGATTTCACGCAGTTCTTAAATAATTTAAAGGCACACTCGGCATGAGCACATCTAGAATGCATTTAATAGATTTTAATCTTGCTAATATGCTGGATTTTTTGCATGCGCAAGTCTAGTTGTTGGAAGAAAGAAAAATACATTTTTATAAAACTTCACCATAAGCCTGATTTTTTATCATTACAAAAATGACTCACTTATCAGGGTAAATAGTCAGCTCACATGCAAAATAGCCAGCCCTGCATCAGAAGAAGAGGACCACCGAGAGAAACATAGATTTCCTTTTAATCAGCTTTCCAAATGATTTATCTAGAGAAGTTGCCATTAAAGTCCATGAAAATGTTTGAGGACAGATAGTTTGGAATGTTTTTTTTAATTCTATTTAATTAAGGGCTTAGTAAGGATATCGCTAAATGTCTGTTACTCTAACCGTCTGCGGCGTATTTTAAGTAAATCCGCTTCACTGAATATTGGAAGCATAGTATAAGCAAACATTTTGCATTAGAAGAAAACAAGTACACAGAATAGACAATATATATTTGCTTGGATCAAGCACCAAGCACTGACAGCTATCCAACACTCGAGCAAGATTGTATCTCTCGCTAGCTCTTTCTCTCTTGTTCTCTCTCTCCCGTTCTCTCTCTCGCACTCTCTCATTCTCTCTATCTCCCTCTCTCGTTTTCTCTGTCACTCTCTCTATGTCTCTAATTCTCTTTCTCTGTTTATCTCTCTCGTTCTCTCTCTCTCCCTCTCATTCCTTTTCTCACTCGTTCTCTCTCTCGTTCGTTCTCTCTCTTGTTCTCTCTCTCATTCTCTCTCTCTCTCGTTCTCTCTCTTTCTCCCCATGGTTTTTTAATATGCTTGTTTTAACATAGGTAGGAAACATTTATCTGCAGTGTAACTTTGGGTAATTTCAGTAGGTCCCTGCTAATGTATTCGGGTTCAGGTGTATGAATCCCATTTCATCATTTATAAAATACTTTAATGTCTGATTTTGATGTCACATTGAATACAGTTCTGTGGACTGACTGCTGTATTTTCATTGAATTTCCCCCATTATGATATTTGATATCTTAGCTTCTCTGTAATATGAATACATCTTTGTAGTCTTTATTTGCACTGTAATCGGAACAATTGATCCCAGATGTGTGGGCGTTTTATGGAATGTATCAAGTCTATAGAACGTTGGTCCTGCATTCAAAGACAAATACTGAAAAGCATATTTTTTCCCCGTGATGTTTTTCTGAGTGGGATGCAAGAGTGAGCTGTGGGTTTACAAAGTCATAAAGTCATGAAAGGTTGGAGATCCAAAACTTATTCAAAACTTTTGTGGTGATATTAGAGAAACTACCATAATTTACTTTACTCGTGTGACAGAGTATTTATAGACCTATTTGTTAAACATTTGGCTGTGATGAACTGGTGACTGATTTGTAGGCAATTTAAGTATCGATAATCCCACGCTTGTTTTTACTTAATAATAGTGTTTTTTAACTTTATCCACTCAGTCCAACAATAGCATTATTCACTTAATTGCGATCATTTGGATAGATGTTTTGTTCTCCCCATTTTATTTTCTGTCCCCCCTTATATAATTTTGAAATATTTGTATAGTAATATATAAAAAAATCTTTTCAATAAAAAATAAAATAAAAAATGACTAGAAAACCCCCCAAACAACAAGCTGTCAATCGTGTTGAGATTGAAGGTTACGGGACACAAAGTGGTGAATTGGCAGGCTTCGTGATGGCGGTTGGAGGTTACTGACAGCCAACGTGATACGTCTTGTAAGCTGCAGATGGCATTGTAACAACCCCAAAATCCAAAGCCAGTTTACATGTGGATTAAGTAAGTGTAAATATGTGAAGCTGTAATATGTAATATGTAATATGTAATATGTAATATGTGAAGCTGTAATATGTAATATGTAATATGTGAAGCTGTAATATGTAATATGTAATATGTAAAGCTGTAATATGTAATATGTGAAGCTGTAATATGTAATATGTAATATGTGAAGCTGTAATATGTAATATGTAATATGTAATATGTGAAGCTGTAATATGTAATATGTAATATGTGAAGCTGTAATATGTAATATGTAACATGTAATATGTGAAGCTGTAATATGTAATATGTAATATGTGAAGCTGTAATATGTGATATGTAATATGTGAAGCTGTAATATGTAATATGTAATATGTGAAGCTGTAATATGTAATATGTAACATGTAACATGTGAAGCTGTAATATGTAATATGTAATATGTAATATGTAATATGTAATATGTGAAGCTGTAATATGTAACATGTAATATGTGAAGCTGTAATATGTAATATGTAACATGTAATATGTAATATGTAATATGTAATATGTAATATGTAACATGTAACATGTGAAGCTGTTATATGTAATATGTAATATGTAATATGTAATATGTGAAGCTGTAATATGTAACATGTAATATGTGAAGCTGTACTATGTAATATGTAATATGTAATATGTAATATGTGAAGCTGTAATATGTAATATGTAATATGTAATATGTAATATGTGAAGCTGTAATATGTAATATGTGAAACTGTAATATGTAATATGTAATATGTAATATGTAAGATGTGAAGCTGTAATATGTAATATGTAATATGTAATATGTGAAGCTGTAATATGTAATATGTAACATGTAATATGTGAAGCTGTAATATGTAATATGTGAAGCTGTAATATGTAATATGTAATATGTAATATGTAATATGTAATATGTGAAGCTGTAATATGTAATATGTAATATGTAATATGTGAAGCTGTAATATGTAATATGTGAAACTGTAATATGTAATATGTGAAGCTGTAAAATGTAACATGTCATATGTGAAGCTGTAATATGTAATATGTGAAACTGTAATATGTAATATGTGAAGCTGTAAAATGTATCATGTAATATGTGAAGCTGTAATATGTAATATGTGAAGCTGTAATATGTAACATGTAATATGTGAAGCTGTAATATGTAACATGTAATATGTGAAGCTGTAATATGTAATATGTAACATGTAATATGTGAAGCTGTAATATGTAATATGTAATATGTAATATGTAATATGTGAAGCTGTAATATGCAATATGTAATATGTGAAGCTGTAATATGTAATATGTGAAGCTGTAATATGTAATATGTAATATGTGAAGCTGTAATATGTAATATGTAACATGTAATATGTGAAGCTGTAATATGTCATATGTAATATGTGAAGCTGTAATATGTGATATGTAATATGTGAAGCTGTAATATGTAATATGTAACATGTAACATGTGAAGCTGTAATATGTAATATGTAACATGTAACATGTGAAGCTGTAATATGTAATATGTAATATGTAATATGTAATATGTGAAGCTGTAATATGTAATATGTAATATGTAATATGTAATATGTGAAGCTGTAATATGTAATATGTGAAACTGTAATATGTAATATGTAAGATGTGAAGCTGTAATATGTAATATGTAATATGTAATATGTGAAGCTGTAATATGTAATATGTAACATGTAATATGTGAAGCTGTAATATGTAATATGTGAAGCTGTAATATGTAATATGTAATATGTGAAGCTGTAATATGTAATATGTAATATGTAATATGTAATATGTAATATGTGAAGCTGTAATATGTAATATGTAATACGTGAAGCTGTAATATGTAATATGTAATATGTAATATGTGAAGCTGTAATATGTAATATGTGAAACTGTAATATGTAATATGTGAAGCTGCAAAATGTAACATGTCATATGTGAAGCTGTAATATGTAATATGTGAAACTGTAATATGTAATATGTGAAGCTGTAAAATGTAACATGTAATATGTGAAGCTGTAATATGTAATATGTGAAGCTGTAATATGTAATATGTGAAGCTGTAATATGTAACATGTAATATGTGAAACTGTAATATGTAACATGTAATATGTGAAGCTGTAATATGTAATATGTAACATGTAATATGTGAAGCTGTAATATGTAATATGTAATATGTAATATGTAATATGTAATATGTGAAGCTGTAATATGTAATATGTAATATGTGAAGCTGTAATATGTAATATGTGAAGCTGTAATATGTAATATGTAATATGTGAAGCTGTAATATGTAATATGTAACATGTAATATGTGAAGCTGTAATATGTAATATGTGAAGCTGTAATATGTGATATGTAATATGTGAAGCTGTAATATGTAATATGTAACATGTAACATGTGAAGCTGTAATATGTAATATGTAATATGTAATATGTAATATGTGAAGCTGTAATATGTAACATGTAATATGTGAAGCTGTAATATGTAATATGTAATATGTAATATGTAATATGTAATATGTGAAGCTGTAATATGTAATATGTAATATGTAATATGTGAAGCTGTAATATGTAATATGTGAAACTGTAATATGTAATATGTAATATGTAAGATGTGAAGCTGTAATATGTAATATGTAATATGTAATATGTAATATGTGAAGCTGTAATATGTAATATGTAACATGTAATATGTGAAGCTGTAATATGTAATATGTGAAGCTGTAATATGTAATATGTAATATGTAATATGTAATATGTGAAGCTGTAATATGTAATATGTAATATGTAATATGTGAAGCTGTAATATGTAATATGTGAAACTGTAATATGTAATATGTGAAGCTGTAAAATGTAACATGTCATATGTGAAGCTGTAATATGTAATATGTGAAACTGTAATATGTAATATGTGAAGCTGTAAAATGTAACATGTAATATGTGAAGCTGTAATATGTAATATGTGAAGCTGTAATATGTAACATGTAATATGTGAAACTGTAATATGTAACATGTAATATGTGAAGCTGTAATATGTAACATGTAATATGTGAAGCTGTAATATGTAATATGTAACATGTAATATGTGAAGCTGTAATATGTAATATGTAATATGTAATATGTAATATGTAATATGTATAGCTGTAATATGTAATATGTAATATGTGAAGCTGTAATATGTAATATGTGAAGCTGTAATATGTAATATGTGAAGCTGTAATATGTAATATGTAATATGTAATATGTAATATGTAATATGTAATATGTGAAGCTGTAATATGTAATATGTAATATGTGAAGCTGTAATATGTAATATGTAATATGTAATATGTGAAGCTGTAATATGTAATATGTGAAACTGTAATATGTAATATGTGAAGCTGTAAAATGTAACATGTCATATGTGAAGCTGTAATATGTAATATGTGAAACTGTAATATGTAATATGTGAAGCTGTAAAATGTAACATGTAATATGTGAAGCTGTAATATGTAATATGTGAAGCTGTAATATGTAACATGTAATATGTGAAACTGTAATATGTAACATGTAATATGTGAAGCTGATATATGTAATATGTGAAGCTGTAATATGTAACATGCAATATGTGAAACTGTAATATGTAACATGTAATATGTGAAGCTGTAATATGTAACATGTAATATGTGAAGCTGTAATATGTAATATGTGAAGCTGTAATATGTAATATGTAATATGTAACATGTAATATGTGAAGCTGTAATATGTAATATGTAAGATGTGAAGCTGTAATATGTAATATGTGAAGCTGTAATATGTAATATGTAATATGTGAAACTGTAATATGTGATATGTAATATGTGAAGCTGTAATATGTAATATGTGAAGCTGTAATATGTAATATGTAATATGTAAGATGTGAAGCTGTAATATGTAATATGTGAAGCTGTAATATGTAATACGTAACATGTAATATGTGAAGCTGTAATATGTAATATGTGAAACTGTAATATGTAATATGTGAAGCTGTAAAATGTAACATGTAATATGTGAAGCTGTAATATGTAATATGTGAAACTGTAATATGTAATATGTGAAGCTGTAATATGTAATATGTGAAGCTGTAAAATGTAACATGTAATATGTGAAGCTGTAATTTGTAATATGTGAAGCTGTAATATGTAATATGTGAAGCTGTAATATGTAACATGTAATATGTGAAACTGTAATATGTAATATGTGAAGCTGTAATATGTAATATGTAATATGTAACATGTAATATGTGAAGCTGTAATATGTAATATGTAATATGTAAGATGTGAAGCTGTAATATGTAATATGTGAAGCTGTAATATGTAATATGTAATATGTAATATGTGAAACTGTAATATGTGATATGTAGTATGTGAAGCTGTAATATGTAATATGTAATATGTAAGATGTGAAGCTTTAATATGTAATGTGTGAAGCTGTAATATGTAATATGTAATATGTAAGATGTAAGATGTGAAGCTGTAATATGTAATATGTGAAGCTGTAATATGTAATATGTAATATGTGAAACTGTAATATATGATATGTAATATGTGAAGCTGTAAAGCTGTGATATGTAATATGTAATATGTAATATGTGATATGTAATATGTGATATGTAATATGTAACATGTAATATGTGAAACTGTAATATGTAACATGTAATATGTTAAGCTGTAATATGTAATATGTAACATGTAATATGTGAAGCTGTAATATGTAATATGTAATATGTAATATGTAATATGTAATATGTAATATGTGAAGCTGTAATATGTAATATGTAATATGTGAAGCTGTAATATGTAATATGTGAAGCTGTAATATGTAATATGTAATATGTGAAGCTGTATTATGTAATATGTAACATGTAATATGTGAAGCTGTAATATGTAATATGTAATATGTGAAGCTGTAATATGTGATATGTAATATGTGAAGCTGTAATATGTAATATGTAATATGTAATATGTAATATGTAATATGTGAAGCTGTAATATGTAATATGTGAAACTGTAATATGTAATATGTAATATGTAATATGTAAGATGTGAAGCTGTAATATGTAATATGTAATATGTAATATGTGAAGCTGTAATATGTAATATGTAACATGTAATATGTGAAGCTGTAATATGTAATATGTGAAGCTGTAATATGTAATATGTAATATGTGAAGCTGTAATATGTAATATGTAATATGTAATATGTAATATGTAATATGTAATATGTGAAGCTGTAATATGTAATATGTAATATGTAATATGTGAAGCTGTAAAATGTAACATGTCATATGTGAAGCTGTAATATGTAATATGTGAAACTGTAATATGTAATATGTGAAGCTGTAAAATGTAACATGTAATATGTGAAGCTGTAATATGTAATATGTGAAGCTGTAATATGTAACATGTAATATGTGAAACTGTAATATGTAACATGTAATATGTGAAGCTGTAATATGTAACATGTAATATGTGAAGCTGTAATATGTAATATGTAACATGTAATATGTGAAGCTGTAATATGTAATATGTGAAGCTGTAAAATGTAATATGTGAAGCTGTAATATGTAATATGTGAAGCTGTAAAATGTAACATGTCATATGTGAAGCTGTAATATGTAATATGTGAAACTGTAATATGTCATATGTGAAGCTGTAAAATGTAACATGTAATATGTGAAGCTGTAATATGTAATATGTGAAGCTGTAATATGTAACATGTAATATGTGAAACTGTAATATGTAACATGTAATATGTGAAGCTGTAATATGTAATATGTGAAGCTGTAATATGTAACATGTAATATGTGAAACTGTAATATGTAACATGTAATATGTGAAGCTGTAATATGTAATATGTGAAGCTGTAATATGTAATATGTAATATGTAACATGTAATATGTGAAGCTGTAATATGTAATATGTAAGATGTGAAGCTGTAATATGTAATATGTGAAGCTGTAATATGTAATATGTAATATGTAATATGTGAAACTGTAATATGTGATATGTAATATGTGAAGCTGTAATATGTAGTATGTGAAGCTGTAATATGTAATATGTAATATGTAAGATGTGAAGCTGTAATATGTAATATGTGAAGCTGTAATATGTAATATGTAACATGTAATATGTGAAGCTGTAATATGTAATATGTGAAACTGTAATATGTAATATGTGAAGCTGTAAAATGTAACATGTAATATGTGAAGCTGTAATATGTAATATGTGAAACTGTAATATGTAATATGTGAAGCTGTAATATGTAATATGTGAAGCTGTAAAATGTAACATGTAATATGTGAAGCTGTAATTTGTAATATGTGAAGCTGTAATATGTAACATGTAATATGTGAAGCTGTAATATGTAATATGTGAAGCTGTAATATGTAACATGTAATATGTGAAACTGTAATATGTAATATGTGAAGCTGTAATATGTAATATGTAATATGTGAAGCTGTAATATGTAACATGTAATATGTGAAACTGTAATATGTAATATGTGAAGCTGTAATATGTAATATGTGAAGCTGTAATATGTAATATGTAATATGTGAAGCTGTAATATGTAATATGTAAGATGTAAGATGTGAAGCTGTAATATGTAATATGTGAAGCTGTAATATGTAATATGTAATATGTAAGATGTGAAGCTTTAATATGTAATATGTGAAGCTGTAATATGTAATATGTAATATGTAAGATGTAAGATGTGAAGCTGTAATATGTAATATGTGAAGCTGTAATATGTAATATTTAATATGTAATATGTGAAACTGTAATATATGATATGTAATATGTGAAGCTGTAAAGCTGTAATATGTAATATGTAATATGTAATATGTGATATGTAATATGTAATATGTGATCATGTGAAGCTATGTAATCATTTCTATCTCTATCCCTTCTATCTAACTGCACAATTATATCCCAAAATATGCAGACAGTTTAGTACTACACCTATGGCTCTAGTAAAGACGTTTGTCAAATTTCTGCAGAACTTTAAATCACAATCATACCGCATCACTTCCAGAGTTTAACACAAGGGGGAGCATTACAGAGTATAATGGATTTTATAATGTAACACAGATTGTCTTGTGGTATTAAAGCATTACCTCGTATATTTGGACATGGATAGTATTGTTGATAAAAACCATATTAAGTAGCGATGAGTGACAGGACCCTCTCGACTGATTTAAATAAACACATTCTCAATTCTAGTGTTGTGCAATCTCTCTGTGTCATAAAGATGTCAAATCGTTTAAATAGCAATTGTTCTGTGCACAGAGATTCCAGATTTCAACAACTCTCTCAGAATGTCTGACACAAATATGCAAATGATCGCACAGAACATTCTTCGTTTTTCAATTCCCTGCCAACATCTCTGTTTGTTTACTAAGCAATAGCCTTCTGCTTTAAGCAGACTCGTAGGTTACAGAGGGGCTCAGCATGTAAGTGAATCAGTTACATGCTTCTCAAGAGTCCATATTTAGGAGGGACACTCCCTATTTTTGCCCAAAGTCCCTCTTTTATAGGAGCTCCATATTTTTGATGTGTCTGAGTGTATAACAGAGCTCCACAGCAATAATACTCCCAGTAATGTGTCTGAGTGTATAACAGAGCTCCACAGCAATAATACTCCCAGTAATGTGTCTGAGCGTATAACAGAGCTCCACAGTAATAATACTCCCAGTAATGTGTCTGAGTGTATAACAGAGCCCCACAGTAATAATACTCCCAGTAATGTGTCTGATTGTATAACAGAGCTTCACAGTAATAATACTCCCAGTAATGTGTCTGAGTGTATAACAGAGCTTCACAGCAATAATACTCCCAGTAATGTGTCTGAGTATAACAGAGCTCCACAGCTATACTACTCCCAGTAATGTATCTGAGTGTATAACAGAGCTCCACAGCAATAATACTCCCAGTAATGTGTCTGAGCGTATAACAGAGCTTACAGCAATAATACTCCCAGTAATGTGTCTGAGTGTATAACAGAGCTCCACAGCAATAACATTCCCAGTAATGTGTCTGAGTGTATAACAGAGCCCCACAGTAATAATACTCCCAGTAATGTGTCTGAGTGTATAACAGAGCTCCACAGCAATAATACTCCCAGTAATGTGTCTGATTGTATAACAGAGCCCCACAGTAATAATACTCCCAGTAATGTGTCTGAGTGTATAACAGAGCTTCACAGCAATAATACTCCCAGTAATGTGTCTGAGTATAACAGAGCTCCACAGCTATACTACTCCCAGTAATGTATCTGAGTGTATAACAGAGCTCCACAGCAATAATACTCCCAGTAATGTGTCTGAGCGTATAACAGAGCTTACAGCAATAATACTCCCAGTAATGTGTCTGAGTGTATAACAGAGCCCCACAGTAATAATACTCCCAGTAATGTGTCTGAGTTTATAACAGAGCTCCACAGCAATAATACTCCCAGTAATGTCTGAGTGTATAACAGAGCCCCACAGTAATAACACTCCCAGTAATGTGTCTGAGTTTATAACAGAGCTCCACAGCAATAATACTCCCAGTAATGTCTGAGTGTATAACAGAGCTCCACAGCAATAATACTCCCAGTAATGTGTCTGAGTGTATAACAGAGCTCCACAGCAATAATACTCCCAGTAATGTGTCTGAGTGTATAACAGAGCTCCACAGCAATAATACTCCCAGTAATGTGTCTGAGTGTATAACAGAGCTCCACAGCTATACTACTCCCAGTAATGTATCTGAGTGTATAACAGAGCTCCACAGCAATAATACTCCCAGTAATGTGCCTGTGTGTATAACAGAGCTCCACAGCAATAATAATCCCAGTAATGTGTCTGAGTGTATAACAGAACTACATAGTAATAATACTCCCAGTAATGTGTGAGTGTATAACAGAGCTCCACAGCAATAATACTCCCAGTAATGTGTCTGAGTGTATAACAGAGCTCCACAGTAATAATACTCCCAGTAATGTGTCTGAGTGTATAACAGAGCTCCACAGCAATAATACTCCCAGTAATGTGTCTGCATGTATAACAGAGCTCCACAGCAATAATACTCCCAGTAATGTGTCTGAGTGTATAACAGAACTACATAGTAATAATACTCCCAGTAATGTGTGAGTGTATAACAGAGCTCCACAGCAATAATACTCCCAGTAATGTGTCTGAGTGTATAACAGAGCCCCACAGCAATAATACTCCCAGTAATGTGTCTGAGTGTATAACAGAGCCCCACAGCAATAATACTCCCAGTAATGTGTCTGAGTGTATAACAGAGCCCCACAGCAATAATACTCCCAGTAATGTGTCTATGTGTATAACAGAGCTCCACAGTAATAATACTCCCAGTAATGTCTGAGTGTATAACAGAGCTCCACAGCAATAATACTCCCAGTAATGTGTGAGTGTATAACAGAGCTCCACAGCAATAATACTCCCAGTAATGTGTCTGAGTGTATAACAGAGCTCCACAGTAATAATACTCCCAGTAATGTGTCTGAGTGTATAACAGAGCTCCACAGCAATAATACTCCCAGTAATGTGTCTGCATGTATAACAGAGCTCCACAGCAATAATACTCCCAGTAATGTGTCTGAGTGTATAACAGAACTACATAGTAATAATACTCCCAGTAATGTGTGAGTGTATAACAGAGCTCCACAGCAATAATACTCCCAGTAATGTGTCTGAGTGTATAACAGAGCCCCACAGCAATAATACTCCCAGTAATGTGTCTGAGTGTATAACAGAGCCCCACAGCAATAATACTCCCAGTAATGTGTCTGAGTGTATAACAGAGCCCCACAGCAATAATACTCCCAGTAATGTGTCTATGTGTATAACAGAGCTCCACAGTAATAATACTCCCAGTAATGTCTGAGTGTATAACAGAGCTCCACAGCAATAATACTCCCAGTAATGTCTGAGTGTATAACAGAGCTCCACAGCAATAATACTCCCAGTAATGTGTCTGTGTGTATAACAGAGCCCCACAGCAATAATACTCCCAGTAATGTGTCTGAGTGTATAACAGAGCCCCACAGCAATAATACTCCCAGTAATGTGTCTATGTGTATAACAGAGCTCCACAGTAATAATACTCCCAGTAATGTGCCTGTGTGTATAACAGAGCTCCACAGCAATAATAATCCCAGTAATGTGTCTGAGTGTATAACAGAACTACATAGTAATAATACTCCCAGTAATGTGTGAGTGTATAACAGAGCTCCACAGCAATAATACTCCCAGTAATGTGTCTGAGTGTATAACAGAGCTCCACAGTAATAATACTCCCAGTAATGTGTCTGAGTGTATAACAGAGCTCCACAGCAATAATACTCCCAGTAATGTGTCTGCATGTATAACAGAGCTCCACAGCAATAATACTCCCAGTAATGTGTCTGAGTGTATAACAGAACTACATAGTAATAATACTCCCAGTAATGTGTGAGTGTATAACAGAGCTCCACAGCAATAATACTCCCAGTAATGTGTCTGAGTGTATAACAGAGCCCCACAGCAATAATACTCCCAGTAATGTGTCTGAGTGTATAACAGAGCCCCACAGCAATAATACTCCCAGTAATGTGTCTGAGTGTATAACAGAGCCCCACAGCAATAATACTCCCAGTAATGTGTCTATGTGTATAACAGAGCTCCACAGTAATAATACTCCCAGTAATGTCTGAGTGTATAACAGAGCTCCACAGCAATAATACTCCCAGTAATGTCTGAGTGTATAACAGAGCTCCACAGCAATAATACTCCCAGTAATGTGTCTGTGTGTATAACAGAGCCCCACAGCAATAATACTCCCAGTAATGTGTCTGAGTGTATAACAGAGCCCCACAGCAATAATACTCCCAGTAATGTGTCTATGTGTATAACAGAGCTCCACAGTAATAATACTCCCAGTAATGTCTGAGTGTATAACAGAGCTCCACAGCAATAATACTCCCAGTAATGTCTGAGTGTATAACAGAGCTCAACAGCAATAATACTCCCAGTAATGTGTCTATGTGTATAACAGAGCTCCACAGTAATAACACTCCCAGTAATGTGTCTGAGTGTATAACAGAGCTCCACAGCAATAATACTCCCAGTAATGTGTCTGAGTGTATAACAGAGCTCCACAGTAATAATACTTCCAGTATTGTGTATGAGTGTATAACAGAGCTCCACAGCAATAATACTCCCAGTAATGTGTCTGAGTGTATAACAGAGCTCCACAGCAATAATACTCCCAGTAATGTGTCTGAGTGTATAACAGAGCCCCACAGCAATAATACTCCCAGTAATGTGTCTGGGTGTATAACAGAGCTCCACAGCAATAATACTCCCAGTAATGTGTCTGAGTGTATAACAGAGCTCCACATCAATAATACTCCCAGTAATGTGTCTGAGTGTATAACAGAGCCCCACAGCAATAATACTCCCAGTAATGTGTCTGAGTGTATAACAGAGCTCCACAGCAATAATACTCCCAGTAATGTGTCTGAGTGTATAACAGAGCTCCACAGCAATAATACTCCCAGTAATGTGTCTATGTGTATAACAGAGCTCCACAGTAATAACACTCCCAGTAATGTGTCTGAGTGTATAACAGAGCTCAGCAGCAATAATACTCCCAGTAATGTGTCTATGTGTATAACAGAGCTCCACAGTAATAATACTCCCAGTAATGTCTGAGTGTATAACAGAGCTCCACAGCAATAATACTCCCAGTAATGTCTGAGTGTATAACAGAGCTCCACAGCAATAATACTCCCAGTAATGTGTCTATGTGTATAACAGAGCTCCACAGTAATAACACTCCCAGTAATGTGTCTGAGTGTATAACAGAGCTCCACAGCAATAATACTCCCAGTAATGTGTCTGAGTGTATAACAGAGCTCCACAGTAATAATACTTCCAGTAATGTGTATGAGTGTATAACAGAGCTCCACAGCAATAATACTCCCAGTAATGTGTCTGAGTGTATAACAGAGCTCCACAGCAATAATACTCCCAGTAATGTGTCTGAGTGTATAACAGAGCCCCACAGCAATAATACTCCCAGTAATGTGTCTGGGTGTATAACAGAGCTCCACAGCAATAATACTCCCAGTAATGTGTCTGAGTGTATAACAGAGCTCCACATCAATAATACTCCCAGTAATGTGTCTGAGTGTATAACAGAGCCCCACAGCAATAATACTCCCAGTAATGTGTCTGAGTTTATAACAGAGCTCCACAGTAATAATACTCCCAGTAATGTATCTGAGTGTATAACAGAGCTCGACAGCAATAATACTCCCAGTAATGTGTCTATGTGTATAACAGAGCTCCACAGTAATAACACTCCCAGTAATGTGTCTGAGTGTATAACAGAGCTCCACAGCAATAATACTCCCAGTAATGTGTCTGAGTGTATAACAGAGCTCCACAGCAATTATACCCCCAGTAATGTGTCTGAGTGTATAACAGAGCTCCACAGCAATAATACTCCCAGTAATGTGTCTGGGTGTATAACAGAGCTCCACAGCAATAATACTCACAGTAATGTGTCTGAGTGTATAACAGAGCTCCACATCAATAATACTCCCAGTAATGTGTCTGAGTGTATAACAGAGCCCCACAGCAATAATACTCCCAGTAATGTGTCTGAGTGTATAACAGAGCTCCACAGCAATAATACTCCCAGTAATGTGTCTGAGTGTATAACAGAGCTCCACAGCAATAATACTCCCAGTAATGTGTCTATGTGTATAACAGAGCTCCACAGTAATAACACTCCCAGTAATGTGTCTGAGTGTATAACAGAGCTCAGCAGCAATAATACTCCCAGTAATGTGTCTATGTGTATAACAGAGCTCCACAGTAATAATACTCCCAGTAATGTCTGAGTGTATAACAGAGCTCCACAGCAATAATACTCCCAGTAATGTCTGAGTGTATAACAGAGCTCCACAGCAATAATACTCCCAGTAATGTGTCTATGTGTATAACAGAGCTCCACAGTAATAACACTCCCAGTAATGTGTCTGAGTGTATAACAGAGCTCCACAGCAATAATACTCCCAGTAATGTGTCTGAGTGTATAACAGAGCTCCACAGTAATAATACTTCCAGTAATGTGTATGAGTGTATAACAGAGCTCCACAGCAATAATACTCCCAGTAATGTGTCTGAGTGTATAACAGAGCTCCACAGCAATAATACTCCCAGTAATGTGTCTGAGTGTATAACAGAGCCCCACAGCAATAATACTCCCAGTAATGTGTCTGGGTGTATAACAGAGCTCCACAGCAATAATACTCCCAGTAATGTGTCTGAGTGTATAACAGAGCTCCACAACAATAATACTCCCAGTAATGTGTCTGAGTGTATAACAGAGCCCCACAGCAATAATACTCCCAGTAATGTGTCTGAGTTTATAACAGAGCTCCACAGTAATAATACTCCCAGTAATGTATCTGAGTGTATAACAGAGCTCCACAGCAATAATACTCCCAGTAATGTGTCTATGTGTATAACAGAGCTCCACAGTAATAACACTCCCAGTAATGTGTCTGAGTGTATAACAGAGCTCCACAGCAATAATACTCCCAGTAATGTGTCTGAGTGTATAACAGAGCTCCACATCAATAATACTCCCAGTAATGTGTCTGAGTTTATAACAGAGCTCCACAGTAATAATACTCCCAGTAATGTATCTGAGTGTATAACAGAGCTCCACAGCAATAATACTCCCAGTAATGTGTCTGAGTGTATAACAGAGCTCCACAGCAATTATACCCCCAGTAATGTGTCTGAGTGTATAACAGAGCCCCACAGCAATAATACTCCCAGTAATGTGTCTGAGTTTATAACAGAGCTCCACAGTAATAATACTCCCAGTAATGTATCTGAGTGTATAACAGAGCTCCACAGCAATAATACTCCCAGTAATGTGTCTGAGTGTATAACAGAGCTCCACAGCAATTATACCCCCAGTAATGTGTCTGAGTGTATAACAGAGCTCCACAGCAATAATACTCCCAGTAATGTGTCTGAGTGTATAACAGAGCTCCACATCAATAATACTCCCAGTAATGTGTCTGAGTGTATAACAGAGCTCCACAGTAATAATACTCCCGGTAATGTGTCTGAGTGTATAACAGAGCTCCACAGCAATAATACTCCCGGTAATGTGTCTGAGTGTATAACAGAGCCCCACAGCAATAATACTCCCAGTAATGTGTCTGAGTGTATAACAGAGCTCCACAGCAATAATACTCCCAGTAATGTGTCTGAGTGTATAACAGAGCTCCACAGTAATAATACTCCCAGTAATGTGTCTGAGTGTATCACAGAGCTCCACAGAAATAATACTCCCAGTAATGTGTCTGAGTGTATAACAGAGCCCCACAGCAATAATACTCCCAGTAATGTGTCTGAATGTATAACAGAGCTCCACAGTAATAGCACTCCCAGTAATGTGTCTGAGTGTATAACAGAGCTCCACAGTAATAATACTCCCAGTAATGTGTCTGAGTGTATAACAGAGCTCCACAGCAATAATACTCCCAGTAATGTGTCTGAGTGTATAACAGAGCTCCACAGCAATAATACTCCCAGTAATGTGTCTGAGTGTATAACAGAGCTCCACAGCAATAATACTCACAGTAATGTGTCTGAGTGTATAACAGAGCTCCACAGCAATAATACTCCCAGTAATGTGTCTGAGTGTATAACAGAGCTCCACATCAATAATACTCCCAGTAATGTGTCTGAGTGTATAACAGAGCCCCACAGCAATAATACTCCCAGTAATGTGTCTGAGTGTATAACAGAGCTCCACAGCAATAATACTCCCAGTAATGTGTCTGAGTGTATAACAGAGCTCCACAGCAATAATACTCCCAGTAATGTGTCTATGTGTATAACAGAGCTCCACAGTAATAACACTCCCAGTAATGTGTCTGAGTGTATAACAGAGCTCAGCAGCAATAATACTCCCAGTAATGTGTCTATGTGTATAACAGAGCTCCACAGTAATAATACTCCCAGTAATGTCTGAGTGTATAACAGAGCTCCACAGCAATAATACTCCCAGTAATGTCTGAGTGTATAACAGAGCTCCACAGCAATAATACTCCCAGTAATGTGTCTATGTGTATAACAGAGCTCCACAGTAATAACACTCCCAGTAATGTGTCTGAGTGTATAACAGAGCTCCACAGCAATAATACTCCCAGTAATGTGTCTGAGTGTATAACAGAGCTCCACAGTAATAATACTTCCAGTAATGTGTATGAGTGTATAACAGAGCTCCACAGCAATAATACTCCCAGTAATGTGTCTGAGTGTATAACAGAGCTCCACAGCAATAATACTCCCAGTAATGTGTCTGAGTGTATAACAGAGCCCCACAGCAATAATACTCCCAGTAATGTGTCTGGGTGTATAACAGAGCTCCACAGCAATAATACTCCCAGTAATGTGCCTGTGTGTATAACAGAGCTCCACAGCAATAATAATCCCAGTAATGTGTCTGAGTGTATAACAGAACTACATAGTAATAATACTCCCAGTAATGTGTGAGTGTATAACAGAGCTCCACAGCAATAATACTCCCAGTAATGTGTCTGAGTGTATAACAGAGCTCCACAGTAATAATACTCCCAGTAATGTGTCTGAGTGTATAACAGAGCTCCACAGCAATAATACTCCCAGTAATGTGTCTGCATGTATAACAGAGCTCCACAGCAATAATACTCCCAGTAATGTGTCTGAGTGTATAACAGAACTACATAGTAATAATACTCCCAGTAATGTGTGAGTGTATAACAGAGCTCCACAGCAATAATACTCCCAGTAATGTGTCTGAGTGTATAACAGAGCCCCACAGCAATAATACTCCCAGTAATGTGTCTGAGTGTATAACAGAGCCCCACAGCAATAATACTCCCAGTAATGTGTCTGAGTGTATAACAGAGCCCCACAGCAATAATACTCCCAGTAATGTGTCTATGTGTATAACAGAGCTCCACAGTAATAATACTCCCAGTAATGTCTGAGTGTATAACAGAGCTCCACAGCAATAATACTCCCAGTAATGTCTGAGTGTATAACAGAGCTCCACAGCAATAATACTCCCAGTAATGTGTCTGAGTGTATAACAGAGCCCCACAGCAATAATACTCCCAGTAATGTGTCTGAGTTTATAACAGAGCTCCACAGTAATAATACTCCCAGTAATGTATCTGAGTGTATAACAGAGCTCGACAGCAATAATACTCCCAGTAATGTGTCTATGTGTATAACAGAGCTCCACAGTAATAACACTCCCAGTAATGTGTCTGAGTGTATAACAGAGCTCCACAGCAATAATACTCCCAGTAATGTGTCTGAGTGTATAACAGAGCTCCACAGCAATTATACCCCCAGTAATGTGTCTGAGTGTATAACAGAGCTCCACAGCAATAATACTCCCAGTAATGTGTCTGGGTGTATAACAGAGCTCCACAGCAATAATACTCACAGTAATGTGTCTGAGTGTATAACAGAGCTCCACATCAATAATACTCCCAGTAATGTGTCTGAGTGTATAACAGAGCCCCACAGCAATAATACTCCCAGTAATGTGTCTGAGTGTATAACAGAGCTCCACAGCAATAATACTCCCAGTAATGTGTCTGAGTGTATAACAGAGCTCCACAGCAATAATACTCCCAGTAATGTGTCTATGTGTATAACAGAGCTCCACAGTAATAACACTCCCAGTAATGTGTCTGAGTGTATAACAGAGCTCAGCAGCAATAATACTCCCAGTAATGTGTCTATGTGTATAACAGAGCTCCACAGTAATAATACTCCCAGTAATGTCTGAGTGTATAACAGAGCTCCACAGCAATAATACTCCCAGTAATGTCTGAGTGTATAACAGAGCTCCACAGCAATAATACTCCCAGTAATGTGTCTATGTGTATAACAGAGCTCCACAGTAATAACACTCCCAGTAATGTGTCTGAGTGTATAACAGAGCTCCACAGCAATAATACTCCCAGTAATGTGTCTGAGTGTATAACAGAGCTCCACAGTAATAATACTTCCAGTAATGTGTATGAGTGTATAACAGAGCTCCACAGCAATAATACTCCCAGTAATGTGTCTGAGTGTATAACAGAGCTCCACAGCAATAATACTCCCAGTAATGTGTCTGAGTGTATAACAGAGCCCCACAGCAATAATACTCCCAGTAATGTGTCTGGGTGTATAACAGAGCTCCACAGCAATAATACTCCCAGTAATGTGTCTGAGTGTATAACAGAGCTCCACAACAATAATACTCCCAGTAATGTGTCTGAGTGTATAACAGAGCCCCACAGCAATAATACTCCCAGTAATGTGTCTGAGTTTATAACAGAGCTCCACAGTAATAATACTCCCAGTAATGTATCTGAGTGTATAACAGAGCTCCACAGCAATAATACTCCCAGTAATGTGTCTATGTGTATAACAGAGCTCCACAGTAATAACACTCCCAGTAATGTGTCTGAGTGTATAACAGAGCTCCACAGCAATAATACTCCCAGTAATGTGTCTGAGTGTATAACAGAGCTCCACAGCAATTATACCCCCAGTAATGTGTCTGAGTGTATAACAGAGCTCCACAGCAATAATACTCCCAGTAATGTGTCTGAGTGTATAACAGAGCTCCACATCAATAATACTCCCAGTAATGTGTCTGAGTGTATAACAGAGCTCCACAGTAATAATACTCCCGGTAATGTGTCTGAGTGTATAACAGAGCTCCACAGCAATAATACTCCCGGTAATGTGTCTGAGTGTATAACAGAGCCCCACAGCAATAATACTCCCAGTAATGTGTCTGAGTGTATAACAGAGCTCCACAGCAATAATACTCCCAGTAATGTGTCTGAGTGTATAACAGAGCTCCACAGTAATAATACTCCCAGTAATGTGTCTGAGTGTATCACAGAGCTCCACAGAAATAATACTCCCAGTAATGTGTCTGAGTGTATAACAGAGCCCCACAGCAATAATACTCCCAGTAATGTGTCTGAATGTATAACAGAGCTCCACAGTAATAGCACTCCCAGTAATGTGTCTGAGTGTATAACAGAGCTCCACAGTAATAATACTCCCAGTAATGTGTCTGAGTGTATAACAGAGCTCCACAGCAATAATACTCCCAGTAATGTGTCTGAGTGTATAACAGAGCTCCACAGCAATAATACTCCCAGTAATGTGTCTGAGTGTATAACAGAGCTCCACAGCAATAATACTCACAGTAATGTGTCTGAGTGTATAACAGAGCTCCACAGCAATAATACTCCCAGTAATGTGTCTGAGTGTGTAACAGAGCTCCACAGCAATAATACTCCCAGTAATGTGTCTGAGTGTATAACAGAGCTCCACAGCAATAATACTCCCAGTAATGTGTCTGAGTGTATAACAGACCTCCACAGCAATAATACTCCCAGTAATGTGTCTGAGTGTATAACCGAGCTCCACAGTAATAATACTCCCAGTAATGTGTCTGAGTGTATAACAGAGCTCCACAGCAATAATACTCCCAGTAATGTGTCTGAGTGTATAACAGAACTACATAGTAATAATACTCCCAGTAATGTGTGAGTGTATAACAGAGCTCCACAGCAATAATACTCCCAGTAATGTGTCTGAGTGTATAACAGAGCCCCACAGTAATAATACTCCCAGTAATGTGTCTGATTGTATAACAGAGCCCCACAGTAATAATACTCCCAGTAATGTGTCTGAGTGTATAACAGAGCTTCACAGCAATAATACTCCCAGTAATGTGTCTGAGTATAACAGAGCTCCACAGCTATACTACTCCCAGTAATGTATCTGAGTGTATAACAGAGCTCCACAGCAATAATACTCCCAGTAATGTGTCTGAGTGTATAACAGAGCCCCACAGTAATAATACTCCCAGTAATGTGTCTGAGTGTATAACAGAGCTCCACAGCAATAATACTCCCAGTAATGTGTCTGATTGTATAACAGAGCCCCACAGTAATAATACTCCCAGTAATGTGTCTGAGTGTATAACAGAGCTTCACAGCAATAATACTCCCAGTAATGTGTCTGAGTATAACAGAGCTCCACAGCTATACTACTCCCAGTAATGTATCTGAGTGTATAACAGAGCTCCACAGCAATAATACTCCCAGTAATGTGTCTGAGCGTATAACAGAGCTTACAGCAATAATACTCCCAGTAATGTGTCTGAGTGTATAACAGAGCCCCGCAGTAATAATACTCCCAGTAATGTGTCTGAGTTTATAACAGAGCTCCACAGCAATAATACTCCCAGTAATGTCTGAGTGTATAACAGAGCCCCACAGTAATAACACTCCCAGTAATGTGTCTGAGTTTATAACAGAGCTCCACAGCAATAATACTCCCAGTAATGTCTGAGTGTATAACAGAGCTCCACAGCAATAATACTCCCAGTAATGTGTCTGAGTGTATAACAGAGCTCCACAGCAATAATACTCCCAGTAATGTGTCTGAGTGTATAACAGAGCTCCACAGCAATAATACTCCCAGTAATGTGTCTGAGTGTATAACAGAGCTCCACAGCTATACTACTCCCAGTAATGTATCTGAGTGTATAACAGAGCTCCACAGCAATAATACTCCCAGTAATGTGCCTGTGTGTATAACAGAGCTCCACAGCAATAATAATCCCAGTAATGTGTCTGAGTGTATAACAGAACTACATAGTAATAATACTCCCAGTAATGTGTGAGTGTATAACAGAGCTCCACAGCAATAATACTCCCAGTAATGTGTCTGAGTGTATAACAGAGCTCCACAGTAATAATACTCCCAGTAATGTGTCTGAGTGTATAACAGAGCTCCACAGCAATAATACTCCCAGTAATGTGTCTGCATGTATAACAGAGCTCCACAGCAATAATACTCCCAGTAATGTGTCTGAGTGTATAACAGAACTACATAGTAATAATACTCCCAGTAATGTGTGAGTGTATAACAGAGCTCCACAGCAATAATACTCCCAGTTACATAGTTACATAGTTAGTTACATAGTTAGATAGCTGAAAAGAGACTTGCGTCCATCAAGTTCAGCCTTCCTCACACCTGTTTTTTGCTGTTGATCCAAAAGAAAAGAAAAAAACCCAGTTTGAAGCACAATTTTGCAACAAGCTAGGACAAAAAATTCCTTCTTGACCCCAGAATGGCAGTCAGATTTATCCTTGAATCAAGCAGTTATTACCCTACATTGAAAGATTATATCCTTGAATATTCTGTCTTTGCAAGTATGCATCTAGTAGCTGTTTGAACATCTGTATGGACTCTGATAAAACCACTTCTTCAGGCAGAGAATTCCACATCCTGATTGTTCTTACAGTAAAAAAACCTTTCCTTTGCCTTAGACGAAATCTTCTTTCTTCCAGTCTAAACGCATGGCCTCGTGTCCTATGTAAAGTCCGGTTTGTGAATAGATTTCCACACAATGGTTTGTATTGGCCCCGAATATATTTGTATAATGTTATCATATCCCCTCTCAGGCGACGTTTTTCTAAACTAAATAGGTTTAAATTTGTTAACCTTTCTTCATAGCTGATATGTTCCATTCCTTTTATTAATTTTGTAGCCCGCCTCTGCACTTTTTCTAGTGCCATGATATCCTTCTTTAGAACAGGTGCCCAAAATTGCACAGCATATTCAATATGTGGTCTTACCAGTGATTTATAGAGAGGCAAAATGATATTCTCGTCCCGAGAATGAATGCCCTTTTTCATGCATGACAATACCTTACTGGCCTTGGCCACTGCTGATTGACATTGCACATTGTTGCATAGTTTGTTGTCTATAACAATTCCCAAGTCCTTTTCGTGTGTTGTTATCCCTAATTCGCTTCCATTAAGGGTATACGTTGCTTGTGTATTCTTTACGCCGAAGTGCATAACTTTGCATTTTTCAACATTAAATTTCATCTGCCATTTGAGTGCCCAGTCCCCCAGTCTATCTAAATCCTTCTGCAGCAAAGTAATATCTTGCTCACATTGTATTATTTTACAAAGTTTTGTGTCATCTGCAAACACTGAAACATGACTTTCAATGCTGTCTTCAAGATCATTTATAAAAATGTTAAATAGAAGGGGTCCCAGAACAGACCCCTGAGGGACACCACTTGCCACCTCTGTCCAGCTTGAAAATTTACCATTAACGACAACTCTTTGTATTCTGTTTTTAAGCCAATGTTCTACCCAAGAACAAGCATTTTCATCGAGACCGATTTCCTTGAGTTTGAACACTAATCTTTTGTGTGGAACTGTATCAAATGCCTTGGCAAAATCCAAATAGATCACATCCACTGCAACACCCTGATCTATACTTCTACTTACTTCTTCGTAGAAAGCAATCAAGTTAGTTTGACATGACCTGTGCTTCATAAAACCGTGCTGATTTTTGCTGATAACCATATTCTTCTCAAGGAATTCTTGAATATTATCCCTTAATAACCTTTCAAATATTTTACCAGCCACAGAAGTTAAGCTCACAGGTCTATAATTTCCAGGCAAGGATTTTGAACCCTTTTTGAATATAGGAACCACATCTGCCTTCCTCCAATCCTCCGGAACACTTCCTGAAAGAAAAGAATCTTGAAAGATTAAAAACAGAGGTTCACTTATTTCTACACTTAGTTCCTTAAGTACACGTGGATGGATACCGTCAGTAATGTGTCTGAGTGTATAACAGAGCCCCACAGCAATAATACTCCCAGTAATGTGTCTGAGTGTATAACAGAGCCCCACAGCAATAATACTCCCAGTAATGTGTCTGAGTGTATAACAGAGCCCCACAGCAATAATACTCCCAGTAATGTGTCTATGTGTATAACAGAGCTCCACAGTAATAATACTCCCAGTAATGTCTGAGTGTATAACAGAGCTCCACAGCAATAATACTCCCAGTAATGTCTGAGTGTATAACAGAGCTCCACAGCAATAATACTCCCAGTAATGAGTCTGTGTGTATAACAGAGCCCCACAGCAATAATACTCCCAGTAATGTGTCTGAGTGTATAACAGAGCCCCACAGCAATAATACTCCCAGTAATGTGTCTATGTGTATAACAGAGCTCCACAGTAATAATACTCCCAGTAATGTGCCTGTGTGTATAACAGAGCTCCACAGCAATAATAATCCCAGTAATGTGTCTGAGTGTATAACAGAACTACATAGTAATAATACTCCCAGTAATGTGTGAGTGTATAACAGAGCTCCACAGCAATAATACTCCCAGTAATGTGTCTGAGTGTATAACAGAGCTCCACAGTAATAATACTCCCAGTAATGTGGCTGAGTGTATAACAGAGCTCCACAGAAATAATACTCCCAGTAATGTGTCTGCATGTATAACAGAGCTCCACAGCAATAATACTCCCAGTAATGTGTCTGAGTGTATAACAGAACTACATAGTAATAATACTCCCAGTAATGTGTGAGTGTATAACAGAGCTCCACAGCAATAATACTCCCAGTAATGTGTCTGAGTGTATAACAGAGCCCCACAGCAATAATACTCCCAGTAATGTGTCTGAGTGTATAACAGAGCCCCACAGCAATAATACTCCCAGTAATGTGTCTGAGTGTATAACAGAGCCCCACAGCAATAATACTCCCAGTAATGTGTCTATGTGTATAACAGAGCTCCACAGTAATAATACTCCCAGTAATGTCTGAGTGTATAACAGAGCTCCACAGCAATAATACTCCCAGTAATGTGTCTGTGTGTATAACAGAGCCCCACAGCAATAATACTCCCAGTAATGTGTCTGAGTGTATAACAGAGCCCCACAGCAATAATACTCCCAGTAATGTGTCTATGTGTATAACAGAGCTCCACAGTAATAATACTCCCAGTAATGTCTGAGTGTATAACAGAGCTCCACAGCAATAATACTCCCAGTAATGTCTGAGTGTATAACAGAGCTCCACAGCAATAATACTCCCAGTAATGTGTCTATGTGTATAACAGAGCTCCACAGTAATAACACTCCCAGTAATGTGTCTGAGTGTATAACAGAGCTCCACAGCAATAATACTCCCAGTAATGTGTCTGAGTGTATAACAGAGCTCCACAGTAATAATACTTCCAGTAATGTGTATGAGTGTATAACAGAGCTCCACAGCAATAATACTCCCAGTAATGTGTCTGAGTGTATAACAGAGCTCCACAGCAATAATACTCCCAGTAATGTGTCTGAGTGTATAACAGAGCCCCACAGCAATAATACTCCCAGTAATGTGTCTGGGTGTATAACAGAGCTCCACAGCAATAATACTCCCAGTAATGTGTCTGAGTGTATAACAGAGCTCCACATCAATAATACTCCCAGTAATGTGTCTGAGTGTATAACAGAGCCCACAAGCAATAATACTCCCAGTAATGTGTCTGAGTGTATAACAGAGCTCCACAGCAATAATACTCCCAGTAATGTGTCTGAGTGTATAACAGAGCTCCACAGCAATAATACTCCCAGTAATGTGTCTATGTGTATAACAGAGCTCCACAGTAATAACACTCCCAGTAATGTGTCTGAGTGTATAACAGAGCTCAGCAGCAATAATACTCCCAGTAATGTGTCTATGTGTATAACAGAGCTCCACAGTAATAATACTCCCAGTAATGTCTGAGTGTATAACAGAGCTCCACAGCAATAATACTCCCAGTAATGTCTGAGTGTATAACAGAGCTCCACAGCAATAATACTCCCAGTAATGTGTCTATGTGTATAACAGAGCTCCACAGTAATAACACTCCCAGTAATGTGTCTGAGTGTATAACAGAGCTCCACAGCAATAATACTCCCAGTAATGTGTCTGAGTGTATAACAGAGCTCCACAGTAATAATACTTCCAGTAATGTGTATGAGTGTATAACAGAGCTCCACAGCAATAATACTCCCAGTAATGTGTCTGAGTGTATAACAGAGCTCCACAGCAATAATACTCCCAGTAATGTGTCTGAGTGTATAACAGAGCCCCACAGCAATAATACTCCCAGTAATGTGTCTGGGTGTATAACAGAGCTCCACAGCAATAATACTCCCAGTAATGTGCCTGTGTGTATAACAGAGCTCCACAGCAATAATAATCCCAGTAATGTGTCTGAGTGTATAACAGAACTACATAGTAATAATACTCCCAGTAATGTGTGAGTGTATAACAGAGCTCCACAGCAATAATACTCCCAGTAATGTGTCTGAGTGTATAACAGAGCTCCACAGTAATAATACTCCCAGTAATGTGTCTGAGTGTATAACAGAGCTCCACAGCAATAATACTCCCAGTAATGTGTCTGCATGTATAACAGAGCTCCACAGCAATAATACTCCCAGTAATGTGTCTGAGTGTATAACAGAACTACATAGTAATAATACTCCCAGTAATGTGTGAGTGTATAACAGAGCTCCACAGCAATAATACTCCCAGTAATGTGTCTGAGTGTATAACAGAGCCCCACAGCAATAATACTCCCAGTAATGTGTCTGAGTGTATAACAGAGCCCCACAGCAATAATACTCCCAGTAATGTGTCTGAGTGTATAACAGAGCCCCACAGCAATAATACTCCCAGTAATGTGTCTATGTGTATAACAGAGCTCCACAGTAATAATACTCCCAGTAATGTCTGAGTGTATAACAGAGCTCCACAGCAATAATACTCCCAGTAATGTCTGAGTGTATAACAGAGCTCCACAGCAATAATACTCCCAGTAATGTGTCTGAGTGTATAACAGAGCCCCACAGCAATAATACTCCCAGTAATGTGTCTATGTGTATAACAGAGCTCCACAGTAATAATACTCCCAGTAATGTCTGAGTGTATAACAGAGCTCCACAGCAATAATACTCCCAGTAATGTCTGAGTGTATAACAGAGCTCCACAGCAATAATACTCCCAGTAATGTGTCTGTGTGTATAACAGAGCCCCACAGCAATAATACTCCCAGTAATGTGTCTGAGTGTATAACAGAG
Source organism: Pelobates fuscus (assembly GCF_036172605.1). NCBI lineage: Eukaryota > Metazoa > Chordata > Amphibia > Anura > Pelobatidae > Pelobates > Pelobates fuscus. Next base: position 308,980,463 of record NC_086322.1, read on the forward strand.
CCCCACAGCAATAATACTCCCAGTAATGTGTCTATGTGTATAACAGAGCTCCACAGTAATAATACTCCCAGTAATGTGCCTGTGTGTATAACAGAGCTCCACAGTAATAATAATCCCAGTAATGTGTCTGAGTGTATAACAGAACTACATAGTAATAATACTCCCAGTAATGTGTGAGTGTATAACAGAGCTCCACAGCAATAATACTCCCAGTAATGTGTCTGAGTGTATAACAGAGCTCCACAGTAATAATACTCCCAGTAATGTGTCTGAGTGTATAACAGAGCTCCACAGCAATAATACTCCCAGTAATGTGTCTGCATGTATAACAGAGCTCCACAGCAATAATACTCCCAGTAATGTGTCTGAGTGTATAACAGAACTACATAGTAATAATACTCCCAGTAATGTGTGAGTGTATAACAGAGCTCCACAGCAATAATACTCCCAGTAATGTGTCTGAGTGTATAACAGAGCCCCACAGCAATAATACTCCCAGTAATGTGTCTGAGTGTATAACAGAGCCCCACAGCAATAATACTCCCAGTAATGTGTCTGAGTGTATAACAGAGCCCCACAGCAATAATACTCCCAGTAATGTGTCTATGTGTATAACAGAGCTCCACAGTAATAATACTCCCAGTAATGTCTGAGTGTATAACAGAGCTCCACAGCAATAATACTCCCAGTAATGTCTGAGTGTATAACAGAGCTCCACAGCAATAATACTCCCAGTAATGTGTCTGTGTGTATAACAGAGCCCCACAGCAATAATACTCCCAGTAATGTGTCTGAGTGTATAACAGAGCCCCACAGCAATAATACTCCCAGTAATGTGTCTATGTGTATAACAGAGCTCCACAGTAATAATACTCCCAGTAATGTCTGAGTGTATAACAGAGCTCCACAGCAATAATACTCCCAGTAATGTCTGAGTGTATAACAGAGCTCCACAGCAATAATACTCCCAGTAATGTGTCTATGTGTATAACAGAGCTCCACAGTAATAACACTCCCAGTAATGTGTCTGAGTGTATAACAGAGCTCCACAGCAATAATACTCCCAGTAATGTGTCTGAGTGTATAACAGAGCTCCACAGTAATAATACTTCCAGTAATGTGTATGAGTGTATAACAGAGCTCCACAGCAATAATACTCCCAGTAATGTGTCTGAGTGTATAACAGAGCTCCACAGCAATAATACTCCCAGTAATGTGTCTGAGTGTATAACAGAGCCCCACAGCAATAATACTCCCAGTAATGTGTCTGGGTGTATAACAGAGCTCCACAGCAATAATACTCCCAGTAATGTGTCTGAGTGTATAACAGAGCTCCACATCAATAATACTCCCAGTAATGTGTCTGAGTGTATAACAGAGCCCCACAGCAATAATACTCCCAGTAATGTGTCTGAGTGTATAACAGAGCTCCACAGCAATAATACTCCCAGTAATGTGTCTGAGTGTATAACAGAGCTCCACAGCAATAATACTCCCAGTAATGTGTCTATGTGTATAACAGCTCCACAGTAATAACACTCCCAGTAATGTGTCTGAGTGTATAACAGAGCTCAGCAGCAATAATACTCCCAGTAATGTGTCTATGTGTATAACAGAGCTCCACAGTAATAATACTCCCAGTAATGTCTGAGTGTATAAAAGAGCTACACAGCAATAATACTCCCAGTAATGTCTGAGTGTATAACAGAGCTCCACAGCAATAATACTCCCAGTAATGTGTCTATGTGTATAACAGAGCTCCACAGTAATAACACTCCCAGTAATGTGTCTGAGTGTATAACAGAGCTCCACAGCAATAATACTCCCAGTAATGTGTCTGAGTGTATAACAGAGCTCCACAGTAATAATACTTCCAGTAATGTGTATGAGTGTATAACAGAGCTCCACAGCAATAATACTCCCAGTAATGTGTCTGAGTGTATAACAGAGCTCCACAGCCATAATACTCCCAGTAATGTGTCTGAGTGTATAACAGAGCCCCACAGCAATAATACTCCCAGTAATGTGTCTGGGTGTATAACAGAGCTCCACAGCAATAATACTCCCAGTAATGTGTCTGAGTGTATAACAGAGCCCCACAGCAATAATACTCCCAGTAATGTGTCTGAGTTTATAACAGAGCTCCACAGTAATAATACTCCCAGTAATGTATCTGAGTGTATAACAGAGCTCCACAGCAATAATACTCCCAGTAATGTGTCTATGTGTATAACAGAGCTCCACAGTAATAACACTCCCAGTAATGTGTCTGAGTGTATAACAGAGCTCCACAGCAATAATACTCCCAGTAATGTGTCTGAGTGTATAACAGAGCTCCACAGCAATTATACCCCCAGTAATGTGTCTGAGTGTATAACAGAGCTCCACAGCAATAATACTCCCAGTAATGTGTCTGAGTGTATAACAGAGCTCCACATCAATAATACTCCCAGTAATGTGTCTGAGTGTATAACAGAGCTCCACAGCAATAATACTCCCGGTAATGTGTCTGAGTGTATAACAGAGCCCCACAGCAATAATACTCCCAGTAATGTGTCTGAGTGTATAACAGAGCTCCACAGCAATAATACTCCCAGTAATGTGTCTGAGTGTATAACAGAGCTCCACAGTAATAATACTCCCAGTAATGTGTCTGAGTGTATCACAGAGCTCCACAGAAATAATACTCCCAGTAATGTGTCTGAGTGTATAACAGAGCCCCACAGCAATAATACTCCCAGTAATGTGTCTGAATGTATAACAGAGCTCCACAGTAATAGCACTCCCAGTAATGTGTCTGAGTGTATAACAGAGCTCCACAGTAATAATACTCCCAGTAATGTGTCTGAGTGTATAACAGAGCTCCACAGCAATAATACTCCCAGTAATGTGTCTGAGTGTATAACAGAGCTCCACAGCAATAATACTCCCAGTAATGTGTCTGAGTGTATAACAGAGCTCCACAGCAATAATACGCACAGTAATGTGTCTGAGTGTATAACAGAGCTCCACAGCAATAATACTCCCAGTAATGTGTCTGAGTGTGTAACAGAGCTCCACAGCAATAATACTCCCAGTAATGTGTCTGAGTGTATAACAGAGCTCCACAGCAATAATACTCCCAGTAATGTGTCTGAGTATATAACAGACCTCCACAGCAATAATACTCCCAGTAATGTGTCTGAGTGTATAACCGAGCTCCACAGTAATAATACTCCCAGTAATGTGTCTGTGTGTATAACAGAGCTCCACAGTAATAATACTCCCAGTAATGTGTCTGAGTGTATAACAGAGCTCCCCAGCAATAATACTCCCAGTAATGTGTCTGAGTGTATAACAGAGCTCCACAGCAATAATACTCACAGTAATGTGTCTGAGTGTATAACAGAGCTCCAGAGCAATAATACTCCCAGTAATGTGTCTGAGTGTATAACAGAGCTCCACAGCAATAATACTCCCAGTAATGTGTCTGAGTGTATAACAGAGCTCCACAGTAATAACACTCCCAGTAATGTGTCTGAGTGTATAACAGAGCTCCACAGTAATAACACTCCCAGTAATGTGTCTAAATGTATCACAGAGCTCCACAGCAATAATACTCCCAGTAATGTGTATGAGTGTATAACAGAGCTCCACAGTAATAATACTCCCAGTAATGTGTCTGAGTGTATAACAGAGCCCCACAGCAATAATACTCCCAGTAATGTGTCTGAGTGTATAACAGAGCTCCACAGCAATAATACTCCCAGTAATGTGTATGAGTGTATAACAGAGCTCCACAGTAATAATACTCCCAGTAATGTGTCTGAGTGTATAACAGAGCCCCACAGCAATAATACTCCCAGTAATGTGTCTGAGTGTATAACAGAGCTCCACGGCAATAATACTCCCAGTAATGTGTCTGAGTGTATAACAGAGCTCCACATCAATAATACTCCCAGTGATGTGTCTGAGTGTATAGCAGAGCTCCACAGCAGTAATACTCCCAGTAATGTGTCTGAGTGTATAACAGAGCTCCACAGCAATAATACTCCCAGTAATGTGCCTGTGTGTATAACAGAGCTCCACAGCAATAATACTCCCAGTAATGTGTCTGAGTGTATAACAGAGCCCCACAGCAATAATACTCCCAGTAATGTGTCTGAGTGTATAACAGAGCTCCACAGCAATAATACTCCCAGTAATGTGTCTGAGTGTATAACAGAGCTCCACATCAATAATACTCCCAGTAATGTGTCTGAGTGTATAACAGAGCTCCACAGTAATAACACTCCCAGTAATGTGTCTGAGTGTATAACAGAGCTCCACAGTAATAACACTCCTAGTAATGTGTCTAAATGTATCACAGAGCTCCACAGCAATAATACTCCCAGTAATGTGTCTGAGTGTATAACAGAGCTCCACAGCAATAATACTCCCAGTAATGTGTCTGAGTGTATAACAGAGCTCCACAGTAATAACACTCCCAGTAATGTGTCTGAGTGTATAACAGAGCTCCACAGTAATAACACTCCCAGTAATGTGTCTAAATGTATCACAGAGCTCCACAGCAATAATACTCCCAGTAATGTGTCTGAGTGTATAACAGAGCTCCACAGCAATAATACTCCCAGTAATGTGTCTGAGTGTGTAACAGAGCTCCACAGCAATAATACTCCCAGTAATGTGTATGAGTGTATAACAGAGCTCCACAGTAATAATACTCCCAGTAATGTGTCTGAGTGTATAACAGAGCCCCACAGCAATAATACTCCCAGTAATGTGTCTGAGTGTATAACAGAGCTCCACAGCAATAATACTCCCAGTAATGTGTATGAGTGTATAACAGAGCTCCACAGTAATAATACTCCCAGTAATGTGTCTGAGTGTATAACAGAGCCCCACAGCAATAATACCCCCAGTAATGTGTCTGAGTGTATAACAGAGCTCCACAGCAATAATACTCCCAGTAATGTGTATGAGTGTATAACAGAGCTCCACAGTAATAATACTCCCAGTAATGTGTCTGAGTGTATAACAGAGCCCCACAGCAATAATACTCCCAGTAATGTGTATGAGTGTATAACAGAGCTCCACAGTAATAATACTCCCAGTAATGTGTCTGAGTGTATAACAGAGCCCCACAGCAATAATACTCCCAGTAATGTGTCTGAGTGTATAACAGAGCTCCACAGTAATAATACTCCCAGTAATGTGTCTGAGTGTATAACAGAGCCCCACAGCAATAATACTCCCAGTAATGTGTCTGAGTGTATAACAGAGCTCCACATCAATAATACTCCCAGTGATGTGTCTGAGTGTATAGCAGAGCTCCACAGCAGTAATACTCCCAGTAATGTGTCTGAGTGTATAACAGAGCTCCACAGTAATAACACTCCCAGTAATGTGTCTGAGTGTATAACAGAGCTCCACAGTAATAACACTCCCAGTAATGTGTCTAAATGTATCACAGAGCTCCACAGCAATAATACTCCCAGTAATGTGTATGAGTGTATAACAGAGCTCCACAGTAATAATACTCCCAGTAATGTGTCTGAGTGTATAACAGAGCCCCACAGCAATAATACTCCCAGTAATGTGTCTGAGTGTATAACAGAGCTCCACAGCAATAATACTCCCAGTAATGTGTATGAGTGTATAACAGAGCTCCACAGTAATAATACTCCCAGTAATGTGTCTGAGTGTATAACAGAGCCCCACAGCAATAATACTCCCAGTAATGTGTCTGAGTGTATAACAGAGCTCCACGGCAATAATACTCCCAGTAATGTGTCTGAGTGTATAACAGAGCTCCACATCAATAATACTCCCAGTGATGTGTCTGAGTGTATAGCAGAGCTCCACAGCAGTAATACTCCCAGTAATGTGTCTGAGTGTATAACAGAGCTCCACAGCAATAATACTCCCAGTAATGTGCCTGTGTGTATAACAGAGCTCCACAGCAATAATACTCCCAGTAATGTGTCTGAGTGTATAACAGAGCCCCACAGCAATAATACTCCCAGTAATGTGTCTGAGTGTATAACAGAGCTCCACAGCAATAATACTCCCAGTAATGTGTCTGAGTGTATAACAGAGCTCCACATCAATAATACTCCCAGTAATGTGTCTGAGTGTATAACAGAGCTCCACAGTAATAACACTCCCAGTAATGTGTCTGAGTGTATAACAGAGCTCCACAGTAATAACACTCCTAGTAATGTGTCTAAATGTATCACAGAGCTCCACAGCAATAATACTCCCAGTAATGTGTCTGAGTGTATAACAGAGCTCCACAGCAATAATACTCCCAGTAATGTGTCTGAGTGTATAACAGAGCTCCACATCAATAATACTCCCAGTAATGTGTCTGAGTGTATAACAGAGCTCCACAGTAATAACACTCCCAGTAATGTGTCTGAGTGTATAACAGAGCTCCACAGTAATAACACTCCCAGTAATGTGTCTAAATGTATCACAGAGCTCCACAGCAATAATACTCCCAGTAATGTGTCTGAGTGTATAACAGAGCTCCACAGCAATAATACTCCCAGTAATGTGTCTGAGTGTGTAACAGAGCTCCACAGCAATAATACTCCCAGTAATGTGTATGAGTGTATAACAGAGCTCCACAGTAATAATACTCCCAGTAATGTGTCTGAGTGTATAACAGAGCCCCACAGCAATAATACTCCCAGTAATGTGTCTGAGTGTATAACAGAGCTCCACAGCAATAATACTCCCAGTAATGTGTATGAGTGTATAACAGAGCTCCGCAGTAATAATACTCCCAGTAATGTGTCTGAGTGTATAACAGAGCCCCACAGCAATAATACCCCCAGTAATGTGTCTGAGTGTATAACAGAGCTCCACAGCAATAATACTCCCAGTAATGTGTATGAGTGTATAACAGAGCTCCACAGTAATAATACTCCCAGTAATGTGTCTGAGTGTATAACAGAGCCCCACAGCAATAATACTCCCAGTAATGTGTATGAGTGTATAACAGAGCTCCACAGTAATAATACTCCCAGTAATGTGTCTGAGTGTATAACAGAGCCCCACAGCAATAATACTCCCAGTAATGTGTCTGAGTGTATAACAGAGCTCCACAGTAATAATACTCCCAGTAATGTGTCTGAGTGTATAACAGAGCCCCACAGCAATAATACTCCCAGTAATGTGTCTGAGTGTATAACAGAGCTCCACATCAATAATACTCCCAGTGATGTGTCTGAGTGTATAGCAGAGCTCCACAGCAGTAATACTCCCAGTAATGTGTCTGAGTGTATAACAGAGCTCCACAGCAATAATACTCCCAGTAATGTGCCTGTGTGTATAACAGAGCTCCACAGCAATAATACTCCCAGTAATGTGTCTGAGTGTATAACAGAGCCCCACAGCAATAATACTCCCAGTAATGTGTCTGAGTGTATAACAGAGCTCCACAGCAATAATACTCCCAGTAATGTGTCTGAGTGTATAACAGAGCTCCACATCAATAATACTCCCAGTAATGTGTCTGAGTGTATAACAGAGCTCCACAGTAATAACACTCCCAGTAATGTGTCTGAGTGTATAACAGAGCTCCACAGTAATAACACTCCCAGTAATGTGTCTAAATGTATCACAGAGCTCCACAGCAATAATACTCCCAGTAATGTGTCTGAGTGTATAACAGAGCTCCACAGCAATAATACTCCCAGTAATGTGTCTGAGTGTGTAACAGAGCTCCACAGCAATAATACTCCCAGTAATGTGTCTGAGTGTATAACAGAGCTCCACATCAATAATACTCCCAGTGATGTGTCTGAGTGTATAGCAGAGCTCCACAGCAGTAATACTCCCAGTAATGTGTCTGAGTGTATAACAGAGCTCCACAGCAATAATACTCCCAGTAATGTGCCTGTGTGTATAACAGAGCTCCACAGCAATAATACTCCCAGTAATGTGTCTGAGTGTATAACAGAGCTCCACAGTAATAATACTCCCAGTAATGTGTCTGAGTGTATAACAGAGCCCCACAGTAATAATACTCCCAGTAATGTGTCTGAGTGTATAACAGAGCTCCACAGTAATAACACTCCCAGTAATGTGTCTGAGTGTATAACAGAGCTCCACAGTAATAACACTCCCAGTAATGTGTCTGAGTGTATAACAGAGCTCCACAGTAATAACACTCCTAGTAATGTGTCTAAATGTATCACAGAGCTCCACAGCAATAATACTCCCAGTAATGTGTCTGAGTGTATAACAGAGCCCCACAGCAATAATACTCCCAGTAATGTGTCTGAGTGTATAACAGAGCTCCACAGCAATAATACTCCCAGTAATGTGTCTGAGTGTATAACAGAGCTCCACATCAATAATACTCCCAGTAATGTGTCTGAGTGTATAACAGAGCTCCACAGTAATAACACTCCCAGTAATGTGTCTGAGTGTATAACAGAGCTCCACAGTAATAACACTCCTAGTAATGTGTCTAAATGTATCACAGAGCTCCACAGCAATAATACTCCCAGTAATGTGTCTGAGTGTATAACAGAGCTCCACAGCAATAATACTCCCAGTAATGTGTCTGAGTGTATAACAGAGCTCCACAGTAATAACACTCCCAGTAATGTGTCTGAGTGTATAACAGAGCTCCACAGTAATAACACTCCCAGTAATGTGTCTAAATGTATCACAGAGCTCCACAGCAATAATACTCCCAGTAATGTGTCTGAGTGTATAACAGAGCTCCACAGCAATAATACTCCCAGTAATGTGTCTGAGTGTGTAACAGAGCTCCACAGCAATAATACTCCCAGTAATGTGTATGAGTGTATAACAGAGCTCCACAGTAATAATACTCCCAGTAATGTGTCTGAGTGTATAACAGAGCCCCACAGCAATAATACTCCCAGTAATGTGTCTGAGTGTATAACAGAGCTCCACAGCAATAATACTCCCAGTAATGTGTATGAGTGTATAACAGAGCTCCACAGTAATAATACTCCCAGTAATGTGTCTGAGTGTATAACAGAGCCCCACAGCAATAATACCCCCAGTAATGTGTCTGAGTGTATAACAGAGCTCCACAGCAATAATACTCCCAGTAATGTGTATGAGTGTATAACAGAGCTCCACAGTAATAATACTCCCAGTAATGTGTCTGAGTGTATAACAGAGCCCCACAGCAATAATACTCCCAGTAATGTGTATGAGTGTATAACAGAGCTCCACAGTAATAATACTCCCAGTAATGTGTCTGAGTGTATAACAGAGCCCCACAGCAATAATACTCCCAGTAATGTGTCTGAGTGTATAACAGAGCTCCACAGTAATAATACTCCCAGTAATGTGTCTGAGTGTATAACAGAGCCCCACAGCAATAATACTCCCAGTAATGTGTCTGAGTGTATAACAGAGCTCCACATCAATAATACTCCCAGTGATGTGTCTGAGTGTATAGCAGAGCTCCACAGCAGTAATACTCCCAGTAATGTGTCTGAGTGTATAACAGAGCTCCACAGTAATAACACTCCCAGTAATGTGTCTGAGTGTATAACAGAGCTCCACAGTAATAACACTCCCAGTAATGTGTCTAAATGTATCACAGAGCTCCACAGCAATAATACTCCCAGTAATGTGTATGAGTGTATAACAGAGCTCCACAGTAATAATACTCCCAGTAATGTGTCTGAGTGTATAACAGAGCCCCACAGCAATAATACTCCCAGTAATGTGTCTGAGTGTATAACAGAGCTCCACAGCAATAATACTCCCAGTAATGTGTATGAGTGTATAACAGAGCTCCACAGTAATAATACTCCCAGTAATGTGTCTGAGTGTATAACAGAGCCCCACAGCAATAATACTCCCAGTAATGTGTCTGAGTGTATAACAGAGCTCCACGGCAATAATACTCCCAGTAATGTGTCTGAGTGTATAACAGAGCTCCACATCAATAATACTCCCAGTGATGTGTCTGAGTGTATAGCAGAGCTCCACAGCAGTAATACTCCCAGTAATGTGTCTGAGTGTATAACAGAGCTCCACAGCAATAATACTCCCAGTAATGTGCCTGTGTGTATAACAGAGCTCCACAGCAATAATACTCCCAGTAATGTGTCTGAGTGTATAACAGAGCCCCACAGCAATAATACTCCCAGTAATGTGTCTGAGTGTATAACAGAGCTCCACAGCAATAATACTCCCAGTAATGTGTCTGAGTGTATAACAGAGCTCCACATCAATAATACTCCCAGTAATGTGTCTGAGTGTATAACAGAGCTCCACAGTAATAACACTCCCAGTAATGTGTCTGAGTGTATAACAGAGCTCCACAGTAATAACACTCCTAGTAATGTGTCTAAATGTATCACAGAGCTCCACAGCAATAATACTCCCAGTAATGTGTCTGAGTGTATAACAGAGCTCCACAGCAATAATACTCCCAGTAATGTGTCTGAGTGTATAACAGAGCTCCACATCAATAATACTCCCAGTAATGTGTCTGAGTGTATAACAGAGCTCCACAGTAATAACACTCCCAGTAATGTGTCTGAGTGTATAACAGAGCTCCACAGTAATAACACTCCCAGTAATGTGTCTAAATGTATCACAGAGCTCCACAGCAATAATACTCCCAGTAATGTGTCTGAGTGTATAACAGAGCTCCACAGCAATAATACTCCCAGTAATGTGTCTGAGTGTGTAACAGAGCTCCACAGCAATAATACTCCCAGTAATGTGTATGAGTGTATAACAGAGCTCCACAGTAATAATACTCCCAGTAATGTGTCTGAGTGTATAACAGAGCCCCACAGCAATAATACTCCCAGTAATGTGTCTGAGTGTATAACAGAGCTCCACAGCAATAATACTCCCAGTAATGTGTATGAGTGTATAACAGAGCTCCGCAGTAATAATACTCCCAGTAATGTGTCTGAGTGTATAACAGAGCCCCACAGCAATAATACCCCCAGTAATGTGTCTGAGTGTATAACAGAGCTCCACAGCAATAATACTCCCAGTAATGTGTATGAGTGTATAACAGAGCTCCACAGTAATAATACTCCCAGTAATGTGTCTGAGTGTATAACAGAGCCCCACAGCAATAATACTCCCAGTAATGTGTATGAGTGTATAACAGAGCTCCACAGTAATAATACTCCCAGTAATGTGTCTGAGTGTATAACAGAGCCCCACAGCAATAATACTCCCAGTAATGTGTCTGAGTGTATAACAGAGCTCCACAGTAATAATACTCCCAGTAATGTGTCTGAGTGTATAACAGAGCCCCACAGCAATAATACTCCCAGTAATGTGTCTGAGTGTATAACAGAGCTCCACATCAATAATACTCCCAGTGATGTGTCTGAGTGTATAGCAGAGCTCCACAGCAGTAATACTCCCAGTAATGTGTCTGAGTGTATAACAGAGCTCCACAGCAACAATACTCCCAGTAATGTGCCTGTGTGTATAACAGAGCTCCACAGCAATAATACTCCCAGTAATGTGTCTGAGTGTATAACAGAGCCCCACAGCAATAATACTCCCAGTAATGTGTCTGAGTGTATAACAGAGCTCCACAGCAATAATACTCCCAGTAATGTGTCTGAGTGTATAACAGAGCTCCACATCAATAATACTCCCAGTAATGTGTCTGAGTGTATAACAGAGCTCCACAGTAATAACACTCCCAGTAATGTGTCTGAGTGTATAACAGAGCTCCACAGTAATAACACTCCCAGTAATGTGTCTAAATGTATCACAGAGCTCCACAGCAATAATACTCCCAGTAATGTGTCTGAGTGTATAACAGAGCTCCACAGCAATAATACTCCCAGTAATGTGTCTGAGTGTGTAACAGAGCTCCACAGCAATAATACTCCCAGTAATGTGTCTGAGTGTATAACAGAGCTCCACATCAATAATACTCCCAGTGATGTGTCTGAGTGTATAGCAGAGCTCCACAGCAGTAATACTCCCTGTAATGTGTCTGAGTGTATAACAGAGCTCCACAGCAATAATACTCCCAGTAATGTGCCTGTGTGTATAACAGAGCTCCACAGCAATAATACTCCCAGTAATGTGTCTGAGTGTATAACAGAGCTCCACAGTAATAATACTCCCAGTAATGTGTCTGAGTGTATAACAGAGCCCCACAGTAATAATACTCCCAGTAATGTGTCTGAGTGTATAACAGAGCTCCACAGTAATAACACTCCCAGTAATGTGTCTGAGTGTATAACAGAGCTCCACAGTAATAATACTCCCAGTAATGTGTCTGAGTGTATAACAGAGCTCCACAGCAATAATACTCCCAGTAATGTGTCTGAGTGTATAACAGAGCTCCACAGTAATAACACTCCCAGTAATGTGTCTGAGTGTATAACAGAGCTCCACAGTAATAATACTCCCAGTAATGTGTCTGAGTGTAACAGAGCTCCACGGCAATAATACTCCCAGTAATGTGTCTAAATGTATCACAGAGCTCCACAGCAATAATACTCCCGGTAATGTGTCTGAGTGTATAACAGAGCCCCACAGCAATAATACTCCCAGTAATGTGTCTGAGTGTATAACAGAGCTCCACAGCAATAATACTCCCAGTAATGTGTCTGAGTGTATAACAGAGCTCCACAGTAATAATACTCCCAGTAATGTGTCTGAGTGTATCACAGAGCTCCACAGAAATAATACTCCCAGTAATGTGTCTGAGTGTATAACAGAGCCCCACAGCAATAATACTCCCAGTAATGTGTCTGAATGTATAACAGAGCTCCACAGTAATAGCACTCCCAGTAATGTGTCTGAGTGTATAACAGAGCTCCACAGTAATAATACTCCCAGTAATGTGTCTGAGTGTATAACAGAGCTCCACAGTAATAACACTCCCAGTAATGTGTCTGAGTGTATAACAGAGCTCCACAACAATAATACTCCCAGTAATGTGTCTGAGTGTATAACAGAGCTCCACAGTAATAACACTCCCAGTAATGTGTCTAAATGTATCACAGAGCTCCACAGCAATAATACTCCCAGTAATGTGTCTGAGTGTATAACAGAGCTCCACAGCGATAATACTCCCAGTAATGTGTCCGAGTGTATAACAGAGCTCCACATCAATAATACTCCCAGTGATGTGTCTGAGTGTATAGCAGAGCTCCACAGCAGTAATACTCCCAGTAATGTGTCTGAGTGTATAACAGAGCTCCACAGCAATAATACTCCCAGTAATGTGCCTGTGTGTATAACAGAGCTCCACAGCAATAATACTCCCAGTAATGTGTCTGAGTGTATAACAGAGCTCCACAGTAATAATACTCCCAGTAATGTGTCTGAGTGTATAACAGAGCCCCACAGTAATAATACTCCCAGTAATGTGTCTGAGTGTATAGCAGAGCTCCACAGCAATAATACTCCCAGTAATGTGTCTGAGTGTATAACAGAGCTCCACAGTAATAATACTCCCAGTAATGTGTCTGAGTGTATAACAGAGCTCCACAGCAATAATACTCCCAGTAATGTGTCTAAATGTATCACAGAGCTCCACAGCAATAATACTCCCAGTAATGTGTCTGAGTGTATAACAGAGCTCCACAGTAATAATACTCCCAGTAATGTGTCTGAGTGTATAACAGAGCTCCACAGTAATAACACTCCTAGTAATGTGTCTAAATGTATCACAGAGCTCCACAGCAATAATACTCCCAGTAATGTGTCTGAGTGTATAACAGAGCTCCACAGCAATAATACTCCCAGTAATGTGTCTGAGTGTATAACAGAGCTCCACATCAATAATACTCCCAGTAATGTGTCTGAGTGTATAACAGAGCTCCACAGTAATAACACTCCCAGTAATGTGTCTGAGTGTATAACAGAGCTCCACAGTAATAACACTCCCAGTAATGTGTCTAAATGTATCACAGAGCTCCACAGCAATAATACTCCCAGTAATGTGTCTGAGTGTATAACAGAGCTCCACAGCAATAATACTCCCAGTAATGTGTCTGAGTGTGTAACAGAGCTCCACAGCAATAATACTCCCAGTAATGTGTATGAGTGTATAACAGAGCTCCACAGTAATAATACTCCCAGTAATGTGTCTGAGTGTATAACAGAGCCCCACAGCAATAATACTCCCAGTAATGTGTCTGAGTGTATAACAGAGCTCCACAGCAATAATACTCCCAGTAATGTGTATGAGTGTATAACAGAGCTCCGCAGTAATAATACTCCCAGTAATGTGTCTGAGTGTATAACAGAGCCCCACAGCAATAATACCCCCAGTAATGTGTCTGAGTGTATAACAGAGCTCCACAGCAATAATACTCCCAGTAATGTGTATGAGTGTATAACAGAGCTCCACAGTAATAATACTCCCAGTAATGTGTCTGAGTGTATAACAGAGCCCCACAGCAATAATACTCCCAGTAATGTGTATGAGTGTATAACAGAGCTCCACAGTAATAATACTCCCAGTAATGTGTCTGAGTGTATAACAGAGCCCCACAGCAATAATACTCCCAGTAATGTGTCTGAGTGTATAACAGAGCTCCACAGTAATAATACTCCCAGTAATGTGTCTGAGTGTATAACAGAGCCCCACAGCAATAATACTCCCAGTAATGTGTCTGAGTGTATAACAGAGCTCCACATCAATAATACTCCCAGTGATGTGTCTGAGTGTATAGCAGAGCTCCACAGCAGTAATACTCCCAGTAATGTGTCTGAGTGTATAACAGAGCTCCACAGCAATAATACTCCCAGTAATGTGCCTGTGTGTATAACAGAGCTCCACAGCAATAATACTCCCAGTAATGTGTCTGAGTGTATAACAGAGCCCCACAGCAATAATACTCCCAGTAATGTGTCTGAGTGTATAACAGAGCTCCACAGCAATAATACTCCCAGTAATGTGTCTGAGTGTATAACAGAGCTCCACATCAATAATACTCCCAGTAATGTGTCTGAGTGTATAACAGAGCTCCACAGTAATAACACTCCCAGTAATGTGTCTGAGTGTATAACAGAGCTCCACAGTAATAACACTCCCAGTAATGTGTCTAAATGTATCACAGAGCTCCACAGCAATAATACTCCCAGTAATGTGTCTGAGTGTATAACAGAGCTCCACAGCAATAATACTCCCAGTAATGTGTCTGAGTGTGTAACAGAGCTCCACATCAATAATACTCCCAGTGATGTGTCTGAGTGTATAGCAGAGCTCCACAGCAGTAATACTCCCAGTAATGTGTCTGAGTGTATAACAGAGCTCCACAGCAATAATACTCCCAGTAATGTGCCTGTGTGTATAACAGAGCTCCACAGCAATAATACTCCCAGTAATGTGTCTGAGTGTATAACAGAGCCCCACAGCAATAATACTCCCAGTAATGTGTCTGAGTGTATAACAGAGCTCCACAGCAATAATACTCCCAGTAATGTGTCTGAGTGTATAACAGAGCTCCACATCAATAATACTCCCAGTAATGTGTCTGAGTGTATAACAGAGCTCCACAGTAATAACACTCCCAGTAATGTGTCTGAGTGTATAACAGAGCTCCACAGTAATAACACTCCCAGTAATGTGTCTAAATGTATCACAGAGCTCCACAGCAATAATACTCCCAGTAATGTGTCTGAGTGTATAACAGAGCTCCACAGCAATAATACTCCCAGTAATGTGTCTGAGTGTGTAACAGAGCTCCACAGCAATAATACTCCCAGTAATGTGTCTGAGTGTATAACAGAGCTCCACATCAATAATACTCCCAGTGATGTGTCTGAGTGTATAGCAGAGCTCCACAGCAGTAATACTCCCAGTAATGTGTCTGAGTGTATAACAGAGCTCCACAGCAATAATACTCCCAGTAATGTGCCTGTGTGTATAACAGAGCTCCACAGCAATAATACTCCCAGTAATGTGTCTGAGTGTATAACAGAGCTCCACAGTAATAATACTCCCAGTAATGTGTCTGAGTGTATAACAGAGCCCCACAGTAATAATACTCCCAGTAATGTGTCTGAGTGTATAACAGAGCTCCACAGTAATAACACTCCCAGTAATGTGTCTGAGTGTAT
Source organism: Pelobates fuscus (assembly GCF_036172605.1). NCBI lineage: Eukaryota > Metazoa > Chordata > Amphibia > Anura > Pelobatidae > Pelobates > Pelobates fuscus. Next base: position 308,996,516 of record NC_086322.1, read on the forward strand.
AACAGAGCTCCACAGTAATAATACTCCCAGTAATGTGTCTGAGTGTATAACAGAGCTCCACAGCAATAATACTCCCAGTAATGTGTCTGAGTGTATAACAGAGCTCCACAGTAATAACACTCCCAGTAATGTGTCTGAGTGTATAACAGAGCTCCACAGTAATAATACTCCCAGTAATGTGTCTGAGTGTAACAGAGCTCCACGGCAATAATACTCCCAGTAATGTGTCTAAATGTATCACAGAGCTCCACAGCAATAATACTCCCGGTAATGTGTCTGAGTGTATAACAGAGCCCCACAGCAATAATACTCCCAGTAATGTGTCTGAGTGTATAACAGAGCTCCACAGCAATAATACTCCCAGTAATGTGTCTGAGTGTATAACAGAGCTCCACAGTAATAATACTCCCAGTAATGTGTCTGAGTGTATCACAGAGCTCCACAGAAATAATACTCCCAGTAATGTGTCTGAGTGTATAACAGAGCCCCACAGCAATAATACTCCCAGTAATGTGTCTGAATGTATAACAGAGCTCCACAGTAATAGCACTCCCAGTAATGTGTCTGAGTGTATAACAGAGCTCCACAGTAATAATACTCCCAGTAATGTGTCTGAGTGTATAACAGAGCTCCACAGTAATAACACTCCCAGTAATGTGTCTGAGTGTATAACAGAGCTCCACAACAATAATACTCCCAGTAATGTGTCTGAGTGTATAACAGAGCTCCACAGTAATAACACTCCCAGTAATGTGTCTAAATGTATCACAGAGCTCCACAGCAATAATACTCCCAGTAATGTGTCTGAGTGTATAACAGAGCTCCACAGCGATAATACTCCCAGTAATGTGTCCGAGTGTATAACAGAGCTCCACATCAATAATACTCCCAGTGATGTGTCTGAGTGTATAGCAGAGCTCCACAGCAGTAATACTCCCAGTAATGTGTCTGAGTGTATAACAGAGCTCCACAGCAATAATACTCCCAGTAATGTGCCTGTGTGTATAACAGAGCTCCACAGCAATAATACTCCCAGTAATGTGTCTGAGTGTATAACAGAGCTCCACAGTAATAATACTCCCAGTAATGTGTCTGAGTGTATAACAGAGCCCCACAGTAATAATACTCCCAGTAATGTGTCTGAGTGTATAGCAGAGCTCCACAGCAATAATACTCCCAGTAATGTGTCTGAGTGTATAACAGAGCTCCACAGTAATAATACTCCCAGTAATGTGTCTGAGTGTATAACAGAGCTCCACAGCAATAATACTCCCAGTAATGTGTCTAAATGTATCACAGAGCTCCACAGCAATAATACTCCCAGTAATGTGTCTGAGTGTATAACAGAGCTCCACAGTAATAATACTCCCAGTAATGTGTCTGAGTGTATAACAGAGCTCCACAGTAATAACACTCCTAGTAATGTGTCTAAATGTATCACAGAGCTCCACAGCAATAATACTCCCAGTAATGTGTCTGAGTGTATAACAGAGCTCCACAGCAATAATACTCCCAGTAATGTGTCTGAGTGTATAACAGAGCTCCACATCAATAATACTCCCAGTAATGTGTCTGAGTGTATAACAGAGCTCCACAGTAATAACACTCCCAGTAATGTGTCTGAGTGTATAACAGAGCTCCACAGTAATAACACTCCCAGTAATGTGTCTAAATGTATCACAGAGCTCCACAGCAATAATACTCCCAGTAATGTGTCTGAGTGTATAACAGAGCTCCACAGCAATAATACTCCCAGTAATGTGTCTGAGTGTGTAACAGAGCTCCACAGCAATAATACTCCCAGTAATGTGTATGAGTGTATAACAGAGCTCCACAGTAATAATACTCCCAGTAATGTGTCTGAGTGTATAACAGAGCCCCACAGCAATAATACTCCCAGTAATGTGTCTGAGTGTATAACAGAGCTCCACAGCAATAATACTCCCAGTAATGTGTATGAGTGTATAACAGAGCTCCGCAGTAATAATACTCCCAGTAATGTGTCTGAGTGTATAACAGAGCCCCACAGCAATAATACCCCCAGTAATGTGTCTGAGTGTATAACAGAGCTCCACAGCAATAATACTCCCAGTAATGTGTATGAGTGTATAACAGAGCTCCACAGTAATAATACTCCCAGTAATGTGTCTGAGTGTATAACAGAGCCCCACAGCAATAATACTCCCAGTAATGTGTATGAGTGTATAACAGAGCTCCACAGTAATAATACTCCCAGTAATGTGTCTGAGTGTATAACAGAGCCCCACAGCAATAATACTCCCAGTAATGTGTCTGAGTGTATAACAGAGCTCCACAGTAATAATACTCCCAGTAATGTGTCTGAGTGTATAACAGAGCCCCACAGCAATAATACTCCCAGTAATGTGTCTGAGTGTATAACAGAGCTCCACATCAATAATACTCCCAGTGATGTGTCTGAGTGTATAGCAGAGCTCCACAGCAGTAATACTCCCAGTAATGTGTCTGAGTGTATAACAGAGCTCCACAGCAATAATACTCCCAGTAATGTGCCTGTGTGTATAACAGAGCTCCACAGCAATAATACTCCCAGTAATGTGTCTGAGTGTATAACAGAGCCCCACAGCAATAATACTCCCAGTAATGTGTCTGAGTGTATAACAGAGCTCCACAGCAATAATACTCCCAGTAATGTGTCTGAGTGTATAACAGAGCTCCACATCAATAATACTCCCAGTAATGTGTCTGAGTGTATAACAGAGCTCCACAGTAATAAAACTCCCAGTAATGTGTCTGAGTGTATAACAGAGCTCCACAGTAATAACACTCCCAGTAATGTGTCTAAATGTATCACAGAGCTCCACAGCAATAATACTCCCAGTAATGTGTCTGAGTGTATAACAGAGCTCCACAGCAATAATACTCCCAGTAATGTGTCTGAGTGTGTAACAGAGCTCCACAGCAATAATACTCCCAGTAATGTGTCTGAGTGTATAACAGAGCTCCACATCAATAATACTCCCAGTGATGTGTCTGAGTGTATAGCAGAGCTCCACAGCAGTAATACTCCCAGTAATGTGTCTGAGTGTATAACAGAGCTCCACAGCAATAATACTCCCAGTAATGTGCCTGTGTGTATAACAGAGCTCCACAGCAATAATACTCCCAGTAATGTGTCTGAGTGTATAACAGAGCTCCACAGTAATAATACTCCCAGTAATGTGTCTGAGTGTATAACAGAGCTCCACAGTAATAATACTCCCAGTAATGTGTCTGAGTGTATAACAGAGCTCCACAGTAATAACACTCCCAGTAATGTGTCTGAGTGTATAACAGAGCTCCACAACAATAATACTCCCAGTAATGTGTCTGAGTGTATAACAGAGCTCCACAGTAATAACACTCCCAGTAATGTGTCTAAATGTATCACAGAGCTCCACAGCAATAATACTCCCAGTAATGTGTCTGAGTGTATAACAGAGCTCCACAGCGATAATACTCCCAGTAATGTGTCCGAGTGTATAACAGAGCTCCACAGCAATAATACTCCCAGTAATGTGTCCGAGTGTATAACAGAGCTCCACAGCAATAATATTCCCAGTAATGTGTCTGAGTGTATAACAGAGCTCCACAACAATAATACTCCCAATAATGTGTCTGAGTGTATAACAGAGCTCCACAGTAATAATACTCCCAGTAATGTGTCTGAGTGTATAACAGAGCTCCACAGCAATAATACTCCCAGTAATGTGTCTGAGTGTATAACAGAGCTCCACAGCAATAATACTCCCAGTAATGTGTCTGAGTGCATAACAGAGCTCCACAGCAATAATACTCCCAGTAATGTGTCTGAGTGTATAACAGAGCTCCCCAGCAATACTACTCCCAGTAATGTGTCCGAGTGTATAACAGAGCTCCACAGCAATAATACTCCCAGTAATGTGTCTGAGTGTATAACAGAGCTCCACAGCAATAATACTCCCAGTAATGTGTCTGAGTGTATAACAGAGCTCCACAACAATAATACTCCCAATAATGTGTCTGAGTGTATAACAGAGCTCCACAGTAATAATACTCCCAGTAATGTATCTGAGTGTATAACAAAGCTCCACAGCAATAATACTCCCAGTAATGTGTCTGAGTGTATAACAGAGCTCCACAGCAATAATACTCCCAGTAATGTGTCTGAGTGTATAACAGAGCTCCACAACAATAATACTCCCAATAATGTGTCTGAGTGTATAACAGAGCTCCACAGTAATAATACTCCCAGTAATGTGTCTGAGTGTATAACAGAGCTCCACAGCAATAATACTCCCAGTAATGTGTCCGAGTGTATAACAGAGCTCCACAGCAATAATACTCCCAGTAATGTGTCTGAGTGTATAACAGAGCTCCACAGCAATAATACTCCCAGTAATGTGTCTGAGTGTATAACAGAACTACATAGTAATAATACTCCCAGTAATGTGTGAGTGTATAACAGAGCTCCACAGCAATAATACTCCCAGTAATGTGTCTGAGTGTATAACAGAGCCCCACAGCAATAATACTCCCAGTAATGTGTCTGAGTGTATAACAGAGCCCCACAGCAATAATACTCCCAGTAATGTGTCTGAGTGTATAACAGAGCCCCACAGCAATAATACTCCCAGTAATGTGTCTATGTGTATAACAGAGCTCCACAGTAATAATACTCCCAGTAATGTCTGAGTGTATAACAGAGCTCCACAGCAATAATACTCCCAGTAATGTGTCTGTGTGTATAACAGAGCCCCACAGCAATAATACTCCCAGTAATGTGTCTGAGTGTATAACAGAGCCCCACAGCAATAATACTCCCAGTAATGTGTCTATGTGTATAACAGAGCTCCACAGTAATAATACTCCCAGTAATGTCTGAGTGTATAACAGAGCTCCACAGCAATAATACTCCCAGTAATGTCTGAGTGTATAACAGAGCTCCACAGCAATAATACTCCCAGTAATGTGTCTATGTGTATAACAGAGCTCCACAGTAATAACACTCCCAGTAATGTGTCTGAGTGTATAACAGAGCTCCACAGCAATAATACTCCCAGTAATGTGTCTGAGTGTATAACAGAGCTCCACAGTAATAATACTTCCAGTAATGTGTATGAGTGTATAACAGAGCTCCACAGCAATAATACTCCCAGTAATGTGTCTGAGTGTATAACAGAGCTCCACAGCAATAATACTCCCAGTAATGTGTCTGAGTGTATAACAGAGCCCCACAGCAATAATACTCCCAGTAATGTGTCTGGGTGTATAACAGAGCTCCACAGCAATAATACTCCCAGTAATGTGTCTGAGTGTATAACAGAGCTCCACATCAATAATACTCCCAGTAATGTGTCTGAGTGTATAACAGAGCCCACAAGCAATAATACTCCCAGTAATGTGTCTGAGTGTATAACAGAGCTCCACAGCAATAATACTCCCAGTAATGTGTCTGAGTGTATAACAGAGCTCCACAGCAATAATACTCCCAGTAATGTGTCTATGTGTATAACAGAGCTCCACAGTAATAACACTCCCAGTAATGTGTCTGAGTGTATAACAGAGCTCAGCAGCAATAATACTCCCAGTAATGTGTCTATGTGTATAACAGAGCTCCACAGTAATAATACTCCCAGTAATGTCTGAGTGTATAACAGAGCTCCACAGCAATAATACTCCCAGTAATGTCTGAGTGTATAACAGAGCTCCACAGCAATAATACTCCCAGTAATGTGTCTATGTGTATAACAGAGCTCCACAGTAATAACACTCCCAGTAATGTGTCTGAGTGTATAACAGAGCTCCACAGCAATAATACTCCCAGTAATGTGTCTGAGTGTATAACAGAGCTCCACAGTAATAATACTTCCAGTAATGTGTATGAGTGTATAACAGAGCTCCACAGCAATAATACTCCCAGTAATGTGTCTGAGTGTATAACAGAGCTCCACAGCAATAATACTCCCAGTAATGTGTCTGAGTGTATAACAGAGCCCCACAGCAATAATACTCCCAGTAATGTGTCTGGGTGTATAACAGAGCTCCACAGCAATAATACTCCCAGTAATGTGCCTGTGTGTATAACAGAGCTCCACAGCAATAATAATCCCAGTAATGTGTCTGAGTGTATAACAGAACTACATAGTAATAATACTCCCAGTAATGTGTGAGTGTATAACAGAGCTCCACAGCAATAATACTCCCAGTAATGTGTCTGAGTGTATAACAGAGCTCCACAGTAATAATACTCCCAGTAATGTGTCTGAGTGTATAACAGAGCTCCACAGCAATAATACTCCCAGTAATGTGTCTGCATGTATAACAGAGCTCCACAGCAATAATACTCCCAGTAATGTGTCTGAGTGTATAACAGAACTACATAGTAATAATACTCCCAGTAATGTGTGAGTGTATAACAGAGCTCCACAGCAATAATACTCCCAGTAATGTGTCTGAGTGTATAACAGAGCCCCACAGCAATAATACTCCCAGTAATGTGTCTGAGTGTATAACAGAGCCCCACAGCAATAATACTCCCAGTAATGTGTCTGAGTGTATAACAGAGCCCCACAGCAATAATACTCCCAGTAATGTGTCTATGTGTATAACAGAGCTCCACAGTAATAATACTCCCAGTAATGTCTGAGTGTATAACAGAGCTCCACAGCAATAATACTCCCAGTAATGTGTCTGAGTGTATAACAGAGCTCCACAGCAATAATACTCCCAGTAATGTGTCTGCATGTATAACAGAGCTCCACAGCAATAATACTCCCAGTAATGTGTCTGAGTGTATAACAGAACTACATAGTAATAATACTCCCAGTAATGTGTGAGTGTATAACAGAGCTCCACAGCAATAATACTCCCAGTAATGTGTCTGAGTGTATAACAGAGCCCCACAGCAATAATACTCCCAGTAATGTGTCTGAGTGTATAACAGAGCCCCACAGCAATAATACTCCCAGTAATGTGTCTGAGTGTATAACAGAGCCCCACAGCAATAATACTCCCAGTAATGTGTCTATGTGTATAACAGAGCTCCACAGTAATAATACTCCCAGTAATGTCTGAGTGTATAACAGAGCTCCACAGCAATAATACTCCCAGTAATGTCTGAGTGTATAACAGAGCTCCACAGCAATAATACTCCCAGTAATGTGTCTGAGTGTATAACAGAGCCCCACAGCAATAATACTCCCAGTAATGTGTCTATGTGTATAACAGAGCTCCACAGTAATAATACTCCCAGTAATGTCTGAGTGTATAACAGAGCTCCACAGCAATAATACTCCCAGTAATGTCTGAGTGTATAACAGAGCTCCACAGCAATAATACTCCCAGTAATGTGTCTGTGTGTATAACAGAGCCCCACAGCAATAATACTCCCAGTAATGTGTCTGAGTGTATAACAGAGCCCCACAGCAATAATACTCCCAGTAATGTGTCTATGTGTATAACAGAGCTCCACAGTAATAATACTCCCAGTAATGTGCCTGTGTGTATAACAGAGCTCCACAGTAATAATAATCCCAGTAATGTGTCTGAGTGTATAACAGAACTACATAGTAATAATACTCCCAGTAATGTGTGAGTGTATAACAGAGCTCCACAGCAATAATACTCCCAGTAATGTGTCTGAGTGTATAACAGAGCTCCACAGTAATAATACTCCCAGTAATGTGTCTGAGTGTATAACAGAGCTCCACAGCAATAATACTCCCAGTAATGTGTCTGCATGTATAACAGAGCTCCACAGCAATAATACTCCCAGTAATGTGTCTGAGTGTATAACAGAACTACATAGTAATAATACTCCCAGTAATGTGTGAGTGTATAACAGAGCTCCACAGCAATAATACTCCCAGTAATGTGTCTGAGTGTATAACAGAGCCCCACAGCAATAATACTCCCAGTAATGTGTCTGAGTGTATAACAGAGCCCCACAGCAATAATACTCCCAGTAATGTGTCTGAGTGTATAACAGAGCCCCACAGCAATAATACTCCCAGTAATGTGTCTATGTGTATAACAGAGCTCCACAGTAATAATACTCCCAGTAATGTCTGAGTGTATAACAGAGCTCCACAGCAATAATACTCCCAGTAATGTCTGAGTGTATAACAGAGCTCCACAGCAATAATACTCCCAGTAATGTGTCTGTGTGTATAACAGAGCCCCACAGCAATAATACTCCCAGTAATGTGTCTGAGTGTATAACAGAGCCCCACAGCAATAATACTCCCAGTAATGTGTCTATGTGTATAACAGAGCTCCACAGTAATAATACTCCCAGTAATGTCTGAGTGTATAACAGAGCTCCACAGCAATAATACTCCCAGTAATGTCTGAGTGTATAACAGAGCTCCACAGCAATAATACTCCCAGTAATGTGTCTATGTGTATAACAGAGCTCCACAGTAATAACACTCCCAGTAATGTGTCTGAGTGTATAACAGAGCTCCACAGCAATAATACTCCCAGTAATGTGTCTGAGTGTATAACAGAGCTCCACAGTAATAATACTTCCAGTAATGTGTATGAGTGTATAACAGAGCTCCACAGCAATAATACTCCCAGTAATGTGTCTGAGTGTATAACAGAGCTCCACAGCAATAATACTCCCAGTAATGTGTCTGAGTGTATAACAGAGCCCCACAGCAATAATACTCCCAGTAATGTGTCTGGGTGTATAACAGAGCTCCACAGCAATAATACTCCCAGTAATGTGTCTGAGTGTATAACAGAGCTCCACATCAATAATACTCCCAGTAATGTGTCTGAGTGTATAACAGAGCCCCACAGCAATAATACTCCCAGTAATGTGTCTGAGTGTATAACAGAGCTCCACAGCAATAATACTCCCAGTAATGTGTCTGAGTGTATAACAGAGCTCCACAGCAATAATACTCCCAGTAATGTGTCTATGTGTATAACAGCTCCACAGTAATAACACTCCCAGTAATGTGTCTGAGTGTATAACAGAGCTCAGCAGCAATAATACTCCCAGTAATGTGTCTATGTGTATAACAGAGCTCCACAGTAATAATACTCCCAGTAATGTCTGAGTGTATAAAAGAGCTACACAGCAATAATACTCCCAGTAATGTCTGAGTGTATAACAGAGCTCCACAGCAATAATACTCCCAGTAATGTGTCTATGTGTATAACAGAGCTCCACAGTAATAACACTCCCAGTAATGTGTCTGAGTGTATAACAGAGCTCCACAGCAATAATACTCCCAGTAATGTGTCTGAGTGTATAACAGAGCTCCACAGTAATAATACTTCCAGTAATGTGTATGAGTGTATAACAGAGCTCCACAGCAATAATACTCCCAGTAATGTGTCTGAGTGTATAACAGAGCTCCACAGCCATAATACTCCCAGTAATGTGTCTGAGTGTATAACAGAGCCCCACAGCAATAATACTCCCAGTAATGTGTCTGGGTGTATAACAGAGCTCCACAGCAATAATACTCCCAGTAATGTGTCTGAGTGTATAACAGAGCCCCACAGCAATAATACTCCCAGTAATGTGTCTGAGTTTATAACAGAGCTCCACAGTAATAATACTCCCAGTAATGTATCTGAGTGTATAACAGAGCTCCACAGCAATAATACTCCCAGTAATGTGTCTATGTGTATAACAGAGCTCCACAGTAATAACACTCCCAGTAATGTGTCTGAGTGTATAACAGAGCTCCACAGCAATAATACTCCCAGTAATGTGTCTGAGTGTATAACAGAGCTCCACAGCAATTATACCCCCAGTAATGTGTCTGAGTGTATAACAGAGCTCCACAGCAATAATACTCCCAGTAATGTGTCTGAGTGTATAACAGAGCTCCACATCAATAATACTCCCAGTAATGTGTCTGAGTGTATAACAGAGCTCCACAGCAATAATACTCCCGGTAATGTGTCTGAGTGTATAACAGAGCCCCACAGCAATAATACTCCCAGTAATGTGTCTGAGTGTATAACAGAGCTCCACAGCAATAATACTCCCAGTAATGTGTCTGAGTGTATAACAGAGCTCCACAGTAATAATACTCCCAGTAATGTGTCTGAGTGTATCACAGAGCTCCACAGAAATAATACTCCCAGTAATGTGTCTGAGTGTATAACAGAGCCCCACAGCAATAATACTCCCAGTAATGTGTCTGAATGTATAACAGAGCTCCACAGTAATAGCACTCCCAGTAATGTGTCTGAGTGTATAACAGAGCTCCACAGTAATAATACTCCCAGTAATGTGTCTGAGTGTATAACAGAGCTCCACAGCAATAATACTCCCAGTAATGTGTCTGAGTGTATAACAGAGCTCCACAGCAATAATACTCCCAGTAATGTGTCTGAGTGTATAACAGAGCTCCACAGCAATAATACGCACAGTAATGTGTCTGAGTGTATAACAGAGCTCCACAGCAATAATACTCCCAGTAATGTGTCTGAGTGTGTAACAGAGCTCCACAGCAATAATACTCCCAGTAATGTGTCTGAGTGTATAACAGAGCTCCACAGCAATAATACTCCCAGTAATGTGTCTGAGTATATAACAGACCTCCACAGCAATAATACTCCCAGTAATGTGTCTGAGTGTATAACCGAGCTCCACAGTAATAATACTCCCAGTAATGTGTCTGTGTGTATAACAGAGCTCCACAGTAATAATACTCCCAGTAATGTGTCTGAGTGTATAACAGAGCTCCCCAGCAATAATACTCCCAGTAATGTGTCTGAGTGTATAACAGAGCTCCACAGCAATAATACTCACAGTAATGTGTCTGAGTGTATAACAGAGCTCCAGAGCAATAATACTCCCAGTAATGTGTCTGAGTGTATAACAGAGCTCCACAGCAATAATACTCCCAGTAATGTGTCTGAGTGTATAACAGAGCTCCACAGTAATAACACTCCCAGTAATGTGTCTGAGTGTATAACAGAGCTCCACAGTAATAACACTCCCAGTAATGTGTCTAAATGTATCACAGAGCTCCACAGCAATAATACTCCCAGTAATGTGTATGAGTGTATAACAGAGCTCCACAGTAATAATACTCCCAGTAATGTGTCTGAGTGTATAACAGAGCCCCACAGCAATAATACTCCCAGTAATGTGTCTGAGTGTATAACAGAGCTCCACAGCAATAATACTCCCAGTAATGTGTATGAGTGTATAACAGAGCTCCACAGTAATAATACTCCCAGTAATGTGTCTGAGTGTATAACAGAGCCCCACAGCAATAATACTCCCAGTAATGTGTCTGAGTGTATAACAGAGCTCCACGGCAATAATACTCCCAGTAATGTGTCTGAGTGTATAACAGAGCTCCACATCAATAATACTCCCAGTGATGTGTCTGAGTGTATAGCAGAGCTCCACAGCAGTAATACTCCCAGTAATGTGTCTGAGTGTATAACAGAGCTCCACAGCAATAATACTCCCAGTAATGTGCCTGTGTGTATAACAGAGCTCCACAGCAATAATACTCCCAGTAATGTGTCTGAGTGTATAACAGAGCCCCACAGCAATAATACTCCCAGTAATGTGTCTGAGTGTATAACAGAGCTCCACAGCAATAATACTCCCAGTAATGTGTCTGAGTGTATAACAGAGCTCCACATCAATAATACTCCCAGTAATGTGTCTGAGTGTATAACAGAGCTCCACAGTAATAACACTCCCAGTAATGTGTCTGAGTGTATAACAGAGCTCCACAGTAATAACACTCCTAGTAATGTGTCTAAATGTATCACAGAGCTCCACAGCAATAATACTCCCAGTAATGTGTCTGAGTGTATAACAGAGCTCCACAGCAATAATACTCCCAGTAATGTGTCTGAGTGTATAACAGAGCTCCACAGTAATAACACTCCCAGTAATGTGTCTGAGTGTATAACAGAGCTCCACAGTAATAACACTCCCAGTAATGTGTCTAAATGTATCACAGAGCTCCACAGCAATAATACTCCCAGTAATGTGTCTGAGTGTATAACAGAGCTCCACAGCAATAATACTCCCAGTAATGTGTCTGAGTGTGTAACAGAGCTCCACAGCAATAATACTCCCAGTAATGTGTATGAGTGTATAACAGAGCTCCACAGTAATAATACTCCCAGTAATGTGTCTGAGTGTATAACAGAGCCCCACAGCAATAATACTCCCAGTAATGTGTCTGAGTGTATAACAGAGCTCCACAGCAATAATACTCCCAGTAATGTGTATGAGTGTATAACAGAGCTCCACAGTAATAATACTCCCAGTAATGTGTCTGAGTGTATAACAGAGCCCCACAGCAATAATACCCCCAGTAATGTGTCTGAGTGTATAACAGAGCTCCACAGCAATAATACTCCCAGTAATGTGTATGAGTGTATAACAGAGCTCCACAGTAATAATACTCCCAGTAATGTGTCTGAGTGTATAACAGAGCCCCACAGCAATAATACTCCCAGTAATGTGTATGAGTGTATAACAGAGCTCCACAGTAATAATACTCCCAGTAATGTGTCTGAGTGTATAACAGAGCCCCACAGCAATAATACTCCCAGTAATGTGTCTGAGTGTATAACAGAGCTCCACAGTAATAATACTCCCAGTAATGTGTCTGAGTGTATAACAGAGCCCCACAGCAATAATACTCCCAGTAATGTGTCTGAGTGTATAACAGAGCTCCACATCAATAATACTCCCAGTGATGTGTCTGAGTGTATAGCAGAGCTCCACAGCAGTAATACTCCCAGTAATGTGTCTGAGTGTATAACAGAGCTCCACAGTAATAACACTCCCAGTAATGTGTCTGAGTGTATAACAGAGCTCCACAGTAATAACACTCCCAGTAATGTGTCTAAATGTATCACAGAGCTCCACAGCAATAATACTCCCAGTAATGTGTATGAGTGTATAACAGAGCTCCACAGTAATAATACTCCCAGTAATGTGTCTGAGTGTATAACAGAGCCCCACAGCAATAATACTCCCAGTAATGTGTCTGAGTGTATAACAGAGCTCCACAGCAATAATACTCCCAGTAATGTGTATGAGTGTATAACAGAGCTCCACAGTAATAATACTCCCAGTAATGTGTCTGAGTGTATAACAGAGCCCCACAGCAATAATACTCCCAGTAATGTGTCTGAGTGTATAACAGAGCTCCACGGCAATAATACTCCCAGTAATGTGTCTGAGTGTATAACAGAGCTCCACATCAATAATACTCCCAGTGATGTGTCTGAGTGTATAGCAGAGCTCCACAGCAGTAATACTCCCAGTAATGTGTCTGAGTGTATAACAGAGCTCCACAGCAATAATACTCCCAGTAATGTGCCTGTGTGTATAACAGAGCTCCACAGCAATAATACTCCCAGTAATGTGTCTGAGTGTATAACAGAGCCCCACAGCAATAATACTCCCAGTAATGTGTCTGAGTGTATAACAGAGCTCCACAGCAATAATACTCCCAGTAATGTGTCTGAGTGTATAACAGAGCTCCACATCAATAATACTCCCAGTAATGTGTCTGAGTGTATAACAGAGCTCCACAGTAATAACACTCCCAGTAATGTGTCTGAGTGTATAACAGAGCTCCACAGTAATAACACTCCTAGTAATGTGTCTAAATGTATCACAGAGCTCCACAGCAATAATACTCCCAGTAATGTGTCTGAGTGTATAACAGAGCTCCACAGCAATAATACTCCCAGTAATGTGTCTGAGTGTATAACAGAGCTCCACATCAATAATACTCCCAGTAATGTGTCTGAGTGTATAACAGAGCTCCACAGTAATAACACTCCCAGTAATGTGTCTGAGTGTATAACAGAGCTCCACAGTAATAACACTCCCAGTAATGTGTCTAAATGTATCACAGAGCTCCACAGCAATAATACTCCCAGTAATGTGTCTGAGTGTATAACAGAGCTCCACAGCAATAATACTCCCAGTAATGTGTCTGAGTGTGTAACAGAGCTCCACAGCAATAATACTCCCAGTAATGTGTATGAGTGTATAACAGAGCTCCACAGTAATAATACTCCCAGTAATGTGTCTGAGTGTATAACAGAGCCCCACAGCAATAATACTCCCAGTAATGTGTCTGAGTGTATAACAGAGCTCCACAGCAATAATACTCCCAGTAATGTGTATGAGTGTATAACAGAGCTCCGCAGTAATAATACTCCCAGTAATGTGTCTGAGTGTATAACAGAGCCCCACAGCAATAATACCCCCAGTAATGTGTCTGAGTGTATAACAGAGCTCCACAGCAATAATACTCCCAGTAATGTGTATGAGTGTATAACAGAGCTCCACAGTAATAATACTCCCAGTAATGTGTCTGAGTGTATAACAGAGCCCCACAGCAATAATACTCCCAGTAATGTGTATGAGTGTATAACAGAGCTCCACAGTAATAATACTCCCAGTAATGTGTCTGAGTGTATAACAGAGCCCCACAGCAATAATACTCCCAGTAATGTGTCTGAGTGTATAACAGAGCTCCACAGTAATAATACTCCCAGTAATGTGTCTGAGTGTATAACAGAGCCCCACAGCAATAATACTCCCAGTAATGTGTCTGAGTGTATAACAGAGCTCCACATCAATAATACTCCCAGTGATGTGTCTGAGTGTATAGCAGAGCTCCACAGCAGTAATACTCCCAGTAATGTGTCTGAGTGTATAACAGAGCTCCACAGCAATAATACTCCCAGTAATGTGCCTGTGTGTATAACAGAGCTCCACAGCAATAATACTCCCAGTAATGTGTCTGAGTGTATAACAGAGCCCCACAGCAATAATACTCCCAGTAATGTGTCTGAGTGTATAACAGAGCTCCACAGCAATAATACTCCCAGTAATGTGTCTGAGTGTATAACAGAGCTCCACATCAATAATACTCCCAGTAATGTGTCTGAGTGTATAACAGAGCTCCACAGTAATAACACTCCCAGTAATGTGTCTGAGTGTATAACAGAGCTCCACAGTAATAACACTCCCAGTAATGTGTCTAAATGTATCACAGAGCTCCACAGCAATAATACTCCCAGTAATGTGTCTGAGTGTATAACAGAGCTCCACAGCAATAATACTCCCAGTAATGTGTCTGAGTGTGTAACAGAGCTCCACAGCAATAATACTCCCAGTAATGTGTCTGAGTGTATAACAGAGCTCCACATCAATAATACTCCCAGTGATGTGTCTGAGTGTATAGCAGAGCTCCACAGCAGTAATACTCCCAGTAATGTGTCTGAGTGTATAACAGAGCTCCACAGCAATAATACTCCCAGTAATGTGCCTGTGTGTATAACAGAGCTCCACAGCAATAATACTCCCAGTAATGTGTCTGAGTGTATAACAGAGCTCCACAGTAATAATACTCCCAGTAATGTGTCTGAGTGTATAACAGAGCCCCACAGTAATAATACTCCCAGTAATGTGTCTGAGTGTATAACAGAGCTCCACAGTAATAACACTCCCAGTAATGTGTCTGAGTGTATAACAGAGCTCCACAGTAATAATACTCCCAGTAATGTGTCTGAGTGTATAACAGAGCTCCACAGCAATAATACTCCCAGTAATGTGTCTGAGTGTATAACAGAGCTCCACAGTAATAACACTCCCAGTAATGTGTCTGAGTGTATAACAGAGCTCCACAGTAATAATACTCCCAGTAATGTGTCTGAGTGTAACAGAGCTCCACGGCAATAATACTCCCAGTAATGTGTCTAAATGTATCACAGAGCTCCACAGCAATAATACTCCCAGTAATGTGTCTGAGTGTATAACAGAGCTCCACAGCAATAATACTCCCAGTAATGTGTCTGAGTGTATAACAGAGCTCCACAGTAATAATACTCCCAGTAATGTGTCTGAGTGTATAACAGAGCTCCACAGTAATAACACTCCCAGTAATGTGTCTGAGTGTATAACAGAGCTCCACAACAATAATACTCCCAGTAATGTGTCTGAGTGTATAACAGAGCTCCACAGTAATAACACTCCCAGTAATGTGTCTAAATGTATCACAGAGCTCCACAGCAATAATACTCCCAGTAATGTGTCTGAGTGTATAACAGAGCTCCACAGCGATAATACTCCCAGTAATGTGTCCGAGTGTATAACAGAGCTCCACATCAATAATACTCCCAGTGATGTGTCTGAGTGTATAGCAGAGCTCCACAGCAGTAATACTCCCAGTAATGTGTCTGAGTGTATAACAGAGCTCCACAGCAATAATACTCCCAGTAATGTGCCTGTGTGTATAACAGAGCTCCACAGCAATAATACTCCCAGTAATGTGTCTGAGTGTATAACAGAGCTCCACAGTAATAATACTCCCAGTAATGTGTCTGAGTGTATAACAGAGCCCCACAGTAATAATACTCCCAGTAATGTGTCTGAGTGTATAGCAGAGCTCCACAGCAATAATACTCCCAGTAATGTGTCTGAGTGTATAACAGAGCTCCACAGTAATAATACTCCCAGTAATGTGTCTGAGTGTATAACAGAGCTCCACAGCAATAATACTCCCAGTAATGTGTCTAAATGTATCACAGAGCTCCACAGCAATAATACTCCCAGTAATGTGTCTGAGTGTATAACAGAGCTCCACAGTAATAATACTCCCAGTAATGTGTCTGAGTGTATAACAGAGCTCCACAGTAATAACACTCCTAGTAATGTGTCTAAATGTATCACAGAGCTCCACAGCAATAATACTCCCAGTAATGTGTCTGAGTGTATAACAGAGCTCCACATCAATAATACTCCCAGTAATGTGTCTGAGTGTATAACAGAGCTCCACAGTAATAACACTCCCAGTAATGTGTCTGAGTGTATAACAGAGCTCCACAGTAATAACACTCCCAGTAATGTGTCTAAATGTATCACAGAGCTCCACAGCAATAATACTCCCAGTAATGTGTCTGAGTGTATAACAGAGCTCCACAGCAATAATACTCCCAGTAATGTGTCTGAGTGTGTAACAGAGCTCCACAGCAATAATACTCCCAGTAATGTGTATGAGTGTATAACAGAGCTCCACAGTAATAATACTCCCAGTAATGTGTCTGAGTGTATAACAGAGCCCCACAGCAATAATACTCCCAGTAATGTGTCTGAGTGTATAACAGAGCTCCACAGCAATAATACTCCCAGTAATGTGTATGAGTGTATAACAGAGCTCCGCAGTAATAATACTCCCAGTAATGTGTCTGAGTGTATAACAGAGCCCCACAGCAATAATACCCCCAGTAATGTGTCTGAGTGTATAACAGAGCTCCACAGCAATAATACTCCCAGTAATGTGTATGAGTGTATAACAGAGCTCCACAGTAATAATACTCCCAGTAATGTGTCTGAGTGTATAACAGAGCCCCACAGCAATAATACTCCCAGTAATGTGTATGAGTGTATAACAGAGCTCCACAGTAATAATACTCCCAGTAATGTGTCTGAGTGTATAACAGAGCCCCACAGCAATAATACTCCCAGTAATGTGTCTGAGTGTATAACAGAGCTCCACAGTAATAATACTCCCAGTAATGTGTCTGAGTGTATAACAGAGCCCCACAGCAATAATACTCCCAGTAATGTGTCTGAGTGTATAACAGAGCTCCACATCAATAATACTCCCAGTGATGTGTCTGAGTGTATAGCAGAGCTCCACAGCAGTAATACTCCCAGTAATGTGTCTGAGTGTATAACAGAGCTCCACAGCAATAATACTCCCAGTAATGTGCCTGTGTGTATAACAGAGCTCCACAGCAATAATACTCCCAGTAATGTGTCTGAGTGTATAACAGAGCCCCACAGCAATAATACTCCCAGTAATGTGTCTGAGTGTATAACAGAGCTCCACAGCAATAATACTCCCAGTAATGTGTCTGAGTGTATAACAGAGCTCCACATCAATAATACTCCCAGTAATGTGTCTGAGTGTATAACAGAGCTCCACAGTAATAACACTCCCAGTAATGTGTCTGAGTGTATAACAGAGCTCCACAGTAATAACACTCCCAGTAATGTGTCTAAATGTATCACAGAGCTCCACAGCAATAATACTCCCAGTAATGTGTCTGAGTGTATAACAGAGCTCCACAGCAATAATACTCCCAGTAATGTGTCTGAGTGTGTAACAGAGCTCCACAGCAATAATACTCCCAGTAATGTGTCTGAGTGTATAACAGAGCTCCACATCAATAATACTCCCAGTGATGTGTCTGAGTGTATAGCAGAGCTCCACAGCAGTAATACTCCCAGTAATGTGTCTGAGTGTATAACAGAGCTCCACAGCAATAATACTCCCAGTAATGTGCCTGTGTGTATAACAGAGCTCCACAGCAATAATACTCCCAGTAATGTGTCTGAGTGTATAACAGAGCTCCACAGTAATAATACTCCCAGTAATGTGTCTGAGTGTATAACAGAGCTCCACAGTAATAATACTCCCAGTAATGTGTCTGAGTGTATAACAGAGCTCCACAGTAATAACACTCCCAGTAATGTGTCTGAGTGTATAACAGAGCTCCACAACAATAATACTCCCAGTAATGTGTCTGAGTGTATAACAGAGCTCCACAGTAATAACACTCCCAGTAATGTGTCTAAATGTATCACAGAGCTCCACAGCAATAATACTCCCAGTAATGTGTCTGAGTGTATAACAGAGCTCCACAGCGATAATACTCCCAGTAATGTGTCCGAGTGTATAACAGAGCTCCACAGCAATAATACTCCCAGTAATGTGTCCGAGTGTATAACAGAGCTCCACAGCAATAATATTCCCAGTAATGTGTCTGAGTGTATAACAGAGCTCCACAACAATAATACTCCCAATAATGTGTCTGAGTGTATAACAGAGCTCCACAGTAATAATACTCCCAGTAATGTGTCTGAGTGTATAACAGAGCTCCACAGCAATAATACTCCCAGTAATGTGTCTGAGTGTATAACAGAGCTCCACAGCAATAATACTCCCAGTAATGTGTCTGAGTGCATAACAGAGCTCCACAGCAATAATACTCCCAGTAATGTGTCTGAGTGTATAACAGAGCTCCCCAGCAATACTACTACTAGTAATGTGTCCGAGTGTATAACAGAGCTCCACAGCAATAATACTCCCAGTAATGTGTCTGAGTGTATAACAGAGCTCCACAGCAATAATACTCCCAGTAATGTGTCTGAGTGTATAACAGAGCTCCACAACAATAATACTCCCAATAATGTGTCTGAGTGTATAACAGAGCTCCACAGTAATAATACTCCCAGTAATGTATCTGAGTGTATAACAAAGCTCCACAGCAATAATACTCCCAGTAATGTGTCTGAGTGTATAACAGAGCTCCACAGCAATAATACTCCCAGTAATGTGTCTGAGTGTATAACAGAGCTCCACAACAATAATACTCCCAATAATGTGTCTGAGTGTATAACAGAGCTCCACAGTAATAATACTCCCAGTAATGTGTCTGAGTGTATAACAGAGCTCCACAGCAATAATACTCCCAGTAATGTGTCCGAGTGTATAACAGAGCTCCACAGCAATAATACTCCCAGTAATGTGTCTGAGTGTATAACAGAGCTCCACAGCAATAATACTCCCAGTAATCTGTCTGAGTGTATAACAGAGCTCCATAGCAATAATACTCCCAGTAATGTGTCTGAATGTATAACAGAGCTCCACAACAATAATACTCCCAGTAATGTGTCTGAGTGTATAACAGAGCTCCACAGTAATAACACTCCCAGTAATGTGTCTAAATGTATCACAGAGCTCCACAGCAATAATACTCCCAGTAATGTGTCTGAGTGTATAACAGAGCTCCACAGTAATAATACTCCCAGTAATGTGTCTGAGTGTATAACAGAGCTCCACAGTAATAACACTCCCAGTAATGTGTCTGAGTGTATAACAGAGCTCCACAACAATAATACTCCCAGTAATGTGTCTGAGTGTATAACAGAGCTCCACAGTAATAACACTCCCAGTAATGTGTCTAAATGTATCACAGAGCTCCACAGCAATAATACTCCCAGTAATGTGTCTGAGTGTATAACAGAGCTCCACAGCGATAATACTCCCAGTAATGTGTCCGAGTGTATAACAGAGCTCCACAGCAATAATACTCCCAGTAATGTGTCTGAGTGTATAACAGAGCTCCACATCAATAATACTCCCAGTGATGTGTCTGAGTGTATAGCAGAGCTCCACAGCAGTAATACTCCCAGTAATGTGTCTGAGTGTATAACAGAGCTCCACAGCAATAATACTCCCAGTAATGTGCCTGTGTGTATAACAGAGCTCCACATCAATAATACTCCCAGTAATGTGTCTGAGTGTATAACAGAGCTCCACAGTAATAATACTCCCAGTAATGTGTCTGAGTGTATAACAGAGCCCCACAGTAATAATACTCCCAGTAATGTGTCTGAGTGTATAGCAGAGCTCCACAGCAATAATACTCCCAGTAATGTGTCTGAGTGTATAACAGAGCTCCACAGTAATAATACTCCCAGTAATGTGTCTGAGTGTATAACAGAGCTCCACAGCAATAATACTCCCAGTAATGTGTCTAAATGTATCACAGAGCTCCACAGCAATAATACTCCCAGTAATGTGTCTGAGTGTATAACAGAGCTCCACAGTAATAATACTCCCAGTAATGTGTCTGAGTGTATAACAGAGCTCCACAGTAATAACACTCCCAGTAATGTGTCTGAGTGTATAACAGAGCTCCACAACAATAATACTCCCAGTAATGTGTCTGAGTGTATAACAGAGCTCCACAGTAATAACACTCCCAGTAATGTGTCTAAATGTATCACAGAGCTCCACAGCAATAATACTCCCAGTAATGTGTCTGAGTGTATAACAGAGCTCCACAGCGATAATACTCCCAGTAATGTGTCCGAGTGTATAACAGAGCTCCACAGCAATAATACTCCCAGTAATGTGTCCGAGTGTATAACAGAGCTCCACAGCAATAATACTCCCAGTAATGTGTCTGAGTGTATAACAGAGCTCCACAACAATAATACTCCCAATAATGTGTCTGAGTGTATAAATGAGCTCCACAGTAATAATACTCCCAGTAATGTGTCTGAGTGTATAACAGAGCTCCACAGCAATAATACTCCCAGTAATGTGTCTGAGTGTATAACAGAGCTCCACAGCAATAATACTCCCAGTAATGTGTCTGAGTGCATAACAGAGCTCCACAGCAATAATACTCCCAGTAATGTGTCTGAGTGTATAACAGAGCTCCCCAGCAATACTACTCCCAGTAATGTGTCCGAGTGTATAACAGAGCTCCACAGCAATAATACTCCCAGTAATGTGTCTGAGTGTATAACAGAGCTCCACAGCAATAATACTCCCAGTAATGTTTCTGAGTGTATAACAGAGCTCCACAACAATAATACTCCCAATAATGTGTCTGAGTGTATAACAGAGCTCCACAGTAATAATACTCCCAGTAATGTATCTGAGTGTATAACAAAGCTCCACAGCAATAATACTCCCAGTAATGTGTCTGAGTGTATAACAGAGCTCCACAGCAATAATACTCCCAGTAATGTGTCTGAGTGTATAACAGAGCTCCACAACAATATTACTCCCAATAATGTGTCTGAGTGTATAACAGAGCTCCACAGTAATAATACTCCCAGTAATGTGTCTGAGTGTATAACAGAGCTCCACAGCAATAATACTCCCAGTAATGTGTCCGAGTGTATAACAGAGCTCCACAGCAATAATACTCCCAGTAATGTGTCTGAGTGTATAACAGAGCTCCACAGCAATAATACTCCGAGTAATCTGTCTGAGTGTATAACAGAGCTCCATAGCAATAATACTCCCAGTAATGTGTCTGAATGTATAACAGAGCTCCACAGCAATAATACTCCCAGTAATGTGTCTGAGTGTATAACAGAGCTCGACAGCAATAATACTCCCAGTAATGTGTCTGAGTGTATAACAGAGCTCCACATCAATAATACTCCCAGTAATGTGTCTGAATGTGTAACAGAACTCCACAGCAATAATACTCCCAGTAATGTGTCTGAGCGTATAACAGAGCTTCACAGTAATAATACTCCCAGTAATGTGTCTGAGGGTACAACAGAGCTCCACAGCAATAATACTCCCAGTAATGTGTCTGAGCGTATAACAGAGCTCCACAGCAATAATACTCCAAGTAATGTGGCTGAGTGTATAACAGAGCTCCACAGCAATAATACTCCAAGTAATGTGTCTGAGTGTATAACTGAGCTCCACAGCAATTATACTCCCAGCAATGTGTCTAGGTGTATAACAGAACTCCACAGCAATAATACTCCCAGTAGTGTCCCTGAGTGTATAACAGAGCTCCACAGCAATAATACTCCCAGTAGTGTCCCTGAGTGTATAACAGAGCCCCACAGCAATAATACTCCCAGTAGTGTCCCTGAGTGTATAACAGAGCTCCACAGCAATAATACTCCCAGTAATGTGTCAGAATGTATAACAGAGCTCCACAGCAATAATACTCCCAGTAATGTGTCTGAGTGTATAACAGTGTCCCACAGCAATAATACTCCCAGTAATGTGTCTGAGTGTATAACTGAGCTCCATAGCAATAATACTCCCAGTAATGTGTCTGAGTGTATAACAGAGCTCCACAGCAATAACACTCCCAGTAATGTGTCTGAGTGTACAACAGAGCTCCACAGCAATAACACTCCCAGTAATGCGTCTGAGTGTATAACAGAGCTCCACAGCAATAATACTCCCAGTAATGTGTCTGAGTGTATAACAGAGCTCCACAGCAATAATACTCCCAGTAATGTGTCTGAGTGTATAACAGAGCTCCACAGCAATAATACTCCCAGTAATGTGTCTGAGTGTATAACAGAGCTCCACAGTAATAACACTCCCAGTAATGTGTCTGAGTGTATAACAGAGCTCCACAGTAATAACACTCCCAGTAATGTGTCTAAATGTATCACAGAGCTCCACAGCAATAATACTCCCAGTAATGTGTCTGAGTGTATAACAGAGCTTCACAGCAATAATACTCCCAGTAATGTGTCTGAGTGTGTAACAGAGCTCCACAGCAATAATACTCCCAGTAATGTGTATGAGTGCATAACAGAGCTCCACAGTAATAATACTCCCAGTAATGTGTCTGAGTGTATAACAGAGCCCCACAGCAATAATACTCCCAGTAATGTGTCTGAGTGTATAACAGAGCTCCACAGCAATAATACTCCCAGTAATGTGTTTGAGTGTATAACAGAGCTCCACAGTAATAATACTCCCAGTAATGTGTCTGAGTGTATAACAGAGCCCCACAGCAATAATACTCCCAGTAATGTGTCTGAGTGTATAACAGAGCTCCACAGCAATAATACTCCCAGTAATGTGTCTGAGTGTATAACAGAGCTCCACATCAATAATACTCCCAGTGATGTGTCTGAGTGTATAGCAGAGCTCCACAGCAGTAATACTCCCAGTAATGTGTCTGAGTGTATAACAGAGCTCCACAGCAATAATACTCCCAGTAATGTGCCTGTGTGTATAACAGAGCTCCACAGCAATAATACTCCCAGTAATGTGTCTGAGTGTATAACAGAGCCCCACAGCAATAATACTCCCAGTAATGTGTCTGAGTGTATAACAGAGCTCCACAGCAATAATACTCCCAGTAATGTGTCTGAGTGTATAACAGAGCTCCACATCAATAATACTCCCAGTAATGTGTCTGAGTGTATAACAGAGCTCCACAGTAATAACACTCCCAGTAATGTGTCTGAGTGTATAACAGAGCTCAACAGTAATAACACTCCCAGTAATGTGTCTAAATGTATCACAGAGCTCCACAGCAATAATACTCCCAGTAATGTGTCTGAGTGTATAACAGAGCTCCACAGCAATAATACTCCCAGTAATGTGTCTGAGTGTGTAACAGAGCTCCACAGCAATAATACTCCCAGTAATGTGTCTGAGTGTATAACAGAGCTCCACATCAATAATACTCCCAGTGATGTGTCTGAGTGTATAGCAGAGCTCCACAGCAGTAATATTCCCAGTAATGTGTCTGAGTGTATAACAGAGCTCCACAGCAATAATACTCCCAGTAATGTGCCTGTGTGTATAACAGAGCTCCACAGCAATAATACTCCCAGTAATGTGTCTGAGTGTATAACAGAGCTCCACAGTAATAATACTCCCAGTAATGTGTCTGAGTGTATAACAGAGCCCCACAGTAATAATACTCCCAGTAATGTGTCTGAGTGTATAACAGAGCTCCACAGTATAACACTCCCAGTAATGTGTCTGAGTGTATAACAGAGCTCCACAGTAATAATACTCCCAGTAATGTGTCTGAGTGTATAACAGAGCTCCACAGCAATAATACTCCCAGTAATGTGTCTGAGTGTATAACAGAGCCCCACAGTAATAACACTCCCAGTAATGTGTCTGAGTGTATAACAGAGCTCCACAGTAATAATACTCCCAGTAATGTGTCTGAGTGCATAACAGAGCTCCACAGCAATAACACTCCCAGTAATGTGTCTGAGTGTATAACAGAGCTCCACATCAATAAAACTCCCAGTAATGTGTCTGAGTGTATAACAGAGCTCCACAGTAATAACACTCCCAGTAATGTGTCTGAGTGTATAACAGAGCTCCACAGTAATAATACTCCCAGTAATGTGTTTGAGTGTATAACAGAGCTCCACAGCAATAAAACTCCCAGTAATGTGTCTGAGTGTATAACAGAGCTCCACAGTAATAATACTCCCAGTAATGTGTCTGAGTGTATAACAGAGCTCCACGGCAATAATACTCCCAGTAATGTGTCTAAATGTATCACAGAGCTCCACAGCAATAATACTTCCAGTAATGTGTCTGAGTGTATAA
This sequence comes from Pelobates fuscus, assembly GCF_036172605.1. Lineage (NCBI taxonomy): Eukaryota > Metazoa > Chordata > Amphibia > Anura > Pelobatidae > Pelobates > Pelobates fuscus. The sequence continues at coordinate 309,021,427 of NC_086322.1, forward strand.
CAGAGCTCCACAGTAATAATACTCCCAGTAATGTGTCTGAGTGTATAACAGAGCTCCACAGTAATAACACTCCCAGTAATGTGTCTGAGTGTATAACAGAGCTCCACAACAATAATACTCCCAGTAATGTGTCTGAGTGTATAACAGAGCTCCACAGTAATAACACTCCCAGTAATGTGTCTAAATGTATCACAGAGCTCCACAGCAATAATACTCCCAGTAATGTGTCTGAGTGTATAACAGAGCTCCACAGCGATAATACTCCCAGTAATGTGTCCGAGTGTATAACAGAGCTCCACAGCAATAATACTCCCAGTAATGTGTCTGAGTGTATAACAGAGCTCCACATCAATAATACTCCCAGTGATGTGTCTGAGTGTATAGCAGAGCTCCACAGCAGTAATACTCCCAGTAATGTGTCTGAGTGTATAACAGAGCTCCACAGCAATAATACTCCCAGTAATGTGCCTGTGTGTATAACAGAGCTACACAGCAATAATACTCCCAGTAATGTGTCTGAGTGTATAACAGAGCCCCACAGTAATAATACTCCCAGTAATGTGTCTGAGTGTATAACAGAGCTCCACAGCAATAATACTCCCAGTAATGTGTCTGAGTGTATAACAGAGCTCCACAGTAATAATACTCCCAGTAATGTGTCTGAGTGTATAACAGAGCTCCACAGCAATAATACTCCCAGTAATGTGTCTAAATGTATCACAGAGCTCCACAGCAATAATACTCCCAGTAATGTGTCTGAGTGTATAACAGAGCTCCACAGTAATAATACTCCCAGTAATGTGTCTGAGTGTATAACAGAGCTCCACAGTAATAACACTCCCAGTAATGTGTCTGAGTGTATAACAGAGCTCCACAACAATAATACTCCCAGTAATGTGTCTGAGTGTATAACAGAGCTCCACAGTAATAACACTCCCAGTAATGTGTCTAAATGTATCACAGAGCTCCACAGCAATAATACTCCCAGTAATGTGTCTGAGTGTATAACAGAGCTCCACAGCGATAATACTCCCAGTAATGTGTCCGACTGTATAACAGAGCTCCACAGCAATAATACTCCCAGTAATGTGTCCGAGTGTATAACAGAGCTCCACAGCAATAATACTCCCAGTAATGTGTCTGAGTGTATAACAGAGCTCCACAACAATAATACTCCCAATAATGTGTCTGAGTGTATAACAGAGCTCCACAGTAATAATACTCCCAGTAATGTGTCTGAGTGTATAACAGAGCTCCACAGCAATAATACTCCCAGTAATGTGTCTGAGTGTATAACAGAGCTCCACAGCAATAATACTCCCAGTAATGTGTCTGAGTGCATAACAGAGCTCCACAGCAATAATACTCCCAGTAATGTGTCTGAGTGTATAACAGAGCTCCCCAGCAATACTACTCCCAGTAATGTGTCCGAGTGTATAACAGAGCTCCACAGCAATAATACTCCCAGTAATGTGTCTGAGTGTATAACAGAGCTCCACAGCAATAATACTCCCAGTAATGTTTCTGAGTGTATAACAGAGCTCCACAACAATAATACTCCCAATAATGTGTCTGAGTGTATAACAGAGCTCCACAGTAATAATACTCCCAGTAATGTATCTGAGTGTATAACAAAGCTCCACAGCAATAATACTCCCAGTAATGTGTCTGAGTGTATAACAGAGCTCCACAGCAATAATACTCCCAGTAATGTGTCTAAGTGTATAACAGAGCTCCACAACAATAATACTCCCAATAATGTGTCTGAGTGTATAACAGAGCTCCACAGTAATAATACTCCCAGTAATGTGTCTGAGTGTATAACAGAGCTCCACAGCAATAATACTCCCAGTAATGTGTCCGAGTGTATAACAGAGCTCCACAGCAATAATACTCCCAGTAATGTGTCTGAGTGTATAACAGAGCTCCACAGCAATAATACTCCCAGTAATCTGTCTGAGTGTATAACAGAGCTCCATAGCAATAATACTCCCAGTAATGTGTCTGAATGTATAACAGAGCTCCACAGCAATAATACTCCCAGTAATGTGTCTGAGTGTATAACAGAGCTCGACAGCAATAATACTCCCAGTAATGTGTCTGAGTGTATAACAGAGCTCCACATCAATAATACTCCCAGTAATGTGTCTGAATGTGTAACAGAACTCCACAGCAATAATACTCCCAGTAATGTGTCTGAGCGTATAACAGAGCTTCACAGTAATAATACTCCCAGTAATGTGTCTGAGGGTACAACAGAGCTCCACAGCAATAATACTCCCAGTAATGTGTCTGAGCGTATAACAGAGCTCCACAGCAATAATACTCCAAGTAATGTGGCTGAGTGTATAACAGAGCTCCACAGCAATAATACTCCAAGTAATGTGTCTGAGTGTATAACTGAGCTCCACAGCAATAATACTCCCAGCAATGTGTCTAGGTGTATAACAGAACTCCACAGCAATAATACTCCCAGTAGTGTCCCTGAGTGTATAACAGAGCTCCACAGCAATAATACTCCCAGTAGTGTCCCTGAGTGTATAACAGAGCCCCACAGCAATAATACTCCCAGTAGTGTCCCTGAGTGTATAACAGAGCTCCACAGCAATAATACTCCCAGTAATGTGTCAGAATGTATAACAGAGCTCCACAGCAATAATACTCCCAGTAATGTGTCTGAGTGTATAACAGTGTCCCACAGCAATAATACTCCCAGTAATGTGTCTGAGTGTATAACTGAGCTCCATAGCAATAATACTCCCAGTAATGTGTCTGAGTGTATAACAGAGCTCCACAGCAATAACACTCCCAGTAATGTGTCTGAGTGTACAACAGAGCTCCACAGCAATAACACTCCCAGTAATGCGTCTGAGTGTATAACTGAGCTCCACAGCAATAATACTCCCAGCAATGTGTCTAGGTGTATAACAGAGCACCACAGCAATAATACTCCCAGTAATGTGTCTGAGTGTATAACAGAGCTCCACAGCAATAATACTCCCAGTAATGTGTCAGAATGTATAACAGAGCTCCACAGCAATAATACTCCCAGTAATGTGTCTGAGTGTATAACAGTGTCCCACAGCAATAATACTCCCAGTAATGTGTCTGAGTGTATAACTGAGCTCCATAGCAATAATACTCCCAGTAATGTGTCTGAGTGTATAACAGAGCTCCACAGCAATAACACTCCCAGTAATGTGTCTGAGTGTACAACAGAGCTCCACAGCAATAACACTCCCAGTAATGTGTCTGAGTGTACAACAGAGCTCCACAGCAATAACACTCTCAGTAATGTGTCTGAGTGTATAACAAAGCCCCACAGCAATAACACTCCCAGTAATGCGTCTGAGTGTATAACTGAGCTCCACAGCAATAATACTCCCAGCAATGTGTCTAGGTGTATAACAGAGCACCACAGCAATAATACTCCCAGTAATGTGTCTGAGTGTATAACAGAGCTCCACAGCAATAATACTCCCAGTAATGTGTCTGAATGTATAACAGAGCTCCACAGCAATAATACTCCCAGTAATACTCCCAGTTTAGAAATCAGTCTGTGGATAGATACATTGTTCTTGTTAGGTATTGCATTTTTTTTTAGATGTTATTAATGTCACCTATAATTTCTCAGAGCAGCCTTGCTTCTGGCCATACATCCAGCCACACCTCACAATTGAATGGGAATTCAATATTGTTAGGAGGTTTGTAATATTGTTGGGGGGGGCATGCAATATTATTAGGAGATATGCAATATTATTAGAAGGTATGCAATATTGTTAGGAGGTATGTAATATTGTTAGGAGGTATAAAATAATAGAAGATATGCAACATTATTAGGAGATATGCAATATTATTAGAAGGTATGCAATATTGTTAGGCGGTATGTAATATTGTTAGGAGGTATAAAATAATAGAAGATATGCAATATTATTAGGAGGTAAGCAATATTATTAAGAGGTAAGCAATATTGCTAGGAAGTATGCAATAATGTAAGGAGGTATGCAATATTGTTGGGAGTTATGCAGTATTGTAAGGAGGTATGCAATATTGTTGGGGGGTATGCAGTACTATTAGGAGGTAAGCAATATTGTAAGGAGATATGCAATATTGTTGGGAGGTATGCAATATTGTAAGGAGGTATGCAATAGTGTTGCGAGGTATGCAATATTGTAAGGAGGTATGCAATATTGTTGGGAGGTAAGCAATATTGTAAGGAGGTATGCAATATTGCTAGGAAGTATGCAATAATGTAAGGAGGTATGCATTATTGTTGAGAGGTATGCAATATTGCAAGAAGGTATGCAATATTGTTGGGTTGTATGCAATATTGTAAGGAGGTATGCAATATTGTTGAGAGGTATGCAATATTGTTGGGAGTTATGCAGTATTGTAAGGAGGTATGCAATATTGTTGGGGGGTATGCAGTACTATTAGGAGGTAAGCAATATTGTAAGGAGATATGCAATATTGTTGGGAGGTATGCAATATTGTAAGGAGGTATGCAATAGTGTTGCGAGGTATGCAATATTGTAAGGAGGTATGCAATATTGTTGGGAGGTAAGCAATATTGTAAGGAGGTATGCAATATTGCTAGGAAGTATGCAATAATGTAAGGAGGTATGCATTATTGTTGAGAGGTATGCAATATTGCAAGAAGGTATGCAATATTGTTGGGTTGTATGCAATATTGTAAGGAGGTATGCAATATTGTTGAGAGGTATGCAATATTGTTGGGAGGTATGCAATATTGTTGAGAGGTATGTAATATTATTAGGAGGTATGCAATATTGCTTGGGGGCATGTAATATTGCTAGGAGGTATGCAATATTGCTGGGAGGTATGCAATTTTGTAAGGAGATATGCAGTATTATTAGGAGGTATACAATATTGTAAGGAGGTATACAATATTATTAGGAGGTATGCAATATTGTAAGGAAGTATGCAATATTATTAGGAGGTATGCAATATTATCAGGAGGTATGCAATATTGTAAGGAGGTATGCAATATTATTAGGAAGTATGCAATATTGTAAGGAAGTATGCAATATTATTAGGAGGTATGCAATATTGTAAGGAAGTATGCAATATTATTAGGGGGCATGCAATATTATCAGGAGGTATGCAATATTGTAAGGAGGTATGCAATAGTATTAGGAAGTATGCAATATTGTAAGGAAGTATGCAATATTATTAGGGGGTATGCAATATTGTAAGGAAGTATGCAATATTATTAGGAGGTATGCAATATTATCAGGAGGTATGCAATATTGTAAGGAGGTATGCAATATTATTAGGAATTATGCAATATTGTAAGGAAGTATGCAATATTATTAGGAGGTATGCAATATTGTAAGGAAGTATGCAATATTATCAGGAGGTATGCAATATTATCAGGAGGTATGCAATATTGTAAGGAGGTATGCAATATTATTAGGAAGTATGCAATATTGTAAGGAAGTATGCAATATTATTAGGAGGTATGCAATATTGTAAGGAAGTATGCAATATTATTAGGAGGTATGCAATATTATCAGGAGGTATGCAATATTGTAAGGAGGTATGCAATATTATTAGGAAGTATGCAATATTGTAAGGAAGTATGCAATATTATTAGGAGGTATGCAATATTGTAAGGAAGTATGCAATATTGTAAGGAAGTATGCAATATTATTAGGGGGTATGCAATATTGTAAGGAAGTATGCAATATTATTAGGAGGTATGCAATATTATCAGGAGGTATGCAATATTGTAAGGAGGTATGCAATATTATTAGGAATTATGCAATATTGTAAGGAAGTATGCAATATTATTAGGAGGTATGCAATATTGTAAGGAAGTATGCAATATTATCAGGAGGTATGCAATATTATCAGGAGGTATGCAATATTGTAAGGAGGTATGCAATATTATTAGGAAGTATGCAATATTGTAAGGAAGTATGCAATATTATTAGGAGGTATGCAATATTGCTAGGAGGTATACAATATTATCAGGAGGTATGCAATATTATTAGGAGGTATGCAATATTGCTAGGCGGCATGAAATAATGCTTTCTGACCTACAATTAATTTCCAAGATCAGGAAATAGATCTGCACTCCAGAAAGGTGCAACAATCTGTTTCTGGAACCTTCAAAATATTTGTATTCACTCTCCCATCCTCCTTGTCCCAGGATAATTTATATCTCTCCAGGTGTCTGCAATCCTCCATTATGACCTCTGTAATTAAATAGCTATTTAATTAGTATTCGCATTTACCCCAAATTACCTGTTATCAACTTTAAATTCCCCTTCAACCTCTTTTCTCTTTTTCAATTATAAGTTCATAATCCGTATGTATAGACATGCTATACTTGCACAATCTTAAATGGTTACTCCAAGCACCATCACCACTTCAGTGATTACAAGTGGTCATGGTGTCAGGAGTCTAGATGTGCAGGAATTCAGTATGAAACACTGCCCACATAGAATGCAACCTCATTGCTGCCAAAGGTTTAGGTCAATTTCTCACTTTATCATTGGGGCATCGTTAGCCAGACCAGAAACATAGCTCTGAGCTGTCAAACAGCACACAAACAGCACCCTCACACACAGCACACTAAAAGCACCCTCACAAACACACGACACCCACACAAAACACCCTCACACACACACACAGCACCCTCACACACACACATCACCCTCACACAGCACATTTACATGACCCTAACAAACACACACACACAAACACCTTCACACACACACACAGCACACTACCAGCACCCTCTCACACAGCACACAAACAGAACCCTCACACACAAACAGCACCCTCACACACAGCACACTAACAGCACCCTCTCACACAGCACACAAACAGAACCCTCACACACAAACAGCACCCTCACACACAATACACTAACAGCACCCTCACAAACACACACACAAACACCCTCACACACGCACAGCACACTACCTGCACCCTCACACACACATCACACTACCAGCACCCTCACACACAGCACCCTTACACACACACACACACAGCACCCTCACACCACCCTCACACAGCACACACACACACAGCAGTGTACGTATGTGTGCATAGGCGTGCGCACAGGGTGTCCGGGTGTGCCTGGGCACACCGTAATCCCCGCGGCACGCCTATGGATTGAGACCGGCAGGGGAGATCTCCCCTGTCGGCTCATGCAGCGCCGGTGCTATCCTAGCACCGGCTCTGCTCTCAGCCTCTATGGGCCGGCAGCTCCATCGGGTTCCTCTCGCAAGGTTGGAGCGTTGCCGTGGCAACGCTCAGATCTCGCGAGAGTGAACTCTAGCCCCGCAGGCTGTGCATGCCTATGGCTACAATAATGAGCTGTAGTGGTCATGGTCAGGGCCGGCCTTAGGCCTTTAGACGCCCTGTGCAAAAAATCTTCACAGCGCCCCCCTGTCATCCATGTATGATGTAATGTTTGTGTTGTCTGTGTATGTGATAGTAGGTGTGATGACTGTGTGTGATATGTATGCTATGTATTAACAGTGTGTGATATGCATTATGTATTATATGTATTGGTTGTATGTGACACACACACACAGAGAGTCAGACGGCCATACACACACAGGAAGACACCCACACATACAGAGGCAGACAATAACGCACACACACACACACACACACACACAAGCAGACAGTCATACACAGAGACACACACACACAGGCAGATAGGCAGACAGTCACACACACAAACACACAGACACACAGAGGCAGACAGTCATACACACAGACACACACACAGAGGCAGACAGTCATACACACAGACACACACACAGTCATAAACACAGACACACACAGTCATACACACACACACACACACAGGCAGACAGTCACACACACACACAGGCAGACAGTCATACACACAGACACACACACAGTCATACACACAGACACACATAGTCATCCACACAGGCAGACAGTCACACACACACACACACACACACACACAGGCAGGCATTCACACACACACACAAGCAGACAGTCACACACACACACACACACAGGCAGACAGTCACACTCACACTGACAATCACACAGTTACCTGTGGAGTTCATTGTGGAGGCAGTGCAGCTCCTGGGGAATGTTTGGTGGGGAAGCAGGGACTCCTTCCTGCTTCCCCTGCAGCAGTTTTCAGGCACGTTTAGCTCCGCCCCCACCGCACGGTAAGCTCCGCCCCACCACAATTTTTTTTTTTACTTTTTATTCCGGCCAGCCATGTGTGAGCTGTGTCGGCCGCAGGGTGCCCCCTGCTCCATGGAGCCCTATGCGGCCGCACAGCTCGCACACCCTTAAGGCCGGCCCTGGTCATGGTGATTGGAGTATTCCTTTAAGCTCACATACAGGGTCCTCTGTCCTCTTTCAATGGGTGTGTCTGTTGTATTGCCTTTTAATTCTAATTGTACAGGATTAAGGGACATGTAGGTGTTATTTTATATCTACTAAATAATAGTAAAATATGCATGTTCATGTTTTACATTAATTGCTTATTTTTACAACAACAACAACAAAATCACCTTTTTAATCAGCGTTATATGAATCTGTATATCACAAGGTCCATTAACGTTTGTCTCTTTCTCAATCCCCACCACCCGATGAGTAATCGAAAGAACATAGGATTAATGCAACATGTTTCTTCCACTGTCTTTAAGACTTGGAGATTTGTTTCCCTATGTCGTGCAATTCGTCCGAATTTGTGCCGATCGGGTGATCATATTCTCTGTGCCGAAATATAGCCAAATCACAAACCAAACTAATAAAATTAATTATTCGTGATTCTGAATTGCACATGTGGCACCAATGTGGAAAAGAGATGATTCGTGGGAAATAATATAGATGACGGACTGGGGATGGCTACTAAATGTTTATTTTATTTACAGATCAAAAGAGAAGTGACAAAAGGAGGTGCAAGAAGCAGAACAAAAAAAATAATATATATATATATATGTATATGTTTAATAAATATTTAATAAATATATGAATTCAATTAAATATATAAATATATAATATATTAATAAATCGTTTTTACTACCTCTACTCTTTCTCCTTCTTTTGGTATCTTTTTTCACTTGATTTGAGAACCAAATAGCGTCATATGGCAATATACTGATTGGTCGATTTTTGCGCCTTTTTTGGTTCGTATGATTCTGTTTCCCAAATATATTTTCATTAACAAAACTGCCACATGATGACATATTGATGAAAACAAATGGTTTTGACTGTGTTGGAATCTCATTGAAATTAACAAAAAAGAAAATGTGAATGGAAATCTTTGGCAAATTGTGAAAAAGCTAGAGCCTCAAACCACATCCTCCTGCCACATTCTCAAAAAGATCTGTGTAGGATCTTGGGGTCTTGTGGGATCTTCCCATTTTGTACTTTCTCATATGTGCAAGAGTGCACCACAACCATGTGCGTAGGTAGCGAGTATTGTGTATGGGCATAACCCATACCCAACGGCTAAACCCCAACCACTTACTTGCCTGAAATAATCAAACAACAGACTTACTTGGAGAAACTAGGCCACAGCTTTATTAATTATATAAATATTGTGACAGACCTCTCTGTCTCTGGATTACTTTTATTGTACATTGGTTCATCTGTTTGTTCGGTTATTGCCCTGTCCGTACAGCCCCTATGTTAAATTCCCCTTTTCCCGAAAGAACTACCAAATGGTCGGCCACCCAGCAAGGAATTGTGCTGCTTGTTAACCTCTTGGCCTCATTAAAACGTTGTGGTTAATCGCAGACACTTTCTACTGTCAAATGGTCGGCTGGGTGGTCATCATTCGTATGAATGAACACGTGGCGGCGGCCATCTTGGACATTCGAACGCCCAGCTGTGTTCGTCAACAAATCTATGGAACTAAAAATGGACACCATTTTCATACGAACACTGCTGAAGTCACCGACCCACCTTCATCCTTTTCATCGGTTCATACGAATGCCGTGCCGTTCGGTAATTGGATTATACAAACAGAGCCACCCCAGATAGCCATCCCATGGAGCTCATTCGTATGATGAATAGACTATGTGAAAGACTTTAGCTCCATGGCGATTGAACTGTGTGTATGGGATCTGAGTGCTATTCTGTGATATTGTGCGCTCAGATCTAAGCTATCTGGGGATACGTTAAATATGGGGATTCTGTTCAGTAGTTTGGGAATTGTATATTTTTCATATTTTTATTGTTGCTATAAAATGGAGGTTATGCTCCATCCTGGTAGGTAATTGAGTTACTTCTAGCACTTAACCCAATTACCTCCAGGATAGAGAGATGGGAACTGTAATGCTCATGTGGGAATGTTTATACCTGTATGTATTCTGATTGGTTATTACAGAAACTTGTCCCAGTTTTCTACCAGGTCGCCTAGGGGAGTATCCCCTGGTGGAAGACCTGCATAAAAGCCGGGCATGTAGCCCACCTTAAACAGATTCCTGCTTGACCCTCAATACAGAGCCTCATCTCGTACTTGGGGGAATTATTCGTGTATTTTCCTGTTCGGCGGTTTGGAGTGTTTGGTAGCTGACTTCTTATTCGGGAAGGGAACGTCTTTGGCGGCTTTAACCCCTCTAAACTCGGGGTGCCGTTACAAATATGTATAAATCTTTAAACTTCAACTTTATAACACAAAACATCCTATATACATAATTCACTCAGTAAATATATCCATCACTGAGAACCACCTTGCCAACCAAAACATTCACTTGGGTGCCTGCCCCTCCCCTCTTGATCCAACCAGCTCTTTCCTGGGCCTTCCATTCTCGTAATGCTAACCACTAGTCGATTATTGACTCAGTGGGCACATCTGTTATCCACAACTGAACCTGAGGTCAGAGGAGGGACAGCCCTGCCCATCCACTTTCCATGAACCACTGGTCCAACCCCCAATTGACAAGGGACATGTACTGCCATGCTGTGACGAGTAACAACAAAGACAACAAACAAAAATAAGAAACAAAAAAGTGGAGGGAGGGTGGGAAACTGTTACCACTTGATAATTAAGATGGCTGCTTATCCTGTAAAATGCCCACCTATATATACTATCCCACCTCTTTGCCCCTAATTCTCCTCCCACCATTCCAAAGACCTCCTTACCATTGTATCTATACACTCCCCCTCACACTCACATGTCCCTGTTCTGTCTGGACCTTGCCTGACTCCTCAGGGTCTTGACTCTTGGCTGCTTCATATGCCAAGTGCTGAAGATGACCTGATGGAGGTGGTTTCAGGTAAGACATACATCACTAAGGATTCTCAAATGATAGGAAGACCTGATAAATGAGAGTGCATTTCCCTTTACTTTATTCTGTGTATAAATGTCTCTGTATGTGAATATGTGTCTGCGTATATGTACGTGTGTTTATCACAGTTATTGGAATAGCAGGGAGCAATCTATCATGTTACATAAAAAAGAATTATATATATTGAAAAGTGACTTTCTAACTTACTAATATAAATTAATGCAACCTTTTTGAAATGATGACAAATTGTACAGAGAGTTTTCTCAATCTCTAGCAGCAGCACTTTAATACCACCATTATTTTTTTTTCCTTGTGGCGACTCCAAGATTAAGATTTAATTGAGGCATCTCATCAGTGCTGTAGTAAAATGCTAATTACCGTCCTTTCCTTTCTTGTTATAATGTCCCCGTATGTATTTTCATAACAGATTTAATGTACCAAGTCTGAAAACAGTTGGCGTATATGTCTGCCAAGTTGAGATCACAATTCTATGCTAAAAAGGAGCATATGTTGCTGTAAAAGCCTCAGATCTGACGATAATGTTTATTCTGCCGTTCATCCAAACAAGTAAAATAAACATGTGCGGTGAGAATGCTCGAGACTGCCGGAGTATTCATTCTTTTCTTTCTTTCTTTCTTTCTTTCTTTCTTTCTTTCTTTCTTTCTTTCTTTCTTTCTTTTTTTTTTAAAGAATGATTGAGTTTTAACAAGAGCTCTGCAGGGATGCAACAAACAATGGTTGTAGTTAAAAGTCAGGTATAGCCTTACAGATAGGGTGCCATCTTGAGGATACATAGGGAACTGCTGAACCTGACTTGTCTAGTGAGTATGGGCATCATTAGACTTCCTGAGAACTATTTTACAGGTTGTTGAACCTGTTGTTTGACCAACATCCCACATGCAACAACCTGATCAACTCTATGCGAAGGAGATGTGTTGCACTGTGTGAAGCAAATGGTAGTCACACCAGATGCTGACTGGTTTTCGGATTCCCCAATACAGTAAAACTGCACATTTTAGAGTGGCCTTTTATTGTGGCCAGCCTAAGGCACACCTGTGCAATAATCATGCTGTCTAATCAGAATTTGGATATGCCACACCTGTGAGGTGGATGGATTATCTCGGAAAAGGAGAAGTGCTCACTAACACAAATTTAGACAGATTTGTAAACAATATTTGAGAGATATAGGCCTTTTGTGTTCCTTTGAAAAAGTCTTAGATCTTTGAGTTCAGCTCATGAAAAATGGGGGCAAAAATTGTACATACGTTATATGAAGCCCTCATGGGACTCATCTGGTAAAGCAGGTTTTCTTTTGTTTAATTATCCTAATCAGGGGTTGGTGGTGGTTGGCCCAATGCACTTGTTAGCTCTATTACAGTTCTACTGCACTAAACTATCAATTGTTGTGGTCTATGTTGCAAAATTGGAAGTTCTTCAAACTGTTTTTTTTTTGCCTTCTTTTGGATCAACAGAAAAAAAAACAAATGTGAGGAAGCCTGAACTTGATGGACGCAAGTTTCTTTTCAGCTATGTAACTATGTATGTAAATACTGTTCATCATATATTCTTGTTAATACTGATCCTAATTACGTACAACAGTTCTGGTTCTCCAATATTGCTACTCTTCTGGTTCTCCACCTATTCTACTCTCAGTTACATTTTCCATATTTAGGTTGGTTTTATCAACTTGACCCTCGCTAAGTTCAACACTTGTCTACGTTCATCACTTATCTGTCTCTGGGCTATCTTATTATTTTTCAGGCAACATCGGCTTACGTATCCATCAATTACCTGCCAACAAGTGTGGTTATGTGAAAGGTTCACAATTCACATACTTTCAAGAGGTTCATCATTATTAGAATTTTAAGATATGTCTCAATGCTAATAGTTTAAGTTTCACGTTTTATGCTGTTAATTATACCCATGACAACTGGTTTAGTCTAATTGCTTATACTAATCTTCTTGTTCTATAGTGTTACCCCAGTCAGCTACTGTTTTAACCCCTCAATTGTTTCCATGGTATATATTGGTTTTGTCACTTATATGTTTACAACGAATTACCTTAGCCATCTATGTCTCATGTGTAAGGCAGATTCCAGACTTTGAACGTATATGGTATTCCTTCCATTCCATAATATGTTATAAGGTAGTTCAAGTTGGACCCTTAGTGGTCTCCCAGTGATTGCTGTCCCCTAAGTCTCTCCGTTCATTACTATTTCATGTCACAGGTAGTTCAATCGACCAAGGATCACCCAGCCTTATCACTCCTATTGCGGCACACACCAAAAACTACTTTTTTTCTTGCTTCAACCAAATTCATGGGCCGACAATAGGCCTGGCTCTTTATGCTTAACACATGCATGGATACATTCAAACCGTTTTTCCTTTAATTACGATACATGCTCATTTACGCCCTTTGTTTACGTATCTCTGGCTAAGTATTAGCATCATTATACTTTTTGCCACTTTAAACTTAATTATTTCACAAACCATCAATATATTTCTTATTCATGCATTATGTAGAACATTAATAAAGAAGACTAGGCCTTAACCATCCATTATTCTAGTGGGGCGGCATCTATGGCTTCAAGCAGATTCATACCAGTACACATAATTAAAACATCAGATCACTGAAGTCCTCGGCCTATCACGGTACATTCCACAACCAGTATAGGAATTCCATAAAGCCTTATAAAAATAACCTTGTATATAAGTATGTATGTTAATTGTTGATTGTCTTAGATATTTTACCATATCTCTCCTTTTTGCCCTCTTTATTTTACAGGCCTACCAAGCATCGTTGGTTCCAGCACACCACAACCAACTTTTTCCATTCTGTATTACTCTATTCCTATTTTTCTCCCTTTCACTCTATACGGCCTTTGTGACCCGAACGGGTCGAAACTGCGATCAAACCACATGTAAATTCCTATATGGATTAAATAACAATTTATTAATTGAAGACCGCAGAGTGCATCTCTTCTTATTGTGCTTTATATATTTCGAAAGTGGGATTGCACCAGGGCAAGAATCTTCTACTTTTATATGAGAAGAAAGGGTGAGTGCCAAGCCATCTATCTGTATATATAAAAAAATAATATATATATATGTATATATATAGGAAACATGGGGGGATGGTTGCACTCACCTAAACATGCTTAAATGGGGTGCTGCTGGGGGCCATATTATACAATAAACAATACACAAGATCCAGCGCACTCTCCTATCTACTATATATATATATATATATATATATATATATATATATATATTTGTGGTCACGGCATAAAGCCATAGTATCAGTAACATAAGACAAACATAGAATGGAAAAGTCAGTTGTGGTGTGCCGGAACTGACGAGGAAGTAGGCCTGAAATAAAAGAGGGCAAAAGATATAAAGCAGTTTATTCATCCTACAAAACCCAACATAGCATATTACATATTCATATTGAATGTTAGGCGTACTTCTTGTATTGGCTGAGGGATGTATCTGGTGTACGCCGTGGATTTCCATCGGCCTAAAATTTTAATGATGTGAGCTGGGATATTCTTTTTAGAAGCGGTAGTGGCGGCTCCTATTCTAAATGAGTGACCAGAGAAGTTGGCCGGGTCCAACCCTAACCGGGCCAACAACATCCTAACATACACCATGAACTTACTCGTAGTGAGCTTTATCCCGTATAAGGACAGGAGTGGTTGTGTAGGAGCCATAGTACAGAAGGCCAGAAAATTGTCGAAAACTTCCACCGGACACCATTTATTACTAGTGGGGTAATAGGTGATAGTGACCGTCTGTCCTTTGGCGCTAGTTTTGGTGTGGTGTAGGGATAACAGATAGTGATCTTGCACCTTCACCAGATTCGACCTAGCGATGAAGTTGGGTGAGTTATAGTTAGTAGTGGTGAACTCTTTGGGCCGAAGAAAACCGTAAAAGGCTAACTAGATGGCTGTTTTAATTATACGATTAGTATGTGATTCGAAAGGTGAGGTGTCTAGTAGATTTGACAGTGACTGAAACAATAGATCGTGGATGGGTAGTCGGGATGGTGAGGGTATAGGAGTGGAGTCTTTAATACCTTTAAGTATGGCTTTGACTTGGTAGGATGACAGAAAGCGTTGTCTGTTAGGCCAAGTGGTGAGGATGTGATGTTGAATACCCATGACATACAACTTAATTGTATTGAATGATAGTGTTAGGTGAAGGTGGCAAAAAGAAATGAACGCAACAATAGTTTCCATGGCAAACTGGTCAGTGATAATAAAGTCCAGCAAGAATGTATTGAAAACGCGAAAAGCCCTGCCATACTCCTTCCTGGTGTTATCAGAAAGACCGAGTTGCAAGAGTTGTCTCCCATGATAGAGCAGTTCTTTTAGTCCCAAACCATCTCCTGCCACTGCGGTACCGGAGTTGGTATCAGGGTAGCCGTTGGTAGCGCTGCCCGGAACTCCTGAAACCGAGACCGTGATAAGTGGTCAGCCGCAATATTGAGAACCCCTGGCACATGAATGCAAGTTAAAAGAAAACTGTGTTTTGCAGCTAACCATGTGAGAGTCCTCATAAACCGCATGGTGGCCAGGGAAGAGGAACGTCCTTTGTTTACAATATGGCACGTTGCCATGTTGTCCGAGAAGCAACGCACCGTATTCCCAGACCAGCCAGCTCCCCACCTAACTGCTGCTGCTACAATTGGATAGAACTCAAACAAGGCTGAAGTGTCCTTGAACTTGGGGATCTCTGTATTTTCCCCCGGCCATTTACCCCACATCCACTCATTGCCACAAATAGCGGCAAAACCTGAAGTGGCAGCGGCGTCCGTCCAGACTGACACCGAATTCTCTGACCATACCGGGATTAAAATGCTTCTCCCATTCCAATTGAGCAAAAATTCCCTCTACATACATAAGTCAGCTGTGGCATACGTAATGCGGGAGGTATCAGTTTGCAACAGTGGAAAAAGGCTAAGCAATCGGGAAATGAATGCACTCCCTTGTGGAATAATTTTCATGGCGAAATTTAGCAAACCCAACAGGGATTGTAACTCTTTCCTTTTACATGAGCCACCTACTAGGTACAGGTCGATGGCCGCCAGGATATGTTCAATCTTCTCCCCGGGGAGGCTAGCCTGCATATGCACAGAGTCCAGCACTACCCCCAAGAAGTTGATGATCGTATCTGGACCTTCAGTCTTGTCGGTGAAATAGGTACTCTTACTTGTGTAAACAGTCGCGTTATTGACAGGAGGCTACTAGGAGGTACCAGGTTACTTTCTATGGTCAGGAAATCGTCCAGGTAATGTATGATGGCGGGGCATTTACAGATGTTAAGCAGCATCCAGCACAATGTCTCAGCAAATATATAGAAAATCCTAGGGCTGCTTTTAGAACCAAATGTGAGACGTGTGAAAAAATAATATGAATCATGCCACTTAACACCATGTCAATGCCAAAGGGATGGATGGCTAGGGAGTAACTTAAAAGCGCTTACAATATCCGTTTTACTCAGCCATGCCCCTACCCCGGCCGAGAGGATGGCAGTGACGGCATTATCTATGGTTGCATATTGGAGGGAAAATTCTTCTGATGGAATTAGCGAATTTAGACTTCGGGTAGGTGATGCTTATTCGAAGATTCGAAGATTTATTTGTGACCAGTCTTATTGGGTTAGTTCTCCATACCGTGAAGGGCGGGGAGTCGAAAGGACCTAATAAGAAACCTTGGTCAATTTCCTTCTGTAGTAGTAGGTCAATAGTGTCGGGGGCTACTAGGGCTGTCTGTAAGTTTTTACATTCCAGGATTCCCGTAGGCATGTGAATAATACCCGTGTGAAACCCCAAAGTAAACCCTGCTACCAAAAAATCAACGAGATGTTGTGATGGGTGACCACACAAAATCTCTTTCAGTAGGGAGACATTAAGAGACAATAAGTACTGCTTAGGATATAGTTTATTGGGGCACATTACTTTGGAGTGAGCCCTGAAACATTGGGAGCAGACATGCAGAAGTCTGCAGGCACTGTATCCGCAAGTGCCAGTGTTAAAATTGTTACACACTTGCGATTTCCCCTAGAACACAATAACACGGCCTAGCTCATATTTAAGCACCCTGCCTGTTCTCCCTGTGGGCACCACATTAGTAGGAGAAAATGCAGCATTCACCTCTGGAGAATTAGGGCACAGATTAGCAGTGTGGGAGTTGGACGAGCAAATGGCACAAGCTGGGGTTTTTAGGCCCGCAAAGTGTCGGCAAAACAGTCCCGTATCAAGCACACCCCAATCAGCTTGATAATTCAACTGAGATAGGGCGGCCGACGCCTTTGCGGAAAAAGCACGGTGGTAGTCGTAAAAAGACGTACCACCGTACTTGTGCCCCAAATCCACCAGCTTGTGGAGATAAAGGTCCAATTCTTCCCTCCTATCCGGATATACAGAGCATATCACATCTCTGTATATCCCGAAAGCCAATACAAATTCGGGAATAGATAGTTTCCTATGCAACCTAGGATCTCTGGACTTCAACACAACCGACACATCCCCATACGCATAGGTCTTATTTTCAAGGACATCCTGTGAGGCTATAAGAAGTGATACCAAATTGATATCCTTCCCCTCCAAGCAGGCACCATGTGTGCTGGGTTAATGATATGTGGGTCTTTCAGACCGGTTGGTATATTACCCGTTAGGGGGTCCAGGCGCACCGTAGCGACCGGATTGCCTAAAGCAGCAGATGACCGTTGATGGCTATCTGCATCCATCTTGTCGAGCTTGTCCGTAATACGACCCAAAGAGGTCAGGACTGAGGACAAAACCATATGCAGATCGGAAGACTGGCTGCCACTGGACCCTTCCCCCGCCCCTGAGTTATCAGTCTGTGTATTCATCAGGAATATTCATTTTTCTTAATTCGGCAGTGATCCTGGGAATAGTCCATGCCCTTAGTGATGTAGGGCTTGCGTTGTCGTCACCCCGGGATGGTGTGACCGATCTAGCCGGTGTACTTGGGATGGACAACTCTTCCCCGCCTTCAGGTACTTGTGACATGCTACAACATAAAAATAATAAGTTACCTGGGGTCCTACCCAACTGGCTGGTGTAACCTAATGCCAAGCGGTGAAAGTATTACTTAGTAACGTGGCAGGTGAGGCCCTACTAGTTGCCAAGTGGCTTTGAGAGGCACTATCTATGATTTGGCTTGTGTGGGGTATGTGGCCATTGGCATTATGGTGGGGTGATGGCCTCTCAGTGACTTGTAATAGAATAAGACAGAATGGACGTGATAAGTGAGGCCCTCTCTGTGCAACCAAGCGAGGCGGCTAGCTATGAATTGGCCCGAGGGAATGCCGTACCTCCGAAATGAGGATGGATGTTGGCCTCGCGGGACCACTACTTAAGGCGTAGAAGGCCAGAAAAACATACCAAGAGGCTCCTATGAGTGTGCCAGTATATCTATACCCGAAAGGGTAGGTAGGGAGGGAGAAATAATGATAAGGTGATACAGGCGATCTGTAGTAACCTACAAGAGTAATTTGCATTTGTAAGGGTAATAAATATGTACCCCTTAATCCCCAGCTATTCTGATACCTACCAGTAAATACGTCAAAAGTAGGGGACTGGAACCAAATACTCAAAAGAGCAAGGATGCCTATACCTAGTAATACAGAAAACACATAAGGACCCAAGTCTTGCGTGACCAATAAGGGATAAATTAATCATGATTACTGACCTATGTCAAGTGAAAAAGTTGGTAGATTAGCAGCCCACCGTGGAATTGCTGTTGAATACTGAAAACATAAGAGGTCCATAATCGTAAGAATGCTAAGCATTATAAGTGACCATATGTCCCGTATGTGTATTAATGATACTAAAATGGTGTATGTGTTAATTATAACCAAAGGTATACCGTATTATTAGAAAACAATGCTCCTTATGGCAGAATTTCCAGACATATATCCTACCAAAACCCATATGTGTCATAATTCCTGCTACAAAAATGCTCTGTAACATGTAATTGTTCCAGCCGTGTATCAACATATGCCTAAAATATGCTATGGTAAAACCTAAATCAGAAAATGCATTAAATGCCACATGTCATAACCAGTGGCGTACACACAACCCATGGGGCCCCGGTGCGAAAACTGATCCGTGGGCCCCCCCGCGCGCGCGCTTACTCTGCGCGGGCTGGGGCTGCAACACATGGCGGCGGGCACCTGGTCGCAGGGCTGCGACCCCTGCGACCACGGTATGTACACCAGTGCATGCATAAACACATACACTTAAAGGACCACTACAGACACCCAGATCACATCAGCTCAATTAAGTGGTCTGGGTGCCAGGTCTCTCTAGTTTTAACCCTGCAGCTGAAAACATAGCAGTTTCAGAGAAACTGCTATGTTTCACTGAGGGTTAATACAGCCTCTAGTGGCTGTCTCATTGACAGCCGCTAGAGGATTTTCTGCGATTCTCACTGTGAAAATCACAGTGAGAAGACGCTGAACGTCCATAGGAAAGCATTGAGTAATGCTTTCCTATGGGCGGTTTGAATGCGCGCGTGGCTCTTGCCACGCATGCGCATTCGGAGCTGAGAGGCGGATCGGGGCGGAGAGATCCCCAGCGCCAAGGGAGTCCGGCGCTGGAGAAAGGTAAGTGCTTAAGACACACACGCACACATTAACTGACAGACACACACTCAGTGACATACATACACACTCAGTGACAAACATACATACACACTCACTAACAGACGCACACAGACACACTCTAACACACACACTAACACTAACACACACACACTAACACACACACACTCTAACACTAACACACACAGACTCTAACACACGCTCACACACACTCTAACACTAACACACACTAGCACACACACACTCACTAACATACACTCATTCACACACCCACTAACACACTCACACACACACTCACTAACATACACTCACACACACTAACACACACTCACTAACATACACTCACACTAACACACACTCACTAACATACACTCACACTAACACACACTCACTAACATACACTTACACACACACTAACACACTCACTAACATACACTCACACTAAGATACACTCACACTAACACACACTCACTAACATACACTCACTAACATACACTCACACTAACATACACTCACACTAACATACATGTATTTTTTTTATGTATTTTTTTATTTAATCCCCCCAGCCTCTTTACCTGTGGGAGAGCTGAGGGGATTCCCTGGGGTCCAGTGGTGTCACCCGGCTGGCGGGCGCGCGAGGGAGCACTGTCCCCTGAGTGCTCCCTCTTCAGCTCCCTCGCGCGCCGTGTACTGATACTGGAGCCGGAAGATGACCCGCCAGCCGGGTGACAGCAGGGCCAGCCTCGGGGGGCCCTGAGGTGGCCGGCTCTCGGGCCCCCCAGGAGAAGAGGCTGGCCACAGTGGCTACATACCGGGTACATACCGGGTACATACTGGTATGTACGCCACTGGTCATAACCTATACAACCAACAGGGGTAGTGGAACCATAATTTAAGAGCAAACAGTAATAAAAACCAGCCACCAGAGGTCGCCCTAGTGCCTGTAACAAGTTTTTTAACCTCTAATTAAAAGAGTTTCGGCAAACGAACGGTCATAAACATGACCAGAATGTAACAAATTTTACGCACGAAATAAACATATGAACATAGACAAGTACCATATAACAGCCGTAACCGAATGCCGTTTATTCGAATGATTAAGTACTGAACTGCTACCATACGTGTAATCGTCGTATAGTGATGACGAAAAACCGGCCGTGCCGAAAATTGCGACGGCCGTGTAACTTAAGATTTTGCCGCACAACCAAACCCCGCGACCGCCTGGCCTAACGGTGAAAGCCAGCCAGCAGAACCCGGAGGGGACAGGACCCTGGAAGCCGACCACGGAGACACAGGTAAGCAGAATGGCGTCAGGAAAGACCGGAAGTGACGATCTCTCTCCACCAACTCGCCAGACCTAACAGGTAATGAGGGAAGGGCTGGTGCTCCTTAAGAAGGGGAACCAAGCCCCATTACACAACTTCAGGCCACGCCTTCCATATATATATATATATATATACATTATTGTACAATGGCATGAGCACTTCCCTCTTTCTACTGCTAATACCTCTCCCTATACAACCAAGCATTCTGCTAGCATTTCCTGCTGCTCTATTACATTGTATGCCTACCTTTAAGTCATCAGAAATAATCACCCCTAAATCCCTTTCCTCAGATGTTGAGGTTAGGACGCTATCAAATATTCTGTACTCTGCCCTTGGGTTTTTACGTCCAAGATGCATTATCTTGCACTTATCCACATTAAATGTCAGTTGCCACAACTCTGACCATTTTTCTAGTTTACCTAAATCATTTTCCATTTGGCTTATCCCTCCTGGAACATCAACCCTGTTACATATCTTAGTATCATCCGCAAAAAGACACACCTTACCATCAAGACCTTCTGCAATATCACTAATAAAAATATTAAAGAGAATGGGTCCAAGTACAGATCCCTGAGGTACCCCACTGGTGACAAGCCCAAGCTTCGAATATACTCCATTGACTACAACCCTCTGTTGCCTGTCACTCAGCCACTGCCTTACCCATTCAACAATATTGGAATCCAAACTCAAAGATTGTAGTTTATTGATAAGCCTTCTATGTGCAACAGTGTCAAAAGCCTTACTGAAATCTAGGTAAGCAGTGTCTACTGCACCACCCTGATCTATAATTTTAGTTACCCAATCAAAAAAATCAATAAGATTAGTTTGGCATGATCTCCTTGAAGTAAACCCATGTTGTCTCTGATCTTGAAATCCATGTGTTTTTCGATGTTCAACAATCCTATCCTTTAACATGGTTTCCATCACTTTCCAATCCCTTCCAGTGACTCATTGCCCTGTCGTGGTTTCAGCTTGCCTGTTCCCTCTGTGCGTTCTTTATGTTTGGTATTTTGGTTATTGACTTGGCGTGTTCTCTGACTTTGCTTAGCTCTCCTTCCCTTGACCCTCGGCTTGGATCTCGCTTACCTGTCTTCTCCTTCCCTCGACCTCGGCTCACCCCTGACTATTCTCTGTTTATGTGACGTTAGTCCGGCCACTCTAAGGTCCGGTATACGTCTATCTATTCTAGTACTCTGTGTGTTGGATCCCTGTCTGGATCCTGACACACTCCACTTGTGTGTGGTCCGGCTGTTCGGTAGTTCGAAGTTCCACTTCAACCACTTTGAAAGTTTAAAGGGGCATTGTGCTATGTCCCAATATGCACAAATAGTGTTTTTAAAAAGCAATACACCCCAGGGGCCATAGTCACTGGGCAAGAGGCTGGCAAGCAGGCCTCTCCAAAAACCAGTGTCAAGGTCACTTTCGACACAATCTTTTTTCAGTAATGAGATTCAGCTGTGATGAGCTGCCATATGGCAGTATTGTGGCCTTCCTAAACATATTTTTACTTTCAACTGAAATGATTCTGCCAAAACAAATTTTTCCTCCATGCCTTAAGTCTAATGGGTACAAGTCTAATGGGTACACATATCTAGAAGAAATCTGAATGCAAAACTTGAGTGACCTGTATAACATGGGAGAAGATAAGACCACATGTATTTGTCCATTATTTTTCAGGAGAATAAATAGAGGTGACTCTGATCTCATTTCAATGGAACAAATCTTGAGATAAGTCTGGTTATGTCATTGTTTTGCTATCTTGTGGCATTACCATGTAAAAAACTGAAAGTATTGTGTCTAATATTATGCTCTGCTACAAAAACGGAGGGTTGACATCTGTGTCCGTAGACGTTTTTGAGCCTATTACAGGTATCTCCTAGAGCTTCTGCATTGCATCCAGGCCGGCCTTAGGGGTGTGCAAGGTTTGCGGCCATGGGCCCTCACAGCAGAAACAACAGACAGCTGAAGTAATAATGGCTGCACTAGGGAATTAAACAATCAGGGGCCGCAATCATGAGGAGGAGGAGCGTGGAGCCACAAAACATCGTGCTTCGCATTCACAGTGTTTTCGAAAAGTGCGGGCGGCGCCTTCCCTGCAGCGGTAGGCACCTTGATGCTGAATTCTTAATTTGATGTATGATAATGTGAGTGTATCTACTCGCTTGCAATAATGTTGTTTTTTTTTGTTTGTTTTCTTTTTAAATAGATACTGTAGGGGTTTTGTAGATTGTGGTTGGAGCATGTTGCAGATTTGCACATTGCTAATTCTGCAGGCATGTGAGATATTTTCTGTTAATTATTGTCTCCCCCACCTCTTTAAAAAATATGCCATTGTGTTATAATAAGTCACTGTATGTTGCCTGCTATGATTTGACTGTTTGTATTTATATTTTATTGAGTTTTCACAGCAATGTTAATGCAATGATCATATGGGCTAGTCCCAAGTAAAATAAAGTTTTAGACAGTTCTACTTCACCCTCATTCTACAGTCCTGTCTCTTATTGGGGGGAATCGCTATATCACTACAAGGGATTGCTATGCTCTGCATACTCCCGTAGCTAATCACTGCTAAGCTCTTTTAAGAGATTGTTCCTGCTTCACTCTCTTGGAGGAGAAGTTCACTGTGGCAGAAACAGCCCCGCCACTTGTGCCTGGAGAGGACTGCTTGCCAGCCTCTTGCCATGTGATTATGGTCCCTGGGAGGTTTGGCCCTTGAAATAACAGATTTGAGCATTATTTTATGCTGCTGCTGGCCCTTTAAGAACCATCTGGGGACATACTGTGGAGTTACTGGGTGGCCACAATTTCATGTATCAGAGGCACATGGTGAGAACAATGGATGAAGCACATGGTGAGAACAATGGATTCTACACGGTGCCCTCTAGCCGGTATTTGGTGCACAAAGACATTGTGCAGTTTTAAACTATACAACAGGGGACACATTATACAGTAACTATTTTTCATATAGCCTATATATGTTCTGTGGAATCTGCATTAAACTGTATCTTCCAAACTACTGAATGGATCTGGGTGAATTTTGGATATGTGGTTCACCCAGATCCCCCGGTTCCGAGGATATATGGGGTTAATGCATGTTTTGGGGTCCCTGTGATATGTTTTATAAAACTGTATTTCTCTGCCTGTGATACTTATATTACCCATTGTGTTCAGTAATCATATCACAGGCAGAGGGGAGGATTTTGTGTGGGAGTGTCTGTGTGTATTGTACGGATTGATTGGTTGTATTTCAAAGCCCTCTGGGCAGTACTATGTGTGTAGATTGTGAATAAAAGAGGCTGTATGTGCCAGTACAGTCAGTTCTACTTGACCTCAAAATGAAGTGTTGTCTAGTTATTGGGGGAATTGGATTGTATGCTGATTGCCAGGAGTGTAAGCTGATTGTATGCTTTTCCTGTTCAGCTGTTTACAGCATTCAAATGCTTGAGAGCATTCATATGCTTCTCCGGTTCGGTGGTTGTGTATCTGCTGCAGTGCTTGGAGTCCTCAGGAAGCGCTAGGAGCATCCTTCAACTGAGGTACCCAGTCGGGGTGCCAGGTGATCCGTTACATCCACCCACTGGAACCTGGAGCCTTGTCGTAGGTCCAGGGTGGGTAGGAGACGACGAGACCCCAACCAAGCTGCGGCGGTTCGTGGGGTCTGCGGTGGTTGTGGTGACTGCGGAGCGCTTGGAGCCCTCTGTAAGCGCTAGGAGCATCCTTCAACGGAAAGTACTCGGTCGGAGTACGGGGAGTTCCGTTACATTGCGGATCGCAGATTGTGTTGTGGGGGGTTGCAGATTTTGTTTTGGGAAGGTGTGGTGTTGCAAATTGTGTTTTGAAGTGGTGGGGTGTTGCAGATTGTGCATTGAGGGGTTGCAGATTGTGTTGTTGGGGGTTGCAGATTGTCTTTTGGGGAGGTGGGAAGTTGCAAATTGCATATTGGGGGGTTGCAGATTGTGTTTTGGGGAGGTGTGGGGTGCCAGATTGTGTTTTGGGGGTGGAGGTTGCAGGACTGTATATCTGCACCTTAATATATTAGTATATTTGACAATTATTGTTTGCCATTTTAGTTGGTTTACTGCTGTTTTATTTAATAAGTAGACTTCTATTTCAATTGTAAGCTTAAAACTTGAGAATAGAAGTGTTATTTTCATTAAACTTTCTAATCTTTTTGTTTGGGGCTTTATAAGAAAGGGAGGTATTGGGTGAGGGGGTGTGGTCATGGGGTGTGTGATCAGAAGGGTTGTGGCCATGGGGCGCTGCCAAAAAGTTCCGCACAGGGCACCTAAAGGTCTAAGGTCGGCCCTGGTTGCATCCACTCACTTCCATGGTAGTGATTGATAAATTACTTTCAATGACATTCTCTGATGGATCAGATAGCTCTTTCTTCTCATCCTCCCTGCAACTCAAAGTAAAAAAGGGGAAATTTGAACATTCTCGGAATAACAGGCAACCCATCCTGTTACTCCCCTGTTTGCTTATCTCAGTGGAATTAAACTCAAGAGGCAACAATTGCCCAGAGCAGCTGCTTTGCAAAGACTCTCATTGAGCTGCATTGGGAAGTCTGTCATTGGACAGCCTGAGAAAGTCTGGGCGGGGTTAGAAAAGGAGGGCTTGCAAAAGCTGCATGTTCCTATAACACATACTTTATTTGCAATGCTTTTGTCAATTATATAATTTCCAGAAAAGTGACTTTTTCCCCTTTTTCAGAAGTATGTTTCATTTCTGGCAAACTGTTTCTTTCCAGACATATCACCCTTTACCCCTTCTGTTCTCTACTTTGACCATCCTTACTTGTCAACCATGTTTGTAACGGCATCCCGGGCATACAGGGGTTAAACCCACTGTTTAGTCGATCTTCCTCTTCCAGAGATACAGGCACAGCTACTGCAGAACACCAAACTTCCGAACTGAATACAAGGGAATGCTCCAAACTCCCGAACTGCATACAAAATAGCACTCCAAACTCCCGAACCGGAACATCACGAATAGCTGCTAGCAGACGAATAGGAAATGCATCCAAGCGGCTTACACTCCTAGCAATCAGTCTCTATCAGCATACAGTAAATCCCCCCCAAAGACGAGACAGAGCTCCGTGTTGAGGGTCAAGCAGTGGTCTGTTTATTGGCACCAAAAGAACCTTCTTTTATGCAGGTTTCCCTTAGATAGGACCACCCACAGAGTGTTACAAAACAACCAATCATACACGTACATTACCGAAAACACTCCCAGCAATTACACACAAAATCCTCCCCTCTGCCTGTGATATAATTATGTTACACAATGGGTTAACATAATTATCACAGTCAGTAAAAATACAGTTTTTACACATACCCTGTAACTTTAAAACCATTCATCCATAAAAATTACATATTTGAACTCAGCATACTTTAAACATAAACACTCTCAAAAATCATACCAATCCCTCCAGTGGATAAAAAGATAGACGGAAGTCCTTTATGACCGACCGCAAGCACATTTTCCTGCCCAAAACAGTTCCATAGATTTGGGCTGTGCGTTCAGTCAATTTCATGCAGAAAAACACGGGCCCGTTTGTGCAAATAGCACATTGTAACATGGTGTTCGAATTGTTGAACGTACTTCGACTTTAACCAAAGCATCGAAGTGGAGGAGACGGTAAGGGTCAGTGGTGTTCGTGTATTTGCGTAGCCGATTTTAGTTCCATGGATTTCTTAGCATACACCGCTGACTAAATTAAAATGGCCGCCGCCACGTGCTCCTTTGTCGAATGGCGGCCACTTCTACCACTTCGGCACTTCGGCTGCATCCGAAGTGCCATATAAAAAGTACCTATCCTTCCCCACAGTATTTAAAGGACCAGAAGTAGTGACATACACTCTGGTATGGCTGAATACTGTTTTTAAAGGGCCCAATCTCCCAGGGCCATAGTCCAGAGGCAACAGGCGGGCAACCAGGCTCCTCCAATGCTCAGTGGCGAGATTGGTCTCGTCACAATGTTCATTTTAACTTTTTTATCATTCACTTATTGCTGTTATACCCACCGCCTTCCTCAAGTCATGTCCCTCTGCTACTATACTTCTCAAGGTATTTCCTTTAACGAGAAGCTCTTGGGTTATACAACATCTTCCCCAGCTAGATATTAAGACACAATCTGGATTATTAGATGCCTGACAAGCTTTGCTTTTTGCTAGAAAAAATGTGTTTCAGTAAAATATGAAGCCTGCTGTGAATATCTATATTGTTTTCAAGACCTTAAAAGTATGAAAGTAGTAAATATTGGCAAAGGGAATAAAATAAGACACTACACCCTAAAGCATGCGGTTGTGATAATGTCAGAACTCTCTATAATTTATAAAGAGAAGATTTCACCTCCAAGGTATTTTCAAGTCAAAGTAAAACTGCCAAGCTTCTGTAACATAAAACATGCATCATAGCGGATTGGGATATTGATTTTTCCTCTTAGTTAGTTTTTGGGTTTTTTCCATTTTCAATTTTAAACATACGTCTAAGGAACGGAATGTACCGTAATCTTTCAGGATTACCCAGATAGCAATTCTATTGTGCTATAATTGATATAACTTCTGGCTTTATTAAACATGCTACACCCAGAGCATCAAATCGGGGGAATTCTTACTGCACATGCACCACGTTTCAGTTGTATTGCGATATATAAAGCTCTTTACAAGGATGGCTTTTTAGAATGAAGGCAGCTCACGTCTTCTTCTCGGAGGTTTGGCATGGTGGGATGTCTGTATGCATTGTGTTTTAGAAGAATTTGTAAGGGCACTAAGAAGATTGAGATGAATGGAAGAAGCATTGAGAATTGTTGCCTTCTCAATGCTTCATTCAGAATTACATTAGCAGTCAGTACTGAATGTCAATTTATCCATATTTGTTTTTCCTTAATTTCCATGGGATTAATCTTCTTTTCATTACAGTGTGTGGGTACATATGCATGCTCAGTATATAATGCCTGTGATTGAAATTTGCATTAAATTCAATGTTCACGTCTACAGCAATATTCTCCACCAATGTCGATCAGGAAGCTCAGAGTGTCTGGAACAGTAATACATACAGATGTAAAATGTGTGATGGACCGCCTTGCACCCCAACTGGGTGCCTCCGCCAATCGCTGCTTCCTAGCTGTCGCTGAGTACCATAAGCACTGTAGCCCCTTAGCCACAGCTTGGCTGGGGTCTTGCCGTCCCTTCCCACCCTGGACCTAACTCCTGGATCTCTCCTCCAAGAGAGTATACCAGGTATAGCAGTGTAACTCTTACAAGAGCTGGTGATTATAGCATGAGACTCTATGCTGAGGGTAAGCTGAGGGTAAGCAGGAAATCATTTATTGGTAGCCACAACTGGCCTTATATGCAGGTCACCATGCACCTCTGGACCTGAGAGTAGACTACAGTAAAAATATACACATGATTATATTGGCTCTCAGGTCCAGAAAACTCCCACATAAAACAAGATAAACCTCCCCTATGCCTGGGAGATAATTGAGTAAAGCATTGTATTAAACTCAATTTTCTCCAGGCACAGAAAAAATAAACTTTCCAACACCCCAAAAGTACCTTAAAAATACATAAACATCCCCTAATAGCCCCGATCTGGGTGACCAACATATCCAAAAATCACCCAGATCGGTTCAGGGGTTGAGGATTTTCCTGGAAGTCATAATTTGACCGACCGCATGCATGGTCCTATGCCAAAAATAGTTCCATAGAATCAAGCCTTGAGGTCGGTCTAGTTCACTAGTTTAAAAAACAAACAAATTACTGAACATAGTCAATAATCTTACCCTGGAGCTTGTTCCCCTTGTTCGTGGGAATGTTTCCACCGAACATTGTCTCTCGAAGAGTTGTGGAACTGAATGCAGGTGATCATGGGAGTCCAGCAGTGTTTGGGAGTTTCAGTATCCGAAAATAGTCCCATGAACTTGATGACCAAATTCCGCTGCCTGCGTTTATGTGAACAAGATGGTTGCCACCTCGTGGTCGTCCATAGGAATTGCGGTCACCCGGACGAACACTTAGAACACTGTGGTGGAAATTGATACAAAGTAGCAATTAGGCTTAACAAGCTCCAGGGTGGTCTCCAGTTCGTGCGGCTGTTCGGTTCCCGAATCATGTAGTCCAAATACATGAACAGAGACTTTTACATCACATTTTACACGGTCCATAGTCTGTGGGCAGGATGCTGGCAAGCAGGCTCCTCTAGGAACTTGTGGCAAACTCACTTGCAAAGGGGAGTTTGTCACAAATGTGATACTAAGGGAAGATGAAAAGGTGCTTTGGTGAAATTAGAAGGTATATGATAATCTGTTTTAAAGGGACACTCCATTGCCCAAATACAAAATAAACAAAAGTCACTGTTTAGTAGATATAACCTATTCTTCCCTTGTAATCACGCCCAGACTTTAAACATATCATTGTACTTGGAGTATGTCTTTAAAATAAATATTCCATTACTTTGTGCAAGTCAATATTTCATATTGTTTACAACTGGAAGAGTACGCTGCTGTATAGAAAGACATTTTCCTGTACTCCAGACGCTAATTGCAGTGAATCATTCATTATTAAAGCACAGCCCCGCTCCCCCCCCCCCCCCCCTTTGATCTGGAGATATTATTTTGGTTAAAGATCATATTATGTTCAACAGGCTCAGTTCTTCTCTATGATACACAGCAGGCAAGAGTGTGTTGCAGTTTGGCTCAAGGTGTCTACTTAATCAATGTCCCAACTTGTGTCAAAAACTGCCTGTTACTGGCCTTTGGATTTATTGCTTAGGTCAAAGCAAATTACTTTCTCTGCTTCTTTTTTAGCAAGCCTTAGTTCCCCTGCATTTAATCACACTTTACTCCTGCTCCAGACCTTTGTATGTGTGTAAAGCTCAGAGCAGCTAGCATTCAAGCAAAATATAAATCTTACAGGATATCGTTAAAGCTACAAAAAAGTTGATTGAACTATTGAAAATCACAAACAAAGTGAGGGGCAGGGACTGTGTTAATGTTCTGCCATCGTATAACTGCAAACCAATTACAGGTTCTTCTCTATTCACAGAAAACGAATGTTTGACAAGACTATCTGTGCAGATTCAATAGATAAGGTCTAGCTAACCCTTTGAAATATTGCGATGAGTTTCAATCCTTTCTGCATTGTGTCTATTGTATAGAAGTGCAAATCAACGTACGTGGTGATCAGATGTTGATTAGTTTTTTGAACATTGGCCGCAGGCATACTAGATTATTAGGCAATGTGAGACTGGGAGAAGTGTATAGTGAAGGAGTGCCTGGTTTCAATGGCCAAATAGAACATTTTAATCTAAACTGTTTAATTTAATGTGTCGCTTTCAGTTGGCCTCCGTGCAGCTGGAATACACAGATATCTAAAATTGGTGGTTGTGCTGCTAAATGTGTTTTGCTTAGAGAATCCTGATGAAATACAAATGGTCCTGAGTACACATTAAAATGGAACTCTATGGCTGGGTATGTCTGCAAACCAAAAAATAAATAAAAATACACCTCCACAGAAGAATAAATTGACTGTCAACCCTTTCCCTCCTGACAATGTGTATGCCAAGGCCAACTGTGTTTTATATTGCAAAGAAATGCCGAGCTTTACCCTGCAAAGATTCATGTTTTCTATTTTGTCCCTCTGCATTTTGGAGATGTAGTTGGTGGCTGCCCTTCATCCTCTGACATGCTGCAGTAACTTTTGTAGGTTAAATTTCATGACTGGATTTCAGCCACTAGGGAGTATGCCAAAGTGTGAGCTTGATGTACACTGCAAAGATTGTTTGAAAACTTTCTGTATAGTATAGTTACTTGGTGTAACTGTACTTACTGTAAAGATGCTTGATGATAACTGGGGTTTCCCATGTCGCCAGATGTCCTCACGCAGAGCGTGAGGATGTCCAGCGTTGTTTTAAAAAATACAAATTCTGTGAAACTCCAGTGCAAGTCCCCCTAATACTGTCAAAACGGATGTGATGTGTTGAAGCATGGACTGCACAAGATCTCTGAACGTGTCCTGTGATATCTGGCACCAAGACATGGATTGAATTTGTGGTTTCAACAAATCCCACAGATGCTCAACTGGATTGAGATCTTTCTCACATTCTTCAAATCATTCCAGAACAATTTTTGCAGTGTACAGGTAAAAGAAGCCACTGCCATCAGGGGACACCCCTGGCATAATTTCTAGGTAGGTGGTACATAGTAACTAACATCCCAATGAATACGGACCAAAGGTTACCCAGTAAAACATTAACCATAGTAAAACACTGCCTCCAGTGGCCTGTCTTCTTCACACAGTGCATCCTGCTGCAATCTTTTATCCAGGTAAATGACACACATGCATCTGGCCACCCACCTGATCTTAAAGAAAGCATGAATCATCAGACCAGGCAACTTCCTTCAATTGCTCCATGGTCCAGTTCTGATGCTCAGTTGTGGCCAGTCTGTGGCTATACACAGCAAACTGTGATTCACTGTGTTCTGATTCTGTCATGGCCAACATTGTGTTTTAGCAATTTGAGCCAAAGTAGATATTTTGTGTGATATGACAAGACAGTCATTCCCCACGTTCATCAGTTGGCCTTGGGCGCATATGTCACTGATGCCAGTTCACCAGTTGTCCTTCCTTACACCACATTCACTATTGTATCAAACAAAGTATATATATCAACATGCACATTACTAGAGGCTTTGCCCTAGTGAGCGTACAAACTAGAGCAACCAGGATTAACCTTGGTACCTCAGTTATTTTGAACTTATGTTGTTTAAAGCTGGCAACACTTCATGTGAAATTTAATTCAGAAACATCTAGGATGTCAATATTAGACATCAATGATCTAGCCAAAGGTTAAGGGTAAGTTAAACAAAAGACTGTGATTTGGGATGCCACATCATTAAGGTAACATATTCCATGGAGAAGAGACTGAAATTGGTTAACTAAAGCAGTGCACCCAAAATCAGAATCTATACCCTAGATGGATCTGCTCCGCCAATTAATTGCAAAAAGTTGCCAATAATGGAGCATAAAAATAACTAATCAGAGTATATATAAATCTTTAACTAGTTTTATTTCCATTAAGAGGGACTAATAAAGATTTATATATACTGTAATTAGTTCTTTTTATGCTCCATTATTGGCAACTTTTTGCAATTAATTGGCGGAGCAGATCCATTTAGGGTATAGATTCTGATTTTGGGTGCACTGCTTTAGTTAACCCATTTACGTCTCTTCTTTTGCTATTGTAATTTTGGGTTATGCCCTGATACCCTTCAACCAACAACAACTCCAGTGGATTGACCATTTTGGTCTTTTCACTGTTGTTGTACTATTTATATACCATGGAGAGATGGCATAGCTGAGGTTTAAAGCTGTCAAATAGACGTGCAATTTGTTTCGCTCTGAATGTACATTCGGACGAAATTCGTGAAATTCGGATGCTTCCGAATGTCTGAAGTGCCATATTGGCGAATTTTCGAAGTGCCGAGGTTGAGTAGTTCAGAAGTGCCGAACCGAACCCAATTGCCAGAGTGCCAAATTGCTGGAGTGCCGAAGTGCTTCGGATTTCTGAAATGCCCATACACAAATTGTTAGCATGTCACTCTCATTTAAATAGCTATGGGTTAGTAACTCTGAAAATTGTTAGGTTGTTAAAATTAATTCTTGTGTTTCTCTGGTCAGTGTTTTAGTTTTCCCCCTCCTAGGATAACGCGGCTCCCACCTCTTACCTGGGACAGCTCTCCCTCCCCTGATGCACCCTTTACTGGCGAGTTGGCAACTACATAGCTCTACGAGCCCCTATCGGTTACCATCTGCCTAAAGTTATAACCACAGCCAGACAGAATCCAGACCCATCTGCATTAGCTTATATGGGCTCTACACAGGTTATCACTTACTGTAGCTATGCACAGGTTATATCATTTACTGGAGCTCTGTACAGCTTATATCACTTATAGGAGCACTGCATGAGTACATGTTATATCACTGACTGGAGCTCTACACAGGTTATATCACTTATTGGATCTATATACTGGTTATATAACTTATTGGAGCTCTGCACACTTTGCATCCCTTACTGGAGCTCTACACAGGTTATATCATTTATTAGAGCTATATACATGTAATTTAATTTATTAGAGCTCTACATATATATTTCATTTATTAGAGCTCTACACATATTTTTACTTATTAGAACTATGCACACATTTAAATTATTAGAGCTCTACACACATTTAATTTAGAGCTCTATGCAGGTTATATCACTTATTAGAGCTCTACACATGTAATGTCTAGACATGTTGTGCAATTCGTTTCATGCAATCGGGACATTCAGATACTTATGAATGTCCAGAGTGCCGAAGTCCCGAATTGCCAAAGTCCTGAATTACCGAAGTCCCAAATTGCCGAAATCCCGAACCAAACCAAACCGAAAGCCATTGGTCTGAATTGCCGAAGCAGACACATTTTTTTACTTACCCGAATTTCTGAACCGAGACAAATTTTGTGCCCTTACACATCTCTACTGTCAAATATAGATGATAGTCTAATGGACCGTTGTTAAAACTCATGTGTCTTTTCTTCACACTTTTTCCCTCTCTTCATACCTTTTCATATAAGTCATAAAAAGCTAAAATAAAGATGGCAGTTTAGATAACAGTGCAAATTGTGCAATGTTATTGTGGGAGATGCAGGTCAGCAATATTATCTTGGAGCTGGGGTAGAGTCAGTAACAATTGATAACGTACAGAGGGCAAGATAAATGAGTCCAGAGGATATTGTCATGATGGCTGGAAGAGTTTTCTTTGTGTTTTAATTTTTAAGAACACATTGTGATAAATCTCAATCTAAATCCCAATGTATCTGTTTCTCCTTTTTTAATGCAAGTTGTGCCTTGGTTGTGCCAGGACAGAACTGGATTTTCAGATCAACTGCTAAATCATATTTATACATTTTAAAAGCAAATTGAGCTCCTCAAGAAAAAGGGTAAATGAACATTCCCCTCAATAAAACCTTCAGCTCGTTGAAGTTTATGTGGGAGCAGGAGTGTACAGACTCTGTCTTACATTTAGGGTTAACCTGTTTTGCAATGGTTCAACCATAAAGTTGGTCTTCTGGTGCTTGACACAGCTTTCCAACAGCTTCCGATGACTTCCTTCCTCTAGGTGCCAGTAATAGGCAGAGAGTATCAGCACTTTTTGTATCACACAGCTTTGTTACAATGCTGCCGCCCATCCCACGTGTTCCCTATTAAGGGTTAATAAATATATAGGGGTGTATATAAAAAATACCCCTTTCTGTCTCATTAGAGATATCTTTGCCAGAAGCTCAAGGAAGCAGGCTGAAGGGTCAGTGTTAGGACCCGCTTAGGGGGGTCTGCCTTGACGTTGGCAGGCGGGCATTTCCTCCCATGACCATTGGAGTAACTAAATGACCTCCATTTGTCTAAATATACATAGGGATTAAGGAGAGAGCGCAGGTTACTTGTTTTTCTTTGATTTTTACTATATATATATATATTTGGGCTGATGTGTACTGTAGTCGTTGCTGCCACTAAGGAGTGATGGGAGTGAGCGCAGGACTTATCTTTCTGTATTTGTAATCAGCCTGACACTGACCACTCAGATTAACCTTAATATTTTGGAGTTCAGATATATTTTATGTATGTAATATTTAGTATGTGGGGTAACAGCTTCTTGATCCAAAGAGATATATGACCCCATTCAGGCGTCGAGAAGGATTTTTTCCTTAGTTTGTTGAAAAATTGGAAGAGCTTCAAACTAGGTTGATTGAATCACTTTCAAACCATGGAAAATGGTTCTCAAATGTATGAAACCTTCAGCTAACTTTGTCTTGCAGAGATTGGGAAGGATATCTACAAATACAAGTCAGAAATGCCCACAAGAACTGTTCTTCACATCTGAGTTTAATTAAGTAAGTCAATACGTTCATACTCCTATTTTCTGATGTCTTAGCACACCCTTAGAATGCAAGTTAAAATTCATCCATGGTAAGATGCAAACTCATAAAAGCCAGGACGAGCTAAATTCATATTTCATTGCAAGCTTGACTGAATTTTTTTTCTAGTGAATGATTCTAGTGAATGATCTTGATAACTGCTGGATAAACATCTGATAAGAAGGGTGACATATAGATGTACATGGCAACTTTTTCTGGCTGGGAATTCATATCACAACATTCGATAAAATATATGGCTGTCCTGACACTATGCACTCCAAGTTTCATCTACCTGTAACATAGAAAGCACTCTTCTTCATGGGTGTACGATATTCCCAGAAATAATAGCTACATGGGAATTAAAACCATCCTGTCATCCACCGTATCCACCACAAGTGTGCATATGTCAAAGTCCAGGAGTCAGCTAGATATCGAAATATATCTATTGTGTTAGCTGATTTGCCAATCAAGGTATCGAAAAAAGATGTACTCGCTTGAAAGTCGCTCCTTGATTCCGTCATCATAAAACATTCTGTCATTCCTATTACCTTGGTAATATTAGGACAATGATACCAGCATTATAATACAACCGTAGCACTCCATATCAATCCAAAATTATTTATTAGTACAGCATATTCATATAAATACCTTGTTTTAAAAAGACACTATAGGCACCCAGACTGCATCGGCTCATTGAAGTAGTCTGGCTGCAGTGTCTCAGGTTCCTTAACCCTGCAAAGGTAATTGTTGCAGTTTTTATTTTTTTTTATTTATTTTTTTATTATTTTTTTTTTTTAATTCTTTATTTTTGTCGTGCAGGTGATTACAAAGCATAAACATACGCCACAACAGCGTGCATGAATGGTTAAACACAGGATTAGTAGTGGCATGAGAGGTTTGCACATTTTTGTTTTAAGATGAAAATAACAGGATGTGTAACAATATTAGGCGAGGTTACCAACGTTAGGCTAGACAGGCTTGTGTGTGGTTTATTCGCGTTTAAGATCGTGTGAAATATTACGTCCTATCTATGGTATTGCATGTCCGAATAGGCCAGACGTTGACGCTTATACCATATTTACGACTGTGTATAATAAATGAGCATATCAGACTATGAAACCTCGTTGTCACGTTATGGCAGGCTAATCTAGGCATGCATAGAGCAATGTTAATTGCGCTGAAGATTTGGAGCTGGCTGGTCGTTTAAGTGTATGTCTTCTTAGCGCAGTACAAGCAAAAAATAAGAGAGTAGAGTAAATAATGAATGTTAACAAACAATGAGTTATTACGGTAACGCTTTGCTTAACAGCTGATTAGATAAGAGATGAAGAGAGTCACTACGTGCTACCTGTATATCTGTTGTAGAACGTTTTAGACAGAGCTAAGCTAATAGGAAAACAAAACACAACACAATAAGGCACTGATATTATCCACTGTGTTAGGCTGTCTACCAGCGATTATGTCTGCATGAGTAGGTCAGTTCACTTCTGGGATGTACCATAAGACCTTGTAATGTCCCTGTATGAGCACAGTCCATCTCTGGTGTATGGTATCTCAGTCAGCCGATACCGACCCTTGCGGCTAGGCAGGTGGGCCGTGGGTACTTGCGGTGTTGGCGCTGCGGCAGGAGTTCACCACCTGTATGCCTTGGTGAGGTTCCTCGCCCGAGTTCGCCGCCAGTTGGAGGCCATGCCATTTTTCTTTGGCCGGGGGATTCTGGCGTTGTCGAGTGGCAAGAGAAGTGTGCGGGCTTGGTCTCACTCTGGTGCGTGTGAGGGAGGCAGCCTCTGCCTGGGAGGTATGTCTTCGTTTCCCGCTGTTTTGAATTTCGAGTAAGGCGCTGTCTGGAGGCTCGGAATGGGCCTCTGCTCAGGAGGCGTCGAGTAGCTGGGCGGATCCACGCCGCAACACTCTTCATCGCCAGATTGAAGTGCCGACTCTGTGAGTGGAGCGATGACCAAAGGCTGGAGCGCAGCCGGTAGTGGAAAGCTAGGGTGCACTTGGGTGGTTCAAGGAGGGTGGTTCGAGTTGCCATCTTGTGTGCGCCCTTGTAGTCCCGCGCCTTTGCGGGTTCTGTAGGCAGTGTATGAGCACTTGTGGGTCTCCTCCGTGATCCCTCTTGGGTGGCCATTTTGGGCGCGCCTCGCTTGACTCGTGTGTCTGTCAATGTAGTATACTCGTTTACCGTCGCTTGTCCGCTTGCCTTGCGGGGACCGGGATGACCCCCACCGGTCCATAGGGGGGGGGGGGAGTTCAGTGGCTAGTTGTGATTGCTGGGGTGTCCGGATCCGGAGAGAGCGGCCGCCTCTCACCGACTCCATCTCCTGCAGGCCTCAGGTAGATTATTGGGCTGTATGCCCCGTTCGGCTTCAGGATGGTATCCCCCGGTTCCTTGGTGTGTCCCCGACGTGGGTAGCACACTTTGGGGGGTCTGTGGGCTATACAGCTGTCGGTTTTGCCCGTTTTGTCGCTTGCCCGTCGGGAGCCCCTTCCCTGCACGTCTGCTCGCCTCGGCGGTCAGACTCCGCCCCCATTGTTGCAGTTTTTAACAAATTACAATATTTACCTTTGAGGGCCACTATGGGGTCTCACAGGTCGTTAGATAACTTTTGGTCATCTAACTGATGCTGGACATCCTCAAGCTATGCATGATGGCATCCAGCGTTATTCGAAACGTTATAGGAAAGCATTATACATGCTTTCCTATGAAGGTCTGATGTGAGTGCGGCCATTGCCATGCATACGCATTAGGCTGATTTCAGCGAAGGAGGAGCGGAGGCGGAGGCAGAGCCCGAACTAGTGTAGAGGAACATCAGTGTGCCCAGGGGGTCCTATTCATATTTTAGATGACCCTGTTAAGCAGTCTGTGTGTATTTAGCAGTCTGTTTGTATGTATTTAGCAGTTTGTGTGACAAATAATATATATTGCCAAGTTATTCTGTACGAGAAATATTAATATACTGTTAGTACCAATCAATATCCAAGCATATATCATGACAAACATGTTATAAATGAAGATACGCTACAACGCTTCTCAGCCTCACTAGAGTTCACGGGGTCAAAGAATGTATTACTAATCATCATGCCCATGTACAATGAAATAATAAAAAAAAGACAATTTAAAAATATAACAAAAGCAGGAGCAGTGATAGTCAGGAACATAATGCCTTAGCAGCATGCCCTTCAGTACCCTCCACAAGGACTTTCAAATCTCTCTGGGTCTCTCCAGAGCAGGTTCAACCACGCCACAGACATTAAATAAGCCACAGCCAGTCACAGCCGGTCCCCATATGGCCCCAGGTACCAACTCTCCACAGGGAGATAAAATCCACTCCAGGGCATCACCATAGTCCTCACGGACCTGTCCTCGGTGCTGGCCATAAAACCAATAAAATTGTGGAGACACCAGTCCATCAGGCATCCTCATACTCCCACAAGTGGGGCTTTCAGCATGAAGCGAGAGTTCACCTAGACTTCCCCAACCCAGGGTGGCAAGGATAACTCAGGCAACAACAGGAAGTCCTAAAGGCACTCAACAGCTTGACAGATAAGCATCCGAAATAGGAAAATCATGAACCAGTCAACAAATATAATAAAAGTCCTTCAGGTGACAACTGCAACTGGGGGCAATTAATGCTTCTGTTACTGTAGAACAGTGAGCAACCGCATGGAATAATCTAAATAGACTGGAGGAAGGTCTCATAGCAACAGGGTGGGACCACGGCCACAGTTCGAGTGCATCCATTGGAATGATAGTGTGTAGCGTATCGTGAAGCTAGCTCCTTGTCTTATGCCAATTAGAGTCCCGCATGGTGTCCTGTAAAAAGAAACAAAAACTAACATCCCATGTCAAATATGGTCACACGGAGCAAGTCCAGGCAAGGCTGCCTTTTAAAGATTGATGCCGCTGGAAATTGTTCATGTTTAGTGGATTCAGCCAAAATGTGAGAGAGCTGACCAGCTGCAATGGCCACCAGATCCCACTCCTAAATAAGCTTTTCAAATGATGTTTTACATTTTAGGATACATTATACAAATATTTTTTTCTAACTTCATATTAATATTAGTATTATTTGATGTGTAATAGGCAATCTATGATGACAGTAAAATGTTAAACAAAAATTACCAATATAACCAAGATTTCATACTGTAACATTATCTTAAATCACTATGATGAAGAATGGGAATGCTTGAGTATTTTCATGAACTCCCCTGCTCCCCCTCTATAGACCATCTCAGCCACTCGCTTATTGCACCTCTTTCTTTCTGACCACTGTAAAGACAAATTGGGAAGGAATAACCACTGATCTTATAAATAATTGTATCTGGAAGATGCAAATATAAGATCCACCAGCGGGGCTTCTGTCATTTAATACACGTTATACCACCCATAGAATTAAGCCATTAGACATAACATTATCTAATAAGTAAAGCCTCAACTCTTCATCGAAGCATTGTGAGAAGTTTAAAGCTATGACCCTCTTTCCATTAAAGCCATTTATTTTAACATAAAAATCAATTCCGTATTGATTAACTTGTGGTCTAATCACTTGAAATGTAATTACAGTATGCATATACTGTATAATTCAACATTCCGATGAAGTCAATCCATACATCATTAATATATTATTACTACTATACCTCCTCGAATGAACTCTGCATTGTGATACAGGCATAGCAAGTAGAAACCTTGTCTCGTTCTTCACTCCACTCAAGCTTTTCAATGGGACTTTGATATACAAATATATTGTCCTGTGTGTGAGGGTTCTAGGAATCTGTCAAAAACCCTTTCTTAAAAGCTAATATTAAATGAAGCCATTAGCGCTCTCAGGGGCCTGCTTGATGTTGA
Organism: Pelobates fuscus; assembly: GCF_036172605.1. Lineage (NCBI taxonomy): Eukaryota > Metazoa > Chordata > Amphibia > Anura > Pelobatidae > Pelobates > Pelobates fuscus. The sequence goes on from NC_086322.1 coordinate 309,061,460, forward strand.
TTGTCTGTCATTCGAAGACTCTGAGATAACATACACAATACTGTCAAAGAAATATTATTTTGCTAATGTTATTAATGATACATGTAACTATATAAGCCATGGTTAGCTTGTTTTTCTTACGTGGAATAGCAAGTTGCACAGAGGAATTTTGAAAAAAGCCTTTTCACCTTTAGGAACTTGAGTTTCCATTTAATGCAGTAGCTTGTCGGTTTTGCTTTAAGTACAGTTTTCACCTGATTTGTTTCTTAAACACACATGAGGAGCAATTGCTAAATGTACTGAAAATGGAGCCAGCAGTCTACACGTTGACTGATCCGCATTGGTAGAACTGTGCCCCAGGACTGGTCTCTGTATCCAATTCCCAATGTATATTCATTCGGCACTAAGCAAGAATTCATTTCAGGAAGGCAGGTTGTGGTGTACAGAGGCCCATCTTTCAGGAATATACACAACATCTGAAACAGAAACTAAGCTACAAAAACACTCACATCTGTATTTCTATTTTATCTCATGTACTTCTTCATTTAAAAGATTGTGGTTTTCATGTACAACGAATGAATTGGTTCCCATTTAATGATCATCGTATAGTCCACTTGTCATACTACTTCTCTCCAATCTGCCAACATGTTACGTTTGGATTATTAGTGAGGTTGTAGGGGGCAAATCACTTTTAAATGTGTTATTTAAATTGACCCAAGGAGGTATTTTTGATATTTGTCAACAAACTTTTTATGTACATTTTTAAAATTACAGATTTTATTTTTATTTTTTTTATTTATTGTGTACTGTCTGCTTATTAGAAGCTCATTTTTGCCAAAGCACCAGATCTGATTTCTGTAACTTGAGACACCTACAAGGCTGAGCTTTATCATTAACGTAACATGATGTACCCTAGTGGTACAAACTAGTAATAGGACACGTGTCTCCGAGGTTTGAGCTCCTTGAATAGCTAAACAGACAGTTATTCAGTTGGAGCTTCAGAAAAGGTGGTAAGGAAGGTGAGAGGGAGAGAGAGAGAAGAGAGAGAGAGAGAGAGAGAGAGAGAGAGAGAGAGAGAGAGAGAGAGAGAGAGAGAGAGAGAGAGAGAGAGAGAGAGAGAGAAAGGGGAGGGGTAAGAAAGTGCAGAGGTTGCCAGCATAAGACAATTTTTACTGATTGGTTAAAAATATAACTTTCCAACTGAGTTGCTAGCAGTGATGCATCAAGTTGTAGATACTTTCAGGACACAGATATTTCTAAAAAAAAAAACCATATATTTCTAGAACACCGGTATTTCGCTGATTTTAAAGAGCTGGCACCTAGTTGGTTCCAAGACAGAACTCAATGGACCTTGTTGAATCATCTTATATGTCTGGGAGTGAGCTGACAGAACCTGGAAGTCGTAAGCCATTGAAGTCGAAACAATGTCACTTCCTGCATTTTTCTGATCGTTGCTTAGCTGAAAACAGGTATATATTGGGAATATGATGGACATCTCGAATTAACATACATTTTTGGAAGCTACAATTTCAATATTTCTCCCTCTACAGATTTTACATGTCACACTAACAATTTCATTTTATGTTGAAACCTTCAAGAATAATGAAAAAAAAGAGAAAAAAAGCAGAAGAAAGGAAATAATATATATATGTTTTTGTTCGGACAGTAAACATTGTTTTCCAAAACAGAAAGTGACATAAATGAGCTGTGATCTACTCCAGGGAAATGAGAAATTGTCTCTGCTCAATGCACGGTTTATGCTCAGACTTTAATGGAACCTCAAAAGGAGAATTTCTAACAGAATAATCCTTTTATCTGGCACTGAAACAGGGAAAATGGGGATCGGAGAAAATATAGTAAGTAAAAAAATAAATAAATAGGGCTATTATTTTAAAAGTTCAGTGTTCATTCACCTTAAAATAAAAGTATAAATAAAGAAAAATATTTGTTACAAAATTCATGAAGAATGCTTAAAATCAAACAGTTCATCTAGATATCTCTAGAATTCATTATTCTATTCTTATAATTATAAAAGCTAATAAGAAGAAAAGCACAACGGGAAAAATGAAAGAAGAAAGATAATGTGGAATGGAACTTATTGACATTATTCATCAAACTTCAGTTATCTCTTTAAGTCAATATGAAATATTGTGTATCAATATACCTTTACTACTACTGATAATAATGATAATTGTACTTTTTTTTTTACTAGTAAGACTGTATTGAGATCGCTCTACCTCTTTCATTCCTTCCTGGATGGTCTCTTTCCACCTAAAAAACAATATGTCAAAAGACTGAGATCCTTCATATTCCCCCTCTAGCTCTACTCTAGCGTCTGACTTTTCTGTCTCTGTCTCCCATCACTTCCTCAGAGTTACACTTGTCTCCAATATGTCCTTCATCCACCACATCCAATTGCTTCCTCCATCCCACCGCAACAACTACACAATATTTCTAAAATGTGTCTGTTTCTGAGCACTGACATTACTAAGCAACTCACTTCTTATTTCTCGTCTCAATTATTTTTCCCTTGATCTACAAAGCCCTTACTAATATAATAATACTCCCCAAAACCTGTCATCACTCATCAACAAATATGCTCTAGCCCTCCCCCCTAAGATCTAACATTATCACCTCTTCGCATGCAGGATTTTCCTTGTGTGGCACAAGCCCTCTGGAACACACTTCCCCTCACTGTGAGACTTTAACTAGACTTTCTCCCTTTGTGTCATACCTCATCCTCATGCCTGGCATCCTACGAGGCTCTTTGGTGCTCTCTCTTGGTCCAGCAATCTCCATGTCGGCTGTGGTGATGTCGGACATAGTACCCATTCGGTATAATAAAATGGATGGAATTGACATAAACACGTATACAGAGTCCAAAGTTTTTTCTTTAATTGATCTGGATTCATAAATGGTGTAGTACTTTTTCATTAAGTATGTGTAAAAGAACACGAGAAGAAGAAAAAAAAACTGATAGTGTCATATATTTCAACAGTGAGAAGATCTTAAATGTTTAAAGTGAGCAAGTGCCCACTCACATATTATGGAGCTTCCAAATGAGCTCCAGTACAATAATCATGTAGTGATACAATCCCCACTGTTGGATATAATTGGTGGTATGATGACTTCAGCAACTCTAAACTGTGTACATGCAATGATAAGCAAAGAAAAATACAATAGTGCTATACTGCAGATATTAAAGTGAAATATAACTTCTTAGAGAATAGGAAATACACTCACAAACTAGCACTGGCCGAGCTAAGATTCTGTGTAATTAAAGCAATGTTTTTAAATCACAGGGTTTTAATGCTAGTTTTTATAGGAACACAGTGATGTTGCTGCTTTTTAACCCCTTAAGGACACATGACATGTCTGACACGTCATGATTCCTTTTTATTCCAGAAGTTTGGTCCTTAAGGGGTTAAAGAATGCAGCAGTGTTCCACTCTCAATAACAACATTTCGAGTGCAGCCACTAACAGGCAATTAAGGTCTGGTTGGAAGTAAGAGGTAAGTTAGGTTTGGGATGGATTGAAGTTAGTTGAGTCTGTATCAAGGTAAACTTAGGTTTTTGGTGGACGGAATGCTAGGCTAAAATAACTATCTAAACTTTACTTAAAGAAATACTAATACAATAAGGTGCAGAATGGGTATTTATGCCCAGGTGACCTGTGTGTACATTGTCCATTCCTAGCGCATGCTTACATGCGCAGTGTAACAGATTTCAGGGTATCATATCCTTGGCTCTCTTATACATTTTCCTGGGTTTTGATGATTTAAACAAATATTATATGGTCAGAAACACAATAATGTATTCCTGTCCCTATATTGTTAAAGACAATATCTGGCCCCCCTGGTACCTTTAAATATAGTAAAATATTATCTTTATTCCAGTCTGCTGCCCCTGATCTACCTGCTTGGCTGACATCATCAGAAGTGATGATCTCAGCCTATCACAATGCTTTGTCATAAGAAAGCATTCTTATGCTTTATTAACGCGTTTCACCATTTAATTGCTTTCTCAAAAGTGAACGCTTTTTATTATTTTAATATTGAGTCTGACATATTGCCCTATATATCTCTGATTTCTCCTACATTTCTGCAACAGAAGCTGCATCCACAAGAACCTCCTAAAGAGTCTGTATTCCACCATATCCTCAGGTGGGGATTATACCTCCCAGGCATCTAAGTTGGAGCTGCACCTAAGCTCCTATAACATGTGAGTGCATATCATTTTGTTTACCCTCACCGTACTGTATTACTGTATTTTTTATGTACTTCACTGTCAGTTTCCTATTTCTCCTCCTTTTTATGGTTATATACACACTCCAAGGACATACCAGACGATCCAACTCCCTATTTGTTTTTACCATATTCTCACTATAGTTTGTATCCGATAGCTTCTATGAATATTCTCAGCACTAGTGGCATGACAGTTATCAGAATCAAATTCCTGTAAAACTAAGGATGAACAAACTGACTCATTAAGCGTCCCCAAAAAAATCTATTAAATTCATTAAAGAACAAACATTTGATTTGTTCAGTGTAGCTGAAAGGGATTTGTGCGCAAGTCTAGTAATTACATAGATTGTGACACATTTAGAACTGACATATCAAGGTGGGATAGATAGATAGATAGATAGATAGATAGATAGATGGATGGATAAATAGAGACAGACAGGTAGACAAATAGATAAATAGTCATCCAGGCAGACAGACAGACAGACAGATAGACAGACAGACAGACAGACAGACAGACAGATAGACAGACAGACAGACAGATAGATAGATAGATAGATAGATAGATAGATAGATAGACAGACAGACAGACAGACAGACAGACAGACAGACAGACAGACAGATAGACAGACAGACAGACAGACAGATAGATAGATAGATAGATAGATAGATAGATAGATAGATACATAGATAGATGATAGATAGATAGATAGATCGATCGATAGACAGATAGATTGATACATAGATAGATTGATAGACGGACTGATGAACGGACAGACAGACAGGCACAGACTGATTTTCTGGCTCCATCTGTGGTTTATTTTTCAAAGCCATTCTTCTCAGACTCTCAATATACATTGACAAGTAACTTGGAAATACAAGAAATTTAAAGTAATAGGCGCTTGCTCTGAATTCTGCAGTTTCTAATCACAAACACACGCTTTGATGACAAACTGCAATCAGCTGTCAACTAACACTGAAAGGCAAAATTCCAATCTTACAGGGCACGCATATCAAATGGAGCTAAATGATGCAGTATCTTAACAGTAGTGTGATAATATGTTTAGCGTTGTCATGGTGACATGAATCAATTACACAGACTGTTGTTTTCAATCATGTTTAGTGCTTGCTCACTGCGTGATGCCTAGAGATTTATTACCTATTATTATTATCATCGCCATTTATATAGCGCCAACAGATTCCGTAGCGCTTTACAATATTATGAGAGGGGGGATTTAGCTATAAATAGGACAATTACAAGAAAACTTACAGGAACGATAGAGAACCCTGCTCAAACGAGCTTACAGTCTATAGGAGGTGGGGTATAAAGCACATTAGGACAGGAAATAGCAATCAATAAGGTGGGAGTGAAACAGAGCTGGAGGAGAGAGTAGAGTGCTGCCCTTTAGGAGAGAGCAAGAGACAGGTATGTGAGATAGAGGTTAGTCTGGGAGGCCATACGCTTTCCTTAAGTGATGGGTTTTAAGGCACTTCTTAAACAATTGAAGAATAGGGGAGAGTCTGATGGCAAGAAGTCCTGCAAGCTTGAGTTAGCAGTACGGATGCGAGCAGTGGGCAGTCAAAGGTCATGGTGAGAGTGGAGAGACCGAGAAGGGGCAGTGAATTGAAAACGGATTGCAAATTTCAGGCTAAGTTAATCAAGCTATGACAATACTGAGGTGGAGAATTTTTCAGAATCAGCTATTTTTCCCACATTTTACAATGTCGTTCTCAGATCTCTACAATACTCTGTTTTGCGTTCATAGAACAGGCATCTACTGATTCATTTTAACCAGCAGAAATGTGACACTAACGCAGCAAAGTGCAGAATTTACAATGAAATGTATTAGCACCTCTTATTTTGACAGGGGGCAGCATAGGTGTCATGTTATGTTACCTCAACAAAAAGTTAAAACATCAATCAAAAGCACAGCATGCTAGGTATGCTTGTTAATGGTTTAAATTTCTCATCATTTATTATATGTAATAATATATTTTACCATAACTGCTGGCAAACCGTTTTATAATCCCTTCCCTTCACCATTAGACTTTCACCCAGTCGCCACTCCTTCAAAAAATCTTTGAAAACACACTTTTCATTTAAACTGTTAGCGGATTTTCATTCCATCCCCCTCCCCCCCATGACTCCTCTCCTGCAACTGTCAAAACTAACCTAGGTTCTCGTGAATACTTTTCTACCAACCTATTTCATTACCCCTACTTATACCATTTGTGTCACTATACCCAACTCCCTCTAACATGTAAACTCACTGAGCAGGGCCCTCAATCCCTCTGTTACTGTGTCACTATACCCAACTCCCTCTAGCATGTAAGCTCATTGAGCAGGGCCCTCAATCCCTCCGTTACTGTGTCACTATACCCAACTCCCTCTAGCATGTAAACTCACTGAGCAGGGCCCTCAATCCCTCTGTTACTGTGTCACTATACCCCACTCCCTCTAACATGTAAGCTCACTGAGCAGGGCCCTCAATCCCTCTGTTACTGTGTCACTATACCCAACACCCACTAGCATGTAAACTCACTGAGCAGGACCTCAATCCCTCTGTTACTGTGTCACTATACCCCCACTCTCTCTAACATGTAAACTCACTGAGCAGGCCCTCAATCCCTCTGTTACTGTGTCACTATACCCCACTCCATCTAACATGTAAGCTCACTGAGCAGGCCCTCAATCCCTCTGTTACTGTGTCACTATACCCCACTCCCTCTAGCATGTAAACTCACTGAGCAGGGCCCTCAATCCCTCTGTTACTGTGTCACTATACCCCACTCCCTCTAGCATGTAAACTCACTGAGCAGGGCCCTCAATCCCTCTCTTACTGTGTCACTTTACCCCACTCCCTCTAACATGTAACCTCACTGAGCAGGCCCTCAATCCCTCTGTTACTGTGTCACTATACCCCACTCCCTCTAACATGTAAACTCACTGAGCAGGGCCCTCAATCCCTCTGTTACTGTGTCACTATACCCCACTCCCTCTAACATGTAAACTCACTGAGCACGGCCCTTAATCCCTCTGTTACTGTGTCACTATACCCCACTCCCTCTAGCATGTAAACTCACTGAGCAGGGCCCTCAATCCCTCTCTTACTGTGTCACTATACCCCACTCCCTCTAACATGTAAACTCACTGAGCACGGCCCTCAATCCCTCTGTTACTGTGTCACTATACCCCACTCCCTCTAGCATGTAAACTCACTGAGCAGGGCCCTCAATCCCTCTGTTACTGTGTCACTATACCCCACTCCCTCTAGCATGTAAACTCACTGAGCAGGGCCCTCAATCCCTCTCTTACTGTGTCACTTTACCCCACTCCCTCTAACATGTAACCTCACTGAGCAGGCCCTCAATCCCTCTGTTACTGTGTCACTATACCCCACTCCCTCTAACATGTAAACTCACTGAGCAGGGCCCTCAATCCCTCTGTTACTGTGTCACTATACCCCACTCCCTCTAACATGTAAACTCATTGAGCAGGGCCTCAATCCCTGTGTTACTGTGTCACTATACCCCACTCCCTCTAACATGTAAACTCACTGAGCAGGGCCCTCAATCCCTCTGTTACTGTGTCACTATACCCCACTCCCTCTAACATGTAAACTCACTGAGCACGGCCCTTAATCCCTCTGTTACTGTGTCACTATACCCCACTCCCTCTAACATGTAAACTCACTGAGCAGGCCCTCAATCCCTCTGTTACTGTGTCACTATACCCCACTCCCTCTAACATGTAAGCTCACTGAGCAGGCCCTCAATCCCTCTGTTACTGTGTCACTATACCCCACTCCCTCTAACATGTAAACTCACTGAGCAGGGCCCTCAATCCCTCTGTTACTGTGTCACTATACCCCACTCCCTCTAACATGTAAACTCACTGAGCAGGACCCTCAATCCCTCTGTTACTGTCACTATACCCCACTCCCTCTAACATGTAAACTCACTGAGCAGGACCCTCAATCCCTCTGTTCCTGTGCGTCTGGTCTGGTTACAATTACGTGTCTGTTAGTCCACCCATTGTACAGCGCTACAGAATTTTGCTGGCGCAATATAAATAAAATAATAATAATGGGTTTGCTAGATTTCCAGTGTTTGTGGAAGGACTATAAGTAAGGATGTGAAACCCACCATGCTTTCTGACACCCATCACTACCCCGAGGTCATGGCTGAGCATGAATCATATTATTCAGAAATTAAATAAATTAAAGGACAGATATCATCAAATTTCCCCTTCTTGTTTTCTTAAAAATTTCTTATTTTTAATGGGACAATTATAGTTTTACATGATGTATATTGATTTATTTGAAATAATGTCACTTTCTTTATTTGGCTGTGTGGCCATGTTGGGTCAGACTGTACTGTCTATCTGACCAACTGCTGCTCAACCTAACTTACCTGCTGCTGTGATTGCTCTGTGTGGACCCACCACAGCAGGAGAGTCATGTCAAGCAGCAGATGGTCAACAAGTCTAACCCAAGATGGCTCTGAAAGGGTGGCTCAAAAGCGACACTTTAAGCACCCAAACCATTGTCACCCTGCATTGGAAAATGTAAAAACATGTCATTTTAGAGAAACGACATTTCCATTTGCCACAAACAACACCTCAAACTGACTGATACTAGAAGCACATCCCATGGAGACCTTTGAACATCGATGGTCTTTATGTTCGGTGCCATTGGGAATTATTAATGATATCAGAAGAATCGTAATGGCTGCACCAAGGACACTGACAGGTGCTAGATTATCGTTGAGTTTAATTCAATATTTATTTATTTTTTGTTTCATCTACAGGGCTGAGACATCTAAAAGGGGAAAAGAACACTAAATATGTTATGCCAGATATATTATTGTTAACGTTAGAAAGCTCATTTAAGATGGAGTAATATGTGCTGACAATGTATCTTCTTGCAAGGTGCATAGCTTGTAATTGTACCTGGAGTGTCTCGTTAATAATTGAAACCAAGTACCAAGACACCCAGCAGTTCACACGTGTATTTATTATGTGAACACTTGAAACAAGCTCATTGTCCTACGTCAGCTCTGTTTACCTTACATTTGATTCTGTGATATGCAGAAAGGGCTTTGCCTATTTTCAAGCAAAATGCTGCAGTCCTTGCAGCTGTGAAAGGCTCAAACGGTGCTTTATTCTGTTGTCTTGCGTAGTTCAGCTCTTTTATCTGCCTGGCATATTCCCTGGAGCTAAGAGCTTTCATGAGTATATCTTTTATCTTCCTCCCTAGTGTTTTCCAAAGCAAGAGGACTAACGTTTAGAGCATAGCCTCATCACTAATGCAAAACACAATGTGATATTTACCAATGCTTACTTACCTATAAACATGTCACACTCAACATTTAACAGACGAAAAACTGTTTTTAAAATGTTTATTATTTTATTAAGGTAGATGTAATATCTGACTGATGGTTATTTCTATGTCAGTAAATTGTGTTCAACAAACATGAAGGTTAGAGATGTCCCGAAACTTTGACCCTGTACCTCACAGTCAGCAGACACATTCAGCCAAACAGCAGCAGACCCTCCCTCCCAGACCCTCCCCCCTCCATGACGAATAGGGGGCGGACCGAATATCGCATATGTTCGCCCACTGCGGCGACCGCAAACAAGCTATTTTCGCCAGCGAACAGTTCCCGGCGAACTGTTCGGGACATCTCTAATGAAGGTATGTGATCGGATGCTCAGGTTTATAATGTATAAAGATCTCTAATGGTCTCTTTATACATTTGTATCTGTTTTGCACTCTTGGGTATTTTTGGGGCACTGTCTAGAGGAGAGATGAGCAATAGGTTGCGAAAGCCTGCAGAACCATCTCAATACAGAGGCTGGACTATGGGTGGTGGTCAGAAAGAGAGAGTATACACTTTTCGCATCCAGTAAGGAATCACTCTTTAGACACTCACTCACCCCAAATGTTTTTGAAACTAAATGCTGTGACTTAGGTATAGCTATAGGACTCTGAAGGTCCTCAGCCACATTTAGTTTCCTGAAGACAATGACATGTCTACTCTTTGAGGAGTTAGCATTGATGTATTTGTTATTAGACTTAAGCATTCATTTTCAAACTGTTTCTGGAATTCCAAATTGCCGTATGAACAAATCATGAAACAAACTAAATGAGGAGTGAACAAACCATTCTGTTTGTTTGTTTTCAGATTTCCATTCGTGGCTCTGAAAAAAACAACAACAAAAAAATGAGGCAAGAGGACAGCCTCAAAATGGTTTTATTCACAGATCAAATGAGAAGTGACCAGTAGACAAAAACAAAAACGAATCGAACCGAAGCACCACATAGATGAAACCCCAATAGCAAGAAACAAACAATCTTTGAACAATCCATTTATTTTACTGTGTGCATGTTTGTTATTCTTGTTTGTAATCAACTTCTGTCAAATTCATGCACTTCCCCTGTTAAAACACACGTACAACATTTGGCCCTTACAGATATGTGTATGTGCACATGATCATGTGTGTCAATACATATTTGTATGAATGAAATGCATGTGTGCATATGTTAATGCACATGTATGTGTGTTATTTGTGTGATGCATGAGAATGTTATGTGTAATGCTCGAGTGTGGTGCGTGTGTGTATGTGTTCTTTAGGCACACATTACTGCACGGAGGTTAAAGTTTAGTAAAGTGGCCTCATGGATAGGGTAATGCCTGCAGGACTTTAAACATGCAGCGGGGTAACAAGAAATGTAGCAGTTCTCACATTGACATCTCTGGATGCCTAAACAGGACATTAAGCACTGGAAATGAAACATGAAATATAAATACTGTGGCGGAACCAAAATCACCACTGTGCACTGGAGAAGCCTGGTTGCTCGCCTGCTCCCTTTAGACTATGGCCTGGCAGTTATAACCTTTTATTTTCCCTGCAGAAAGGCTTATTCATGCCTTTCTGCCGGGGTGTTCGGTAGATTCAATATACCGAACAAAGTACCGATCAAGAGACCACCTGGGAACTGGAGTGTGCCGTCAATTGACCACCCAGCAGCTGTGGTTAACCGCAGCTTAATTGACGAACGCTGGGTGGCCTTTGTTCATCAAACGAACACGTGACAGCGATCTTAAACTCCCGAACAACTGTGTTTTGCCTTCAGGTGTCTGGAACTAAAATCGGACACTCGACTAGGCAAACACCGGTGAGACCTCCAGAATTCCAGGGATTTGTGGTGAAACGGCAGCCCGTTCGGTAGAAATACTCATACGAACAAGGGGATTCAAATGAAGGCAAGCAACAGCTATTTCATTCGGTAGTTTCATCCGGTTATAACCACGAACAGAGACCGACCGCAAGGCCAAAACTTATGGAACTATTTTTGGCTACTGTTGCCTGTGCGGTCGGTCATAACTTTAAACCTCCATTTGAGTATGTTACTCACCCAGACCAGGGCTATCGGGGGATCCCCTATTTAGGTTACATCCAGAAAGTGGGGAAATAATGTACATGATTAAGGGGATTATGTGTCATGTTGAGGGGAGGAGATGCGTGGGAGGTAACTCATGTGTGATTGGTGTATCGGGTAATTATTGTGAATCCCTCCCTTGCATGGGAGAATGCTTTCAAAGAAGGTTAAGTGATTAAAAGTTCAGATTCTGCTTGACCCTCAAAACGAAGTGTCGTCTCGTGCTTGGGGGGAATTGGATTGTATGCTGACTGCCAGGAGTGTAAGCTGTTCCTATGCTTTTCCTGTTCGGCTGTTTCCAGTATTAGTGTGTTTCCAGTTTGGGAGTTGGTGAATTCATGTGTTTGCAGTTCGGGAGATTGGTGCTTACAGTAGCTGTCGGTGCATCTGGAAAGGGGAATATCGCCTAAACGGTTTTTAACCTCTGGTGAGCAAAACGATCCGTTACAAATACTGTGAACAATACAATTGTAGAATAAGTCAACATAATCAGAACTACCTAGTAATTAGCAGAATAGAAAACAATATATTAGTTTTATGTTATTAAACCAGCATTATTCAATATAATGTTAAAACAATAGTTTATTTTCTTAAAACAGACAAAAGCAAATATGACCTGTATTTCCAAAATTGACCAATTTTATAAAACAACAAAGAAGGTTGGATTTAAGTGGCAAAACTAAAAGTTACAAAGATAAATTGAAACCACTCTCTCTTACAAAAAATAAATAATAATAATAATAATATTCTCACAAGCGTATTCACTAAAAGAAGAGTTCAAAGTTAAGGTCACATTAGCCTAACTAGATTAACCCCTTAAGGACCAAACTTCTGGAATAAAAGGGAATCATGACATGTCAGACATGTCATGTGTCCTTAAGGGGTTAAAGATCTTGGAATTTTTAATTGGACATGGGCAAATATATTGGAAGTTAAATTCATTTCTCTGATAAAATATCAAGTTACAGTGGGACCTCGGTAAACAAACGCCTCAGTTAACATCATTTTCCATTGAAAATAATGCCTCGGTTTACAATTTTTTTCCGCAATACAAACAAGCTTCCCCAGGATGCATTGCACCTTGGAGGTTTATAGCACCGCCCCCTGCATGCTGGAGCCTGTGGGTAGCACGTTGCGTCGAGTGTGGAGGTGTTGGAGCGGCTTTTGCATCGAGTTTTGGAGCCATTCTGGAAATTGTTTGCAGTTGTTTTGGGACTTTTTGGTGCATTTCTCAAGCAGTGGAAAGGTAGGGATCTAAGCTTCGTCATTTGCATGCCTTTTATTGTATGTTCTGCATTGTGGGTTGGTTTCCATGCCAGCTCAATTTGACTTTTTTCTGATCTCCGGCAGAGCTTGAGTGAGGTTCAGCTTCAGGTGCCAATTACATTTACCCATAATCCATCAGAAAAGATCAATCCCCCAGAAGGCGAACAGCAGACATCATGGGTAGAGGAGAACAAAATGGCTGCACCCATGTATTGAGGTCTGGCACAAGGAAGAAAATATAATAAATATAAATAAATTTGAGAGGCAATGGGGAGAGTATTATCATTAAAGGCATTAAAATAAATATTTAGTAGATATACCCCCAATAAAACCATGCATACATTTAATTATGTATTTTTATCATTGGTTTATATATAAAAACAAGCCAGCCCGTTCTAACCCTGCACAGGCTTTCTGTGGCTATTCAATCAGTTCAATGAGAAGTTTTTGCAAGGCAGGTGCTCTGGGCAATTGCTGACTCTTGAGTTTATCTTCACTGAGCTAAACAAACCAGGAAGTAACATGACCGGTTATCTGATTTACAGCGAGGGGGGTGTAACCAGGTTATTTTATAATAGTGCCAGTTTCCATTGAAATCTGAACCTTCTGTAAAATGTAAAAAGGAGGACACACTCTTAACACATAAAGCATTTCAAAAAGATAAAGTGCTTTAGGGGTTTGAAGTGTCGCATTAAAATACATTGACCAGGAAAGAAAAACTGAATGCAAATTAATACGTGCGCCATTTTAACATATCCAAACGCTAATGATTATTGGTTTTCAGTTTTGGGAAAACAGTGACTGCTTTTTTTGATACCTAGTAATAAGTTACTAGTATTTAAATAATTGTTTTTACATTCTTTCTTATTTTCTGTTGACTTTCATTTAAAAGAACACTGTAGCATTAGAAATACATATTTGTTTTCCTAACGTTACAGTATTCATGCCCATGTCATTTAGCGCCTTTTATTGTGGCCAGCCTAAGGCGCACCTGTGCAATAATCATGCTGTCTAATCAGCATCTTGATATGCCACACCTGTGCAATAATCATGCTGTCTAATCAGCATCTTGATATGCCACACCTGTGCAATAATCATGCTGTCTAATCAGCATCTTGATATGCCACACCTTTGCAATAATCATGCTGTCTAATCAACATCTTGATAGGCCACACCTGTGCAATAATCATGCTGTCTAATCAGCATCTTGATATGCCACACCTGTGTAATAATCATGCTGTCTAATCAGCATCTTGATATGCCACACCTGTGCAATAATCATGCTGTCTAATCAACATCTTGATAGGCCACACCTGTGCAATAATCATGCTGTCTAATCAACATCTTGATAGGCCACACCTGTGCAATAATCATGCTGTCTAATCAACATCTTGATATGCCACACCTGTGCAATAATCATGCTGTCTAATCAACATCTTGATAGGCCACACCTGTGCAATAATCATGCTGTCTAATCAACATCTTGATAGGCCACACCTGTGCAATAATCATGCTGTCTAATCAACATCTTGATAGGCCACACCTGTGAGGTGGATGGATTATCGGCAAAGGAGAAGTGCTCACTAACACAGATTTAGACAGATTTGTGAACAATATTTGAGAGAAACAGGCCTTTTGTGTACATAGAGAAAGTCTTAGATCTTTGAGTTCAGCTCATGAAAAATGGGGGCAAGAACAAAAGTGTTGCGTTTATAATTTTGTTCAGTGCATATACAATTCACCTAGTGCTTCAAAGTGTGTAAGGCTGCTTTGGTTCATCAGTAGAAAAATGTAACAACTAAAACAGCAGCTTAGTAGATAAGGCCTACGCGTAGAACCTCACTTTTATTTGAAGAACATATGAAAGACAAACTTTTCGTGACCCTTGTCGCTTCCTCCGTGTATAAATGCCGTATTCCTAAATATATTATGAATTGTGCTCCTTTTCAATAAAGTCTTTAAAAAAAAATTAGTAACCAATTACAGCAGGGAGAATTGGTGCATGCTGGGAAATATAGTCTTGGGGAACAATGTGACGTTATAACTACTTTAAACAGGTGAACTGCTAAAAACGGATACAATAACTATAGACAGCGTGTTTTCTGTTTATTGACTTCTTGTTTTATGTTCAGATGTTTTAGGTGAGCAGATTAAGTCATAATACGGCTTCACAGACACATAAAGGTTTCAAGAGAAAATTTGGAGAGGATGATTTTCTTTCTTGTTCCCGCAGAAATAATCCTTTTATGGTTGTCAGACAGGCAACAAAGCATAAAAAAAATAAAAATGAGTCCTTTCCAGACCTCTTCAGCTGGATACCTCTTAGGAGTTCCGGAGTGATATAGCACCAATCAGGACAATGCTGCAGACAGTGTACAGTATGACACCCACTGAAATTTACAATATTTATAAACTTGCTGCTAAAAATGTACCTAGTTTTTTTTCAATATATAGTTTTTATTATTTTTAAAATAGACATAGAAATCAAAGGATAAATAAGGCATAAATAGAATATGGTACATGGTACATAGTGTACATAATAATGTTATACAGTGTGAAATAAATTATTGCATTGTGTACAGTTTGACCAAATATACTCGTACTTGTCCAGTGATTCAAAAATGAATAAATAATCAGTAAGTAACAAGACATGAAGAGATATTACTACACACATCAATAACGCGAGTCGTTAACTTTATATTGCAAATATGGAGTCATGTAAGAATTTGCATACACAGTATTAAAGCAATAATTTGTAACAATTTGTAACAAGTCATAACCGTGGTTTGTGCCAGTATATATTGGAGTCTAATAATTTAAGAAGCACTTAACACGGTCATCACCTAGCGATATATGGGACAAAGCTAACTAGATTTTGTAGATTAATAAGGAATGGAGAATGGATATTAGAGTAAGTGGAGATAGTTAGAGGTAGCATACGTGACTGAAGAAGAACGAAGAAGGAGAGAGAATAGGAGAAAGAAGACTTCTGTTACATGCTTCTACTCAGTCAAAATGTCTCGAATAAATTCCCAACCCATCCATTGATTTTGAAATTTCTTCTGTGAGATACAATGTTTAGACCATTCGTGTTGGTAGGTGATTTCAATTGATTTCAATTCTCTTTAGTACCTCAGAAATTGAAGGGGCCACCACACTTTTCCAATACTAACTTTTGCTGAAAGAAAAATATTCAGTAGGGCTGCTATTGATGGAATTATCTTCAGATCTGGGATGAGATACAGCAAGTAGCACTCTGGGGTAAATGGAATATCTATTGTAACGGAATGCAGTAGTATAGTCCACGATCTCCGTTGGTATCATAGGTAATCCACAGTCAGAGTTAGAAAGCACGGCAATATCCCCAATCCTCCCAATAACCGGACGAAACACAGTTTGGGAGTCAACTAACTTGCTTTATTCACAGACTTCCATATTTATGCAGTTCCCCTTGCAAGGGGTTTCCTTACAGATGTTACAGGGGATTTCTCCCATCAGGCAGTATAATTATCCCAACAGGCATTGCTGCACGAGAGGGATCATCCCACTAAAATGGACGATTAAGTGGATTATCCCCTCGTGCAGCAAAACTGGCAATTCACATAGAAATCCATATTTCACATAATATTACTCGCTTTCATACGAACGACCGTTCGGTAGATAGCTGGGGTCTGCGGGCACATTTAGTGAGAATACCGCTCAGATCCTAGCTAAACTAACCGAACGCCGCACAAAATACACTTAACCATCGAGTTCGGTTTGAAACTACCGAACATCGATGGGGAACAGAATGTGGTGAACGCGGAACTCCCGAAAGCTCTGGAAGTCCAGCGGTGTTCGGATCATTGAGTAGCCGTTTTCAGTTCCAGGCTCTCGACGACCGAACACCGCTGCAGAGACAAAGGATCCAAGATGGCCGACCGCCGCATGGTCGGTAGCCGAACGATGGCCACCTAGGAGAGCCTTCAATTACCGATTGCAACATTGTTGCAATCGGTTAATTAGTGCCACACGACTGTGAGTGTGTGGTCTACCTGGGGAGCCCGTATTCGTTTGGCGAACGGCCCGGATAGCCGCGTTTCGTCAAATGAAAGGTTTGCATGCTGGTAGCGTACGGCTGCCAGCATGCGAACGGCCATAATATAATACATACACAATCAAGATACACAGTACACATTCAGCCTACGGACAACCTTTATTAAATATAGTCCAGAAGTGGCTAGGTTTGCCACATCTATCTCAGTAAATTTCTTAACTGTATCATTAATTTGGGTCCAGAAATCCTTAAGAAACTTGCAGTACCAGAATACGTGTTTAAGGGTGCCTCTCCTCTCACTGCATCTCCAACAAACCGGGCTGACGGAATTATATATTTGAGAAATTCTACTAGGTGTGAGGTACCAACGCGTCATAATTGTAAAGAAACCCTCCCAGTTGGAGACACAGCAAGAGGAAAATGTTGTTTGTCTAATGGCCATTTCCCACCTCATGAGGGGTAGTGCCACTCCCAAATCCTCTTCCCATTTGACCATGTATGGCAACTTTTAATCTCCTATATTTACAATATAACATTGTGATAAACAAAAGTTAAAACAACACAACACGTTTCACCATTTGAGAGGCTTTCTCAAGTGTAGCTCTTTAAAGAACAGTCTATAATTTTTTTACTAAACCACCCCTACACCAAGCGTTCTCTGATGTAAACAGTAATGGGAAAGAGGGCAACCTAACACGATATTTACTTTTCATACAATAAACTTTTCCTTTCTTGTGGAAGTTCTAAGAAAGTAATTGGTAAATGTTAACATGCATTGGACACTGGCAAGATACTCGTCTTGTTTTCCAGATAGATTGATTATTTTAACTACATCCTGACACTATAGGGCCTTATAGACCTTATCAATGATAGATAGATAGTGTAACGAACACTGGTATTTCAGATACCCGTCCGTCCGTTTCCTCTGGAACTGCTAGATCCTGAGTGATTATAGCTCGCAGCTTGGGTGTTGATTTGTACGTTCTCCAGACGAAATACAGCATACGAGTATATTCACTAAGCAAATCAGACGGGGACCCAGACATCAGCCTAGACTAGATGAAGGGTACAACAGGAATGAATTTATTCAGGCCAACTGGTTGGTTTATATGCGGTTACAAATGTACAGGATTTACGGTGACATATTCCAGGGGCATTCCCCACTGGACCTGAGCGGGGACAATGACAAAAAATACATTCTGCAGTTACATTGGCTCTCAGGTCCAGGACACTCCTACATAACATAATATAATCCTTCCCCTGTGCCTGGGAGATAATTGAGTCAAGCACTATACTAAACTCAATTATCTCCAAAAAAAAAACACACACACATTTCCACAAAACCCTGAAAGTACCCCAAACGAACACAAAGAGTAGTTTCTTCACAGATAGATAGGTAGATAGATAGATAGACGTGTGGATATTGTTGCATTTTTTTCATACCATCTGATAACTTTTAAAGCAGGTATAAAAAGAACAGAACTGGTGGGAGTCAAATTTGATTTCCAGCACAAATTGTACACTATATAAAATCAAATCAAGCTTTTTGCTAAAATGAACTCGTACATTATTCATTACAATCGCAATTGGTCATATTACCACATATTCTGTTTGCTTTTTTAGCATGTAAAACATAGTATTTCTTCACTTGAAGCAAAATGACAATTACTGTTTTTTATACCATTTTGTAATTAAAAGATTATTTAAAATACAAACCAAAGAAAAGTTACCTGTGCTCTCTTCTTAATCCCTATGTATATATAAACAAATAGAGGCTATTTAGTTACTCCAATGTCCATTGGAGGGAATGTGGCTCAGAACCTGGGAACGTAGTGGTATCTCGGTATACACCGACATTGGATCATTCTGGCAAGTTTGTATGGAAGGTTTAGAATGTTTGCACTTTATTATGTTTAATGATGTTATTCATGTTTTTATATTGTTGTAGTGTTGCGATGTTCATATTGGGGCCATTGTCATTGTAATGTTGGGGGGGTTATTTATATTCTGTCACAGGGTTTGTTTGACACTAACGTTTTGTATTAAAATATATATTATATTAAAAGCTGTGGACAGAGTTTTACCCAACATATTGTTTTTTTTATGTTGAACTACTAAATCAAGCGTACAAGGTAACAATATCAGTGGCAGAAGCATCGTCTACCTCTCCCCGTGCTGCCTTGTCCTGCTCCAGTCCCTGCTGAGGGTCCAACATGGCAGCAGAGTTGCTCAGCACCTCCAAAGATGTCCATTTGGTGAGCTGGGAAAATTCGCTGGGACAACTTGGCTCTATTCCCAGTTTGGATGTGTTTACAAAAATGTTCTATTCCTCTTTGAATTTAAAGAATACCTGTGCTAGAAAATAAACCCCAATCCATTTTTATCTACTTTACTTACCTCTTGTGGATCTTTCATCTGAGTACTTGCTGCTCTATTGTTCATTGGGGTAAAAGATTCATAACAGTATCCCTTCAAGTGAACTTTACTCAGTCTGAAGAAATTCTATGGGTGGAAAATGGATATTAAAATGTATCGGTTAATGCACACCACACGGCAAGCAATATAAATAGCTATGCATGTTTATGGTAAATAATGTTTCCTATTCTTGGACTGTGAAATCGAAAAGTCATCTTCGTAAAACTGTCATTTTCAGCCAGGTGTAAACTCTGATGTGACAATGAATCCAGGTACCGTCAAATGAAGCTTAATGTGGAGCTATCACTTATGTTTTTTTTTTTAAACACATCTCAAATGATAATTAAATCTTAGCATAAGGTTATACTTTTTTTCAATTATTATTCATTGTTATTTTGAGAGCCAGAGTTTTGTAAGCTGACTGATAACCACTTTCATCTCATTTTTTTCTGAAGTATACTCTCTGCTTGATAACTCATATTCTGATGGCCAGAAAACTTTGTATTTCTAGATATTGGTAAAGAGAAGAAATCTCCACTAGGAGAGAAATTATAACTCAGATAAACTATCAGGGAAAAATGGAAAAACTCATTTTCTTTAATTATGGGAATATCGAGAAATATACAAAACTTTGTTGGTGTGGTATGAATAATGTAACAATATACCTCAGGACTAAACCTAACAAACCCTATAAACCCTGGGTGTGACAAACTCCCCTGTCCCCATGAGTTTGCCACAAGCTCCTGGAGGAGCCTGCTTGCCAGGGCCGCCCACTGACTATGGGCCAGGTCAACGACTGTAAAGACACATATTTTATTTCCCCCTGGTTCGGCACTTCCCATTAGTGTGCATAGAACCGAATGCTAGCTCCCTGGCAGCTGTTCACATTGAACAAAACCATGAATAGACTTCAGGGGGACTTAGCCGCGAAAGCCCTGGAACTATTTTCAATATGAAGACTTTGCGGTTCCCGGTTGGTCCCCAGTGGCACTTAGCAGCGATTCCATGGAACTATTTTTGGCATGAAGACTTTGCAGTTCCCGGTTAGTCCCCAGCGACACTTAGCCATGATTCTACAGAACTATTTCCTGCTAGGAGATCATGCGTGCAGTCGGTCAAATGATGACTTCCAGGAAATTCCAGAACCATGGGGACCTGCATATAAGGCCAGTCGTGGCTGCCATTAAACCTATTCTAACTTGTACTCCAAGAACTATGTGTTGTCTGGTTACTGTTCCAGTGTGGAGGATTCAACAGGGAAAATCCTTGTAAGGACTAGAGTTCCCAGGACTGAGTGTCGTCCAGTGCCTGGGATTTACTAGAGCAAGTTCCCCATTCGGCTTTAGGAGGGAGCGGTTCCAGGGCCCCAGTCAAGCCACGGCGACTGTAGGCAGAAGTGCTGCATTTGTCCCCTGTTCCAGCTAGGAAGTGATCTTTGGCGGAGGATCCCAGCCAGGGGTACAGGGAGCTCCGTCACACTGGGATAAGCAAGTTGATAATGAATTCATGACAGCATAGTCCCATTCCATTTAAAACAGGTCCCCCTTCCTCCCATTTTGTAAAAGGAAGAAGGGGCAAGATCAATTAATCTCTCCCTTCAAGGGTTGTTTCCTTTCTATTGTATTTATTTATTTAGTTTTTATTTTTTGGTTTATGTTTTTTTCTTTGTTTGTGTAACAGAACCTTACAGTTCCCTGGTGCATGTGGAATAATCAGGGGAATTGTACTTTATACCATCTGTTCGGTAGTAATCCAACCTATAAATAAATGAATCAGACTACCGAACACCGGACCACCCTGCTGGTAATTAAGGGATATTTTACCTCCCAGTTCTATTTCAGCCATTTGTATGGGTCAGCATGAATCCTTTGTGTTAAGTATAGGTGGCTGCCATTTCGGGACTTTGCACGTGTTCGCGGCCATCTTACGCACCAACAGCGGTGTTTGCCAGCAATCGTCTGGAACTAAAAACGGCTACGCAAACATGCGAACACCGCTGAGACCTCCATAGCACCGGGGATTCGTGCAAAAGCTACCGAACACCCTGCTGTTTGGTAGAAAGACTTAACAGACTATGGGGGTTCTAGCGACCACTAAGATTCGAATGGATGGCAAGATTTCCATGCCTTTTTACCGTACGAACGAGGACCGACCGCAAGGCCAAAACTTATGGAACTATTTTTGGCTAGTTTGTCTGTGCGGTCGGTCAAAACTTTGGAACTCCATAACTCCCGAACTGTTCATCCGAATGGGCTGATATTTGGATTTGTTGTTCCCCTGAATGAGAGCTATCCAGGTCACCTCGACCTCATCCGGGAGCACTGGGAAGGGGAGATGGAACACGAGGGGGTCCCCATTGTGCCATATGTTCTGGAAATGCGGGACCGCATGGAGCAGTTAGCCCTGATGGCACGGGACCAGTACTTAGACCAGTAAAAAGGGAATAAACTCCAGACCTCTTGGCAGGGCCCTTACAAAGTAGTAGTGCAGGTCTGCAACACTACTTATGTGATTGCCAGCAACAAGGATGAAAGGATTCAGAAAACCTTCCATATTAACCTACTTAAAGAGTACCAAGAGAGGCCAGAGGATATTGCCGCTATATGCATTCCTGCTACAGAGGACCCCGATAACTTACCCATCCCAGACCTTTTAGCACCCAGAGAACCCCATAGCTTGCTTGACACGGTACAACTAGGGGAGCGACTAACCGCAGCAGAAAAGGGTCAGCTTAGGCAGTTAATAACAGAAAAGAGACTAACGTTCTCCCAGGAACCAGGATACACCATGCTAGCGACCCACTACGTAGAAACCCCAGGGCAAACCCCTCTTAGACAGCCCCCATACAGAATCCCTGAGGCAGTCAAGGAGGAAATGAAAAAGGAAGTACACGAGATGTTGAGACTAGGAGTCATAGAGCCATCTGACAGCCCCTGGGCTTCACCAGTAGTCCTAGTGCCCAAAAAGGACGGAGCTATCAGATTTTGTGTGGACTATAGGCGACTCAATGACCGCACAGTGACAGATGCGTACCCCATGCCCAGAGTGGATGAACTATTAGATCGCATTGCCAGGGGGCGATATCTGACCACCATTGATATATGCAAGGGATACTGGCAGATTCCCCTGGCCACCCCATCCGTCACCCCGTTTGGCTTGTACCAATTTAGGGTCATGCCATTTGGGATGAAGAACGCCCCAGCTACCTTTCAGCGCTTGGTAGATAGGCTCCTTGATGGCTTCCAGGACTTCGCTTGCGCGTACCTGGACGACATTGCGATCTATAGCGAAACGTGGGGGGAACACTTGAGACATGTAGAGGCTGTACTGGATCAGATTCGGGCAGCGGGCCTGACTCTGAAGCCAGAAAAGTGTAACTTCGGCATGGCCGAAGTCCAGTACTTGGGACACAGGGTGGGGTGTGGGAAACAGCGCCCAGAACCAGCTAAGGTTGAGGCTGTAGCCAACTGGCCCACACCCCACACCAAGACTCAGGTATTGGCATTCTTAGGGACGGCAGGATACTACAGGAAGTTTGTCCCTGACTATAGCGCCATCGCAAAACCCCTGACAGACCTAACTAAAAAGAACCTGCCTAGGATAGTCTTGTGGTCTCCCGCCTGCGAAACTGCCTTTCAAGCCTTGAAAAATGCTCTGATTCACGCACCTGTTCTATCTGCCCCCATCCCTAACAAAAGATTTGTCGTCCATACAGATGCCTCCATGTATGGACTGGGGGCAGTTTTGAGCCAGATCGGAGAAGATGGGGGAGAACACCCTGTCGCGTATCTCAGCAGAAAACTGTTGCCCAGAGAAGTGAGTTACGCGGAAATGGAAAAAGAGTGTTAAGAGGGTTGAACCATGTATACCTCCCCCTGGGTGTGTTCTGTTTGTACTTTACTGTAATAAAAACCAGGCTGGGTGTTCCAGCACTCAGTTCTTCTTGACCCTTCAAAACGTAGCCTCGTCTCGTTCTTGAAAGGGAATTATATTGGATTATTACTCTGCTCTTTTTACAGCTGAACCTGACTCTCCCTCTGGATCTCGTGGATGGGATTATACCAGCTTTACTTTTATACAGCAGCTTGCCAGGGAAAAGGACGTCTCCAACGACTGATACCCTCTCACTGCCTGGGTTGCCGTTACAGTTTGTTATATAAAAGGTTTACATATTTCTTACGTGAATTTTCACTTGATGATGTTTGGAACATTAATGTTTTGGGTCCTCTTTCGATCTGGGCTTATTATATTCCAGAACCTAGAGAGCTTAAGAATTATAAAGAACAATCCTGTCTTATACATCTGATTCCCTGCATATCAAATATATTTTTGCATGAGTTACATCATGATAGTTGATGTGGATATTTAACTCTAAACTTTGTGTGAAAAGAAGCAGAGCAGAAATAAGATGAGATGTTGGGGAGTTGATACTGAAAGAACCTCCTAAATGGGGGATAAATGGGGGATAAATAGAATAAACAGCACAAAAAATGAATAGGAGGGTTACTGAGTATCAAAAAAATAATAATGAAAAAGATATATAAATAGTGATATAGGTGTAAGTGGATACCTAATTCAGTCAGTATATGACTCAACAAAAAAATGCAAATAAAAAAATAAATAAAACATAACCGTTAATAAATACTAATATAAAAAGGTAAGATATGCCAAAAGTGAATGGGCACCCACCGAGAAACAGACACACATTTATGATAGAGCACAAGGGGAGGATCTACTAAATGTAGAAAACTACCTACCTCTATTTCTAATAGATAAAGTAAATCTAACATTGGAAGGGTAGGACTACTAAATAAGGTAAAGTAGTAAACCTACAAACCTTAAAATAAATGTGATCTACAAACGGTTGTTTGTCTAAAAAAACCTCTAAAATAATCTAGGTAAATACTCGAATATACTGACAGGCGCTGGAAGCTACTCTCCACTAAACTACAGTAGAAATGTGGATTAGACAGTTGAAATGCAACAATGTAACAATCAGGAATGATGTGATACAGGCTGATTCATGTAGCGAGTAGAGAATAGCTGTACTGAGAAAAGAACACAAGCTAAAGTAACAGCAAAATATCCTGTGGTAACAGTTGCTAAAGATTCCCTCATGTGCCTTCGAGGGCACCCCTTAAAGCGGCACTGTCATGACGAACCTACCTTACCCCAATCAATTCATCTTCTCCCCGTCTCTCAGGATCTGTTCTTCATTTCTTCCTGTCTGCTCTAGTTTTCTTTAAAACATAAGACAAAGTAGGGACTATTTGTCTTATTGAGGATTCCTATGCCTGACCATATATGACCAGTGAAGTGTGCTTCATTGCCAGTGGTCAGATACATTTTCCCATGATCCTTAGCTTTCCTCCCTGTTCCCACGATGCTTCCTGTCAGTATTGCCGAATGTCCTGTCACTTAGACAGAACGCTGGTGAAACTGCCGAATTGCTTCCTAACAGAATGAGAACAGTTTCTCCATTCGTGTTAAAACGCAATTCGGGACTTTCTTCGTATCGGAATTTCATTTGAATGAATGAAACTCCGAACCTATTCATTGCCGCGACTGCATCTTGCAGCCGCTTAGTAGATAACTCCCTAATTCCCACGGTATGAGGGAGCTATCTACCAAAAGGCTGAAAGACCTAAATTGGTCTTTCAGCCACATTTACTAATACTAAGTAAAGCTTACTTATTATTAGCAAAATCTTCTCATTTACTTGGATTTCAGGAGATGCTGCAGGGATATACTCAGCTGGAATGTAAGATATCCATAACAGGTGTCAATCAGGGAAACCAATAAAGATCAGAGAGATTATCAATAGAAATACATTGAATACAAAGATAAAGACTATTGTAAAATGGAAAGAAGATTTGGTTAAGTCTTTAACCATCGCTTCTTGGCTAAAATCTTTTGAACTATTTAAGAGTGTTTATTTATAAATATATAAATAAATAAATCTAGCTCTACTTTTACTCATCTCAAATCTCACTTGCCCTAACTCTGCAAACTCACTCTACAACTCCACTCTCTCCTCTCAACTTGACATCATGGCACCTCCTACATTTAAATGCAGCAAGTGCATTTCAACTTTTGGCTCATCAGAGGGGACCACACCCTCTGATGAGCCAAAAGGTGAAATGCGCGTCAGGGGATTAGACGCTGCTATCCACCTACGCTACTCACATGCCGACTTACGCACTAATATATTGTGGTTTTGTTCCACATATTCCTATTATATTTGGATACCGCTCTTTTTTTTAGGAGGTTGGTGGGCTGGTTGGAATTATTTAGAATCTACAGATTATGGACAGTTTTTATGGCCGAATCCCATTTTTTTTTTAACCCCCCTTCCGACTCCACTACATCTAACCAACCCCTTAGTCACCCCCAAATGCCCCCCATATTACCTATTTTTTCACTTTATTTTCTGCCCCGATCTATATTTAGGGCGCCACCATCTTTGTGTGGGTAGATGAAGTCCCTGTGGAATAAGTGAAAGGGGTTAATATTCCCACATATTCTTTTTTCATAAATATTCCAAGATTTATTCAAGGAATTTCTATTCCCTCATTCCCAAAAATTTGAGAACATCACAGTATCATGTAAAGAAAAAACATTCTGGAAAGTTAATCCCCCTTCTGTCCTCCTTGCTGTCATGATTTTAAATGAGAGTCTTGATTTTTCTTCCATTACAAACATAAAAATAATATAATTTATGAAACATGGTTAATTTTTTTTCTTTGTTAATCTTATATGGAGGGTTCGAAAAATATATTCCAATTTGGGTAATATGTATGCGTTCAGAATGTTTATTCTGCCCATCTATGAAATATTGAAATTACTAAATTTTTTTATTATTACCCTCAGTTCTTGCAACGTTTGCTATAGTTCTTTTCTATCAAGGAATGTTATCAAAACTAATTTCCATTTAGCAAATATTTAATTGTTTTATTACTCCAATTAAATTCATGGTAGTCATTGATACAGACTAAAATTTCAGGAATTGAAATCTCAGGGCGAGAAATGGTTAAATAATATCATCCGCATATAATGTTATTTTTTGTTCCTGATTACCTAGAAAGATTCCTGATATTTTAGTTGACTGTTTAATATAGGCTGCTAATGGTTCAATTGAAAGAATATACAGCAGGGGTACAAGTGGGCAACCCTGCCGTGTCCCGTTTTTAATATTGAACCATTTCGAGTTTAGCCTGTTTCCAAGAAAATGGCTATCCTTAGGATAGGAATAAAGAGCCATTGCCAGGTCTTTAAATGTCCCTTCTATTCCGAAAGCTTAGAATGATTCAGCTAGGTAAGACCAGTTAACTCTGTCAAACGCTTTTTCAGCGTTGACAGTAATAAGGACAGAAAGAAGGTGCTCTTTATTTATCTTCAATATCATATTTAAAATTTTCCGTACATTGTCACCACCTGATCTTGTTTTGACAAATCCAGATTGATCATTATGGATTATAGAAGAAATAAGCTGACCAAGTCTGTCTGCTAAAATTTTCGAGAAAATGTTTATATCCAGTTTTATTGGGCGGTAGTTGCTTATATCGCTGGGATCCTTTTAGAGCACATTTTAGAGTGGCCTTTTGTTGTGGCCAGCCTAAGGCACACCTGTGCAATAATCATGCTGTCTAATCAGCATCTTGATATGCCACACCTGTCAGGTGGATGGATTATCTCGGCAAAGGAGAAGTGCTCACTATCGGAGATTTAGTAGGATTTGTGAACAATATTTGAAAGAAATAGGCCTTTTGTGTACATAGAAAAAGTCTTAGATCTTTGAGTTCAGCTCATGAAAAATGGGGCCAAAAACAAATGTGTTGCATTTATAATTTTGTTCAGTGTAGTTGTGTAAATTTAGCTGTTGGAAGGTTATATAATGAGGTGTAATAGTTTGCAAAAGCATTACTCATTTGATGAGGAGAAAGATGACTTTTATCAGCTATAATTTTCTTTATGTTTTCTGTTTTTCTCTGCTTAAAGTCTATTTGAAAAAAAGTTGGTCTGCTTTATTATTACTGCTATACCAGTTTTGATTAAATTTCGTAATCATCTTATTGATATGTGATTGAACTAAACCAATTTGATTAAGAATTACATTTGAAGGGTTCATTATGTTGCTTTGTTCCAATTTTACCAACTTCCCATATAGGTCCGTTAAGTTGGCATTATTTTTTTCCTAGTTCGAGCAACCAATTCTATCAAGTTACTTCTCATAACTTGATAGAATAAAATCACCGGTTCCCATAATGCCGCAAAGCTTACACTTTTACACTTTATTTCGACATCTATCTGAGACTTCAACTAGATTACACACCAAATAACAAACACACTGACACCCGTGAAAAAGTGATAAAACACAAATGAACTTAACTGATAGCTACACTGCTTCCCAAGGTTATCTCCCAGCTGATAACAATATAACAGGACTGTATAATTGATAGGATATTTTGGGATTCTGCTAGTATACCTATAATAGAGGACAAAACATAGCGCAAATATTGCTACAAAATTGTTATTTAAGACTTCCAATGGTTTATATGCACTCACATATTCCAGAAAGGTAAAGCGTATTATGGGTGCCTCCCCTCGATGGAAATGGGGGGTTGTTTCCTTTTAATTTTCCCTCCTCAAGTGATAACCAGTAGGGTATCCAGGTCAGCAAGAAGATCCAAAAACAGCAACCAAAAGGAATACTCCAAAGGCAATTTATTCATAAATAAATTTATTTATTTTACAAAAGTTAAGAGGGTGTACAAATAAAAAGATTTATAAAAACAATATAAGTAAGAGATGCTGGTCCTACGCGTTTCATCCTTATACAGAAAGGACTTCCACAGGGACCTCTTTCAATAAAAATCAAATAACACGTACACAAAGTAAACAGCATCCTAAAAAGCTAACAATCAAATGATCTTATATAAGGCTAATCCCTTCAAGTCATTGGTGGAATAGTGGGTGTCTTCTCATCCTCCAGCTCCAATTCGTCAACCTTTTCCTCACTTCAGGTGTAAACGCTTTACCGGAATGAAATGCCGGGTCCGTTCAAACATTCTGCCACTTCCGCGTACGTCATACGCCATTCTGGCTTTCACGGCAACCGGACATGGACCGCAGTCTGTACTGAGTTAGCTAGTTAGCAATCCTTTCCAGCACTAGACAGGTGTCCTTGAAGGCACAGACTAGGGATTAACTAGCCAGTACTTCAGAAGATATTATACACCGCTAGTCACATTATAATAGAGACAGTTGAGCTTTATCTATTTCTCGATAGGTGCCCTTGAAGGCACAGAATAGATATTAGTTTGTGTTGTCTTCCTTGCATTCTCATTATTCACTTTGTTTTAATTTTATATCAGCACTACTCATATTCGTTCTCTGTCTTGTCTAGTCTATAACATGCTGTGGATTATAGATAGAACGTATACACAGTATTTGTCTCCACAGCTAGACATTACAAATAGATTTTTTCTTCATACTAGCACGTTCTAGATTGACAGACAGGCAGACGCCAGACTACAGTGACCCCTAGTTTCATTGTGTTCCGTGGATTCTTAGTAAACATGTCCTTTTGACTCATGGGTACACTACAATCTCTCTAAGTGGGGGCTAGAGTATGTGTTTGATGTTCTCTGGGTGCTTAGTTGTCCCTATAGCTGTTATAATAATGTTTTCATGCTCCTTCAGATGATCATGATACATTTTGAACTGTGATTATATCTCAGATATCGTTCAGTGAACAGCTATCAGATATTCTGGGTGTTTAGCTGTTCATATAGGTGCAATAATTTCTCTATGCTCATTTTGACGATCATGAGATATTTTGAACTGTGATTATATCTCAGATATCGTTCAGTGAGCTGCTATCTGATATTCTGACACCTTAGAAGGATGTATTATATCATTCCAACATTAAGCATACCTAGCTTTTCCTAATAGCTGCTATTAACTTTTCATGCTCATCTGAACGATCATGATGTATTTTAACTGTGATTACATCACAGATATTGTTTAGTGAGTTACTATGAGATATCCCGACACCTTAGACAGATACATTATGGATGCATCCAACTGATATATATTGGATACCTAACATTGCATCATCGTAGCATTGATTCTGCTACTATGTATCTCCTGTGTCAGTATATTTAGCTCATTTCCAGCAATTCGACTGGGCTGTACTTTTACACCCCAGAGTTTTTTCTTTGCATCCAATATTTTTTGTGTTTGAGTTTTCACTTCCTACTGCACATTACACTTTACACATGTCCATTCAGCACATTAGAGCATTTTTGCCACATTATATATTCTCTCAATGTGGTAATGGTAGTATCTACATATATTTATGTTTGTTTGTTTAGTTTTTAGTACTAATAAAGTATTTCTTTGATTTTAATTATTCATTGGGACAGATCTTCTCTCCTGTTTCTACTTCTCATAACGCATTTAAAGGTTCACCAAAGAGTTTCTGTTGAAACATTCCCCTTATCGTTTAAAAGAAGAAACGATTTGGCCTTGAGATCCAAATGCTTTATTTGTTCCTGTGATATTAAAATTGATTTGTCTAATCTCAATTGAGGTTTGATTTTATATTTTGGGTTGTTGGTAATTGTGGACTCTATAGGGGCATGGTCAGACCAAGTAATAAGACTTATATGTGAAGTTAGAAAATTAGTTAAACTTAAAGATTATGCGTCATTAGGATATCCTGAAACCAATCTAATTTTCTTTTAAAGACCTTTCTTTGCTTATTTGAACTCCTTTCCTATCCCTCTTATCATCTATTACAGTGTTCCAGTCTCCCCCGGTAATTAAGATACCTTGTTTAAGTTCATTAACCTTAAAAAAATAAAAGCTTTGAGAGAATTCGTTCGGGGCATATACATTAACCAAGGTGTAAATTACATTGTTTAATTTACAAAATACAAGTACAAGACGCCCCATTGGATCTTTTTCCATATTTGTAAGTTCAAATTTATTTTGGACAAGCATATAATAGCCACTCCCCTTTTCTTTTTTTCTCGTAGATTTGCCGAAAGTACTATAGGGAAGCGAGAAAATATCTATAAATCCTCGTTTTTATTTTTCCATTGTGTTTCCTGAATAAAGCAGAGGTCTATTGTATCTTCTAATAACATCTTCTGTAATAACCCTCTTTTCATTGGGGTATTTAAACCCTGGGCATTAATAGACACTATTTTAATTGACATAGTTTGATCTGTTGATATCGTTCATAATAGTCCCAGACTTTCCATTTGGTAATACTACTTCTATCCCTCCAAGATGTCTCCATAGAAAAAGAAATGTTATAAGAAATAGGCTTACGAATAGAAGTACATATAAACATATATAACATACAGTAAGTCACCTTAGGCTCATAAACCAATTAGCGACTGCCCTGAAACAGAATTCCCAACAAAGAGAACAGTAAAAAAAGAGAACAAAAAAAGAAAAGAAAAAATAAATCCATAAAAAATTCAAAATCTAATTCAGGGATAACACCGCTGGTGGTTGTAACAACGAGATTTTTATATTATATATTTACCGTATATACTCGAGTATAAGCCGAGTTTTTCAGCCCATTTTTTGGGCTGAAAAACCCCAACTCGGCTTATACTCGAGTCAGAGTCTGTATTATGGCAATTTGCATTGCCATAATACAGACCGGGGGAGAGGGGGGCTGGCAGAGCTGTACTTACCTGTTCTGCAGCTCCTGTCAGCTCTCTCCTCCTCTGCGCCGTCCGTTCAGCACCTCGGTCAGCTCCCAGTGTAAATCTCGCGAGAGCCGCGGCTCTCGCGAGACTTACACTGGGAGCTGACAGAAGGAGCTGCACGGACGGCGCAGAGGAGGAGAGAGCTGACAGGAGCTGCAGAACAGGTAAGTACAGCTCTGCCAGCCCCCCTCTCCCCCCACTGAACTGCCACTGGACCACCAGGGAAGGAGAGCCCCCCTCCCTGCCATATATCAAGCAGGGAGGGGGGACGAAAAAAAAGAAATAAAATAATAAAAAAAATAATAATAATAAAAAAAAAGGGGTATAAGGACCACTATGGGAGGGGGGGGGGTATAAGGACCACTATGGGAGGGGGGGGTATAAGGACCACTATGGGAGGGAGGGGGTGGGTTAAGGACCACTATGGGAGGGAGGGGGGTATAAGGACCGCTATGGGAGGGAGGGGGGGTATAAGGACCACTATGGGAGGGAGGGGGGGGGGTAAGGACCACTATGGGAGGGAGGGGGGGGATAAGGACCACTATGGGAGGGAGGGGGGGTATAAGGACCACTATGGGGTGGAGGGGGGTATAAGGACCACTATGCGAGGGAGGGGGGTATAAGGACCACTATGGGAGGGAGGGGGGTATAAGGACCACTATGGGAGGGAGGGGGGTATAAGGACCACTATGGGAGGGAGGGGGGTATAAGGACCACTATTGGAGGGAGGGGGGTATAAGGACCACTATGGGAGGGAGGGGGGGTATAAGGACCACCATGGGAGGGGGTGGGATAAGGACCACTATGGGAGGGAGGGGGGTATAAGGACCATTATGGGAGGGAGGGGGGGGGTATATGGACCACTATGGGAGGGATGGGGGGGGATAAGGAACACTATGGGAGGGAGAAGGGGGATAAGGACCACTATGAGAGGGAGGGGGTGGGATAAGGACCACTATGGGAGGGGAGGGGGAAGTAAGGACCACTAGGGGAGGGGAGGGTAAGGACCACTGG
Source organism: Pelobates fuscus (assembly GCF_036172605.1). Lineage (NCBI taxonomy): Eukaryota > Metazoa > Chordata > Amphibia > Anura > Pelobatidae > Pelobates > Pelobates fuscus. The sequence continues at coordinate 309,093,585 of NC_086322.1, forward strand.
GGGAGGGGTGAGTCAGGACCACTGGGGGGGGGAGTGAAGGAACACGGGGGTGGGGAGGTAAGGACCACTGAGGGAGGAGGAGGGGAAGTCAGGACATATGGGGGGGGGAGGGGGTGGCAAAAATTTTTTTGCCTACGGCGGCAAATATCCTTGCACCGGCCCTGCACACACTGCATTCACACACTGCATTCATGCACACACACACTGCATTCATGCACACACACACTGCACTCATACACACACGCTGCACTCATACACACACACATACGCACACACTGCATTCATTATACACACACTGTAAATAAATATTCAATTAATAAAAATTTTTTAGGATCTAATTTTATTTAGAAATTTACCAGTAGCTGCTGCATTTCCCACCCTAGTCTTATACTCGAGTCAATAAGTTTTCCCAGTTTTTTGGGATAAAATTAGGGGCCTCGGCTTATATTCGGGTCGGCTTATACTCGAGTATATACGGTAAGTCAATTTGGTAGTGAGTATCATTTCTATATATCTAATTCCTAATTCTTCTTTAATATTATTTGGGAGAGATAATTTATTGAATATGTCAATTGCATAATAAAAAGTGATTCATAAAAATAATATTTATTAGTAATTAGTCATTATTTACCTACAAAGTAAAGGGTTCGTTTAAACTAAAATTAAAAGACATGCTAACTCAATTTCAGCTCTCTCCCTCTCGTCCCTTTCTTTCCACCCCTGTCTCCATCCTCATTTCCTCCTTCTCCTCTCTGCTCACTTGTGTCATTTCTTTGTTTATTCTCCCTTTCTTTTCTTTTTTTTCTGTTTATTTAAATATATTAAATATAATTGTGTTGGAAACAATTGTGATTGTGTTCAAGTTTTTATTTTGTTTAGTTTTTTATCTTTCAAAACACTCTCTAATAGATTTTCATGTTTCATGTATGTAGTAATCATTTATATATATCAAATTTCTTTAAAGATTTGTTATATTCTGCCAATATTATAGCTAAGGAGGAGAAGAGGAGAAAAAAAAAGTAAGCTGTCTCTATTCAAATTAAAATAATTATCACTTATGATTCTTTTATAAGTTTCAATTTGTTTACAAGGTTTCACAGCACTCTAAATTTATTTTAATTAGGGAAAGAAGAAAGGGGAAGAAAAATTATGTATCCATATTTCCAAAATATTAATAACTAAAATTATAATCAAGTGATGTACCAACTAACGACACGACACTCCTTAAATATATTATAATCGTTTTCTTATAAGGGCAGCCGTGATCAAGCCATATTCAAATAATTCTAAATGAGCATCAGATAATACCAAGCTCTTTAGTTTAGGAAGATCTTCTAAGGGGTCCCTCATAGTAACAGTTTTTCCATATGGAGTATGAGTAGTTTTGTAGGAAAACCCCACCTGTAGATTATATTTTTTGTGCAAAGTTGTTTAGTTATTTCTTTAAAGTGTGTCCTACTCACCCTTGTGACCAGTGATAGGTCAGGCAATATTAACACACCCTCAAATTTTTAATTAACCGGTGTTGTGTTAAGTTTTATTTGTCTCATCAGTTTATCCTTAATGGAACCATTCAGAAATCGTATTATAACGTCTCTCAGATATATATCACCTGGTTTGATAACCCTGTAGATCCTATGACATCTCTCTATGGGGGATGGTGTCAAATGTTGTGAATTAAGATATTGGGCAATACATTCAGTAATTTATTCCTCTAATTGTTCTTGTTTTGTTTTTTCAGGGGTGCCTTTACACCTTAAATTGTTACGGAGAGATCAAGCCTTAATTTCTATTACTTTTTGATCAAGTTCTTTAATTAGATTTTTTAATGTTACATTTTGTGTTTTTAATAGAGACCTCTGCACATATCTTCTCCATCTCATTATCTTGGTCCGCGGTTTTGGTATTTATGATAGAGATCTCGTTTAACAATTCAGACATCTTTTGCTTTAGATCATTTTTTATTTTACCATACAGGTCATCCATTAATTTACTTAATGTTACATTTGTTATTACATCAGAGGGAGGAATTGGAGGGATCTAAATTGATATTTTCTCATTTTGATCCTTCTTTGGAGGTGGAAGTTGATACAGATCTCCTTTGAGTTAAGGCTTTGTTGGGATCAGATTTGGGGGAGTAGTTTACATTTACAGATTTGTTCTTATTTAATTTCTCAGTTGAAGGGACAGTGACTTTTTAGGAGACATGATTGAGAAAACAAAAAAAAGCATCAGCTAACAGAAAATAACAGCTATTAAATTGTATTAAATAAATTTACCCCTTTTTATCTTTTCCTTTTCCCTTTTCCCTCAGCCCCTCATAAAAAGAGGTTTTGTTTTTTTATTGTTTTTTCTTTTTCTTTTTTTTCTTTTTTGCTACTTCGTTAACCGCAATAAGCCTTAATGTACAGTATAGTTAGTTAAGTAAACATAAAGTAGTAATATCCAGAATTGTATACATTTTTAGCCATATTTATGATCAATTTCCAAGACAAGTCAGTATGATGACCCAAAATTTCCTGAGTGATATCTTGATTAAAACAGCTTTCTTTGTTAAATAATTAAAAGAAAGAGTATGGACTTAGTGCCAGAGTTTGTGAGACTATGTAACTAACTGCTACTTATCTTAAGAAGACTGACAATTCTCACAGGGTCACAGGAGTTTTCTCTGTTAGCAGGTCTTCTGCCAAGGGATAGATCCAGGCGTTAGCAGAACAGGGTCAATATTCCCCGTGACCTCTTCTTTGAGTACTTGCCTCAATGTACTGGAGTAATCAGTAGCGCAGCCTGGATTGAATTTGGCGGGTTACATGCTATATTTATGTTCCAATGCATTTTGAGCCGAGCACCGTACGTCAAACACTCTGCTTCGTTATACAAAAAATGTCTCACCACTCACTGCATCAAATGAACTCAGGTTCAGCCCAGCGTGGATCGTATTCAGCGGAGCTAATTTTACTACACGATCAGCACTCTGCTCCGGTACACCTACAGGACCCTGATCAAACTGGCACAGATTCGATGCTCATTCCTGGATGCCATTAGTAGCAGCTCACATACCAATCCTAATCGTGTACTCCATTTCACGGTGTTACACCACTCTTGCGACTCGTGCCTCGTGCACGCACAGCTTCCTACGTCATCCTATGTGACAACCAGTGACGTAATATTAAAGCGCCCAGTTACATTGCAGTTCCAAGCACTAGGACTTGATTTCCAGTGTCATTTCTATGTGGATAACACACAAATTGATCTGTCCTCCCCTCATTTCTCACCACTTCTGTATTCACTACGCACTTATTGTTTTGCTATTCATTACATATAGTGAAAAAAGTGATAAGTGCTCTCTATCCAATAAAGCAGCTATTCACCAACAAGGAGTTCCTTTTACCTTGTGAACAATAGAACAAAACAAGCAAGTAAATTAGGTGGACAGCGCTAAGAATTATTATAATAAAATCATACATCCACAGGTAGCAGCAGATTTCGCAATTATGTGTCTTACTCTTAAAAAAAAGGGAAATAAAAGTACAATGATAGTGCAGTATGTTATGAATAATATGGTTATAAAGATATATTCCAAAGGGGCACTCACGTTTTCCAGAGCTTAAAAAGCTCTATTTTAGGAGCCTGGATGGAACAATCCCCGGGTAAGGATTTCTTTTTGCTGGTATCAGATTCCCAAGGTAGTGCGGTTCATCATATGAAAAAAATAAGGATGTATACCAATGGTACAGTAAGTATGTAAAAGTAGGATAAGTAAATAATATATTGGCCTACTTACATTTGCTAGAGCAATGACCTGCTCTAGTGTATAGAGCTTTAGGTGGAACAATCCCCACCTAGGGATATATGTAGATCCGGAACAGCAGAGTGATGGTGAGAGTATAAGGAGCTCAAGAGTGACTGGGTATTAAAACAGAATCTTTATTAATAAACAGAATAAATAAAACTATTTAAAAGTGAACTATATAGTAAAAAGAACTATAAATAAAACCAGTCCTTGCAGGCAATCCTTAATCTCCACTTCACATGTTTCGCTTACAGCTTTTTCAAAAGTGAATGTCTGTCATTACATTTCTACCCAAACCAACTCTTAGTTGAAGCAAAAGCTGCTGGTCCCTTGGTATCCTGTGCCTCCTTCAAGCTCTGTTTAAATGATGATCTAACATAGGAAACAAATATCTGTGACCCTGCCCCTCTGAATTCGTATCCTACAGCTGTATTATGGGGGATATAAATATCCACACTATACTATGCTATTTTTGTCACTGTCCCAAAAATGTGGATTGTAATGACATTGAATCATTTCTAATTATATATATATTTATCTCAGGAGCAACTCAACATAATTTCAAACACTAAAACCTATAAATGATGAATGATATTGACATTTTAATAATAAATATAAGCCTGATGAAAAAAAAAAATCAATTGTTTGATGAAGCTTTGACCACTGTATTGCTAGCTACTCCAATCCAAAATCAATACTCCATTGAAGTTGTAATGAATCTCAATGTAGTCTACTCTGTCACAATTACCTGGTCTTTGGGCACGCCAACCGTATAACAGGTATCCCAAATTATTACCCCTCGTAAAACGATGCCTGATCATTTATTTACAGTTGTGTGTTGAATTCAAAATGAGAGGTTTTATTTGAAAGGTAAAAGACATAATTTATCTAGAAGACGCCATGATGGCAAACATTCATCATTCTTCTGTCAAAAAAAATTGTTGAAAGACAGATGCAGCAATGGAAAATTCAATAGCTCATGTGAAAAAATATCACGCAATTATGAAATAACTTATCTTGAGAGACAGGAGAACAGCAAATGTAGAATATGTTATATTCTGCTTGTAGAAATATTGAATTTATGGCAATTTACTGATTTATTGTGTTCTGCTGACATGTTCATGACTTTTATTGTTTATACATTTATTTAATATGTGCTGTATCAATAGGAAGCATTTGTTTGTTAACACTGAATTTGTGTCTTTAATGTAGTATCTCTCTGCTACATCTTTGGTTTCATAGAGTAGACTTTGCAATTAATACTATGTGTATACCATAGTTAGATAGACCGAAAGGAAACATGTGTCCATAAAGTTCAGCCTTCTTCATATTTGTTTTTTAGTGTTGATCCAAAAGAAGGCAAAAAGCCCTCCAGTTTGAAACACTTTCTAATTTTGCAACAAACTAGGAAAATAATTCCCTCTTGACCCAAGAATGGCAGTCAGATTTATCACTGGATCAAGAAGCTAATACCCTACAGCTGAAAGATTACATACCGTATATACCCGAGTATAAGCCGAGTTTTTCAGCACATTTTTTGTGCTGAAAAACCCCAACTCGGCTTATACTCGAGTCAATAGTCTGTACAGGGAGTGCAGAATTATTAGGCAAATGAGTATTTTGACCACATCATCCTCTTTATGCATGTTGTCTTACTCCAAGCTGTATAGGCTCGAAAGCCTACTACCAATTAAGCATATTAGGTGATGTGCATCTCTGTAATGAGAAGGGGTGTGGTCTAATGACATCAACACCCTATATCAGGTGTGCATAATTATTAGGCAACTTCCTTTCCTTTGGCAAAATGGGTCAAAAGAAGGACTTGACAGGCTCAGAAAAGTCAAAAATAGTGAGATATCTTGCAGAGGGATGCAGCACTCTTAAAATTGCAAAGCTTCTGAAGCGTGATCATCGAGCAATCAAGCGTTTCATTCAAAATAGTCAACAGGGTCGCAAGAAGCTTGTGGAGAAACCAAGGCGCAAAATAACTGCCCATGAACTGAGAAAAGTCAAGCGTGCAGCTGCCAAGATGCCACTTGCCACCAGTTTGGCCATATTTCCGAGCTGCAACATCACTGGAGTGCCCAAAAACACAAGGTGTGCAATACTCAGAGACATGGCCATGGTAAGAAAGGCTGAAAGACGACCACAACTGAACAAGACACACAAGCTGAAACGTCAAGACTGGGCCAAGAAATATCTCAAGACTGATTTTTCTAAGGTTTTATGGACTGATGAAATGAGAGTGAGTCTTGATGGGCCAGATGGATGGATTGGTAAAGGGCAGAGAGCTCCAGTCCGACTCATACGCCAGCAAGGTGGAGGTGGAGTACTGGTTTGGGCTGGTATCATCAAAGATGAGCTTGTGGGGCCTTTTCGGGTTGAGGATGGAGTCAAGCTCAACTCCCAGTCCTACTGCCAGTTTCTGGAAGACACCTTCTTCAAGCAGTGGTACGGGAAGAAGTCTGCATCCTTCAAGAAAAACATGATTTTCATGCAGGACAATGCTCCATCACACGCGTCCAAGTACTCCACAGCGTGGCTGGCAAGAAAGGGTATAAAAGAAGAAAATCTAATGACATGGCCTCCTTGTTCACCTGATCTGAACCCCATTGAGAACCTGTGGTCCATCATCAAATGTGAGATTTACAAGGAGGGAAAACAGTACACCTCTCTGAACAGTGTCTGGGAGGCTGTGGTTGCTGCTGCACGCAATGTTGATGGTGAACAGAGCAAAACACTGACAGAATCCATGGATGGCAGGCTTTTGAGTGTCCTTGCAAAGAAAGGTGGCTATATTGGTCACTGATTTGTTTTTGTTATGTTTTTGAATGTCAGAAATGTATATTTGTGAATGTTGAGATGTTATATTGGTTTCACTGGTAAAAATAAATAATTGAAATGGGTATATGTTTGTTTTTTGTTAAGTTGCCTAATAATTATGCACAGTAATAGTCACCTGCACACACAGATATCCCCCTAAAATAGCTATAACTAAAAACAAACTAAAAACTACTTCCAAAAATATTCAGCTTTGATATTAATGAGTTTTGTGGGTTCATTGAGAACATGGTTGTTGTTCAATAATACAATTAATCCTCAAAAATACAACTTGCCTAATAATTCTGCACTCCCTGTATTATGGCAATTTGCATTGCCATAATACAGGCAGGGGCTGTGGGGGCTGTCAGAGCTGTAACTTACCTCTCCTGCATCTCCTGTCAGCTCTCTCCTCCTCTGCGCCGTCCGTTCAGCACCTCGGTCAGCTCCCAGTGTAAATCTCGCGAGAGCCGAGGCTATCGCGAGACTTACAGTGGGAGCTGACAGAAGAGCTGACCGGACGGCGCGGAGGAGGAGAGAGCTGACAGGAGCTGGAGGAGAGATAAGTTACAGCTCTGACAGCCCCCCTCTCCCTCCCACTGAACTGCCAATGCCACTGGACCACCAGGGAAGGAGAGCCTCCCTCCCTGCCATATATCAAGCAGGGAGGGGGGACGAAAAAAATATATAATAATAATAATAATAAAATAATAATAATTAAATTAAATTAAAAATAATAATAAGAAATAATAATATAAAAAAATTAAAATAATTAAAAAAAAATAATAAAATTGCCCACTCCCCACCAAGGCTCTGCAAAACACACACACACACACACACACATACACACACTGCACTCATACACATACACACACTGCACTCATACACATACACACACTGCACTCATACACACACACACTGCATTCATACACACACTGCACTCATACACACACTGCACTCATACACACACTGCATTCATACACACACACACTGCACTCATACACACACTGCACTCATACACACACACTGCACTCATACACACACACTGCATTCATACACACACTGCACTCATACGCACACGCTGCATTCATACACACACGCTGCACTCATACACACACTGCATTCATACACACGCTGCACTCATACACACGCTGCACTCATACACACACTGCATTCATACACACAAACTGCACTCATACACACACTGCACTCATACACACACTGCATTCATACACACACACACTGCACTCATACACACACTGCACTCATACACACACACTGCACTCATACACACACACTGCACTCATACACACACACTGCATTCATACACACACTGCACTCATACGCACACGCTGCATTCATACACACACGCTGCATTCATACACACACACTGCATTCATACACACACACTGCATTCATTATACACACACTGTAAATAAATATTCAATTAATATATTTTTTTTAGGATCTAATTTTATTTAAAAATTTACCAGTAGCTGCTGCATTTCCCACCCTAGTCTTATACTCGAGTCAATAAGTTTTCCCAGTTTTTTGGGGTAAAATTAGGGGCCTCGGCTTATATTCGGGTCGGCTTATACTCGAGTATATACGGTAATTGAATATTATGTTTTTGAAAGTATGCATCGAGTTGCTGTTTAAACATCTGTACAGACTCTAATAAAACCACTTCTTAAGGCAGTTAATTCCACATCCTTATTGTTTTTATGGTAAAAAAAAACATTTCTTTTCCTTAGACTAAATCTTCTTTCTTCCAGTCTAAATGTATGACCGTGTGTCCTATGTAAAGTCAGGTTTGTGAATAGATTTTCACACAGTGGTTTGTATTGGCCACGAATATATTTGTTATCATATATGTTATCATATCTGCTCTGAGGCGGCATTTTTGTAATCTAAATAGGTTTAAACTTGTTAACTTTTCTTCATAGCTAAAATGTGTCACTCCTTTTATTAATTTTGTAGCCAGCCTCTGCACTCTTTCTAGTGCCATAATATCCTTCTTTAGAACCGGTGCCCAAAATTGCACAGCTTTTTGAAGATGTGAATACATTACAATATTACCTCATATTTCTATGTGCTATTAATACAGATTTACAGTTAATTCTTTTAGTATGTTCCATACCATGGGCTTATAGGGGACTTGTGCCAGGCACCCCTTTATAGCAATAACTAGCCGGTCAGAATTTGGCCAATAGTCTTTTTTTTACAGTGAGCAGCCACTGGCTGCACATTGTTTAGTAGACATTGTGGCACAGTAGGGACAGGAAGGAGAATTTATACTAACATGGAGGTTATATTGACTCCTATAGCGTGAGGGTGGTATGGGAGATTTAGGGAGCAGCGGGGAGCATAGCGCTTATATTTTTTAATATTACAAGGATGGAGTTACGAGCCAGTATCTCCCTCCTTGTAATTAACTAAAGAAAACAAATGAAAGAATGACAGAACAAATTGAAAGACAACATTTTGTCTAACAAGCAATTCAGTCTTCGTTTTATTCATTTTAATTTTAATTTGTTCATTTGTCTTTGAAATGAAAGGACAAATAGCTGAGATTCAGACAAAATCAGTTTCTTTCAAAACCCAATGTCCAAGTCTAGTAGAGAATAAGCAAATCCAGGTGATATTATCTGAATATTGTGATTTGTGCTCAGAAGGAAAATTCTACTTGGCTGAATACATACACATTTCTTTAAATGTGTTCCATCAATATTTCATGTACACATAGTTATTAATATTTTGGGTGATAGAATTTTGTTGGTAAACGTTTCAATTGTATACAGAAAATGTTTGTTCTCCCCACCACTCTCTATCCATCCTTTGCCCCTCCTGGCTGTAATTATCTTCATATCCAGTTGTAATCAAAGTTATTCAACCCCCATTGAAAATAAGGTTTATTGTCAAAATATACAGACTTTCAGTTGTTTGCAATGAACAAATCAAATAAAAGCAATTGAATTAGCTAAACACAACACATGCTTCAAGTAGTTTCCTCAAATTTAAACTGACAATACAACTTACAATGACTTCTCTATTCTCAAATGTATTCAACCCCATTAACAGAATCCCTCATAACAGCACAAATATGGTGTTGTCTCGAGTACACCTGATAGAACTATTCAATGGCTTCATTAGTTGCACCAGGTGTGCTTGAGCTGGAAAACTTGAAGTATGTGAACTGGCTAGGGGTTTGTTGAGTGTCACATTTGACTGTATGTTAGAAATATGTCTAAGTCAAAAGAATGGTCCACAAACTTAAGAGAAGAGAGCATCATCCTTCAGAAACAAGGAACAGGATTCAAAAAGGTAGCCAGGACACTGAATGTTCCTAGAGACACCACTTAAAGCATAGTTCACTATTTCAAAGTTGAAGCCATAGTGGTTACACTACCTGGACTGGGCACGAATAGGAAACTGTAAAGTAAGATTGAAGCATCGGGAAAATGTTCTGCCATTTGTGAGGAAGCTGAAGCTTGGGCGTCATTGGACCTTCCAACAAGACAGTGATTTCAAGCATACTTTAAATTCCACCAAGGCTTGGTTGCAGTCAGAAACTGGTGAAGTCCGGCTATGCATCTCATTTGCAACAGGTCATAACAGCAAAAGGGTGCTCTACTAAGTACTAAAGATGCTTGCCATGAAGGGGTTGAATAATTTTGAGACTGGAGAAGTCATTATAAATTGCATTTTCAATAGGGAAACCACTTGAAGATTGCACTGCGCTGAACTACTTCAATTGCTTTTGTTTGATTTGTTCATTGCAAACCACTGAAAGCCAGTAAATTTGACAAGGAACCTGATTTTCAAAGGGGGGTTGAATAACTTTGATTACAACAGTGAATGAAGATAATTACAGCCAGGAGGGGCAAAGGATGGGGAGAGAGAGGTGGAGAGAACAAACATTTTCTGTATACAATTGAAAAGTTTACCAACCAAATTATATCACCCAAAATATTAATACCTATGTGTACATCTCCATCTCTGTTCTTTAGGCCTCACTTTAAGCACCAAGATTCAAGCAATACTAAATCTCTCCATTTTTCTTTAAGCAAATAAATATATCATTAAAACTATTTTCTGTACAGATTGCTGTTCGGACAAACACAAATGTTAAAATATACATATTTACATATTTTTTTCTCATTCATTCTTTATAGAACTTTTGAGGGAGTAAAAATATCGTCCTAGTATGCAATATTCCCTATTCTGCAGTTTTTCTCCCAGATTCCGAAATGTTCGTATAAAAATCTAACATACAATGTGCTTACGTAGAGTAGGTGTGACAAAAATAGAAAAATTAAAATGGTCAAATAGCATTCTTATCGGTATTTGGAACAGGCCTGATTTACTAGCAGGACAGATAACAAATGTGTGCAAATGTAGTTGAGCCTAATCACTTTGTTCATAAATAAAATTTAGCTTGGGTAGTCCAGTAGTCAACCATGAGGATGTTCATCATGTCTGAATATCTTCTATACAAAATATTCAGGAAAACGATTGCAAGGAACTAAAAAGGCACAAAAATTAGTAAACCAATTTTGATAAAAATGAGTACGTCAAGTAAGAAAAATAATCAATAAAGGGAAAAAAGAGGAGGAGCAGTAAAAAAAATTGTTATAATTTGTTACATATATGATATATAAATATAGATTTTATTTTATTGCTGCTCTTTTTTTTTCTTCAATTGGCTACTCTGTTGGTTGTCCCCTAACCATCCATTATCTTTTCCCATTAACTGTATCTTATTTTGCTGCCACTGATAGGACTGATCAGTCAGACGAACAGACTTGGCCTCTGTGCAAGTATTTTGTTTGGTTACACGTCCATATGGTGCTTCAAGTTTACTGAATTTGGACGACCGACCAATCAGCCTAAATTTGGATGAACTGCAATTCGGCCAAATTGAATGCATACATCTAATAGCAGACTATATGCGAACATAATATTCAAAGGCACATGGGAAGATTTATCAAAGTTTTCTATTCTAAAAAGGGATGCAACTTATTGTGATCATTAAACCATACCAAGGGGCACAGGGAGCTTGTAGGTCTGTCGTACGTTTCCTCTCAGTCAATATGTAAAAAGGTCCGAGTCACAAATGCAATATAACTGCTAATCCCTCTGGTTTCCACGACGATTGCCCCACATTTAGTACTTTAGAATACTTTTCAAACAAGAAAAAAGGAAATTTGGGGCGTGCACAGAACATGAAAAGCACTTTAATAAATCTGAGTTGTATTAATGACATTCAAATAGTGATAACATCTATTTATCTATGGAGTGACACAATCTCAGTAATTAAGGGGTTAATTGTTTCTATGCATCCCTGTAATTAACTGCTGCTATTGCAGATGTGGACATAGATTCCATCTTAATAAGGTTATCAGCTCAATTTATGGCACTTGCTTTTGCTATGATGTGAAAATGACTAATTATGACTAGCATAAAGGCTAGCATCTTCAAAACAATTAAGTTGTTAACATGATTTTAGAAAAAAAGTGACCTTGGGAATAATGCAGCGTTCGCAAAAGTCTAAAAAGAGAAAAACGTGTTGATTTCCTCACAACCTGTGCCAGCTTTAACGATACTGTTAACAAGATCATTAATTCTTAGTATTATTAGGAATTTACTCAATAAATAATAACTTGTGATGTTAGTCTAATTAGGCCTCAATAGGCTGGGGGAAACTCTGTCACGTTTCCACATTTTTGATCTTAGCCTAAATGTTTGTAAACTCAGAACAATTCACAAATTAGTCAACAAACCACACAACTTCATTTCGAATAATGGGTGTTATCATCTAATTTCAGCAAATTACACAATTCCAGATAGGCCACATTGCTTTCCTCAAATATCGGCTTAGACAGGATAATTTCACTAGGACTGAGCACCTTAAAGCTCACAAAAGGCAATTTTTTTGTACATGTACATCACAATTTTGTTATGATTCGATTTTTCCCAAACCAAACCAAATTTTTTAACCAATGCAACAGTTTTTGAACCAAAATTCTTTCGAACCAAAAAATAAAAATAAAAAATACCAAATCAAATCAATTTGGAAGAACCAAACATTTTTGACATCCATAACTCTAGTGCACAGTTCCCAGATAGTTGTAGATACAGCAATGTTTTGTATTTCTAAATGTGGTTTTCTTTTTTGATATCGTAAACATATATTTGTGAAATATAGACGATAAGGAGACATAATATTTAAGGAACAGTATATAGTACACTCACTCATTCATTAAACAGCAATTTCACGTCTCACGGAATGTAATAGTTTTATTTAAAAACACCTCACCTACGTAAAAAAACAATGGGGGTTTAGTTACAGTTTATGATCAATATAAGCCTGCCACAACGCCAATGTACCCCATTCTTGTCATGTCCTACTCTAGCAGCCTAATGCCTGTTCTTATGAGATTAATCCACTTACTTGGGAAATGCTTCCTACTTGGACTCTTGTGAGAATATTTATGGGGTATTAAATATTTAAAATAAAATTTTGTAGACATTATCAAAACAAAATTAACAATTTGAATTAATATCAAAAATCTATATGTTGGCACATTGTCCCCTTGATTGGTAAAAAGCTAAGAGTTACATACTATTTTAACTCTTAAAGAACCTGGGGCACGTTTGTTAGGGATTTATATTTCACACATTAATCACAACTGATTAAAACTGATTGCAATGTCTTAGTATCTGGTAACAATATTGTGACTTATCTCTGAATTAATAATGATGTGTCTAATATGGATAATAGCTTGATATGCTAAACTTGGCAAATTACCAGCGAATCAATATAATTCCTTAATTTCAGCTGCAGCCTACAATCCTGAAATATGTTATTCCCTTTAGCTTATTATGGTTTCAAAAATCCACTATATCCGTAAGCGGGGATCATACTGCTACACGCCCTTCACCCCAGAGCTGGCTAGAGCTCTCATAAATGTGTTTTATTATCCGGATGAACTAACCCCTGAGAATTTCCCTCTTTTATCTTATTTCATTCAATTTTATTTTCCAATTGAACCTATTACTGTTCTATTATCAACATAGACTTATTTGTTTGTTGTATCTTCATTGAGACCATTTGGTCTGGTTGTTTATTGTCATAAACTACTGACACTAGCCTTAGGCGCAGCCCTCACCTCCTTTGCATCTTTTTATATAAAAAAAAAGGTTCACATAAAAGATAATGAATCCATAGTGATTGTGTATATTGCTAAGTTTTCTGCTTATACAAAAAGTACCAAACGTGATGTTACTATTAAAGTGGCAGACAGTAGTATACATACATAACATTTGGGCATAATACCTTGAAAAACGGAGATGCAACAATACACTGTCCAATAAGAAAATTAGAGGACAAATAAGTGGTACAATGAAAAGAGACAGGTGCGTGCTAGCTTACATACTTCATACAGCAATGCATATGTAATTTTGTGAAACACATTTATAATGTTAAATTGTAAAAAGACGAGACCAATTGCATAACAGATCATAAAAATAGATTAAAAAGCCATAATGGAGGAAAATAATAATAAATATAGGTAAGTAAGTGGACTTGGTACAAAATATGGAAACATTAAGTGTGTATTATCGCAAGGATGAAAATGGGTGAAACCGAAGTATAATACAGTCTAATGTTGACAGCTCTCATATAAAACAATGCATCTGTAGGGATATATTGGAGAAATAAAGACCAAAGTGGGAGGAAAAAAATAATAAATAAATAAATTAATGATAAAATAAAATGAAAAACAGCTAAAATGGGGCAGGATGGGCTAATAGTTCAATTATAATGGATTTAATTTTTAGAGAAAAGCATTGAGCTGCAAATCGACATTAAGACCTTTTGATTCTAAGGTGTCTAAATAAAATATCCATTTGACTTCAACTTTGACTAGTTCTCTTTGTCCCCTTTCCAGTTGACATCCACTTTTTCAATGGCCATAAACTGTAGATCTTGGGGATTTTTTGAATGATGTTCATCAAAATGTCTCAATAGATTATGGTTGGGGAATCCTCTCTTGATTTTTCTAATGTGTTCTCCTAGTCTGGTCTTAAATTGTCTTTTTGTTCTACTTACATATTGTTTATTTCATGGACAGATCAAGACATAGATAAAACCTGATACCTGTTATATAACAGATATTTACAAATACCAAAATCTTGGACAATTAACAAGAACATTTCAAAATCAGTACTTTTCCCGTAACTAGGATTTTAGATAAATTGTATCTCCGTGAATCGGAGATACAATTCCAAATTTATTCTTGGTTCAAGTTAACCCTTATATGAACAGCTAGGATAGATAGAAAAATGGATATTCGTATCCTACAATTCCCCTCTTAGATCATATCATGATCTACCTTACGGAAAATATCCATGGGAGGCCTGCGGCAGAGAAACAAAAGGAGGTATATTCAGACGTGCTAATCACGTCTGCAGGACTTTTGTTATTTCTTCACCTCGATTTCCCCCATTTGCTCTGTGCCATAGGTTTTCCCTTTCAGAGGAGTTCGAGCTGTCAATTTTCAGCTTTTTCAATTATCTGTTGAATACATCTTTTAAGCGTACAAGTTAAATATTTCAAACAGCTGACATGTTAACCATTTTTAAACACACTGAACATCATGTTATCTGAAGCTTGAGCCTTGGGTCAATACAGGCAAAGTGTATTATTCCCAACAACGGGAATATTATTATTATTATAATTCATAATATAAGCTCATATAGTCAAAATGGGAATAATATCTATCCCCTCTTTGGACCAGGGTCTTGGATTACCAGTCCACCCAGTGAACTCAGTCCAGGTCAAAACACCCAGTGGCAAAAACTCATATTTGAGGAAAAAAGCACATCTGGGGAAACTCTGAGTGAGGGCCATGACTGTGTAGACATGTCATCCCCTCACGTTGACAGCATTAGTGACTTATAAAAACCCGCACTTGTAAGTAAATAGCTTGGGTATCGGGAATGGGAAACACTTCTTGATTAGTTTGAAAAGGCCCACTTACATATTAAATCATGAGATAATTTCTAATCAGTTTGCAATTCTAACAATAATCTTAATCATGACCTTTCATCCTATGTCTCCTAATCACATCCCTATTTCGACGGTCCAGTCATATCCACACTTAATAAATGGGAATCCATCCTTGGTACACTCAACATACATCAATGACACATATAGTACATCCATGCCTGAGTAAGCTAACACTTACTCTCTCTCCAGCTAACTCTACAAAAATAAAAATAACAAAATAGTTCAATAGTCCAGCATAGTCCAGAAAAATAGAATTAGTCTTTCAAGGAGTATAAAGAATCTTAGACACCATAAACGTTGTTCCATAATCTTAGACACCATAACATAGCTAAGGGTAGCAATATGGCTGACAACAAGACAATGTCAGCTTCCACATAGTTCTTAATTCTTCTGTTTGCTGGATGTTCACCACAATACTCTGTGCAACACCCCAATTGTTAAAAGGGTAATACAGAAATAGTGGCATTAGACAGCACTGCACCTTCAGGACTTTCCAAGTTAGTTTATGTCCTCATTAAGTAAGCATCTAAGTTTCTTCGGCCAGCATGGATTTTGACCAAACAGATTTAATTGCAAAAAAGGTAGGTAGGCAGGTAGGTCAGCCAGAGAGATTGGTGTGTAGTCCCAAATATCAGGTGGCACAAATACTCCAGTATGGTCTCTATAATCATACAAACACAAGGATCAGTACGACATCAATAAATTAATTATCTAGGCTAAACTCAAATTAGAGACTAAAGTTAAACCCTTAACTAGTGTAACATGTACTTCTCTCAGTGTTGCTTATAATTCATTGAATTTGTCCTTTATACAATTTTAATACATAATTTCCCTTTTGAATGCCTTTGCATGGATGAGAGAAGCACTCATTCTATATAAATGCTTGTTGCGTACCAAAACACTAACATATACATATTGAAATAATTCCCAATAAAATACTGTTCTTAAACTTAAACCTTAATTTGATAATCTCAATGAATTACTTTAATAAAATTGTAATGCTGAATTCTGTCAAAAATGTTGTGGACCCCAATAAAAAAAAATTGAAACCGAAACATTTTATAGATCCCGATGTCCAAAAAGCCACCAGTTCTGTATGTGTGTGATTAATACTGTACAGTTATCCCACTTAAACAATCTTTTTTTTTTTTTTCAGAACAACTAGGAATGAAATGGGAGAAACAAAATGAATTACTATTGTTCCAAAGTGCTTTGTTTAATACAGATTTCGGAAAAGTTGTCTTGCTGTGTTAAGGTTGCAAATGGCCTCTGATAAGGAAGGGGCAGCAAACTGTAGACATATGTTTTATTAAGTTGCCCTCACTTGTCAGGTCTTGGAAACCCACTTATTTTATTGCAGATGCCTCTCTGATACCACGTTACAAATTGACTAGGCATACGTATTATTATCCTATTTTATTTTAGTTATTTCACATTACGCAGCCTATGCAAACAATGTCTAGGTCCCAACTTCAGCTTGTACATCCTCTAAGAGCCAGCATTAATACGGTTTTATCACTCAAAACTATATATAAAATATTAAAAACATGAACCGTCTGTGTATTAGGCTGTGGTTGTTGGGTGTGGGTATAGGTTGGAAGCTGTGGTTGGTATTGAGGAACCTGCCAGGGTGGGTCCTTGAACGCCAGCTGGGTCAGGTTCTCCATTAGCACCGGGTTCTCCTTTGTTTCCTTGAGCACCATGGTTTAGATTCATCATTGTTACCCTTAGGTCCAGGGGAACCTCCGGGGCCTTGAGGTCCAGGAGCACCACAGGCACCACAGTCCTAGTGTCTGCAGTAGTGTCAGATTGTGTAGAGGACCAGAAGGCAGGCTTTCTCTAGTCAGGGTAGTCAATGGAACTAAAAGAAGTGGAAGGGAACCTTCACAAGTGTCTGATTAACAACCAGTGAGGTATTACAGCACATATTTATAAAAGTAAATAAAAAAATAGATGATGGTCTCCTTTTAAATTGTTCGATTTATCAGCTCAATTATATTTATGGATTACATAAATTCATACATGTACTCTCCAAAAATATACCTCAAATGGAAGATGTTAGAGCGGTGATTTAAAGGGACATTCCCAAAAGCATAAATACATAGATAAATAAATAAAATACAAATGTTTTAAAAATCACAATTTAGCAGATATACACCCAATGAAAACATGATGCACTTAATTATGCCTTTTTCTTCTTTGGATCTATATCTTAAAACAGCTTACAAATAGCCTTTGGAAGCCCACCTCTTCTAACTCTGCCCAGACTTTCTGTAGCTGTCCAATCACAGACTTCCCAATGCAGCTGAATGTGAAATTTTGCAAGGCAGGTGCTCTAAGCAATTGCCACCTCTGTGTTTAGCCCCACTGAGTACCCTGAGTGCACACTCTTCACATATAAAGCATTTTAGCAAGCTAAATTAGTTATTTGGAGTACCCCTTTAAGACAATGGTTACAAATGACCAGGAATACCAATATATGCTAGTTATTCACTAGAGCAAGGATTGCATAGTAGGAGAATTCTTAAATAGTTAGTTTTACAAATAGTACTAGTTTTAAGGCAAACAGTATAATTGGTAAAAATCTGCAAGCTACTTATTTGAAAATTCACTTTATCACTTCTTCCCACTTTAACCCCTTAAGGACACATGACATGATTCCCTTTTATTCCAGAGGTTTGCTCCTTAAGGGGTTAATGAATAATAGGGTATTAGAGAGTAGGGTAAGGGTCATATATTAGTAATTAAAAATGTTTTGTAACAAATGTAACAGAAATCTATAACATATTATGTAGTACATTCCAAAGGTATGGCATAAATATTTTCAATAGATTGTGTTTAACCCCTTAAGGACACATGACATGTGTGGCATGCCATGATTCCCTTTTATTCCAGAAGTTTGGTCCTTAAGGGGTTAAAAATCTCTGACCATAGGACATGTATTAGGAAATGCCTCTCTAGGGTGCAAATAAATAGCACAAATATTTGATAGCACTAAAAAAAGTGAGAAAAGCTTGTGAAAACTCTATAATATATTCTCTAGAGTTCTATGGACAAAATAAAAGCAAAGACTGTTTTTCTAGTCCTTGAGCACAAGATTTGACCCAATCTTATTCACTTTGTGTCAGCAAGTTAAAACAAATAATGGAGCTATATTAGATTTGAGTGTAATTTGTCAAACATGCTTTGCTGACAAAAAACAATGGATTCTGTTTATACAAGTCAAATTCTGTCCAACAAAGACCTTGAGGATCAGTGACAACAAGATGTTTCTGTAGGTTTCGTGAAGATAAATGTCAGAGATCTATAGAAAGGTTATAGGAGATGAGAAAATGTGAACTAGCTTGGTACATATACACTAATTCTGGATACAAAGGTTTCTCCAAGATATTACCCTCACCCTACTGACTCTGAGTTCACAATGCCCTGATTTGACTTAAAGAATAGTTACTATAGTTGAAATAGTCTCCACATGATATTCAAATAATAAATTTCCTTCCGATAGATTTCTGAAAATTCTTTCTAATGGGATAAAGTAGCAGTTAACTGGTTTATGGATTGCAGGATAAAACTTACCAGGAAAGGTTAAAGGATCTTAACATGTATAGCTTGGAGGAAAGACGAGACAGGGGGGATATGATAGAAACATTTAAATACATAAAGGGAATCAACACAGTAAAGGAGGAGACTATATTTAACCCCTTAAGACCGCAGCCAAATGTACAAGTTGTGAACGAAACAAAACGTAAACAAAACCTGGCATTTGCGCTATATGTCTGTTCAACCGTAATTCACTTCTTTCATATTAAATGCACCCCCCTTATTATATATCATTTTATTCAGGGGAAACAGGGCTTTCATTTAATATCAAATATTTAGCTATGAAACATAATTTAATATGAAAAACATGGGAGAAAATAAGATTTTTTTTTTTTTTGTTCTACATGACATTTTAACTGTCAATGTCATAATACTGTTTGCTTTTACTGCAATAAAATACACATATTTGTATTCAGCAAAGTCTCACGTGTAAAACAGTACCCCCTATGTACAGGTATTATGGTGTTTTGGGAAGTTACAGGGTCAAATATAGATTGTTACATTTGAAATTGAAATTCGTCAGATTGGTTACGATGACTTTGAGACTGTATAGTAGCCCAGGAAATAAATTTACACCCATAATGGCATACCATTTGCAATAGTAGATGACCCAAGGTATTGCAAATGGGGTATGTCCAGTCTTTTTTAGTAGCCATTTGGTCACAAACACTGGCCAAAGTTAGCGTTAGTATTTGTTTGTGTGTGAAAAATGCAAAAAACGCCAATTTTGTCCAGTGTTTGTGACTACGTGGCTACTAAAAAAGACTGGACATACCCCATTTGCAATACCTTGGGTTGTCTACTATTGCAAATAGTATGCCATCATAGGGGTAATTTTCATTCTTGGGCTACCATAGGGTCATAAAGGCAACGTAAGCAATCTGGCGAATTTTAATGTGAAAAAAATGAAACACAAGCCTTATATTTGACGCTGTAATTTTTGAAAACAACATAAAACCTGTACATGAGGGGTACTGTTGTACTCGGGAGACTTCGCTGAACACAAATATTTCTGTTTCAAAACAGTAAAAAGTATTTCAGCAATAATATCGTCCGTGTAAGTGCTGTTTGTGCGTGAAAAACGCAAAAAACGTCACTTTTACTGGCGATATCATGGTTGTAATACATTTTACTGTTTTGAAACACTAATATTTGTGTTCAGCGAAGTCTCCCGAGTAAAACAGTACCCCCCATGTACAGGTTTTATGGTGTCTTGGAAAGTTATAGGGTTAAATATAGTGCTAGCAAATTAAATTCCCTATACTTTCGGCATGGGTTGTCAGGCAGGTCCCGCTAATTGTAATTAATTAGGATACCTAGTTATGTAAAAATATTACATAAATATATGTGTAGAATTAATATATGTATATATATACATATGTGTATATATACGTATATATATATAATTTTTTTTAAATATTTTTATTTATATATAGGTATATATATGTTGATATATACGTATATATTTATGTATATAGATATATATATTATTTCGTTCTACGTGTATTTTGATATAAATATATATATATATATATTAATATCACAATCCAGTTAGAACGAAATAAAACACATCTATATATTTTTTAATATTTTATTTTTAATTATTTTTTTATTTTATTTTTTTACGTATTTACATATTTTTTTTTTATATTATTTATAAATATATATATAACAATAATTATATATATATATATTTAATCAGTATCAGTCTACGTGTAATTTGATATTAATATATATATATATATAATTATATATATATTAATATTAAAATACGCCTAGACAGTGTATGTGTGTGTGTGTATATGTGTAACATATATATTTGATCTAAGTATATATATATTTTTATTATTTGATTTGATTTCAGCCAGCAGGGGGACTAACTGTCATTACAGTTAGTCCCCCTGCTGGCAATACAGAAGCCAGCTATCCCGGCCATGTGATTGTGAGGTCCTCGCAAGGACCTCACTCTCACATGACCGGGAGGGACCGGAGGAGGAAGATCTGCCGCGGGGGGGCTCCCTGGGAGTTCCCCCAACCGCGATCACCGGCGTGGGACCGCCGGCGACCGGGTAAGTAAAAAAAAAAACGGAGGGCGTATATTTACGTCCTGCGGCGTTTAGAGCCGCTTTTAAAAGGATGTAAATATACGTCCTCCGGACTTAAGGGGTTAAAAGAAGAAAAACTACCACAACAAGAGGACATAGTCTTAAATTAGAGGGACAAAGGTTTAAAAATAATATCAGGAAGTATTACTTTACTGAGAGGGTAGTGGATGCATGGAATCACCTTCCAGCTGAAGTGGTAGAGGTTAACACAGTAAAGGAGTTTAAGCATGCGTGGGATAGACATAAGGCTATCCTAATTATAAGATAAGGCCAGGGACTAATGAAAGTATTTAGAAAACTGGGCAGACTAGATGGGCCGAATGGTTCTTATCTGCCGTCACATTCTATGTTTCTATGTTTCTATGTTAATGTAATTATTACTTTATCCTATCTTTCTTCCTAGTCTCAAACTGTATCAGTATAACAATGACTTTTAGCGTTTGCATAATCACTTGTTTAGTTTTGTAATGCTCATCTATGGGAATCTTGAGAGATCACTGCACAAGGGAAACGATGATCATTCTCATAGTGTTAGTAAGAAGAAATGGCCGTAAGGAAAAGTAATCTAAAAAGCTACTTGAAAAAGAACAAAAATAAGAGAATTTAAGTCAATTTAAAAAGCAGCATAAACAATGACTTTAAAGGTACACAATAGGTCATTCGGCGGCAAAAATAAAAAAAAACACCCAAACCTGCTTACAATGTCCATCTCACAAAGAAGATGAAGTAAGCAAGTCACCTGAATAGGAGACCAGGGATTTACGGACAGTTCGCAGGCAGGTTTTGATAATGACATCCTGCAATTGAGAGACTATTTTTATATATTTTATATCATTATATTTTTTTAAAATCGTGTATTATAAATCTAAGTTAAGAAAGGCCCATAATATAGCCCTGGACAATGGTTTTTACTAAACAATGCTGGAAGTACAAAATGTTTTTGGAAATCCAATGGGCAGTATGTACTAACATTGGCTCAAACATAATATTGTTGGATACGTTTTTCTAATGATTTCATATTTTTGCATAGACTTTTAAAATTTATTATTTTAAAGTATTAAAAATATAAACAATTTGTTATATTTTGATATTTTGATTATTTTAAAATAAATCCTTTTTCAACATAATCAAGGAAATCGCTGCGTGGCTTTAAGAAGTTCATATTTTATCTATGTGACACCAGGTAAAAAAAAAAAAACAAGAGTTCTTAATAGTTATTAAGACAAAGACAGTTTAAATTGTTTAAAATCAGAGTTACAGCAAAGACTGTCATGCTAATTAAAAACCACCTACTACCTATCAATCACATGAATCCAGTAAAATGTCTAAATTAAGGTAAGAGACTGACTTTAAATAGCAAAGGGTTTCAAACAAGAGAATAGAAACTTTGTGAGATGTCTACAAAAGTACTAATTCATAGCAGCAATTTCAACTAATAATCTTCCATGATCTCGTCCAACCCAATTCTTCTCATAATGCCGTGATCCTCCAATCAAATGCCCTCTATGTTCTTGATTGAAGAACTGAGTCTGACTTGGCTCTGGAGGTGCAAGTCCCTGTAGTGGCTGTCAAAAAGAATGCCACTAGAGGTGTATTTAATACTGAAATGTAAACATTGCAGTTTCTACAAAATAGCAAGAGAGCCACTACAGCCAGACCCTGTCATACAGTCTGAGTGCCTTTAGTGTCCCTTTAATATATCAGGAATTTATTCCTTGGGACCCTTTAAATGTGCACCTGAAAGGAGGTTAAATGTCAGAGTTGGATTCCAGGTTAACCCATGTCCTCTCATCTTTGCAATGGATGTAGAGCGTGAGTAATTTACATTTTGTCCCCTCCCCTGTCTAACCAATATATACATTGCTTTATTCACCAAATGCCAGAGTACTGAATTGAAAACTATATGCAAAATTCTGTCAAAATAGTTAACTTGGAAAGATTCTCCAATGATGCTACACTGAAAGTATTTAGCGTTAGGTAAACCTGTATTCTTAGTGCTATAGTGTTCTCCTCTGTGCATAGTTTAAAGCAGCACGGTCACTGTTTGGGGACTTTGTCAAATTTGCAAAGTCCCAACAGTGACATCCCCTCTGGGGTTCCTGTGGCCAAGGGAGATAGGTAAAGGTGAGTTCACTTACCTGAACCTGTCTCTAGAGGGCGCCGCCATTTTGGTCTGTTGTTGTCCTCCTCTGTGCTGACATTACTGCATGTGCAAGAGTATAGCATTGAGGTTTATGGGGGATCCCGGAGGAACGTGGAATCCCCCGTAGACACAACTTATTCCCTGCAGCTGTCACTGATGACGGCTGCAGGTATTGACACTTAGGCTCTGCTTTGTTTCAAGCAGTGTCAGGCGGAGGAGAAATACAAAGACAAAGTAGTCCCGGGTTTGGCTTTGTAATCTCTTAACTCGGTTAGAATTTAAAGTCTCCCCCACATCGAAATAAAACATGATGAAAAAGGGATTTACTCACCTTTTTTCTAGGTCCAGTCCCTGCAGTTGCTTGATCCACTTCGCGCAATGTCACACTGACTTTTCTCTTCGTCCAGTCAAAGGCTCTTCATAGAGGAGCATTCAGGACAAAAAGCGAATGCACAGCCATTGCTACGCTCCTCCAATCAAATAGAGATTAGCCATATGAACTGATTTTAAATCAGATTAACTCATTTCTCAAGGTGGAAACTTGTCTACAGCCACTCGTGGTGTATTTATCCGTGTAATGTAAGCATTACCGTATCTACTTATGACAATGCCTTACATTGAAGGGTTAAAACTAAAGGACCACTGCACCAAGACCATTTAACTGAGACCAAGTGGTCTTGGTGCCTTGAGTAGATTGTTTAATTCAATGATATACACAATAAATATGAATTTTCAATTATATGTCAATTCACAACTACCCTATACTCGAACACTCTACTTAGTGATAGCTTAGGGCTGAGAAGGATTAAATGCCAGTGTTTTCAGGTTCTGAATATTTTCCTTCCGTGAACATAACATTTATTCCTATAACACGTGTATTCTTGCAGCAGATACCTTTTATGCTCAGTGTTTATGATCACACACAGAAGATTCATTGCTAATCATCGGTACTGAGAACTATGCCGTGATTTGTATTCTATATTCCTTGAAACACATTGGTTGTCTCTATGTCTGTTCCATAATAAATGACTTCTCAAGAGTCGATCATTATTGCATTCAATACAGATGTACTCATAGCTGTGCAAGTAAATGATGTAAAGAATATTTGGACCTGGTATGCATGCGTCTCGTTACATACAATTTCCATCAAGCGACACCATCTGTTTGGAATTGTCTTTGTTTTTTCTAATCTTTTTTTTTTTTATTACAAAAAATGTCTTTTCTCATAACCTTCTGGCTGTGCGTGATGTAGGTTAGTATTTACAACGGCTTCTGGTAGGAGAAAGAAAATGTTGTTTGGGACACTGCCCATTTAATCCTGTGTCCCCAGTGTCCCCAGACTTGGTTAAAGTACTTTAT
Organism: Pelobates fuscus; assembly: GCF_036172605.1. Classification (NCBI taxonomy): domain Eukaryota; kingdom Metazoa; phylum Chordata; class Amphibia; order Anura; family Pelobatidae; genus Pelobates; species Pelobates fuscus. The sequence continues at coordinate 309,118,478 of NC_086322.1, forward strand.
TCATGGCTTCTTTACACTTGGTTCAGTAAATGGAGCTTACTGAACCAAGTACTGTACAGGCGGACCACCCAGAAGTGGAAGTGTGCAGGCAATTTACCTCCCAGGCTGGGAGCCTGCTGTAGGTAAATTGCTGACCGTTGGATGGCCGCAGTCCGTGCAAACAAACACGTGGCGGTGGCCATCTTTGTTCATTCGAACAAGGTCAGCGGTATGTGTAGCCAAATTCATGGAACTGAAATCGGCTACACATTTAGACGAACACCGCTGACCTGTACCTTCTTCTCAACTTTGACACTGCGGCTGGAGACTAAGTCCCGTTCGAAGAGTCAAACGCTCGTTCGAATGGGACTTAGTCATTTTTTCAGTGTAAAATAGACCGACCGCACAGCCCAAATCCATGGAACTGTTTTGGCATGAAAATGTGCTTGCCGTCGGTCACAATGGACTTCCGTCTAACTTTTTATCTACTGGACGGATTTTATGATTTTTGAGTATGTTTATATTTAAAGGATGCTGATTAATAATATGTGTATTTTATGAAGATTGGATGTATGGTTTTAAAGTTACAGTGTATGGGTAAAAACTGTATATTTTCTGCCTGTGATAGTTAAGTTAATCTATTGTGTTGAGATAATTGTATCACAGGCAGAGGGGAGGATTTCTGCTGGGATGAATGGGAGTGGTTTACTTTATTGTATGTGTTTAATGTTTTTATTGGTTGTTCTGAAAAACCCTGTGGGTGGTCCTATGTAGGGAAAACCTGCATAAAAGAAAGCCCTTTGGTGCTAATTAAAACAGTTCTTCTTGACCCTCAACACATAGTCTTGTCTCGTGATTGGAGGGGACAGCTATACTCACACTGGGGTTTGCTATGGTCTGCATACTCCCCTGAGCTTTAATCACTTAGCTCTTTTAAGAGCTTGTACCTGATACGCTCTCCTGGAGGAGAGGTCTTCCCCACACGGTCCTGGAGGACAGAAGCTGATCCAGGGTGGACAGAAGACGGTGAGACTCCAGTTAAGCTATGGCGGTTGTGGAGTCTGCAGTGGTTGTGGTGTCCGGTGCGGTGCTTGTGGTCCTCAGCGCAGGCTAGGAAGCGTCCATCAACGGAAGGTACTCGGTCGGAGTACGGGGAGTTCCGTTACAGTGCTCTCTTCTTGAAATGGTAATGTAGTGGAGATCTGATATCCCACAGCTATTCTCCACTTGAGATCCCAGTGAGGCTCAGGAACAAGGCAATAGTAAATCCACATGCAGAGTTTCCAGCAGGTAAAATAACACAGCAATATCCCAGCAGCAATCCCAATAACTGGACGACACACAGTTTCAGGAGCAGAACTAACAATCTTTATTCCAGGGTTCCTGATAAAGCATGCTCCCATGCAAGGGAGGGATTTACATCAATTAGAACAGTAACCAATACTATAAATGTTACCTCCCACACATCTCCTCCCCTCAAGGTGACTCATAATCCCCTTAACTTATACAGTATTTTACCCCAAACATGGATGTACCCCTAAACTAGCACATAACATTAATATTAGGGTACCGCTAGGTAGCCCTGATCTGGATGAACAATATATCCAAAATTCACCCAGATCGGACCAGGGGTTCGGTAGTTAGGTGGAGGGTGAAGTTTGACCGACCGCACACGAGGTGGTAGCCGAAAAGGGTTCCATACGTTTGGGCCCTGCGGTCAGTCTCCGTTCGGCAGGTGAAATATACAATATTCTTAGCCATCCACACTTAAATCCCCCTGCATTACAGTTCCCTCGTTCGGTGCTTGGTTTATACCGAATGGGGCTTTGTTAGGTCCCTCCGTTCAGTAGTTACGGAGCTCTGGAGGTCTCAGCGGTGTTCGGTTGTTTGAGTGTCCGATTTGAGTTCCAGACACTCGACGACCAAACACCGCTGAGATTTTGATGCGTAAGATGGCCGCCGCACGTGGTTCGTATACCGAACAGCGGCCACCCAGGCATCAGCAATTAAGATTCAAGTTGCGGTTTCTGTGAGAAGTGTGAACACCTAACGAGGCGCACACTTCTCACTGGGGTGGTCTAATGGTTCGGTAGTTTAAATCTCATGGAACTACCGAACCCACATACGAATTCATACATAAAGACATGAATACAAAGCACGAATAGAGTTACACAGGTAAATTATAGGTCAGGCTTACTTCATTCCGCTACAGGTAAGAATTGTGTTTTCAGAATTAAATCTACTTACATTTTTAAGAGCATCATATGCTCTATGACATCAGCTTGAATGGTATTATCCCCACCATGGATATATGTAGGTAGATGTAGCAGAGTCTGTAGAAACTCCTCTGGATAAATACGATGTCAGGGTACATTCAGGATAAAAGTAAGATAAATAAAATGTAATTAATAAAATTGATGGTAAAGACTATTTTATTGTGATATACCATACAAAAATAGATAAAAACAAAACAAAGAGAGTCCTTCTATACAATCACAATGTGTTTTGGCTTTAGGCTTTTTTAAGTGATATCAAGTGGCATACGTTGTACTTCCCTGGCACATCTCTGGTACTTACATTATGCATCCCTGTACATCCCTGGTACTCACCCGATACATCCCTGGTACATCCGTGGTACATCCCTGGTACTTACCAGGTGCATCCCTGGCACATCTTCAGGACATTCTTGCCACATCCTTTAACATCCTTGGCATATCCTTGGTACACCCCCTGGTACTTACCTTATACATCCCTGTACATCCCTGGTACTCACCAGATACAGCCTTGGTACTCACCCGATACACCCATGGTACATCCATGGCACATCCCCGATACATGCCCCGATGAAATAGAAGCAAGATAAACATACAGGAAGTCAGAAAAGTAATCTAAATCCTTAATTGAAAATGAACTGCAAGCACCATAACCACTAGTGGTTGTGGTGCTTAGAGTGCATTTTCAATTAAGGATTTACATTAATTATTTATCTGACTTCCTGTCTGTTTATCTTGCTGCTGTTTCATTTGACCTGTGATGTTATTCCTAAACAAATCTAACAAAGCACTTAACGGACGAACAGATTGTTAAGGTTCACAAAAAGAAGATTAAAGGAACATTATAGTGACAGGACTACAAACATGTACTCCTGTCACTATAGCTGTGAAAGCGATGTTTAGGCCTCCAACCACCTTTCAGGTAAGCAAAAGGTGATTTAACTCACCTTTTTCAGTACAGCATGGTCTCCTTGCAGCTGGCTCCACACCTGCTTTGCCCCCATGGCCGAGATCATAAAACTTGGTAATCTCAGCCAATCCAGCTCCTTTCCCATAGGAAAGCATTGAGAGGCTATTACGCATGCACAGCAAAATGTTACTCTGCGCTAATCAGCATTTCTAGAAAGAGATGCACTGAATCAATGCATCTCTGTGGGGAGCGTTCAGCGCCTCCATGCAGGGTGTGAAGATGCTGAACATCAGTGCTGTAAAGTGTGCAGCACTGACTCAGGAAGCACCTCTAGTGACTATATGAGTGAGTGCCACTAGAGGTATCTCTAAGCAGCAATGTAAAAACAGCCTTTTCTCTGAAACGGCAGTGTTTACATTAAAATGTCTGCAGGGATATATTATACTTACTAGAACAAAGACATTAAGCTTCCTTATTTATAGTTTGGTAGAAATTCAAAAACAGTTTTTTTTTTCTGTTATTCATCACTACAAACAAACAAAAAAGCAATTTTCATTGGAGAATTTTTAAAAAAGGCATCTGTAATCCTTTGTATTTTAATACTTTAAAAGTATATAGTGTTTTAAAACAATCCTACAGGTTTAGGTTTTAATATTTGAATGGCTTATTTTTAGAAGGCAGTGGTAAATAATGTGTTTTTCGAATCTTAATTTTAGGCATGTTTTAATTTAGATCACACCAATCGTTACTTTACTTACACTAAACTGTTGTTATATCTTTGTTAAACTGTGCCTGTATTGAACTGTTAAAATTAACACAGAGCTGACAATTTGCAGCGTTCTAGTGCCAGGTTTGACATGGTTCACTTTCAATTAATTATTTTCTTTTTTTTGGAGTATCAAAAAGTTATTTGTAGAGAAGAGTAAATACATAGGGATTAAGGAGAGAGCGCAGGTAACTTGTTTTTCTTTGGTTTTTACTATATATTGGGGCTGATGTGTACTGTAGTCTTTGCTGCTGCCCAGGAATGAGGGGAGTGAGCGCAGGACTTATCTTTCTGCATTTGTATCCACTTTTTGTATCACACAGCTTTGTTACAATGCAGCCGCCCATCCCATGTGTTCCCTATTAAGGGTTAATAAGTATATAGCGGTGTATAAAAAAATACCCCTTTCTGTCTCATTAGAGATCTTTGCCAGAGGCTCAAGGAAGCAAGGTGAATGGTTAGAGTTAGGACCCACCTAGAGGGGTTCTGCCTTGACGTTGGCAGGTGGGCTTACCCTCTCATGGCCATTGGAGATAACTAAAAAACCTTAATGTGTTTAAAAATACATAGGGATTAAAGAGAGAGCGCAGGTAACTTGTTTTTCTAAGAGAAAATTTATTGATTTGTACTTCAAAGCTTTTGCTCAAAATGATAAAATAGTTTGGTGAATCTGGTTTAATAAGCTGTTTCTGAGATTCTCAAGGGGTTTTGGAAACTGAAGCTAAGTAACATGTTTTTTTTGACAAGGTGAATAACTTTGGAGAAGATATCGAGAACATAGCCGCGGCGAAAGTAACCTCGCCCCAGGCTCTTGGAGGGGCCTGCTGGTCAGTCTCTTGCCAAAAGACTATGGGCCCTTTAAAAACGTATGTGAATTATGTACTTTTGTACTCCAGAAAGAGAGACCGAACGTTATCCCTAATTCCCTGGAACTGTTTTGGGCATAGGACCATGTGCACGGTCGGTCAAAACTATGACTTCCATGCAAATCCCGAACCCCTGAAAGAGATGTGACTTTTGTGGGGTTTCCATGTGTTTTGGTGGCACTTTCAGGTTATTGTAAAATGTATGTTTTCTGTGCCTAGAGATAATTGAGTTTAGTACAGTTCCTGACTCAATTATCTCTCAGGCACAGGGGAGGGATTATCCTGTTTTGTGTGGGAGTGTCCTGGACCTGAGAGCCAATGTAATTACAGTGTGTACTTTGTCACAAACCGGTATCCTCAGTGTATAGGAGGAGAAATAAAAACACAATATAGTGCTCTCTGTATAGTCTGGAATAAAACTAGGATAAAAAGTAGACGTATAGGGGGCGTGGCTTGACCGTCGATGGGAATAGACGTGCCTTGCTAGAGCTCCGCAGCCCTATAGCCCAAAAGCTAAAAAAAGCGACCTATTTCTTCGATTTTTTTCCCCCCGAGGTGCTAAGGATGGACAGGAAAGCCCTAAAGAAGCAACCGAGGCGGGCTACCGAGTCCGGGAGCACCGTCCTCGACCTCTTAACGACCAACAGGCCACCCAGGGCCGGGACCCAAGATGGCGGCGGAACTTCTCCACAGGGCTCGCCTCGTGCAGCCCCGGGGACACCCCCTGCAGACCAGGACCTTGTGCTAGCGAAACTCGCGGAGGTCAAGTCATACCTGGCAGGGGAGATCGCACGGGCGGTTACTGTCCTCCAGACCGACATCGGGGCTCTGGGCGAGCGCACGGCACGCTTAGAAGAGCGCATGGATGCCTCGTCCCAGGCCTATAACGACCTAGCCGACAGAGTGAACCATGTCACCAGACATATGGTGGACTCTGAATTGGCGATGGAGGATATGGAGAACCGCTCAAGGAGGAACAACCTCCGGATTCGGGGCATGCCGGAGGAGAAGGGCGAAGACCTGCAGGAGCTCCTTGTAGGCCTTTTCAAGCCACTTATACCGGGGATTCCGGCGGAACACTGGGCCCTAGAACGGGCACACAGAGCGTTGAGAAGACTGAGGCCCGACGCCAATACTCCGAGAGATGTCATAGTCCGCTTTCTTTATTTCACAACCAAAGAAGCGGTCATGAAGAGGAGCCGAGATTGCCCACTTAAATATAGGGGCTCTGTCTTGTCACTTTACCAAGACTTGGCGCCCTCTACCCTACAGAGAAGACGGGACTGGAAGCCTATCACGGGGGCCCTGCGGGATGCTGGCCTCAGATACTCCTGGGGATACCCTTTTAAGTTAAATGTCTTTCGAGGCGACCGGCTACATTCCCTACTACCTGGCGGTGATCCTCTTCGTTTCCTCCAGGGCCTGGACGTGCAACCTCCTTCGGATGTTCCAACGGTATCCCCTTATCCGGATGATATATCCCAGCTGAGTCTCGACTGGCAGGTAGCAGGCACCGCTGCCCACCGATGACGTCCTCTGGAGCCGTAAGTTGATGTACCCGCTACAACGGAAGGGCCTCCGGGATGGAGGGGTGAAATCCCTGTCCTAGTTGTTTTTTGGGTGGGGGGGGAGGGGAGAGGGTACACGTTTAGTGCAGGACGATATTTTGACCCCTTTGGACTGATACGGCCACTTTCAGGGAGTTTTTTTTTTTCTCCCGTTTTCTTGTTTTTCTCTTTTTTTGTCGCAGGACAGGAGTCACCCCTTCCTTCTATTGTTTCCCCATGCCCGGGAGACGAGCAGGGCCCTGAACCCCCTACGTAATTTTTCTTTATTTACCTTGCCCCCCCCCCCCCCCCGCATTGTTGAGCTACAACTCCCCTGTGCCATCGGGGGGATCCCCCCACTCCCTCGGCATTTGGGAGGGTTTTTTTTCTGGAGGGCGGGGGTGTTGTGTGGGATAACCTTGGCGGACCCTCTTGATTTGGGGCACTGTATGGATAAGCAACTTGGTCAACGGACTGCCCATCTCACCCGGTGAACTGGGGGATATATACAAATGTATAAACTTATGGGACATGTCCATGATTGTTCGAGTAGCTAATGGGGATATGCATGTAGATGACGCTTGTATTTAGGATGGGGTTTGGCTGTATATACGTGCACTTATGATATGCTAAATACCACCCTCGGAGTGGGACAGGCTAATTTCAAATGTAGGGGAGGAGCTTAGTATAAAGTTTGGAATGACCGGACATTACGGTACTGAAGCCACTGTACCACCCTCTTTTCCCTCGAAGCCATTCACACCTGGGCACCACCATTCTGACCTCCAGGGAAGGGGGGCCTCATGTCCCACGGATCTCCCCCCGCCAGACTGAAACCTGGGTTATGGGGATTCATATAGGGAGGGTAGATGTCATTAAGCGTGAACTTCGGGTGTTATCCACACTGTTAGAGGCCCTCACCGCCCCACTAGACTTTCCTGAGAGGGGAATGCCCGGACACTGCGGCCTTCCAGTCTTATAGATCTATGAGGGCTCTGCCTGATTTTAGAGGTTGCCCACTCCTCCTCCCCACACTCGACACTCACAACCATTGAACCTACCGTACGCGACCAGATATGGGACATGTTGATTAATGACTCAGCAGCACTGACATGGCACAAGCGTAGTTATTTGTAACACAAGGTATTAATACATTAGGTAGGATATCTTCACCTGCTATATTTTGTATGTTTATATCTTGGTTCCGTACACGCATGGGGGGTGGTGGGAGGGGAGATCCGGGCTACAGGGGGTCCAGGGAGGGGTCATTGGCTTGCAGTGGCCTGCGCTCAGTGCCGGGGTTGACCCTTAGAAGCTTCCCCACAACCCCCCACCACAAAGTGGGGAAAAAAAGAAAGGAGAGACGGAGAGAGGGAGAGAAAAACATGAAAACGAAAAATACAAAAAATACAAAAAAAAAAAAAAGAACCAACACACTATAACCAATCTCTCCTGCCAAACAGTGCAATTTAATATTAAGGATGCGCAACGGAGTGAGAGATCTCCTGTTATGTCCCTACCCAAGTGTGGGGGGTTCCATTATTTCCATTATTTCCATTATTTACATTCCGTTATTTAAGTTCTGCTATTTGAGTTCCACTTCTTAGTTCTCGCTATTTCTGAGAGGCCAGATGGCCCCCGGTGTTACCGACGTAACACTATGATTTAACCCGAAGATCTATGGTCCAATAGGTAGTTAACTGGGCATAAGGGTGTAGGAGCCTGGGTTCCACTGTTCCTTCCGACGTTGACCGTGGCTGGGAAGTGGGCTCGTAGCCCCCACCCTGTTCTGGCAGGCGGTAAGTCCAGAATCCTATGGCAATGGACTCGGTCCAGATGCCACCTCTTACTTATTTTCATTCCCACTCTTTTTCTTCTACTTTTCTTTCCTTTTACTTTTCTCCTTCTATACCTCACTCTGAGGGGATGGGGGGGGATGGAATGGGGGCCCCACTGAGACATTGGGAGTGCGGAAGAAGGGGTACCGGACGCATACCCCAAATGCCATCTCTGTCTCCACTTTCGTAACACGCATAGATATTACCTTTCACGATGGGGATTAAGATAATTTCTCTAAACGCTAAAGGCCTAAACGCCCCTAAGAAACGCCGCCTCCTCTTTAAGGAATTGAAAAGAATGAACGCGGACATAGCTTTCATACAAGAGACCCATCTTCCCAAGCAGGCGCGGTTTCAATTGCGGGACCAAACGTACTTTGGCACATATGAAGCTCGAACACTACGAAAACGTAATGGTGTAGCTATTCTGATCAGACGCAGCTGCCCCTTTCACGTTACAGCCCACGAAGTAGACCCAGAAGGCCGCTATGTTGCGGTCTCCGGCACTTTACACTCCCACACTGTGCATCTTCTGAATATTTATGCTCCAAATACGCCGGATGTCGACTACTGGACAGAACTACGAGATAAGATACTGGGTTTGCCGCATGGCATGATTTACGTAGGGGGAGACTTTAACGCTACTCCTTGCCCAGCTGCTGACAGGAGCTCGAGAGAAGGAGGACCACGTTCACAAGGACGCGGCGGTCAGGACCGCCTTCTTAAGCAATTCATGGATGATACCAGCCTAATAGATGTGTGGCGAGCCCACCACCCAGATACTAAGGGCTACTCGTTCTACTCCGCTCCTCACGGTACTTATTCTCGGATAGATCTCTTTCTGACTAATGGAAGCGGAATGGCACGCGTTGTTGAGTCAACAGTGGGGGATATTTCGTGGTCTGACCACGCCGACGTATCTATAAGTCTGGGGAACCTGTGTATAGCCTCGCCGTGGACGTGGAAACTGAACGCATCCCTCCTGAGGGACCCCTTAATCGCGGAACAGATAAGGACGGAGCTCACGACATATTTTGCCACGAATGACACCCCTGAAGTAAGCCCCAGCACGGTATGGGCTGCACATAAAGCGGTAATACGAGGTATCCTAATTAAACTGGCCACAAGGAAGAAACGGCTGAAACACCAACAGTTGGAAACTCTGTTGAACCAATTACGCACATTAGAACAGAAACACCAGTCCGCGCCTGACGGAGACTCGCTCGCACGGCTCACCTCGGTACGAAGGTCTATCCGAACGTTATTGCTAGACGACACGGCTAAATCCATGACCTGGACCAGACGCACATATTTTGAAAGCGCGAACAAGATGGACACTTTCCTGGCCAGAACGCTACGACCTAGGACCCACAGGCCACATATAGCGTCTATTAGATGCTCGGACGGTAAGACGACGTCCAAACCCAGCGAAATAGCCGGAGTCTTCAAGGACTTCTACAAACAACTTTACAACCACACACCTGAGAATGACTCGTCAGAGCTTGAAGAGGAACGGAACATCCTTGCTTACCTCAACGGCTTAGGGATGACCAAGCTGAGCAGGGAAGCGGCGTCTGGCCTGGCCGCAGAGATTACGGAGGAAGAGGTGAACAGGGCCATTTCCAGCCTGAAAAGCAATAAGGCACCTGGACCCGATGGCTTTGATGGGACCTACTACAAAGCCTTTCGGGAGGAATTGACCCCATATCTGGTTCGCCTATTCGCAGATTTGAGGGGCGGAGGACACTTGACCTCTGACATGACCCTGGCCACGATAATTCTATTGCCCAAACCGAACAAAGACCCCCTCTGTCCTGAAAATTTTAGACCCATATCACTGATCAACCATGACCTGAAAATCTTGGCTAGGGTACAAGCTGACAGGTTACACCCACTCCTAACCTCACTTATACATGCGGACCAGGTAGGCTTCATACGGGGCAGGCAGTTGTTTGAAAACACCAGAAGGAACATCGACTTAATATGGAAACAAGCTACTGCAGCTGCCCCGACGTTGGTAGTATCTATTGACGCGGAGAAAGCCTTCGACAGAGTTCGATGGCAATTCTTATTTACGGTTATGAAACACTTGGGATTCCCTAGCGAGTATATAGCGATGACAAAAGCGATGTATCACAACGTGAGAGCCCAGATACAGATAACGGGTGCCCCCTTGTCTCCGTTCCGACTATTCAACGGGACGAGGCAGGGATGTCCTCTATCTCCCCTGCTGTTTACGTTGGCTCTGGAGCCTCTGCTGCAGGCCATTCGCAGTAATTCAGGGATCTGTGGGGTGAAAGTAGGCGGCGAGGAATACACCGTCTCAGCATATGCAGACGATATCCTCTTGACGCTAACGAACCCGGAGGACTCGATAGCAACCTTGAGGACAGTGTTGACGGATTATGGGAATTATTCGGGTTATAAGGCCAATATGCAGAAGTCCAGCGCCTTACCAATAGGTATACCAGAGGACACAGTGAGAAGGATACGGGACACACATGAAATCCGGATCGAAAATGGGTCACTGACCTACTTAGGGATCCATCTGACAGCGGACGTTGGACGGCTATACACTGCCAATTATACCCCCTTGATCCGATCGCTGATCGGCGACCTGGAGAGGTGGGTCGACAAACCAATTTCTTGGATAGGTAGGATAAACGCGGTAAAAATGAACATCCTTCCGCGTATCCTTTTCCTGTTCCAGGCCCTACCAATCCAGGTTGCTAAATCTCAGCTGGCACCGCTACAAAAATCAATTGGAGATTTCATTTGGCATAACAAGAGGCACAGAATATCCAGGCAGGTGCTTTACAGGCGCAAAGATAGAGGCGGACTCGGCCTCCCGAATTTATACTTTTATTACCTGGCTGCACAACTGACGCAGATTGCAATGTGGCACTCACCACCCGCCGAGAGGAGGTGGGTGGACATTGAATCTCTGATGGCTGGATCAGATGTTCCCCAATTTACTATGTGGGCCTCCGCTGACTGCAGACCTATAATACGGACGACATCCCCGGCCGTTCTAAACTCCATCCACATCTGGGACCGTAGTAGATCCAGATATGATCTCGCATCCACACCGTCCCCTCTCACTCCAATATTGCGGAACCGTGATTTTCCCCCGGGAATGGCACCGAGAGATTTTAAACACATAGAGAGGACGGGGTTACAAAGGATCCACCAGTTGTACCCGAATGGAACCATAATTCAGTTTGCAGACCTTCAACAGGGGGCCCATTTGACCCCCGCAGATTTCTTCCGATTCCTTCAAATTCGTGATTATGCCAGGCGGGCCCACGTCAAAGCTGCAGCTATGAAACGGATGACATTCTACGAGACGATGTGCTTGCGCGGAGTAACTCCCAAAGGATCGATCACGCTCCTCTACGCCCACCTAAGCGAAAAGAACAAGGAATTGGGACACTTGCCGTATACAGATAAATGGGAATCTGATCTGGGTGAGGTACTGGAAGGAGTCGAGTGGCAAGAAATCTGGGAAGCAAACACAAAAGCTTCCATTTGCACCACTTTTCAGGAACAGTCGTGGAAGACCATGCTGCGCTGGTATACTACGCCCATACAACTTTACCATATGCACAAAACGGAAACAGACGATTGCTGGAGAGGCTGTGGTGAGCGTGGCACATATCTACATATGTGGTGGGAATGCCCGAAAGTCCGGACCCTTTGGACGACAGTCAAAGACATACTGATGCAGATCTTCGGCAGGCCGTTGCCCCTGGATCCTTGGACATATTTACTTAACCGATCTGCTGAGGGATGGACCAGGAGAGAACAGACGTTAATACACAAAGTGACCCTAAGTGCCCGCAGAGCGATTGCTACAGCATGGTTGTCACCAGAGGGCCCTGATATACAAACAGTGATCCCAAAAATAAAAGATTGCAGATTGATGGATGACCTGACGGCTAGGGTAAAAGGCTCAGTGGAGAAGTTCAAGAAACTCTGGGAACCTTGGGACAATTGCGTTCTAGGTTCAAATAGAGAGGGGGTTGGATAGGTCCCTGACCTATGGCCAGGTGCGGGCGGAAGTGGAGGCGGCGTATGGATTGTCGTGCGGTGGGCTCCCCCTTTTCTTTCCCTCCTCCTCCTCCCCTCCATCCTTTACTACTCCCTCTATGCATTCCTCGTAGCTAGAATTCGATCCGTCCTCCTCTTTCCTCTGCTCAGGGGAGGGGTACTCCCACCCCCCCCCACTCACTCTCCTCTCTCTCTTTCCTTTTTTCTCTATCCCTACTCTCCATATGTCTCGTCTTTTTTCCTTTTTCTCCCTAGCCTGATTGACGGGCCGGAAGGTGCAGCGGAGCCATTTGACTTACTTAATTAGCTGACACGGGGCTCCGACGACCCTGTTATCGGGCTTATATAAAATGAAAAACTTTCCTCGATAGAGGGGCGACCCATGAGAGACCCGGGACCGGGTAGTGAAGGGATCTGCCATTATGCCGGACCTCGCCTAAGTTTCAACTATATAATGATCGCACACATTGAGATAACCCCTACATAAGCAACACTGGTCAGGAAGCATATACACTGCTAGAGGAACACGTAGGGCAATTGATAGCCCGAGATCATTGATTTGGGGTAGATTCCTTACAAAGCTGAGAGCAGATGTATTACTCGGACCGATGTTATTACTTGTATTTCCTATTTTGATTTATATTGAGTCTGGCTTCTGCGCAAGCCCTATGTCTATGTTAACCTTGCCTTCAATGTCGAGTATAAAAATAAAGAATTAAAAAAAAAAAAAAAAGTAGACGTATACTCACAAGCGGGGAGCAAAGGGAACATTGCTCAGTATAGGAAGCGTAGGTGGAAAAATCCCCACCAAGGATATCACTTGCAAGTCCTCAGGTTCTTAATGGCGAAATTGTGATGTTAAAAAGGATAGGCTGAAAGGCTCCAAAATAGCTAAAATGTGCTGTTTTTATTGGAGATTATTAAAATAAATAACAATAAATATTAATAATAAATAAAAATGATTATTTATTATAATAAATAAATAACAAAATAAAATAAAACCATATAGCAAAAAAAAGACTGTATAAATCGCTAGGTGTTTAATACAGTCTTTTTTTGTTATATTGTTTTATTTTAATAATCTCCAATAAAGATAGCACATTTTAGCTAGTTTGGCCATCTGGATGTCACAGTGAGTACTGTAACAGTCTGCCTGCTTGGCTGACATCATCAGAAGTGTTGATCTCAGCCAATCACAATGCTTTCTCACAGGAAAGCATTGGATTGGCTGAGATTGTTAATTATGGTGATCTCAGCCAGAGGGCAACCGGGGTTGGAGCCAAATGCCCCCCTGGCCAATCAGCATCTCCTCATAGAGATTAATTGAATCAATGCATCTCTATGGGGAAAGTTCAGTCACTGTGCAGCACTGTGCAGTACTGACTCAGGAAGCACCTCTAGTAGTCACCTGAGTAGTGGCCAGTGGAGGTATTCCTAGGTTGTAATGTAAACACCTCAATAAACTATTTTTTTCTGATAAGGATAAGAAACTAGGATATAAAGCTGAGATCTTGAGGTTTTGAACAATTTTTAAAGGTAATGAAGTTGCCACACTAACCGCTAAGTTCATTTAGATGGATAGTCACACCATCAATGTTTCACACCAAGTGAGGTAAATTACAGACAACACAGATTTCTGCCTAATTGATAAAATTGTTAAGTTTTAAGGAGTGCTCTATTAAATAATCCAAAACCTGAATTGTATAATTTACAATTTCATATTATTTTTGTGTATTCAAGAAAGTATAAAAAAGTACTCTAATAATTATTCAATAAACTATGAATTCTTAGGACTTTGAATATAAGTCCAAAATAAGTGAATTAGAAACATTATCAAAATCAGCTATATTTCCATAACATTTACTGAATTCTCAACCATTTGTGGTTTACTGAATGACCTGTAAGTCACATAGTCACATAGTGCTTCCCTCTCATATAATTTTATTATTATTATTTATATAGTGCCAACAAATTCCGCAGCGCTTTACAGTGGGTGGACGAACAAACATGTAATTGTAACCAGATGAGTTGGACACACAGGAACAGAGGGGTTGAGGGCCCTATCCAATGAGCTTACATGCTAGAGGGGGTGGGTTATAGTGACACAAAAGATAAGGATAATATAAGACTAATGACAGTTGCAAGAGAGGAATCAGTCGGAGCTATTAACAGTTTAATTGATACACTTTTATGAAGAAGTGGGTTTTTAATGATTTTTTGAAGGAGTGTTGACTGGGTGAATGTCTAACGGAGAAGGGAAGGGAGTTCCACAGGAACAGTCAAGCCCTAGAAAATTCTTGAAGGTGAGCATCAGAGGTAAGAGTACGATCAAAGAATAGATGTAGGTTTTCAGCACAGCATAGGACATACTTGTGCATTAGGAAGGATAAAAAGGTGCAGCGTTATGTAGATATTTGTAAGCATTAACCAGAATCTTAAATTGAGCCCTATATTCATTATATATTAATTCATTATAGACTGTAACAGGGCATGTTGGGAGCACATAAGACCACTGAGAAGTGGATTATAGTAGTCAAGGCAAGAGAGGACAATGGCATTGATAAGCACCTTAGCTGCATCTGACATTAAGTAGGGGCCGATGCATGCTTTTGAGATGGAAATGGCAGGATTTGGTAATTGAATGGACATGAGGAGCAACGGATAGGTCAGAGTCAAAGAGAAAGCCAAGGCAGCAAAACTGCAAAGTAGGGGTGATGGTAGCACCGTTGACTAGGTGGGAGACAGACAGGAGAATAGCAACACTTGAGAGATGGAAGACCAGAAGTTCTGTTTTGGACAGCTAAGTTTAAGGAAGTGAACAGCCATCTAGTTATAAATTGCAGTGAGGCAGTCAGAGACACAAGTAAAGAGAGGAGGCGAGAGATCAGGGGAGGACAGATACATTTGCAAGTCATCCACATAGACATGAAACTGGAAGCCAAAGGAGCTGATGAGTTTAACAAGGGAGGCAGTGTAAATTGAGAACAATAGGGAACCAAGGACAGGACCTTGGGGAACACCAATAGAGAGGGATTGGGGCAAAGAGGCAGAGCCAGAGAAAGAAACACTGAAAGAGTTCTGGGAGATGAAGAAGGAGCACCAGAAGAGAGCAGTATCCTGTAGACTGAGATTACGAAGGATGAGAAAAAGCTGTTGATGATGAAGTATTGTACGCAGTACTGGAGACCGTATCTTCAGAAGGATATTGATACTTTAGAGAGAGTTCAGAGAAGGGCTACTAAACTGGTTCATGGATTGCAGGATAAAACTTACCAGGAAAGGTTAAAGGATCTTAACATGTATAGCTTGGAGGAAAGACGAGACAGTGGGGATATGATAGAAACATTTAAATACATAAAGGGAATCAACACAGTAAAGGAGGAGACTATGTTTAAAAGAAGAAAAACTACCACAACAAGAGGACATATTCTTAAATTATAAGGGCAAAGGTTTAAAAATAATATCTGGAAGTATTACTTTACTGAGAGGGCAGTGGATGCATGGAATAGCCTTCCAGCTGAAGTGGTAGAGGTTAACACAGCAAAGGAGTTTAAGCATGCGTGGGATAAGCATAAGGCTATCCTAGTCTGGGTAGCAATTTCACTAAAAGAACAACTATAGTCACCAGAACAACTACAGCTTATTGAATTTGTTCTGGTGAGTAGAATCATTACCTTCAGACTTTTTGCTGTAAACACGGTCTTTTCAGAGAAAATGCAGTGTTTACATTACAGCCTAGTGATGACTTCACTGGCCACTCCTCTGATGGCTGTTAGAGATCCTTCCTGGGTCGTGGCTGCCTAAAATGCATCCAAACATTCAGTATCTCCTCCCTCTGCATGCAGGCGCTGAACTTTCCTCATAGAGATTAATTCATTCAATGTATCTCTATGAGGAGATGCTGATTGGCCAGGGCTGTGTTTAAATCATGCTGGCTCTGCCCCTGATCTGCCTCTTTGTCAGTCTCAGCCAATCCTATGGGGAAGCATTGTGATCCGATCAGGCTACTACTTCTGATGATGTCAGCAGACAGCTTGTTTTTATTTTTTAGGCAAACAGCATGCAGATCGACAGCTTCAGGCTTGAATACAGTAAGATTTAGTTATATTTATGGAGGCATGAGGGTGTCCAGGGGGGGCTAGATGGTGGTTTTAACACTATAGGGTCAGGAATACATGTTTGTGTTCCTGACCCTATAGTAATCCTTTAAGATAAGGCCAGGGACTAATTAAAAGTATTTCGAAATATTGTGCAGACTAGATGGGCCAAATGGTTCTTATCTGCCGTCACATTCTATGTTTCTATGTTTCTATCAACAGTGTCAAAGGCAGAAACAAAGGTCAAGGAGAATTAGCATAGAATTGTGACCACAGGATTTTGCAGCAATTAAATCATTAGATACTTTGGTCAAAGCCATTTGCACAGAGTTATGAGCGTTGAATCCAGACTGAAGCGGGTCACGCAGAGAGTAAATAAATAAAATTGGCATTTCAAGATTTGGGCTTGATTACCTACAACCGCCCATAACTTGCCGTGTATTTAAAGCCTTTCCAGCCCTGATTACTACTAAAGCTTATAGCTTTATATTAGTGGTATCCTACTAGACTTGTGCCTTTTGTTTCAACTCAATTGTGATTTGTCCAAATTTTGGGTGATCAGCAGGTCGTTTGAATTCTCGTTATGGCTTATTCCTGCATCCTTTTGGTTCTACCGATTTGTTTTCTCAAATCATTTGCATGTATGAAATAAGTCTGAACCAAAACTCCATATGAACACATTTTGGATCTCCTGAGCGATATACATTTTTATTTATTTTATTTTTTTTTACGAATCATATATTTTTGCCGTGCGTAAGTCTAGATCCTACATTTTGGCTGGCCAAATGTCTGCAGAGTATTCTCCCTCAGTTCATTATTCAAAATTGACTTAATGCTTAATCTTAGGATATATAAAGCAAGACAATGTGTCAAATCATTGTCATATTGGGGTTCTAAAACCCTGTAGTGTATTGTGTATTCTAGAGATTCTCTACATTTTTGGCTCAGCTGACATTGAATATTCTTGACATCTGGTACCCTGACCGTGGCTAGATTCTATGATACTGTGATTTCAGTAACCCTTGCCTTGGCTTCCCTATGACAACTCTACCGGTCTACAGATTACAATTTCTCTTCACTGTAAGCAATATGTTAAATTCAGTTACAGCTAAGCTACTATACAGTATCTAACTTCTACTCTTTAAAGGTAGGATTAATTGGTTGTAATGCTCTCGGGGAAAAATTATTTGGAACTCAACCGCAGGTGAATGAAGAGATTTGATAGTCTGAAATCAATATGGAGGAATTCTGAAACAACATGGGGTAATCCTGACATTGGTGTAAGTTTTGTATGCTAGGGTTACCTCTAGCATTACAGATAGTTCAGAAGACTTTTCTAGTGTGTCAAATCATCCTTCTCAGAATCTTAAACTTTGTGATATAATTGCTCATGGCTTTTTATCTGACCTCATAGAGAATGTCCCTCTCTAACTCTCATCATTGTAACTGATTTGTAAAAGTGGGATTTACAGTCTAACATAAAAGAAATGGTTTCAGATTGAACAGTTATGATTTAAAAAGGTCATCAATTAGTAAGAATTTCACAAAACAACTGTTATCACTAAGGATGCGTTTCATACTATGACTGATGAGACACATGCAAGTAGCTTGGTTTAATTCTATCATGTGCAGAGTATCATTTAATAGCTGGAAACTGTGCTTCAATGATCTGCATAGATGGTTTGTAGAAAAATTAACTATTTTCAATAGACGCTGGGGACATATATTTTATCCATTATCTTATACTTAAGTACATCATTATTTAAGATAACCCTAAAGGGTGATGAGAGTCTCACATATGTAACTAAAACATACCAATTTCCTCACAGATTTACTATTAGATTAACATATCCCGTATTATCAAACGTTCACTTATTTTGTTATTATATTATGTTAATTGGCTGCCCGTGTACCATTGCAAAGACTGAAATTAAAACGGCACTAATTACGATAGTAAACAAAAGACACTGATAATATAACGTGCCCAAGATTCCCCACAATTGAACCGTAGAACGTTTTTATTCTGACACTGTGATGCAGTGTTTGAATCTTGGTACTTTTAGCTCTCACTTGATTTCTAGTTTTTGACATTCATTTGCTAAAATTTTGCTATATTTCTAAATACTGATTTTTAAATATTTTGGTGAAAGTAAAAACACACCTAGAAGTTATAAGATCAATACTCGGCAAACACAAAATAGCTTGACAGGTTAATAGTTAAAGCGATGATGCTGCTAAGATATGCGGACAGAGGTCTGACAATGAATCCAGGAAATGATTGCAAAAAATGTTAAAAAATGACATTTCTATTCACAAGAAATGTAGAAGGGAGGAGTCGGGCAACTATAGGCCAGTAAGCCTTTCTTCAGTAGTGGGGAAAGTGATGGAACCCATGTTAAAGGATAGGATTGTTGAACATCTAAAAACACATGGATTTCAAGATTAGAGACAACATGGGTTTACTCAGGGCCGGTGCAAGGACTTCTGTCTACACAGGAGAAGACACATTTTGCTGCCCCCAAAATGTATCTTCACCTGTCTGTCTAATATTCCCACTTTTGCCCCTCTTACCCATTCTTTTGCCCTTTTTGTGCATCTTACCACCTTTTTCTCTTGTTTTCCCTTTTTGTATAAGCAGTGGCGTACACACAACCCATGGGGCCCCGGTGCGAAAACTGATCTGTGGGCCCCCCCCCCCCCCCCGCGCTTACTCTGCGCGGGCTGGGGCCGCAACACATGGCGGGCGGGCACCTGGTCACAGGGCTGCGACCCGTGCGACAACGGTATGTATGCCAGTGCATGCATAAACACATACACTTAAAGGACCACTACAGACACCCAGATCAAATCAGCTCAATGAAGTGGTCTGGGTGCCAGGTCTCTCTAGTTTTAACCCTGCAGCTGAAAACATAGCAGTTTCAGAGAAACTGCTATGTTTCACTGAGGGTTAATCCAGCCTCTAGTGGCTGTCTCATTGACAGCCGCTAGAGGATTTTCTGCGATTCTCACTGTGAAAATCACAGTGAGAAGACGCTGAACGTCCATAGGAAAGCATTGAGTAATGCTTTCCTATATGGGCGGTTTGAATGCGCGCGTGGCTCTTGCCACGCATGTGCATTCGGAGCTGAGAGGCGGATCGGGACGGAGAGATCCCCAGCGCCAAGGGAGCCCGGCGCTGGAGAAAGGTAAGTGCTTTAGACACACACACACACACACTCTCATGAACAGACGCACACATTTACTGACAGACACACACTCAGTGACAGACGCACACAAACATACTCAGTAACAGACACACACACTAACAATAACACACTCTAAAACTAACACACTCACTAACACAATCACTCACACTAACACACTCACTAACACACTCACTAACACACACTCACTCACTCACACTCACTCACTAACACACACACAAACTAACACTAACACACACTAACACACTCACTAACACACTCACTAACACACTCACTAACACAATCACTCACACTAACACACTCACTAACACACTCACTAACACACTCACTAACACACTCACACAATCACTCACTAACACACTAACACACTCACACTAACACACTCACACTAACACACTCACACTAACACACTCACACTAACACACTCACACTAACACTAACACACTCACTAACACACTCTCTCACTAACACACACACACTAACACAAACTAACACTAACACACTCACTAACACTAACACACTCACTAACACTAACACACTCACATTAACACACTCACTAACACACTCACTAACACTAACACACTCACTAACACTAACACACTCACTAACACTAACACACTCACATTAACACACTCACTCACACTCTCACTAATACACTCACTAACACTAACACACTCACTAACACTAACACACTCACTAACACTAACACACTCACATTAACACACTCCCTAACACTCTCACTAACACACTCACTCACTACCACTCTCACTAACACACTCACTAACACTAACACACACACACTCACTAACACACTCACTAACACTAACAGACTCACTAACACACACACACACTCACTAACACTAACACACTCACTAACACTAACACACTCACTAACACACTCACTAACACACTCACTAACACTAACACACTCACTAACACTAACACACTCACATTAACACACTCACTAACACTAACACACTCACTAACACTAACACACTCACATTAACACACTCACTCACACTCTCACTAACACACTCACTAACACTAACACACTCACTAACACTAACACACTCACTAACACTAACACACTCACATTAACACACTCACTAACACTCTCACTAACACACTCACTCACTACCACTCTCACTAACACACTCACTAACACTAACACACACACACACACTCACTAACACTAACACACTCACTAACACTAACACACTCACTAACACTAACACACACACACTCACTAACACTAACACACTCACTAACACTAACACACACACACTCACTAACACTAACACACTCACTAACACTAACACACACACACACTCACTAACACTAACACACTCACTAACACTAACACACTCACTAACACACACTCACACACACTCACTCACTAACACACTCACTAAACACACACACACACGTTTTTTCTGTTTTTTTTTTTAAATTTAATCCCCCCAGCCTCCTTACCTGTGTGAGAGCTGGGGGGATTCCCTGGGGTCCAGTGGTGTTGCTGGTCCTGCTGTTACCCGGCTGGCGGGCGCGCGAGGGAGCACTGTCCCCTGGGTGCTCCCTCTTCAGCTCCCTCGCGTGCCGCATACTGATACCGGAGCCGGAAGATGACGTCATCTTCCGGCTCCGGTTTCAGTGCGGTGCGCGAGGGAGCTGAAGAGGGAGCACCCAGGGGACAGTGCTCCCTCGCGCGCCCGCCAGCCGGGTGACAGCAGGGCCAACCTCGGGGGGCCCGGAGGTGGCCGGCTCCTGGGCCCCCCAGCAGAAGAGGCTGGCCCTGTGGGTACATACCGGGTCGCAGGGGCGGCCGGGCCCCCTGGTGGGCCGGGCCCGGTCGCAGCCGCGACCCCTGCGACCCTGGTATGTACGCCACTGTGTATAAGGTATCCCCTGTTTGGCATTCTTTTTTATGTGTTTTGTGTCTTCATCCCACTTTTCTTTACCACCTTGAGTCACACACTCACTCGCTCATACACACACTGACCGTTACACACACACACTGACCATTACACACACACTGCTTATACACACACTGCTTATACACACTCACTGGCTCTAACAGAAACACACACAGTCTCTCACACAAAGTCTCTTACACACACACACTAACTCTTACACAGACACACACACACACACACACTGGCTCTAACACACACAGACACACACACTAACTCTTACACAGACACACACTGGCTCTAACACACACACACATACACGCACACTAACTCTTACGCAGACACACACACACTGGCTCCAACACACACACAAACACACTAACTCTTACACACACACTAACTCTTACATACACACACTGGCTCTAACACACACACACTAACTCTTACACACACACTAACTCTTACATACACACACTGGCTCTAACACACACACACTAACTCTTACACACACTCTAACTATTACACACACACACACACACACACACTAACTCTTACACACACAGACACACACACTAACTCTTACACAGACACACACTGGCTCTAACACACACACACATACACACACACTAACTCTTACACAGACACACACTCACTGGCTCTAACACACACATAAACACACTAACTCTTACACACACACTAACTCTTACATACACACACTGGCTCTAACACACACACACACTAACTCTTACACACACACACACTAACTCTTACACACACATACAGACTGTTTCTTATAGTTGCTAAACAGCGGTCCCGCTGCATTGTTGAAGCTTTCCTCCTCTCTCCACAGCAGTTGGCCGCCGGGATGTGATGTCACATATCCCAGCGGCCTGTAGCTCAGGACGAGATTTGCCGCGGTCGCTCCTCGGTGCTCCGCCCCCTCCCTCAGTGGCTGCACGTTCCAGCTGGAAAGATTGCTGCAGAAATTGACTGGCGGGAGCGGAGTTCTCCCTGCTCCCGCCGGTCCCTTGGACATTTTTGCGCCCCTCGGGTCCGTGCGCCCTAAGGCGGTCGCTTGTGCTGCCTTATGGTAACGCCGGCCCTGGGTTTACTTCGGGGAGATCATGCCATACTAATCGTATTGCTTTTTTTGATTGGGTAACTAAAATAATAGATCAGGGTGGTGCAGTAGACATTGCTTACCTAGATTTCAGTAAGGCGTTTGACACTGTTGCACATAGAAGGCTTATCAATAAACTGCAATCTTTAAGTTTGGATTCCAATATTGTTGAATGGGTAAGGCAGTAGCTGAGTGACAGTCAATGGAGTATATTCGAAGCTTGGGCTTGTCACCAGTGGGGTACCTCAGGGATCTGTACTTGGACCCATTCTCTTTAATATTTTTCTTAGTGATATTGCAGAAGGTCTTGATGGTAAGGTATGTCTTTTTGCTGATGATACTAAGATATGTAACAGGGTTGATGTTACAGGAGGGGTAAGTTTGACAATACTCCTTAAATATATCGTCCGTGGGTTTCTCTTACATAACTCGCAGCACTAAACTGCTCCACTAAATGCTAGGACTCCTCTTTGGTAGCGTACGCAGGATATACTGAGCTGATATCTGTTTACTATATGATATTCTATCCATCCAGTCTTCTGGCAATACTCTTATTAGTAATTACTATATAGAGGACAATGGATAGCCATATCTTGTGAGACCTCAAGGAAGAGACACCACCAGCTTCTTTCTTGGCAATTCAGCAGAACTCAGACTCTGACTCAGTTCATTGTATCCATATCCAGCTAACAAAGACCATAGCATACAGTAAAATAAACATTACACAAAACTTCCACCAATGGGAATACAGAACAGGTCACAGGAATGAACTACAACGCTACAAAGTGATTCCATACACTAGTTACCACCTCCCCCTGTGCCAATACACCCTGACAACAAAAGGTTATCTTGACTGGACCCCCTGTCCCTTCAGAGCAATCTCTGGTTACATCAACACAGCCAGTCGCTGTAGCAGATAGACTTGCTGGCTCCCACAGCAGGTGGTCACTCACAGGGCAGCATTTAACTTGATTAACACACAGAATACATTTTGCACCTTATGGTTGCATGGAAAGCTGCTGCTCCCCCTCCTCCCTTCCTCTGTTAACCCCCAGGTGCATTTACAGACACACACTGCTCTGTGTATAATACAGGTACACAATACAGAATGGAAAACAGTCACAAAAATGGTGCCGCGAGCTTGTGGCTTGTGCCAAATAAATCAAGCCATCTATCACAATAAGCCAAATGGCAAATAAATTAGGTAAACTAGAACTATGGTCAGAGTTGTGGCAGCTGATATTTAATGTGGATAAGTGCAAGATAATGCATCTTGGACGTAAAAACCCAAGGGCAGAGTACAGAATATTTAATAGAGTCCTAACCTCAACATCTGAGGAAATGGATTTAGGGGTGATTATTTCTGATGACGTAAAGGTAGGCAGACAATGTAATAGGAGGAAATGCTAGCAGAATGCTTGGTTGTATAGGGAGAGGTATTAGCAGTAGAAAGAGGGAAGTGCTCATGCCATTGTACAGAACACTGGTGAGACCTCACTTGGAGTATTGTACGCAGTACTGGAGACCGTATCTTCAGAAGGATATTGATACTTTAGAGAGAGTATAAAGAAGGGCTACTAAACTGGTTCATGGATTGCAGGATAAAACTTACCAGGAAAGGTTAAAGGATCTTAACATCAGGGGCGTATTAGCCACGAGGCAAACAAGGCATTTGCCTTGGGCGGCATTTTCCAGGGGGCGGCAAAAAACGCCGCCCCCAAATGCCCAGGGCAAATGCCTTGTTAGCCTTGCGGCTAACTGGGCTGCCGGTCGAGGCTGCTGGGCTGGTTGCTGGGCGGGCGGCTGGCGAGGGAGCTCTTCCTCTGAGCTGTCTGCTCAGCTCCCTCGCGCGCCGCACAGTGAGGCTGGGAGGCGGAGCCGGAATATGATGTCATCTTCCGGCTCCCAGCCTCACTCTGCGGCGCGCGAGGGAGCTGAGCAGACAGCTCAGTGGAAGAGCTCCCTCGCCAGCCGCCCGCCCAGCAACCAGTCCAGCAGCCCGACCGGCAGCCCCACTAGACCCCAGGGAGGTAAAGAAACCCCCCCCCAGCCTTCCCAAAGGTAAGGAGGCTGGGGGGGGCAGGTTAAATTAATTATATATTATATTATATATATATATTATTATATATATATATTATTATATATATGTTATATATATATATGTTATATATATTATTATTATATATTATATATATATATATATATATATATATATATATATATATATATAGTATATATATTATTATATATATATTATATTTATATTATATTATATATTATATATATATTATATATATATATTATATTATATATTATATATTATATATTATATTATATTATATATTATATTATATATTATATATTATATTATTATATTATTATATTATTATATTATATATTATATTATATATTATTATATTATATATTATATTATATATTATTATATTATATATTATTATATTATATATTATTATATTATATAATATTATTATTATATAATATTATATTACATTATATTATATATTACATTATATTATATATTACATTATATTATATTATATATTATATATTATATTATATATTATATATCAGAGAGTGTGTGTGTCTGACAGAGAGTGTGTGTCTGACAGAGAGTGTGTGTGTCTGACAGAGAGTGTGTGTGTCTGCTAGTGAGTGTGTGTGTGTCTGCTAGTGAGTGTGTGTGTCTGCTAGTGAGTGTGTGTGTGTCTGTTAGCTAGTGTATGCGTATCTGTCAGTGAATTTGTGTGTGTGTGTGTATTTAGAAGACGGGGGGGGGGAGGGTTGGGTGGGGGTGTCGCGCGGGGGGGGGGGGGGCGCCTGAGTTTTGTCCTGCCTAGGGCAGCACAAAACCAGGATACACCACTGCTTAACATGTATAGCTTGGAGGAAAGACAAACAGGGGGGATATGATAGAAACATTTAAATACATAAAGGGAATCAACACAGTAAAGAAGGAGACTATATTTAAAAGAAGAAAAACTACCACAACAAGAGGACATAGTCTTAAATTAGAGGGACAAAGGTTTAAAAATAATATCAGGAAGTATTACTTTACTGAGAGGGTAGTGGATGCATGGAATAGCCTTCCTGCTGAAGTGGTAGAGGTTAACACAGTAAAGGAGTTTAAGCATGCGTGGGATAGGCATAAGGCTATCCTAACTATAAGGTAAGGCCAGGGACTAATGAAAGTATTTAGAAAATTGGGCAGAG
This sequence comes from Pelobates fuscus, assembly GCF_036172605.1. Lineage (NCBI taxonomy): Eukaryota > Metazoa > Chordata > Amphibia > Anura > Pelobatidae > Pelobates > Pelobates fuscus. The sequence goes on from NC_086322.1 coordinate 309,144,268, forward strand.
TAGATGGGCCGAATGGTTCTTATCTGCCGTCACATTCTATGTTTCTATGTTTCTATGTTTCTATGTTTCTGTGTATAAATACATTATTAAGTTTATTTTGTGCACTTTGTTACTTTGTGACTAGTTGTGAATCATATGTGTCTTCTCAGTCACCCAGCCCAATCTAGGGGCTAGTTAGGGTGATTCAGCTGTGATTCATGGCCAGATTGGATGGAGAGGCTTACTTTTCTGACTGGTTTAGCTTAGTTTGCAGTTTATAGGAACATTCCTTTCACCATGGCCATTACAGCTCAATGTACCCTGGCACCCATGCCCATTGTAGGGAGTCAAATCATTTTATATAGTTTGGCTCCCTACCCAGGGTCCGTTAGGTGTGGCACCCCACCGGAGAACCAGAAGCTCCCAAGCAGGGATTAGCACTCATGGTCCAAGTTCTGCAATACAGGGCTTAGCTGGCTGGCTGAGAGTGATTATGGTGCTCTGTGTTTTCCTTTAATCTGCACAATTCACATGATAATATGTTTAGAGATATTCATAAATTGCTGAATGGAACATGTAATGCTTTAGAGAAATGAAAGCTTCGATGCGACATCATACAAAGTCTGCAGCTTTTTGTTTACAGGGCGCAGGTTTTGGCATTAAGGTTTTCATTTCACGTTAAATAAATGATTTCACTAATTGACTTACTAGTGTTCTTTGGAATTTCACACTCGCCATTTCGCCTGTTTTCCTGTGATTTTTTAATCTATCTTAAAACAGCTACCACAGATAACTGATACATTTTAGGACAAAACAAGTTAAACCGGAAATAATCTCGACATTTTAGTCTCTTTTGGCTTCTAATTTGTGATTCCCTCCAGATTTTTCAATAATTCCAGATTGTATTTCTTTTATATATTTTTTGACTTGGATCTTCAATTAATGCGTTATGAGATTTCCCAATGGATACTGTAATGTTCCGTTTTAATTAACAAATAAGCTAATATTCCTTCTTTTTTTTTTAAGGGCCCCTGCAGAGTATGTGAAGTGATGGCTTTTTCTTATTATCCTCTTTGAATCTAGATGTTTTTTAAACGTTATTAACCCCTTCCTTGCCAATAAAATAAATATGCTTGATAGGGATTGCAAAAAAAAAAATACTTTATAAAAATATACGTAGGGCAAACATCATGCGTGTATTATTGCAGTCAGGAACTCAGGGCTGCTTTATCCTACATTTATTTGTCGCAACCTTTTAGCATGAAAAGAACATGGTAATTAAATAGTTAAGTAGGAAAATATAACAATACACACGTATATATAAAACAAAATGTTTTATTCAAATATTATATAAACTTTTTTATTTTTTTACTTTTGTAAAGGTATTCCTTAGACACGCATATTTTTACTTTGCACTTTTTTCTTTCCATTATTCTGGTAACGATATTCCACCACTTACTCTAGATCAAACACAAGACCATTAAAGGAAACGCTAGCTTGTCTCATACTGCCAAATGTATTCTACAATTCACAATGTTATCTTGAAACAAGATAACATCTCCCCAGTGGCACAGCAAAAAGAACACGGTATTAATGAGTTCGCAATAAATAGTGTATCAAAAGATTGAAGAAGTCAAGTCATTCTGATTAGGCCACGCACCATAGAAGGGTTCAACGATGCATGGACCTTCGAAGCTGCAAATGTCAAGACACTAAGATTGTGAACAATGAATTAACAAGAGCTCATCAGCGCAGCTCTTTGCAATATATTTCATATTGAAGGAAGCACCCAAGGCAAATATAAAAGCTGGAGACCAGAACATCATTTTAGGAGTTGGAGGTGCGTAACTGATGGAAAGACGCAATTGATTGAAGATGATGATAAAATTAAGGGGAATGTTTTTAATCTTTGAAATGGGAATGCCCAAGGGAGTTATCGCCCATTTCATTGCATTATTGGGTTAATGGCACGAAAGTTTTAGATTATTGTAAAAACATATTGTCGCTATTCAGAATCATCTGTTTTCTAATGAATTTTATGGTTTTATGGTTTCCATCTTTACCTCCACCCTGTAAACTGCAACTGTTTCAATGTGTCTTTTCCTTTCATAGTCCTTTCTTAGATCCCAATTACCCAATCACTTCAACGGTGTAATGCGAAGTGCAATTTTCTATCAGAATCCATTCTCGCAAAGTGCTATACTCGCAGCATGGATGAACAAGACTTAGGCTGCTCTGCCTTGTCAGTACTACTCCGGGCGGTGTGCAGCGTGAGTGGAGGAGGTGGATATATGACTTCCACTGCTGCAGTCAAGGGGATGAGGGGGAATAAACAAGGATACACATAGGGATAAAGTGGAAAGCGGGGGAGACAAAAACAATAGGTAATAATGGGGTAAGGACAGACAAGGGGGGCTGAAGAAACTACACAATCAGGTGAGAGGGCTAAAGAAGTGCTTAAAACATTTTGCCAAATGTCCTAAGTGCACGTCTGTTTCTATGTATAAATATTGTAGAGTATTTGTCAACTACCTAGTACTAAATGAATAAAGGATGCTAATATCAGTTCTAAGTAGATGGTTTAACGTCTAATAAATAGAAAGATATAAATAGAAATAGAAAGAAAAAAAGCACAGAAGAGCAAAACTATATAATAACCTCTCACCTTTCACAAACATGGCCTGATAACAGTGCAATCAGTTATTCCGGTTTTCATTTTGCAAATTTGGTTTTGAATTACCACAGTTCGCAGTTTAGTGAATACGTCTCATGTAGACATGTTAGTAAGGGTAGCTACGTGGAGTGTTTTGATGTTTCAAACACCTCTAATTAGATAGAGCCCTGATTGGTGATTCCTACTGAAGTGTCCAATCACAGATGTATATTGAGGCGTGTGAAACATTAGATTACCCAAATCCAGTTTGAGAAGGTCAGTGACATCATCACAGATCGGAGAAATAATGCAGATGAGGTATGCCCCATTGAGTCTGCCCACTGAGTCAGGAGTTGGTTCGGATCATTTCTGAGAAGCCAGTTAAGCTCATAAATTCAGGAACTCACAGAACGTCGCAAAGTCCGGAGGGTTTCTTTTTTTCGGAAGCAAACTGACTTATTATGAATTGCTATGGACACTTCTATTCTATTTAAAGTATGATTTTAACATTTAACAGCTGGAGGATACAGTTTATAACCTGCGTGAAACTATTTACAAACCATGACGCAAGTGCTTTCAGTTATTGATTGGCGAGGGTACTAGTCTGGACAGATTTGGAAATATGAAAAACTAAAGGGTTTATTTCTTCCTAAACATTACGGGCTAACCTCTCAGGATGAGGGAGGGGAACGGCTTAGAACATAATTTCTTTGACCAGTGGTAGTCAACCTTTTTCTTCCTACCGCCCACTAATGCATCTTTCTTGATGGAAAAATGTCCTTACCGCCCACCAGTTTTCGCGCAAGTGCAAAATATTTTTTTAGAAAGGAGAGCGTACGTGCATTTATCTTTTTATTTCTACTTAATGCAAGTTTATAATGTTTCTAACTTTATAAAGTTTAATGAGAAAACAATAAAATAAATTGAAATTACCTTTACTAGTGATTAATGAGATCCTTGAGGTTGATGCTGCGAGACTAAATATTTGATATCTGGTTCGATTTTCGTAAGGAACAAACAAAGTTCTCCTCTTTCGGTGATATTCAGACGACTTCTCTGTTTGCGCATAATATGATTTCTCATCTGTGCGTCAGCTCCCCTACTTTTCCTCCTCAATTCCCCTCCCCACTTTTTTTCCCCTTTTTTCTATTTTTTAACCTTACTTATAGCAATGCCCAGTAGGAAGGCTGAGCTAGGTAGCCCACTTACTATAGCCCACTATAACAGACAGGCACACATACAAGACACACATACAGACACACACACACACATAAGACACAAATACAAAGACACATACATACAAACAGACAGGCACACACATACATACAGACACACAGACAGACACACACACACAAACGACACATACATACAAACAGGCACACATCTACACACACACGACACATACATACAAACATACACACAGACACACACACATAAGACATACATACAAAGACACACAAACATACACAGACACAAGACACACATACATTCAGACACATACATAAGACACACATACATACAAAGACAAGACACACACAACACATACATACAAAGAGAAGACACACACACACACACAAGACACACATACAAAGACACATACACACACATACAGACACACACAAGACATACATACAAAGATACACACACACAAACAAACACACACATTATATTTAAGTCACCCTCCTGTTTCCTACCTTTAAGGTGCAAGAGGGTGACTTTCCCTGGGGTCCACTGGTGGCTCAGGTGGATGGGAGTTCCCACTCTGACTCCCTGGTCTTCCTCCCACACAGCTCTCAGTGTTAGCTGGGAGGAGTGATGTGCAGTCACTTCCTCCCAGCTTTGTGATGTAATCATAGGGGGAACGGTCGCGCTGTTAAATGCCCTCACAATCCACATCCATCAGATGGCCCTGACAGCATGGGACACCCGATGGACCCCTTGGATGGTGGCCCCGGTGGTTTGCCGCCCAGGCCGGGGCCACAAATGGTGATGGCGGTACCCGGTCGCAGGGGTACCGCCGGCTCGCACCCACCCACCCACCCAATCTCTCCAAATGAGGAAATCCCTACCGCCCACCTGAATCCTGAAACGCCCACTAGTGGGCGGTAGGGACCAGGTTGACGACCCATGCTTTAGACACTCTCTCAGTAACCTAGATACATTGTACTGCTAACATGGACAGCTGCAATCGTATCACTGACACTCTGCACTTATCCTGGAGGAGCGACTAGCTGCCCATTCTAATAGCAGGGGCCATCTGTTAGTGGCTCTATCTGCATATGCATTTACATCGTAGCAGATGCCTTCCTCCCCCAGGGTTCAGTGGCTCACAGATGCTCCAGCCCAACCCTGCCCACCAACAATGCGCCAGTAGGCAGGTGCCTTCTCTGGTGGCAGGGGAATGATTTGCAACCCCCTGCCCAATGTTAGTATGCTTTTGCCACACACTATGATAATGGCACCCAGCACTTCATGGCTACAGCAAAACTCAAATAAAAAAAACACTAGGCAGCTTGGCTTTTTGCAATGTGTAGGCCTGGAGCTCCATCTCATTAATATATGGTTATAGCAGTGTTAACCTCTTTTCTTTAGACACAAAATAATAAATATCCACATACCTCACGTATTGTAAGCTTGTTTTCAAAGGGCCTAGTTCACCTCTAAATAGCCCCTTTCTACAATATATTTGCACCAAATAAATGGCAATAATAATAATAATAATAATAATAATAATAATAATAATAATAATAATTTGATTAGGAGTTACAGAAATGGTTTAAAATTACATACTTCCCAATTGTCCTTATTTAGAAGTATAGTCCCAATTTTGGGCCCAATTCCCTCTGTCCCTCTTTCTAAATAATGTATCTCTTTTCTAGGAGCTCCATATTGTTGGTGTGTCTAAATGAGTATAACAGAACTCCACAGCAATAATACTCCCAGTAATGTGTCTGAGTGTATAACAGAGCCCCACAGCAATAATACTCCCAGTAATGTGTCTGAGTGTATAACAGAGGTCCACAGCAATAATACTCCCAGTAATGTGTCTGAGTGTATAACAGAGCCCCACAGTAATAATACTCCCAGTAATGTGTCTGAGTGTATAACAGAGCTCCACAGTAATAATACTCCCAGTAATGTGTCTGAGTGTATAACAGAGCTCCACAGCAATAATACTCCCAGTAATGTGTCTGAGTGTATAACAGAGCTCCACAGCAATAATACTCACAGTAATGTGTCTGAGTGTATAACAGAGCTCCACAGCAATAATACTCCCAGTACTGTGTCTGAGTGTATAACAGAGCTCCACAGTAATAATACTCCCAGTAATATGTCTGAGTGTATAACAGAGCTTCACAGTAATAATACTCCCAGTAATGTGTCTGAGTGTATAACGGAGCTCCACAGCAATAATACTCCCAGTAATGTGTCTGAGTGTATAACAGAGCTCCACAGCAATAATACTCCCAGTAATATGTCTGAGTGTATAACAGAGCTCCACAGCAATAATACTCCCAGTAATGTGTCTGAGTGTATAACAGAGCTCCACAGCAATAATACTCCCAGTAATGTGTCTGAGTGTATAACAGAGCTCCTCAGCAATAATACTCCCAGTAATGTGTCTGAGTGTATAACAGAGCCCCACAGCAATAATACTCCCAGTAATGTGTCTGAGTGTATAACAGAGCTCCACAGCAATAATACTCCCAGTAATGTGTCTGAGTGTATAACAGAGCTCCACAGCAATAATACTCCCAGTAATGTGTCTGAGTGTATAACAGAGCTCCACAGCAATAATACTCCCAGTAATGTGTCTGAGTGTATAACAGAGCTCCACAGCAATAATACTCCCAGTAATGTGTCTGAGTGTATAACAGAGCTCCACAGTAATAATACTCCCAGTAATGTGTCTGAGTGTATAACAGAGCTCCACAGCCATAATACTCCCAGTAATGTGTCTGAGTGTATAACAGAGCCCCACAGCAATAATACTCCCAGTAACGTGTCTGAGTGTATAACAGAGCTCCACAGTAATAATACTCCCAGTAATGTGTCTGAGTGTATAACAGAGCTCCACAGCAATAATACTCCCAGTAATGTGTCTGAGTATATAACAGAGCCCCACAGCAATAATACTCCCAGTAATGTGTCTGAGTGTATAACAGAGCCCCACAGTAATAATACTCCCAGTAATGTGTCTGAGTATATAACAGAGCCCCACAGCAATAATACTCCCAGTAATGTGTCTGAGTGTATAACAGAGCTCCACAGCAATAATACTCCCAGTACTGTGTCTGAGTGTATAACAGAGCTCCACAGTAATAATACTCCCAGTAATATGTCTGAGTGTATAACAGAGCTTCACAGTAATAATACTCCCAGTAATGTGTCTGAGTGTATAACGGAGCTCCACAGCAATAATACTCCCAGTAATGTGTCTGAGTGTATAACAGAGCTCCACAGCAATAATACTCCCAGTAATATGTCTGAGTGTATAACAGAGCTCCACAGCAATAATACTCCCAGTAATGTGTCTGAGTGTATAACAGAGCTCCACAGCAATAATACTCCCAGTAATATGTCTGAGTGTATAACAGAGCTCCTCAGCAATAATACTCCCAGTAATGTGTCTGAGTGTATAACAGAGCCCCACAGCAATAATACTCCCAGTAATGTGTCTGAGTGTATAACAGAGCTCCACAGCAATAATACTCCCAGTAATGTGTCTGAGTGTATAACAGAGCTCCACAGCAATAATACTCCCAGTAATGTGTCTGAGTGTATAACAGAGCTCCACAGCAATAATACTCCCAGTAATGTGTCTGAGTGTATAACAGAGCTCCACAGCAATAATACTCCCAGTAATGTGTCCGAGTGTATAACAGAGCTCCACAGCAATAATACTCCCAGTAATGTGTCTGAGTGTATAACAGAGCTCCACAGTAATAATACTCCCAGTAATGTGTCTGAGTGTATAACAGAGCTCCACAGCAATAATACTCCCAGTAATGTGTCTGAGTGTATAACAGAGCTCCACAGCAATAATACTCCCAGTAATGTGTCCGAGTGTATAACAGAGCTCCACAGCAATAATACTCCCAGTAATGTGTCTGAGTGTATAACAGAGCTCCACAGTAATAATACTCCCAGTAATGTGTCCGAGTGTATAACAGAGCTCCACAGCAATAATACTCCCAGTAATGTGTCTGAGTATATAACAGAGCTCCACAGCAATAATACTCCCAGTAATGTGTCTGAGTGTATAACAGAGCTCCACAGCAATAATACTCCCAGTAATGTGTCTGAGTGTATAACAGAGCTCCACAGTAATAATACTCCCAGTAATGTGTCTGAGTGTATAACAGAGCACCACAGCAGTAATACTCCCAGTAATGTGTCTGAGTGTATAACAGAGCTCCACAGCAATAATACTGCCAGTAATGTGTCTGAGTGTATAACAGAGCTGCACAGCAATAATACTCCCAGTAATGTGTCTGAGTGTATAACAGAGCTCCACAGTAATAATACTCCCAGTAATGTGTCTGAGTGTATAACAGAGCTCCACAGTAATAATACTCCCAGTAATGTGTCTGAGTGTATAACAGAGCCCCACAGTAATAATACTCCCAGCAATGTATCTGAGTGTATAACAGAGCTCCACAGCAATAATACTCCCAGTAATGTGTCTGAGTGTATAACAGAGCTCCACAGCAATAATACTCCCAGTAATGTGTCTGAGTGTATAACAGAGCACCACAGCAGTAATACTCCCAGTAATGTGTCTGAGTGTATAACAGAGCTCCACAGCAATAATACTGCCAGTAATGTGTCTGAGTGTATAACAGAGCTGCACAGCAATAATACTCCCAGTAATGTGTCTGAGTGTATAACAGAGCTCCACAGCAATAATACTCCCAGTAATGTGTCTGAGTGTATAACAGAGCTCCACAGCAATAATACTCCCAGTAATGTGTATTTAAACTACAATGAATGTGCTTAGAAATCAGTCTGTGTAATTAAAACACATTGTTCTTGTTCTTGTTGTCCCTGACCAAACCCAGCCACACCCATAAAATTAAAGGCACACTATAGTCACCTGAACAACTTTAGCTTAATGAAGCAGTTTTGGTGTATAGAACATGCCCCTGCAGCCTCACTGCTCAATCCTCTGCCATTTAGGAGTTTAATCCCTTTGTTTATGAACCCTAGTCACACCTCCCTGCATGTGACTTGCACAGCCTTCCATAAACACTTCCTGTAAAGAGAGCCCTATTTAGGCTTTCTTTATTGCAAGTTCTGTTTAATTAAGATTTTCTTATCCCCTGCTATGTTAATAGCTTGCTAGACCCTGCAAGAGCCTCCTGTTTGTGATTACAGTTCAATTTAGAGATTGAGATACAATTATTTAAGGTAAATTACATCTGTTTGAAAGTGAAACCAGTTTTTTTTTCATGCAGGCTCTGTCAATCATAGCCAGGGGAGGTGTGGCTAGGGCTGCATAAACAGAAACAAAGTGATTTAACTCCTAAATGACAGTGAATTGAGCAGTGAAATTGCAGGGGAATGATCTATACACTAAAACTGCTTTATTTAGCTAAAGTCATTTAGGTGACTATAGTGTTCCTTTGTGTCTGTTTGAAACACTGGGAGGTATGATAACAATAATTGCTACTGTAATTATATCAGAAAATTGCAAATCAGATAAGGGCAGCCTCAGTGGGTTAATAAGTCTGTGCCAGCATACTTGGTGAAATGCAAAATGTATTTATTTATATAAACTCTCTTTAAACAATGTTTTTGCTTTTTACCAAAAGATGACATTTCTTCCAATTCTCTCTAGCTGCGAAACCTGAAGAACTTCTAAAGGTCACGGTATACATGTCTTTGGTTATTATACCAAGGGCTTTAACAGTCAGCAATGCCGCATTCTTCTTGTTCTTTATCTTATTATCACTGCCCTCTTCATGGCCATGTACTTTGAAGCCTTTATGTTATTTTATGATTCTTGTAATCTAATACAGAGCAACTCTCGCACATGTCCACCGCATCACAGATCGACACTTTGGTAGAATTGTGGGAACTTGTAATTTCTATTGATAGAGCTTGTCAAGTAAAACTGTCGCATAGAGGGAATGCCCGCTATGTCGAGGCTGCAATTGCACCATGATAGAGTCTTCAATCTTGCAACACCGTCTCTGCATCATCCAGCAGCCTGCCAGCTCTGTGCCTGGTTCTACAAGAGGTCCACCCATTAAATCCCCAAAAAGAGCTCCAGATAACTCGTGCTTATTTTGGTTCTAGCCTCCCATGTCCAGACTGTACGAGGAGTTCCCATCGGTCCTGTTATATTTTTCTGCTCACTATTTCGTGCTCTCTAGTTCTGAGATTCCCTGATTGTTCTATAGACTTTGACTCATTGCTATCTGTCCTAACCTGACCAGTGAATTTGTTTTTACTATGCACTACACCTGATAATTCTTAATAAAATGGGGGGTTGGGATTCCACCGACTCCTGACTGATCCAGACTCCCTTATTTTCATTTTGTTTTTCTTTTTTCGTTCAGCCATATAATGAAATAATCGCTCTGACAATCCAATAATTATAAAGTGTACAAAGTGAAGATCTTAGTCACAAGACTCCAATCCAGAGAATGCAGCTTTTTACTAAGACAATCTGATGGCCTCATTTCAGAGACACCACGTATAAAACCACAGATTTCCTTAAAATGTGACCCTTTCTGAGGGGGGTAAGTACTCACTTTTTAGGTTCCAATAGAGTACTATAAGAATCCTTTAAAAGTAATTAGTAATATTAAAAAGAAATACTAACCTACAGGGTTCACATAATGTATTTAAGCAATCTGGTATCATCTCAAGAACATATTCAACAAAAGCATTTTTCAAAAAAAGGATCACAAAATACTTGAAAATATAACCCTGTCCCCTGGAAATTGAGACAACCTCAAGTTTGCTGCAAGCCACGTGATTGAAAACCTATTTATCTACTATCACTATATATATTCTCATATTAAGTACAGATATGTTACCTGCCATTAATATTACTATTGCCAATTAGCACCTAGCGTGTTATAAATATATAAATATATATTCCAGCTAAGTCGCCAGCTGGGAGAAGATTAACTCTATCTGTTTCCTGTGGAAGGGGGACTAACACAGGACAATAGATGAACATGTTTTGCTGAACTGGCTTTGAGTGACTCAAGAAGCTGACACTCGAATTTTCACTTTGCTTTCATAGCCTGGATGATGAGAATGATAGACATTATCACTCACTATATGGGTGAAATTTGGCAATATTAACCCCTGTGCTACCGAGGGATTTGCAGAAAACCCTCTAGATTCCATGTATTTAAGTAATGTTTACATTTTGGTTAGACAGAAGAAAGTCATGTATTAAATAATTAGTTAATGAAGTTACATAGAAGAAAATAGTGTTGCAAAGACATATATAAGTAGAGTATAGTTATATAATATGTCATCATATTGCTGACATTTCTCATACCGTATAGCCCTCATTGCAGCTGTGTTTTCTCTTTAGGCACACACACTAATACATGCAGGGCCAGCCTTAGGCCTTTGGGTGCCTTGTGCGAAAAATCATCTCAACTTCCCACACACCGTGTCACACACACGCAGAAAGCCACACGCAGACAGCCACACGCACACACAGACATAGAAACATAGAATGTGACGGCAGATAAGAACCCTTTGGCCCATCTAGTCTGCCCAGACAGTCACACATAGGCAGTCACACACACAGAGGCAGACAGCCACACACAGACAGTCACACACAAACACACATGCAGACAGCCACACACAAACACACACGCAGAGAGCCACACACAAACACACAGGCAGACAGCCACACACAGACAGCCACACACAAACACACAGGCAGGCAGACAGCCACACACAAATACACACGCAGACAGCAACACACAAACACACATGCAGACAGCCACATACAAACACAGAGGCAGACAGCCACACACAAACACACAGGCAGACAGCCACACACAGACAGTCACACACAAACACACAGGCAGACAACCACACACAAACACACACGCAGACAGCCACACACACACACATACCGGCAGACATAGAAACATAGAATGTCATGGCAGATAAGAACCATTCGGCCCATCTAGTCTGCCAAGACAGTCACACATAGGCAGTCACACACGCACACACACACACACACAGGTAAGCACACAAACACACAGGCAGACAGTCACACACACACACACAAACACCCAGACACAGTTTACACACAGACACAGTCATACACACAGACACACAGACAGTAACACACACAGGCATAGAATCATAAACACAGGCAGACATTCAAGCACAGAGAGTCACACACACAGGCATACAGTCACACACACAGGCAGACAGTCATACACGCAGGCAGACAGTCAAACACACAGTCACACACACAGGCAGACAGTCAAACACACACACAGACAGTCACACACCCACACACACAAAAAAAGGGCAGACAGCCACACACACACAGGCAGACAGTCACACACACACAGGCAGACAATCACACATACCTCTGTTCCTTGTGGAGGCAGTGCAGTTCCTGGATTCTGGTTGTTGAGGGAAGCAGGGACTCCTTCCTGCTTCCTCTGCAGCAGTTACACAGCACTATTAGCTCTGCCCCCGCCGCACGGTAAGCCCCACATTTTTTTTTAAATCCTGGCCAGCCATGTGTGAGCTGTGTCGGCCTCACGGCCCCCCTGCTCCATGGCACCCTGTGCGGCTGCACACCTCGCACACCCCTAAGGCCGGCCCTGAATACATGCACACACATGTACACAAGCACACATGTATATACATATTCTGATAAAGATTTTTCAGACACGTTCGCTGATACAACAGCCACAAAGGTAAACACACATGGATACTCACATGGATACATATAAACACACTCACGCGGAAACTCAGTGCAACACACAGACTCCCGTTATCAGGCACACTCCGATGCACAATATCGGCGACATATAAACACACTCTCACGCATACTCAGTGTAACACACAGACTCCCGTTATCAGGCACACTCCGATGCACAATATCGGCGACATATAAACACACTCACACAGATACTCAGTGCAACACACAGACTCCCGTTATCAGGCACACTCCGATGCAGAATATCGGCGACATATAAACACACTCTCACGCATACTCAGTGTAACACACAGACTCCCGTTATCAGGCACACACCGATGCACAATGTCAGGGACATATAAACACACTCTCACGCATACTCATTGTAACACACAGACTCCCGTTATCAGGCACACTCCGATGCACAATATCGGCGACATATAAACACACTCACACAGATACTCAGTGCAACACACAGACTCCCGTTATCAGGCACACACCGATGCACAATATCTTCGACATATAAACACACTCTCACGCATACTCAGTGTAACACACAGACTCCCGTTATCAGGCACACACCGATGCACAATGTCAGGGACATATAAACACACTCTCACGCATACTCAGTGTAACACACAGACTCCCGTTATCAGGCACACTCCGATGCACAATGTCAGGGACATATAAACACACTCTCACGCTTACTCAGTGTAACACACAGACTCCCGTTATCAGGCACACTGCGATTTACAATATCGGCGACATATAAACACACTCTCACGCATACTCAGTGCAACACACAGACTCCCGTTATCAGGCACACAAGGTCTTTTTCTGAAAGTGATGTTTCCAAACCATTCACAATGTGTTGTGTTGATTGTAGCACAATTAAATTAACTGTATTCATTTTTGTTCGTTAATGTGCAATTATATTAGCCGTATTAAAATTTGTCTGTTAAAGCTCAAATAAGAAACAATAGACTTAGCGATGATTATTACATCTTTTTTTATCATGCTAAGTTTAATTTTATGAGCTGTTTTACAATTGCAGAGGTTAATACATGTCTCTTATTTTATATTGGACTTGATAAAGGTAGTCACCAAGAGCGCATAGTCCCAAAATTCTGTAAACTGACTAAAAAAGTATTATACAAAATTTATTATTTTACCTGTACTTCAATTGAGCAGTATTTATACTCAAAAAGATATATATATATATATATATATATATATATATATATATATATATATATATATATATATATATATGTAAGTATTATTTTTATTTGATTTGCTATAGATAGTACTGAGTTGGCATTTCGTTTTCGTGACATTTAAAATTCTATTTTGGAGAAGTCGAAATGAGTTTACTGTGTATTAAACGAGAGTGGAAATCACATCCCAGTTTATGAGCCCCATAAAAACACAGCAAATATTTTGCCACCCATCTGAATGTTAATTCCTTGCACTAATGTCAGAGACGTTAGTGCGTACATTTACTAAATCTATAATAAAATTCACTCAACAGTAAAACAGGTACATAGATAATGAATTGCAATCATTATGCAACACATTAATAATCTATCCCTTAAAATTCATCAATAAATCATTGCAAACTTCGCAGTTATGGCTAAACATAGGCCATCCTATTGTAAGTCAGCAAAATGTTTTACTTCATCGCCAGACATTAAGTCCTCTACCAGTCTCGCTCCTTTGCTTAGCCATTTACCTATTTGTAGACCCGGGGAATAGGCTGCTAATGCTGTGATTGGCGCTTTCCTAAAGAGCTTTGTCGAGTCTAGCACCAACGGGCTCCAGGCTTTCCACGCCTTGAGCATGGTAACCGAGCAGCGTATGTGCGGGCCTGTAGATGTTTGGGGCACGGCATTTGTCCACAAATAATGGGCAGTGTCATGCGTTTCAAGGCATGCATTCTCCAATGACAGCCAAAGTGGGTTGTGTGAGGGGTTGTGATTCCTGAGAAGTCTTATTCCCTGCGCTAAGAAGGATGCTTTGTAGTATGCATTGATGTAAGGCATGCCTAGTCCGCCCCTAGCGTAAGGGAGTCCCAGGCACCCTTTAGCTACCCTTGGGGGTTTTCTCTTCCAGATGTGTGCGTTTACTGTACTTTGGAATAGTTTAAGCAGTGAGTTCGGGAGTGATATGGGCAGGGTCCTAAAAAGATACAGAATGTGTGGCAGTGTCATCATTTTGATAAGGTTGATACGGCCTAGCCAGGAGGTATTCAAGCCTTCCCATTTTTCAAGGGTGTTCTTAATCTTGTTTATTATGGGATAGTGATTCTCTTTGGCCACTGTCTGGGGGTTTTTGGTCAGTTTGACACCCAGGTATTGTAGAGAGTTTGTGCGCCAGTCAAAGGGGTGTTGCGGTTTTAAATTCCCCATCACATTTTTCGATAGGTTTATTGGCAAAGCGTGCGTTTTGGTGACATTGTTTTTGTAGTACGAAACTTTCCCATAACCTACCAACGTTCTCATGAGTGAAGGCAAGGAGGACTCTGGTTTTGTGATAAATAACAATACGTCATCGGCAAACAGAGCTAGTTTTTTGGTGCCCCCCGGTGTGCTCAGCCCTTGTATGGTAGGGTCCTGTTTCACTATCCTAATTAGTGGTTCTAAGCATAGAATGAAGATTAGGGGGGAGAGGGGGCAGCCCTGTCTAGTGCCGTTACGTATGGCCAGTCTTTCAGAGATAAATCCTGTGCTAAACACTTTAGCCGAAGGGTTTTAATACAGTGCCATTATGCTGGACCTGAATGTCGGAGGAAACCCCATTTTGGTTAAAGTAAGTACCATATATCTCCAGTGCAGTCGGTCAAAAGCCTTCTCGGCATCAAGCGCTAATAAAAGTCCTGCCTGGTGTGAGGTATTTGCCCAGTCTATCAGGTTCAGGAAATGCCTAGTGTTGTCACCAACTTGCCGGCCTTGGACAAATCCCGCCTGCTCCTCTGAAACGAGAACTGGGAGGATTGGTTTAAGTCTGGAGGCAATGAGTTTGGCATACAATTTAGTGTCAGCATTCAGGAGTGAGATTGGACGCAAGTTTGCGCAGTGTGTGGGGGGTTTATTGGGTTTGGGTAGTGTCACTATATGTGCTTCTAACATTTCTGGTGGCATGATTCCTGTCATTTTTATGTGATTAAACATTTTAGTAAGGGGTGTGAGTAATTGTTTGGCCAGTTTGATGTAGTAATAGTTTGACATCCCATCCGGTCCTGGGGCTTTGTGTTTGGGCAGGGATCTAATTGCAGACTCCACTTCGTCCTCCGTGAAGGGGCTCTCTAGTTGGTCGCATTGTGTTTGTGTCAGACTATCTAGGGGAGCTTTGTCCAGGAAATGACCTATCTCGTCCTCTGTCGGCTGATGTGTGGCTGGGTCCTTGTCTAGTTGGTAAAGTGATGCATAGTATTTTGCTAGTTCGTTTACTATCTCCTGAGGGTTATATAGTTTGTCTCCTGTAGCAGAGGTTATGTACGGGATTTTGGATTGCAGTTTTGTTTGTTTCGCTTTGCTGGCCAACAGTTTTCCAGCTTTGTTGCCCATGACGTAGTATGATTGTTTCAAAGACCTCAAGTGCTTTTCTGTGGTTGCGAGATTGAGGCTGTGAAGTGTTGCGCGAAGTGTCATCAGTTGTGTGTGCGTTGCTAATGTGGGTTTTGTTTTATGAATGTTTTCTGCTATGGCCAATTCTTGCTCAGCTTTGTGCAGAGCTGTGTTGTGGAATCGTTTCATTCTAGCCCCTAATTGGATCAGTTCACCCCTCATGACCGCCTTATGGGCCAGCCATTGTGTGGTAACAGACGACGAGCACTGGGTATGGTCAGTAAAATAGTCCTCTACCCGGGCCTGTAGTCTTCGGAGGTGCTCTGGGGTGTCCAGTAGGCTGTCATTTAGGCGCCATGTACCCCTACCCCTAGCAGGATACGGGATACGCATTGTCACGACATGTGGGGCATGGTCGGACCACGTGATCGGTCCTATGTACGCTCTCGTGGCAAAGGGCAGTGTTTTGATATCAAGTAAGCAGAGATCTATTCTCGTGTAAGTTCTATGGACCGTTGAGTAAAATGTGTAATCCCTCCCACTCGGATTAAGACTTCTCCAGGTGTCATAGAAGTCATGCCCATGCATCAAATCTCTAAGGTGCAGGCCTAGTGATAT
Organism: Pelobates fuscus; assembly: GCF_036172605.1. Lineage (NCBI taxonomy): Eukaryota > Metazoa > Chordata > Amphibia > Anura > Pelobatidae > Pelobates > Pelobates fuscus. The sequence goes on from NC_086322.1 coordinate 309,161,006, forward strand.
TGAGTGCTGTTGCGGACGTTTGTCACCTTCTCTTCTAACGTCTACATCTGGGTCCGGGGCACAATTAAAGTCCCCGCATATGATTGTGTGACCCACTTTAATCTCGTCAATTTTTCTGAACACCTTGTTAAGGAAGGATTTTTGTCTGTCGTTGGGCGCGTAAATTGAAGCTATAGTCATTGATAACCCGTTCAGGGAGCCCACTAGTATCAATATTCTCCCGTCCTTGCTAGCATACTGATTGGTCGGCGTAAAGGCCCAGTCTCTGTGAAAATAGATGGCAACACCTTTGGCTTTAGTCGTGGACATAGCGTGGTAACCTTGGGGGTATGACTTGATATTAAATTTCGGAGGTTTATTAATACAAAAGTGCGTCTCTTGTAGACTTACAACTGCTGCCTTGGATTTGGTCATTTCTTGTACCACCAACCTCCTTTTATGGGGACTGTTGAGGCCTTTAACATTCAATGTAAATACAGTGAGAGAATCATCCATGATCCTGGTGGGAAACTATGCTGTACCAGGGCATTGGAGTGACATTCACGCCTTGCGACCTGTGGTGAGAGACCATTCCAGGGCAAGGAGAAGGGGTGGAGTAGAGAGTAAACAGGGGTGTGGAAGGGGGAAAGGAGTAACCAAAGTATGTACAAAGCGCCCTTGAGAAAACTAGCGCTCTACGTGGGTGAGGTGCGAGCGGGCAAACATTTCCCCTCGCACTTCTCATCCTGGGGTCGTACCTAGATAGTACGGCCGAGTGTAAACAGCCTAACTCCTTATAAACTTGTATTTACCCTTAACATTCTGAGGTTTCAAACATATACCCTTTGAATAGCGGCAGCGAATTCCCATATCTCTGTCCCGCCACTCTCTAGACATTGCACTGACATGAGGCATTTTAACGTCTTGTCGCTAAGGCATGGCTACCGTGTACCCCCCTCGTGCTGCATCCCATGTGGGAGCTGTGTGGCTCCTTTCGCTATGTGTCTGCCCCGAACCCTATCCTCATGGGTGGTGCGAGTTGGGCTAGCCCCGCACCATGTAATCCCGCTACCTCGGTGCTAGGGTATAACAGGTATTATGCAGTCACTAACATGGTACAAATATACACATACTCACAACCAGTTACGTTAGCATGTCAGATTTCAGAAGGTTAGCCATGGGCCAGAGAGTCCCTTAATGTTCAATATTTGCCGTGGGGTAGCGGCATGACTTTGCTGGAGCAGGTCCCAAAGTCTTAATTCTTTCCACGTGGTGAGCCCGCCATCTGCCATTCCACCTGCGGCCGTTTCGGAGATGCTGTAGTCGAAGCGTCTTGTGGTGGTGGCGGTAGCGGGAACAGGCCCCATTCCTTTAGTAAGCGCATTCCCACCTCTGGTTCGTTGACAGTGTGTGTCTTGGCATTCCTCCAAAAAAGTAGCTTTGCCGGGTAACCCCATCGATATGGAATGTCGTTGTTCCGTAATGTCTTTGTTACATTGATGAACTCCCTCCGCCTGCTCATAGTCATAGCCGACAAGTCTGCAAATAATTGAACACCTGCATATGGTTCAGGCAACGTGGCTAGTTTCCTCGCCACTTGCAGAAGGGAGTCTTTAGTTTTGTAATAGTGGAAACGTGCTACCACGTCTCGTGGCGTATCTTGACGCAGATTTTGCGGCTTCGGTAGCCTGTGGGCACGGTCCATCAGCCATTCCTGGTCCGCTGTTTCTGGTACCAGGGACTTGCAGAGAGACAATAGGTAGTGAGGCAATTGTTCCCTTGTGATACCTTCTGGAATTCCGCGGAAGCGAACATTGTTCCTGCGGGAGCGGTCTTCCATATCCGCCATCTTCCTTTTCAGGATCTGCTGTTCGTCCACCAAAGACTGTACTGTGTCTGCCAGCGTATCATGTGCAGCACATATGTCATCAGTGCAGGCTTCTAGGTTGTTAGTTCTTTCACCCAGATCTGCAATTTCCTTTTTAATATCATTAGTGGCTTTCTTTAGGTCAGACTGCAGAATAAGCCTGAAATCTTGCAGCATTGCGTAAAGCTTCTTCTCTGTGACTGGGGCGTCGGTGTAACGCTGCTCCTCGTGCTCTATATGCGGGTTTGAGGCCTGTGATTCCTCCAGCTCCTCGCCGCCGCCATCTTGCGCCGGCCGCGACCGGTCTTTTTTCGCCGATCGGATCGAGTCCGTCAGCTTTGTCTGCTTCGCTCGGGACATGTTAGGTAGGAGAGATAAATTACGTCAATATTACTCCTTATGCTGGGGGTAAAAGCTGCTTTTAGTCACGCTATGGCCGTTTCGGACCGGGAGCTCTCACTCCATGCGTCCGTCCACCTCGGCAGTCGGCCACGCCCCCAGGCCATCCTATTGTAACACTTAGAGTGCCATACGTAACACCAATTAGTAGAAATGGAATATGGTCTAATTAAGGTATACACTTTCTATATCTAATTATCATGTTAATGTCATTTAAAGCCACAGTTAATGTTTACAAAGTGTATACACTCAATCAGCCAATCAGGTTTCAACGGTGTTGGACTGGGAGGTTTTTGTGACAGGTAGATTACTTTAAACTGACCATACTACTAGTTACATAGTTACATAGCTGAAATGCATCAATCAAGTTTGGCCTTTCTCACATCTGTCTCTGCTGCTGATTCTAGAGAAGGCACAGAAAAAAGCCCTTTCAAATTTTACAAAAAACTAGGAAAAATAATCATTTCCAGCTCTAGAATGGCAGTCGGATCTCCCCTTGGATCAAGAAGCTGTTTGCCGCAAATTACATCTCTGAATATTATGTTGTTACAAGTATTCCCGCATCCGCCCCTTTCTTGCACCAGATACTACCAAGGAGCTTGTCCATGCTCTAGTAATTTCCCGCATGGATTATTGTAACCCTCTCCTGATTGGTCTTCCCAATAGCCGTACTGCACCCTTACAGTCCGTAATGAATGCTGCTGCTAGACTGATTTTCCTCTCTAGTCATTTCTCTCACACCTCACCCCTCTGCCAGTCCTTACATTGGCTTCCTGTATGCTATAGGAGTCAATTCAAGGTACTAACTCACACCTATAAAGCACTGAACAACTCTAGCCCCTCTTATATCTCCTCACAGATCCATAAGTATGTCCCTTCTCGGTCTCTCCGTTCTGCCCATGACCACCTCCTGTCCGTTGTCCGCACTCGTACGGCCAACTCGCGCTTGCAGGACTTCTCGCGGGCGGCTCCCTTCCTATGGAATAGCCTGCCTACCGCCATCAGACTCTCCCCTAGTCTTGCATCTTTTAAGAAGTGCCTTAAAACCCATCTCTTTAGGAAAGCTTATGGCCTCCAAGACTAACCCTTACCTCACATACCTGTCTCTTGCCCTCTCCTAAAGGGCAGCCCACCTTATTTGACTGCAAATTCCTGTCCTAATGTGTTTTACACCCCACCTCCTATAGAATGTAAGCTCGATCGAGCAGGGTCCTCTTCAACCTATTGTTCCTGTAAGTTTATTTGTAATTGTCCTATTTATAGTTAAATCCCCCTCTCATAATATTGTAAAGCGCTACGGAATCTGTTGGCGCTATATAAATGGCAATAATAAATAAATAAATAAATATTAGCCCAATTGTGTTTCATCATCTGCACAGACTCTGATAAAGCCACCTCTTCAGGCAGAGAATTCCATACTGGAGGACTGGAGGGAGGAGGCAGCAGCTTGGAGGCAGGATAGAGGTAAATGAGAGGCTGGGGTGAGCTGCTGCTGCATGCTCACTCCCATCAGCCTCAGCCAGAACCCCAAGAAAACCACCCTCCTGGACACAAAGGTAGGCTAACAAGTATAACTTGTGTGTGTGTGTGTCAGATTGCGTGTTTGCCAGTATGTGTATATGTCAGCGTGTATCTGAGTGTGTTTATCTGAGTGTGTGTAGTGTGTTTATCTGAGTGTGTGTGTATCTGAAATATGTGCTAGTATGTGTATCTGAGTGTGCCAGTGTATGTTTCAGTATGTGTCTGTGTGTGCCAGTGTGCGTATCTGAGTGTATCTGTCAGTGTGTGTATCTGACTGTCTGTGCTAATGTGTGTATCTGAGTGTGTGTGCTATTGTGTGTATCTGTATGCTACTGTGTGTATCTGGGTGTGTGTGCTAGTGTGTGCATCTGAGTGTGTGTATCTGTATGTCAGTGTGTGTATCTGAGTGTGCCAGTGTATATTTCAGTATGTGTATGTGTGTGTCAGTGTGTGTATCTGACTGTGTGTGTGTATGTGTGTATCTGAGTGTGTGTGTGTGTGTACTAGTGTATGTATCTGTATGTTAGTGTGTATCTGAGTGTGTGTGCTAATGTGTGCATCTGAGTGTGTGTATCTGTGTGTATGTGTTTCAGTGTGTGTACCTGTTGTCAGTGTGTATGCACCAGTGTGTGTATCAGTTTGTGTATATGCTAGTACATGTGTTTATGTGTGTGTGTGTGAATTTGTGTTATGGGGGGAGTGCGCGTTGGGGGAAGCGCGTGTGGGAGGGGATAGGGGGCAGTTTAACCACAGCTGGTTCCCTTATTTACCACTATAACGTCTTAAAGCATAGAACGTAGCAGGGCTAACCATACAGATATCTTCGCCATAATTTTATATAGTAAGTAAGAGATCCTCTATTTAAAATATATAAATAATTGAGAATACAATATAAATAAGGATTGTCTTGGAAGCAATAAAGTTTTGTCTTTTGGATATTTTATTAAATAAAAAAATATAAATATAGACATATAAAATCCATTACAATAATTTATAGCAGAGTTTATATGAATAAACTATATGCTTGCAATAACTTAATAGATTAACATACCCTCCTGAACATGGCATCATGTCAGCCTCTCGGTCATTATAAAATGGAGCGTATGTCTCCAAATCTCTCCTCTCTGTGTTTTAACATTTAAAAGGTGCACATATTTATACCTTAGGTGTCTTCATATTATGGTTACCATAGTTCATATATGAAAAAATAACACTTCTTTTGTTTTTGTTCATCCTAAGGACCTCCATCAAATTGGCAAAATGACAAGGCCATAAGTAAAATGTAAGGGTGTACACGTCATGGGAAATTCCCTAACTTAGTACAAGATGGCATCTTAAAATCTGTACATCTTTATCTACTTAGGGTTACCGCAGTATATTATGTACTGAAAGAGTCGTAGCATAGCCTTGAAGCTTGTTTATGCATTATTATTATTGTATTTCGTCTGGGACAAGATATCGTAAACATATAATTCACTGAAAGTAAGTAAGAGGTTATTGCTTAAAGAAACATGTATGAAAAACAATATGTTCCATTTCTAACACCTTGTCAGTACACAGTTTGAGAAATACAATATTTGTATTTACCCATAACAACAGTAGCTTGTAAGGCCACCTCCCTGAAATGCATTTTTGCATGTTGGGATGTCTGGGTTTGATTTCTGTGCCAGATTTAGCAAAATTCTAGCTTTACAATTATAATTCACTCCTTGTAATATTTGTTTTATAACTTCTAAAAAGTAATTACAATCTTAGACATATTGGACATTTTAACAATCAGGACGTGTTAGTGAATATATTTTAAGTTAATTTTCTGTAGTTGCTCCTGCCGTTTAGAAATTATTACGTTTTTATAATGTTTTATTCATACTTAATATTGTGTTATGCCATATTTCTCCTTTAGAAAATGACATATAATATGTATGATGGATGCACTTAAACAGAAAGGCAGAAATTCTGGTAGAATGAGTGCATGAAAAAAAAAGTGCCAAACAAGCCTTGGTCATAGACTCGTTGCATATCAAAAATCCATGGTCCTTAACCCCTTAAGGACACATGACATGTGTGACATGTCATGATTCCCTTTTATTCCAGAAGTTTGGTCCTTAAGGGGTTACGATAAAAATTGCAAATTCTCCCTTTCAACTGCCAAATAATTAGCTATTAGCAAAATAATATTTGTATAGACGGTTTTTATTTACTTTTTTTTACTAGGACAGTTAGACAGCCTGTAGCTTGCTAAAAATTAAAGGTGTGCTACTTTCACAATGTGTTTGTTTATTCAATAATATCCTTTGCACTCCCTAGCTTTGTATCCGTCTCCGGTATAACCCTCCAGCCACTCATCTAAGGCTGTCTTTTAAAATTTGATTTCTTTTTTTTCTTCCTCAGTGTAGTCACAGACAGCATAGACTGAAAAATAATATTTCTTTATATCGAAGAGAAGGATTTTTTTTAAAAGGACAATTTTTAAGGTGGTATCATTTTGAATTTGATGCTGAAAGTTTGCAACTAGATATTGTCTGGGTAATAGTATAGCTGATTTTTTGATGAAAAACACATTTTATAGCTGGACTTTTTTAGATTAAAAATGTCACTCTTCTTTGAAAAGGACTGGCTAACACACATTACTTCACAGTGCAGTGCTATACAAAATATGAAAAGAATGATTTTTTTTCCCATTGTATTTTTGAAATGCCTGTTTGTAGATTTAATAGTCTTCTTGCTAAGTGTAGAGTTCTGTTCAGTCCTATAAAAAAGATGATTTCTGACAAAGAAAGGTAAAGATGGGTGCCGGGACTAATGGATTTCAACACAAGACACAATTTGCTATATATTTTCAAGGACATTTGAAGCATAGAAAATATTTCTAAAATTGTAAGTTTTGCTTGTTAAATTGAAGGAAACATTAAAACCATAGTGCAAGATGAAGCAAGCACATAGAGTGCATTCTGCTTGATCGGTGCAAATCAGCTGCTGCTGTTAATGATGGATTGGCTGGAGTGTGGAGATGGTCGTGAATCAAAGTTCTGTAAATGCTCCTCTAGTTAAAAGCGTGATATAGATACATTGTGTACACTATTTAGAAAATCGTTCCAATGATATAAGGACGTTACGTATAGGGTCTCTTAAGGTGTGTGCACAGTATATCTAATTGCAGGTAGGATTTAATAGTACACAATTTAAAAATAAACCCTCCGTGGCACTCCCGTGGCACCACAGAAAAAAAACTAAAAGTTACATTTGATGTCAGAAGAGATTTGTAGTAAATATGTATAAATGGCCGATAGAATTGAGAGGATAGCAGGGAATGAGCTGTGGGAAGCTATGAAAGCCTTTTACCATGAAATGCATATCCTTTCTTCTGTACCCTCTCATGTCAATTTGTCTTGCAAGCATTCATAATAAATTATTTGGCATATCATATCCCCTTTGTGTGGGCTTCTCTTTTCCTGCTTTAATGAATGAATCGCTCTAGATTGTTGTAGTTTTGTTATAGTGCATGCCATGTAGCGCCACTCGTTTTTAATAAGTGATATAATTGTGACGCAGCCTACCGATACCTTTACCCATTTTGACCGGTAGTAATTGACTTTGATTTCAATAAAGATATGTGTATTAATAATAACTTTCAATTTTTTTTTATTTGTTTTGAATTATTTCCGCTGTACTGTGTATTGTTTACAGAGAGACTTTGTAGCCTTAAAGCGGCACTGTCATGCCGAACTTACCTTTCACTAATCGCTTCCTCTTCTCTTCCTCTCTCAGGATCTGTTCTTCATTTCTTCCTTTCTGCTCTAGTTTTTTTTAAAACATACTATGTGTCTTTCCTCCGTAATCTCGCAATGCCTGCTTTCACTATTCCCGAACGTCTTGTCATTTAGACAGAACGCTGGCGAAGCTACCGAATTTCACCCTAACAGAATGAGAGCAGTTCATCCATTCGTTTTAGGATGAAATTCGGAACTTTTGATTGGATCGGAATGAAAATGGGGGGAACCTAATAACCTCCCCCACCCATGAGCGGGTGGGGGCCCTAAATGACAATGGGGGGAACTATTGTCCTCCCCCCCAGCCCCCAACCATGAGCGACGGGTGGGGGCCATAAATAAAATGACGATGGGGGGACCTATTGTCCTCCACCCTGGCCCCCACCCATGACGGTTGGGGGCTAAATGTCAAAATACTATCCTAGCCACACCCCACCCCCAAAAAAATTAAAGCCCTAACTAACCCGTCACCTGAAAAATAGTGAGGGGGAGACAATAAAACTGGGGCCACTCATGGGTGGGGCTCGGGGGAGGACAATAGGTCCCCCCCATTTTCACCGCTCATGGGTGGGGGCCAGGGTGGAACAATAGGTTCCCCCCCATTGTCTCTTAGGGCCCCCACAGGCTGCTCACTGTTTAGTAGACATGCCCCTACTCCCGACAATGCGAGTAGGAGCATTCGGGAGATTACAATCTACCTTATGCTAATATGGGGTTCTTAGGAAGTGGCCTAGGTCCAGGCAGAAAATAAAGATAACAAATAGGTAATATGGGGGCCTAGGGGCATTTTGGGGTGATTGAGGGGAAATTAGATGTAGTGGAGTCGGGAGAGGGGTTAAAAAAAACCTGGATTTGGCCATGACAGTGCCGTTTTAAAACTCACAGTAAATTAAAGGACCACTTTAGGCACTCAGACCACTACAGCTTAATGAAGTTGTCTGGGTGTCAGGTCCATCTAGGATTTACCCTTTCTGAGGAGATTCCCCAGCACTTAGGGAGCCCGGCGCTGGAAAAAAGGTAAGGGATTAACCCCTTCCTCCTCCTTCATTCCGGTGGGAGTGGGACCCTCTGGGTGGAGCACCCTCGCCAGGAAAACGAGTTTGTTTTCCTGGCACTATAGTGGTCCTTTAAGATGTCTATTAGTGAGCTAACAACCAATTTGCTAAATTTAGACTAAAATGTTGGAAATAAGCTCTGATTCAGGCAACCTGGCTCTAAAGTCATTAATCAACTAAATAGACCCCCATACATCTGACTTAATTTCCTCTAAAATATTCACATTTTACCAACATTAAAAGATGTGACCTTTAGGATTTATTTTGAAACGATATGTAATATATTGACTCAAAAACACATTGCTGAAACATGTCCGAGTACGATTCTTAAGAAGTCACTTTTTCTGCTGCTCCTCTATTGGTTGAAATGATTCCTCCTGGTCAATGTAACCTCAAGCTTGACCGGCGTATAGTCGCCATCTGGGCAGTCGGATTCCAGGACAACCCCCCCACATACCTAACCCAATAACGCACTGACACGCAGGTATATTGGAAAATTTGTCCACAGCTTTATTTAACCCCTTAAGGACACATGACATGTGTGACATGTCATGATTCCCTTTTATTCCAGAAGTTTGGTCCTTAAGGGGTTAAACAATCCTGAATAATAACAATTTATTAATTACAACATTATTAACCATAATAATAATTTAACAAATAAACATGGGTCATTGGCCCCCATACTTCGCCCTCGCATCCAAATCCTTCTGTTAATATATAAGGCAATGACCCCCATATAAATAACACATATATATATATATATATATATACCAACATATTCCAACATACCAACTTAAAGTGCCAAACATAAATTAACCATGGCAGGGGTATACCCGGATACCCCTACCCCACCAGGTTCTGAGCCACCGACAGGACTCGGAACCTACCAACCACCAATGACCACAGTTTTCCGTCTCCATGACGTTCATCCTAGGTGGCCTATTTCTTCTCCTTCAGTTCCCTATCCCGCTGCTGTGGAAAAATGGGATAACCCTAATCAGCAACCAAAAACTCAGGGAGGGTGGGCGGGACAAACTCGACCAGGTAGGAAATTAAAAGTGAATCATTTAACATGGATGCCTATTTAAATAGCCAAGCCTACTTACCCATAACTCCATTCCTTCCTTGCTTCCTCCTATGCCCACCTCCTAACCCCTGTCAATGCCTTTTTTCGCTGTGCTTTGGCTACATGGGGCTACAATAAATGAGCTACATAAGCACCCAGACCAGTTTATACCAATGAAGTAAACTGAGTGCCATGTCATCCCTCTCCTGCTTTAAAGAGCTGACAACATGGTTGTTCTGCAGAATAGCAATGTTTGCTGCCACTCAGGCTGCCACTAAAGTTGCTTCCAAGGAAATAGCAGAGTAAAACACAGCTTGGCTGAGCATGTGCACTAGCCTCCCAATGCTTTCCTACAGGAAAGCATTGAATTGGCTGAGATATTCATTTTGACGACCTCAGCCAAGGTGAGAGAAAATGTTAGTAAAATCTCTGTGGATGGGAGCCGGGCACCTAAAATGCCAACAAGACACTATAGTGCGGGAAACCCACATTTGTATTTCTAATGCTATAGTGTCACTTTAATTTTCAAAAAGAGTATACTTACATAAAAAATACATTTTTGTTCTTAAACTTTCTTCAACTCCTTTTACTACTGAAGAACATTTTGTCCACTATTCTTTCTAATTACTACAGCAAGACATGCACAAGATTCACACCTGGCTGGGATTCGTAGTGTTTCCAAATTCACGGAGAAGTAATTAATAAAATTGTTGAACAATAGAAAGCAAGTTGGCACTCTGCAGATAAAATACTTCCACTCTCACGAACCATCTGACCTGTGCATTCCTCTGAGTAACCAGGGGAACAGTCAGAACTCAATTTTGCCGGCAGAACAGCTTAATGAGTTGGAATCAAGTCAAGTTAACCTGATCTTGGCCATAACTTATCCATCATGAATGAAGATAGGAGTCAAACATACAGGTGTCTATCAGCATGAATATTCCTACTGAGAACAACCCTTGGAGTTTTGAGGAATCTGCTTTCCTAAGGCCTCTGCATCAAAGCATCTGTGCTCCAAAAAGGTTCAATAACTGATATGCTTTTATTTGTGGATAGGTTTTTTGTTGGGACAGATAATAAATCATGAAATGGAAATTAACGTTAAAAAATATGTTTGTTAACTTACAATAAATCATTCTGTAGTCACAAAAAATGTTGCGTGATTAAATAGTTAAGTAAAGCAATGGTGCATTAGGCCTTAGTTGGGAGGTCAATCCACTTGAAGGAGGGCAGGAGTGGCACTTAAAAAAATATATATTTTGGACAGAAAGGGCAGTATTTCACCTGTTGAATTAGATATTCTGCAGGTCATGGTGTCAGGGAACTAGAACAAAGAAAGAAATAGTTGAGCCCAGAATATCAGGCTCGTTTGTTTACAGTGTTGATTTAGCTCATTCCCACCGAACATGCACAAGCACATTTATTTAGGTCCACTAAAAAAATCCAACTTAACAGGAAAGCAATCTATCCTGCAATACATGACTGGAATGTACCATCAACAGTTAATAACTAAACCAGCAAACAAGGTTCATAAACAAATAAAAGCTGCCGGGCAGGTGTCTGAAAAATAACAAGTAAAAAATCTTTAAAGAGCAGAAACCCACATTCATCGTTTGCCAAAACTAACAGCAATTTGCAAGTGTAGCAGCCGTGGAGAGAGTTTTCAGATTTATCCTGTGGGAGTTATTTAACAAAGATTTCTTTCTTCTCTTGCAATAATACACAACACCATAGATCTTAATTATTCTGAGTGCATTGCCATTTGCAGCAAAAGTTTGATAGGGATAAAAATATATACCACTTCTTCATCAACTGCCTTAGCCATGTTGCTGACTAATATGTCTTGGCTTGTTAACTACTACGTCTTAGGAAAACTGTGTTAGAACTTCACAGCAACATTTAACCCTCTTGAGAGGACTTGCTCAGCTAAACCACTGCCAGCGATGGAGGAAGAAATCATTATTTTTCACAAGGCTCTAATATTCTTTTTTATTTATTCTTCTCTCAAGAACATTTTCTGATGTCCAGGCTGATACCACTAATTTTTGTTTAGAGTGTAGTTTCTAAGAACAATTTGCAGCTGACCTCTATTTAAGGAATACAAGGTCAAGATGAATCTTAGAATTGCTGGATCTTCTGAAAATTCGTTAATTCTTGTCACTATGAAAGAGAGACAGTTTAGTTTCAAACTGATTTTATTTGCAGTAGTAGGTTAAAGGTTGCACCTTGTATGAACATGTGTGTTGAGTTGCAGTTTTTATTAGATGGCTATGAAATATCTGAAAATAAAGAGTTATTGCTGTAATAATGGGAATGTTCAATGAGGAACTACATATTCTTGAAATGAGAGAGGGCAGTTAAAGTCATAGTGAAAATGGGGGTGTCAATACAGGTGCACCCCATTAAGCAAAGGCATAGAGTGTCCTAATAGCAATATCCATGTATAGCAATTGTTCACCCTGACTAGTTGAAGTATGCATGCAATACACTGAACGTGTCATATAACTACATTGCGGTGCTATCATTGTTTGCTTTTGCACATGTCTTACAAAAATAAAGAATTATAAAAAAATTAAAAAAGGTATCAAACAGAACAAAAACATAAAATAAAACCTCTCTAAATAAAAGCCGTCCAAATTCCATCCAAACCTTTCACAGCGGTGTCTCATTATTATTGGGAATGCTGAGGCAGGCAATCCCATAGAGGGGCATATTGCTACTGGGATCTGGGATCAAGCTGGTCCAAGATATGTCAAATTTCTATAAATTTAGATACCTTTGTCATAAGTGAACCCTGCTTCCATTTTGTGTTGATACTCAATCTGGCCAAGTATAGATCTCCAACTCATAGGACCAGGACTTTTCCATTTTTCGGCTATACGTAATGTTTCTGTTATAAAGATGTGGATCAGAAGAGCCTTCTGATATTTATCACAATTTAGGAAATCAAAGTTGTGACGGACCGCTGGCACTCCAACCGAGTACCTCTGCCAATCGATGCTCCTATCGCTTGCTGAGGACTCCAAGCACTCCAACCGACACCATCAGCACTGCAGACCCCACTTCCAGTGATGCAGCTGTGCTGTGGTCTTGCCGTCTTTCACCCACCCTGGATCCAAGGCCAGGATCCAGCTTCCAGTGGGCAGGCCTCTCTTCTCCCAGAGAGCGTAGCAGGAACAAGAACAGCTCTTACAAGAGCTTACGCTGGGGAGTATAGTGTGAATATAGCAAACCCCAGAGTGTAGTTATCCCATCTCCCAAGCATGAGCCAAGGCTTCAAGAAAGGGTCAAGTAGTTCTGTTTAATGGAAGCAAGCATTCACAATTTATACAATTCCCCAGGTCAGAGGCACACCCCCTGGACCTGATGGTACACAGGCATACAAAGGACACTAAGCAATCAAAACAATACAACAATGTCTGACACTCCCATTCATTACAGCAAAATCCTCCTCTCTGCCTGTGATATTATTACTGAACACAATGGGCTAACGTAATTATCACAGACAGGAAAATTTACAGTTTTACACAATATTCATAACTTTAAAAGTATACATCACATTCACATAAAATATTCGGAACCAGCATACGCAGTATACAAACATATGTCAAAATCATACAAATTGGTCCAGTGGTTCAAAAATTAGGTGGAAGTCCTTTTTGACCGACTGCAAGCATGGCTTGGGTGTGGTAAGCCAATTATCTCAAGGTACAGAAAACATCTCCATTCACAACAACAGCAAAAATACACAAAAATACATAATTACTATCATACTGAACAGAACCCCCACATTCTCCCTATCCCCAGATAGCTTGGATCTGAGCGCTCAATATATCCGAACAGTCAAATCGCCATGGGGTTTAAGTTTAGCAAGGGCTGATATAGAGATTAAGGAGGGACAAAGCAGCCAGTTTAAACTGGTCTGGCAGTGTCCCTGGGACAACGCCCTACTGGAGAAAAATGGGACAGAAAAAGGCACATTCTCCCATGGAACCAAAGGTGCAGAATTGTGCCAGTTCCAATTAAAGGGCCAGAAGAGTCTTTTAAACACCAATAAGTCCAAATAGTGTTTTTAACTGGCAAAGTCTCCCAGGGGCCATAGTCACATGGCAAGAGGCCGGCAATTAGTCCTCTCCAGGCACAAGTGGCAAAGAACACTTCGTCACCAAAATGAAAAATAAAAATTTGAATGGCTAATTCTATAGTTCTGACTCATCACTTGATTTTAACTCTGAATGTTCCCACCATATGTGGGAATAGGATCCTGTTTTAGTGTTGCCTCTCCAACATTTTAAAGATGAAGCCTGAGAGAATCTGGAGTTTTGGTTGGTACAAGGAACCAACAAAAATGATTTTATAATGGATCTCCTGTTGGCATCTTTTTCAATGCAGAACACTCTGTACTACTCCTTATATATGCTGCGATGGTAGAATATTTTTGATGCTGCACCAATCAGCGTCAATCCAGCAATATTGGCTAAGTGCTTTTTGGTGTCCTAACTGATGCGAACCAAAAGCAACTAATCTGTAGCTATTTAAATCTACTCTGACCACTTTCCATCATTCTGTCATGGTTCAGTTACCTGAGAGTGTGTTATTACATTTTTTTGATTTGTGATTTGGCTCTGTTTATCAACTACCCTAATCTCTGGACCCCGGCCTATTAGGCTATTAGGTCGGCCCCTATCATGAGCAATTCTATGTCCACCCATTTAATTGGTAGGGGAGCCCCTCATTTTGGGCCTATAGAGAACCTGTCTGGATATTCTATGGCATTTATTCTGCCAAATGAAGGCCCCCATTGCTCACTGTAGTGGGAGAAGTTGTGCCTTTGCGCATGGCGTATGGGTAGTGCCTGGAATAGGAAGAGGATACGTGGTAAGATGTTCATTTTTACGGAATGAATCAGTCCAATCCATGATACGGGCTTGTTTAGCCACTTGTCCAGGTCTTTCCAAGGGGGGCCCCCGAGACTTGTACCTGTGCTCGGACATTGCTGTACATGGCCTTAATGAGTGTGATGTATTCCTCCGGGAATCCGAAGTGAGCTAGTACCATGAATAGGTATGGCCATTTAACCGCATCAAAGGCCTTTTCTGCGTCTAACGAGACAAACAGCGTAGGTGTGGGTGTGGCCGCCTGTCTCCATATGAGGTCTATATTGCGACGTGTATTTTCAAATAGTTGCCAACCGGGAATAAAACCGACCTGGTCAGCATCTATTAGTAATGATAGAAAAGGGTTTAATGAGGTCACCTAGATTTTCGCTAGGATTTTCATGTCATGGTTAAGTAGGGAAATGGGCCTATAGCTTGCTGGTAATAGCGGGTCCTTGTCTGGTTTAGATAGTAACACTATTGTAGCTAAGGACATGTCCCGGTCTGGAGTGTCCCCCTCTCTAAGTCCTTTGAATAGTTTGAGGAGGTGAGGTGTAAGTTCCTCTGGGAATGTTTTGTAATACCCTCCATCAAAGTTGTCAGGCCCGGGGGCTTTATTCCCTGTGATAGCCTGGTCTATTTCTTCGCTAGTGATTTCGGTGCCTAGAGTAGCTATAGCTTCTGGTGATGGTTTGGGCATCCCCGAATCCCTAAAAAAAACGCAAATCTGTGTCTCCTCTATTTCGCTACCAGTCTTTGATTGCGTATTGATATTGCCACCCCGTTGCATTTTTGATGTGCCTGTGATTCATATGTAGCGCCATACGTGTGATTTCGTAGTCTAAATTTAATGTGTCTAGGTAGGTGGGTCTCCTGAATGAATGCTATGTCTGATTTCATCCTTTTTAACTTGCGGAACAATAGACGCCGCTTTGTAGGGGCGTTTAGGCCCTTGAAATTCAATGAAGTGATATTTTAGCCATAAATGTGATACGGGTTGCTTGCACATCAGCACGCCCACCTCTGCTCCCCCAGCCCTCCTAGCGTAGGGTCTAGCAGTCAGCGGCCACAGAGAAGTCGCCCATCCCCCATTCCACACCCCATTAGTTCGCATCAGTCTGATATAAGGAAAGGATAGAAAGGGAAGAAAGAAAGAGAAGGAAAGAGGAGGTAAGCAAGATGCATACCAGGAACTAGGTGAATATGGTCTGGTCTTATAAATCGGCAGACATAATTTGGGTACATGGACCGGCGCCTCCACCGCGCACAGCACTTGTGAGAGATGCGGCCCATGAGCCATGACCTTGTCACACTGCATTGCTGAATACCATCTATATTGTTTCTCCTGTATGTCTGTGGCGTGCTCTAAGCATATGCTCTACTTGTCAGGAAAGTAAAGTAACCATTGTGGGATTATTGAAGCCAAAAAAGATTTCTATGTGAACACGGTAAAACATAAAACTTAAACCAGAACATCCTCCCTGCAAGGAGGCCTGGGACAGACTGCCAGAAACCGCCCCAGGGCATTGTGCATCAGCTGAATAGGGGGTGACAGAATCGGTGGGAGGTGGGGGGGGGTAAAGAGGGAGGGGGGGAAAGGCCCAATCATCCCCATAAGACACTAGTAGAGTGGTGCTTGTATTGTACCGCTTTTTGCGATGTGGAGTCGGCAGTGATCTATCGGAAATGTACCGACATGGTGACTTTATGTATGCTTTTCATGTTACTTTGTTTTAATGGTTATTGTGTCTTATGTTTGTTTTCTCTGCTTGTTGTTTTTGCGGTTTATGGTTTTTGTCTTTTCGTTTTTTCCATTGTTTTTGTTTTTTGTGTGTGTTTTTCGTCCCAAAATGCTTGTGGTTGTTTGTTTTTTGGTATATTTATTTTGTCATGTTATGTGTTGTTTGTTGGTGTTATTTTCATTTCGTGGGGGGAGAGGAGGAATGGGGGGAGGTGACGGTGTGTGCGGATGGGTGTTAGTGTGAAGTACATTTGTTAGCATAGTATAATACACTCTTGTGTCTTGTTGGCTCTGAGGGGTATAGCTGTAGAGAACCCTAAGTGTGCCAGTTCCTCCCCAGCAAACCAGGGTTGAGGTGCATGAGTCCCCCGTGACCTGAGTCGGGGTATTCAGCAGGGGTCCCGGTGCAACCATGGTGGCTAAATGGGCTTGGTGTCAGAGCTTGGGAAAGTCTGAGGTGTTCACCAGTGTGGGTCCAGCGTGACTGCTCTTGGCACAAATTTCCCTGTCCCCCGCCCCAAGTAAAAGGTGGCCCTCCATCACCGGCTGCAGGCCCCACTCCCCGCCCCAATGTATTGGGCATGTGGGCCCCAGTGAAGGCTTGGTAAGCTGATCAGGGGCGTACCTAGCGCATTTGGCACCCAGGCCAAATCCTGTGTTTGACACCCCCTCTCCCCTTACCTCCCCCACACTTAAAAATGTAAAAAACACCCACAATATTTTTAATGTTTAATGTTTTCATTTTTAAAAATTGCGCAATTGTGTAAAAAATCCCTGTCCTGACCCCTTCTACAAAACCCCTCTTGTGCCTGCTGTTTTACAAAACACACATTCTGCCCCATTCTACAAAACCCTTGCAACCCCCTTCCACAAATCCTCTGCACAGCCCCCCTTCTACAGACCCCTATACCCCCTTCCCCCCCAAAAAAACTGTCTTTCCCACTAAAGCCCCTGCTCAGTCCCTACAATATAATTAATTTATTTATACAGCACATCTTCAGAGTCCAGTCCCAGGCACATAGTCACCCGCACACAGTCACACACAGTTACAGGCAGACAGTCACACAAATAGTTACAGACAGTCACACATACAATTACAGGCAGACAGTCACATGCACACAGTCACAGGCAGATAGTCACACACACACACACACACACACACACACACACAGTTACAGGCAGCATCCTCCAATCACAGGCAGGCAGTCACACACACATAGTAACATGCAGGCACACTGTCACACACAAAGAGTCACAGGCAGATAGTCACACACAGAGTCACAGGCAGACAATCACACACACAGTCACAGGCAGACAGTCACACACACACACACAGTTACAGGCAGGCAGTCACACACACATAGTTACAGGCAGACAGTCACACACACATAGTCACAGTCAGACAGTCACACACATTGTTACAGGCAGTCACATATACACACAGTCACAGGAAGACAGTCTCACACACAGACACACACACAGTTACAGGTATGCAGGCAGTCACACACACACACAAACACCCACACACACAAACTCCCAGGCAGACAGTCACACAAAGGCACACTGTCACACACAGACAATCACAGGCAGATAGTCACCCACACAGTCACAGGCAGTCACCCATACACACACACAGGCATACAGTCACACACACACACACAAACTCACAGACAGACAGTCAACACACACACACTCTCTATCTCTCTCTCTCTCCTACTTACTGACCGTTTGGGATGGAGGAGGAGTGGATTAACTTAAGACCCCGGAGTCTGTTATTTGGGGAACCAGGTACTCCATCCTGCTTCCCCTGGATGTGCAGCAGTAACAGCAGCGGGTGGAGGCTGTGTTTAGCTCTGCCCTGCTGTTAATTTGGCTACGCTCATATCAGCTCTGGAGCAACAAACTGTTTATTGCCCCCAAATCATTACTTCCAGTCCATACCTGGCTTCCTACTTCTGCTTGGCAACTCTTGGGCATCCCTGGAAGTAACACAAACACACTATATGCCCACTCTGACTGGTGGTTGAAACCTGTGGCCTACTCCATGGACATAGCGGGTGAAGTGGACGATCTTCCGCCCCTGACCTGGAGGGACCAATCCTGCACATGGCTTGTGTCCCTATCCCTCCTCCACCCCCTATGGTCCGGTGGGGGATATCCCGGACCCCACCATGGAATCTCAGCACTCCTGCACCAGCAAGGCAGTACAACCTCTTGCAAGCTTGAAATTTTGCAGAAGTTCCAAGATGGCCCCGCTATAGAAACATTGTGGCGTGGTGTAGCAGAGCTCACTGCACTAAGTAAACATGCCTACTTAATCACGACCTCTGTTGACCCAGCTTGACACCAGGTGAACCCTGGAGAATCTATACCCTGTGTGCCCCACACACCCTTATGGGAAATCAGACTCAACACAGTGCTTGAAACAGTCTGCACGACCTTCTGGGCCTGAATTGAGGACCGAGAGCTACAGCAGTCACTTATCTCACCTGCCACTGGGGACACCTCCAGCGTAGACCTGACGCACCGCTCTTCTGCAGAGCCGAGAGCCCGGATGTACGTTAAGTCCACCAGTCATCCACAACCCTGTGAGCATGTTGGTGATGGGGATTTTAAGCAGGGGATTGGCCATGCCATTGAAGATGGAGAGCTTAGAAGTGAAGAGGCAGGAGCTTACTTACCGGCCCAGGCTTGTGGGGCGGAGGAGCAGAAATGCTGCAATGTTAGCCTGCATGCTCTGGGGGATTGCCGACCAAGGCCTGTGGATGAAGGTGGTCTCGATCGACTCTACTTGCCAACATGAAAACCCAGATTCTGTTTGCCTCATATACATGGTATTTACTGAAACTGTACGGCAGACTGTCCCTGTGTGAATCTCCCCAGTTGTTATTCTTTGCTTTCCTTTTAGGTTTTTAATATTGATTTAGCATGCAGAGCCTGTTGCCTAATGCCTGACCGACCTTAAGATATATTCCCCTTCACTATATTGCCGGGCTATCACATTTAGGATAGTATAATCTGTGATTCACACTTGGTGGTCCTTTTCTTGCTTAGATTCTCTCTTTTATCACTAGTCAGTTTATCTAGCTTCTTTTATCCAGCTTTAAGGCTTCTACTCACTAACTGGCAAAAGCATGTCTACTATATTGACAAAATGTGAATTTATTTCCCATGTTATGATATTAGATGTTTAGCCTGTTTTCTCTAACTCCTTAAAATGTACAGTTTTTTTATGCCATGATACTGAACATTGTTTGCTGCTCGCACCTAGTGTCATGGCGCTGCAAGCCTGTAATTGAAAGCACAACAAAAATAATAAATTACAATAAAAAAGGAGTAAATTGAAGTAGAAGGCATTTGATACGTTTCTTCACAATAGGTTAATGATAAAACTAAAATAAATTGGTCTGTATGAAAATGCTTGTTCTTGGGAAGAACATTGGCTTAAAGATAGAGTACAAAGAGTTGTCACTAATGGTACATTTTAAGGCTGGACAAAAGTGGTAAGTGGTGTCCCTCAGGGTTATGTTCTGGGACCCCTTCTATTTAACATGTTTATAAATGGTATTGAAAAAAGCATTGAAAGTTATGTTTCAGTGTTTGCAGATGACACAAAACTCTGTAAAGTAATACGAAATGAGTAAGATATTACTTTGCTGCAGAGGGATTTAGACTGGTGGCCTGGGCACTCAAATGGCAGATGAAATTTAATGTAGAGAAATGCAGAGTTATGCACTTTAGGGTAAAGAATACACAGGCAAAGTATTCCCTAAATGGTAGTGAATTAGGGGTAACAACATATGAAAAGGACTTGGGAATTGTTATAGACAACAAACTATGCAACAATGTGCAATGTCAATCAGCAGTGGCCAAGGCCAGTAAGGTATTGTCATGTATAAATAGGGGATTAATTCTCGAGATAAAAATACAATTTAGTCTTTTTATAAATCACTTTTAAGACCACACCTTGAATATGCTGTGCAATTTTGGGCATCTGTTCTAAAGAAGGATATCATGGCACTAGAAAATGTGCAGAGACAAGCTACAAAATTAATAAGAGGAATGGAACATTTTAGTTATGAAGAAAGGTTAACAAATTTAAATCTCTTTAGTTTCGAAAAAAAAAGGTACCTCAGAGGGGATATGATAGCATTATACAAAGTTATTTTTAATTATAAGGACCTATTTATACGTGTGTACATTATTGTGACTGAGTCTATATCAGGGCTAGGCAGCATTCAACACTCCAGATGTTGTGGACTATATCTCCAATCATGCTCTTTCAGACATAATACTGGCACACCATTTGTACAGATGTAGCCCACAACATCTGGAGAGCCAAAGCTTGCCTACCCCTGGTCTGTATAAAGACAGATTTTTGTTTTCCAAGACACCATTTAAATTGACATTGAAGAAGAGCTGAGGTTTAACGTTTGAAGGTTTTAACCTGACTGGTGGTACAATACTATACAAATTTGACTTTTCCACGATATACAGCTATTCTCAATCAGTATTAGATTGCTATTGATAATAATAATAAAAAAAAACCTTAGTACTTTCACTGAGTCTAGTTCTTGAGAATATTCTATACTTTCTGCTTCAAATCTGATGGGCAGAATTGAAAAATTGTTGTCTAGTAAGAAGTTAGGTTATAAACAAGCAATCTGCATATCAGCAGACAAGATGACAGCTTAAACCAACTGTAATGTCACAAAATTACAGATAAAATAAGAGAAATTCTTATGTAATGGCATAAAAACTGGACAAGATGCACAGAAAAAAAAACATCAAAAAGAGAAATATTAGAGAATACCTGCTGGGTTATTAAAAAAACTATATAAAAATATAATAATAATAATAATAATAATAATAATAATAATGATATATATATATATAGTTACTGCAATGTTAAATATAAATACACACACCAGGCAAGCCATAAGACTTGCTTTTACCACAAAAATCTCACTTTAACAGTGCTCTCACTACTGCAAGGGATTCTGGGTAGGCACATGCAAAGGAGAGAGAGAGAGAGAGAGAGAGAGAGAGAGAGAGAGAGAGAGAGAGAGAGAGAGAGAGAGAGATTGTAACTGTATTAGTCCAGTGATGTATATGTAAAAAACAGATAACATCCATATCTTGTAATACCTTTTATATTAGAATTAAAATATTTTTTTAATGACCAGCTTTCGGGAGAACCTCCCTTTCTCAGGTCTAAAGCATTTCTGAGCAAGATGACACACAGAATTCAAAGTTGAAGTTGAGTTGTGATACAGGGGTTAAAGTGTCATGAGTCAGATAAGACACAGGTTTGATAGAGAATAGACACCATTCTTGCAGAGGGTCGTAAATATCTTGTGTATACAGCATATTCAAGATGTGGTCTTACCAGTGGCTTTAGCTACATAATCATGTAGATCCTTTGAGCTGGTGTGATGTGTCTTTAGGACATATAGCTTTTCCGTTAAAACATTGAACAACACCTGGGACCTATATAAATGTTATCGTCTTGTAATGATATTTTCAGAACTTCAAGAGCATTATCATTACTATAAAATGTTAAAATGCCCTAAAATGTGTAATTTTTTACTTCTTCTTTGACTATCAATGGTACATACTGGTTAAATATCAGAGGTAGGTGTAGGTTCTGGATAAACTAAGATCAAAACACCTTCAAAATGTAGCCTTCGTAGTGGTTTCTGGTAAAGCTCGGAGAACTTACAAAAAAAATGAATAAAGTATGAAGGTTACAATATTGACTTTCCTTTTCCCAGAGTAAACCGTAAGGAATAGTTCATTGTTTCCTCCATCGAGCAACCGTTAATAGAGGAAAATATTACACATCAGCAATGGGCGGCCATGAATAATTCAGACTAGCTAAGAACATCTGCCAATATTCTTACATTCTACTAATTCCGAAGGGCGCAGAATCGGAGTCAGGTAACTAAATCACCAAGGGAGATACTCCGAGCTCAGAACTCTGCCAACATCTGCAACAATTTCATTCATGAAACAATCCATAGGCCTCAAGCTACCGATGTAAGAAATCAATTCTTCAGGAAATGATGGGCAACCGAATGCCCTAGCAAGGAGAAAGGATGGAAAGCAAAATGCTTGAATGATGATTAAATAGAAGAGATAGGAGTCATGCAAAATGTAATCTTTTTTATTCATTAACATTTATATATTTTATGCTCTTAAAAATGTATTGATAGTTTCATTTCGAAAAGATAATTTGTCTCCTCTCCTTAATAATAAGTGAAATGCTAGATAAATACCACATTTCACGGGAACCACAGATATCAGTATTTAAACCAAAATATAATATAATGTTATAGAAAAGTTTTTTGTTTTTTTAAATGGAAACTTTAACACAATAAATTCCTCGAAAGAAATAGAAAATTTTAAAAAGTCCAGGCACTGGTGGAATGATGCAGGCTTTAATAAAACCTAACAACCAGAGCACAAAAACCCCATATCACGGCTGTAACATGATCTGCTCTGTTAAGCCCCTGGATCCTTTTTTTTATTTTGGATTTGATAGATTTGATTAGCTACTCAGAGTCCAGGTTGCAGTGGTGGGGTTGGAAAGACATAAGATGCATTATAGAATGCCATTCCTTTTGCTGTGGTTCAAAAGACAAAGCCTCCTGCTCTCCTTCAGTTTCTTGTAGTAAACGTAATTGTCATACTTTGACCAGCTCTAGGCATGGTATAGTTTGTGGTGTGACCAGTATGTCAGAGCATTACCTTGGATATAATTATTATTATAGTTCAGTAAATTAAAATAAGCTATGCTTTAGCTATTCTGGACTATCTGCATTGATTTTATCCTAAAAATCTAAGGGAAATACATCTCTGTGTGAAAGCACATGCCATTACACAAAATAAGAAGAAAGAAGGTCCAACGTGAATCTGACCCTCAATAAAATGTTTCAAATCTGTTTGGCTTCAGCTAATTAGTATTCAGTATAGTGTTCCTCCCACTGGTGTCTCTGATTTGTAGCATCAGTCATCAAGGGCAGCTATTAAGAGGGATTTTACTGTTATATTTCTGCATTTAATGATCAGGATACTGAAAATTCTGTAGGTGGCTTCAGACATTTTAAGATCCGAAGCTTCTTCTTTATTGCTCAGGAGTTAATCATGTTAGCTAATAAATGATAATGACTTGGTTGGTGATGTGACTGAGCTAATTCCAGCCCCAAAGAAGGATCAAGGCATCAAAATGTGTAAAAAACATTCCCTGTAAACACCCTCCAGATCAGCTTGATTTAAATTAAGCCTTGTATCATAAGGCTATTATAAAACGATTATGGCATGTGAAACTTATCTACAATTTATTTTCTTTCACATTTGGTGATAAAAAAAAACAAAACTGTGTTTTAACACAGTTGCCACACGGCTGAAAAAAAAAAAAATAGATACAATTTTAAACCAAAAAAGAACAAAGAAAAATACCCCAGTTGGACCTACCAGATATATTGGTCCAGGTCTTAACCCCTTATTCAAAATTAGAAAGTTTTGCAGTTCCCAAATGTTAAAACAGATGGGACCTGCTGGTAGTACACAATTCAACCTCATCATAAGTAATCATCCAATACCCACATAGTGCGTTGGTTGTAAGTGATAAAAATATAGTTCAAGAAGTTCCTTCACTGATCTGTCCAGTGATCACTTAAACTTAACAGTATAAATAAAATAGCAGGGACCATACAAAAAGGCTTTTTAAAAGACTGTGCAAAAGGTCCTTACTAGAATAGTATTGGTATTATGTCCAATGGACATTATAAGTGACACTGCACAGGGAGAAAGGTCAATAGTGAGCCTAAACATCAGTTATGTAACTGTTAGATACATTTATGGGGGTT
Organism: Pelobates fuscus; assembly: GCF_036172605.1. Lineage (NCBI taxonomy): Eukaryota > Metazoa > Chordata > Amphibia > Anura > Pelobatidae > Pelobates > Pelobates fuscus. The sequence continues at coordinate 309,185,152 of NC_086322.1, forward strand.
GTATACACAGAGACAGTCTAGATAACCAATCATAGGGTTCCCAGGGAGATACCAGTAGGAGCTACAAAGTAATCTATATCACATGGATTTCCTTTGTGATCTAAAATAGACACCTACTGTGAGTGTAAAAAAGTTTAGGAAATCTATATAACATAAAGTAGAAAAAGTCTCTTGTAGATCAAAATAGAGACCATAGTAACATTAAAGGCATATAAAGGCCCCTTTCTCCCATTAAAGCTAGCTAGACAGAAAGAAAAATGAACTTCAGGATTGTTCATTTTAAATGCATTTAAACATTTGCCATTAGATTTTAAATAGGGCACGCCTCTGTAATATTTAAACAAATCTAAGAATTGAAATAAAAACCAGTTCCAGGCAAATCTAGTGGCTGCCTTCCACGCCCTGTCTGACATAATTTCTTATCTCTCCGTTGTCTAGTCAAATACTTCTCAAAAAAGAACATTTGATTGGACGGTTCTAACTGGCTCGGAGCACGTGCATGGAGTGTTGGAGTGAACAAGGGATGCAGACTGAGAGAGTAGAATATCAAGATAGATGTTATTATGCACAGAGTGCATTTATTTTTGTATGTTCATCCTTTCAATCTGAACACTGCACATGCATATGCCTACCACCATAACAACTTCTAAACACAGAGCTTGTGCTGATGGTTCAAGTAACCCTTTGAGATATGAAAGTATCTTTTTACGTGATGTGGCATATTCATAAACTGAACATACACTACTACAGAGGCATCTAAGGAAGACATTCATAATATATTTTCTACGGGTTGCTCCAGGCTAGCTGGACCGTAGTGCTCCTAGCGCTCACCAAAAGACCATCAGCACTATAGACACCATAAGTACCGCAGACTCCACAAACCGCCGCTGCTGGATTGGGATCTCGCAGTCTGCTATCCACCCTGGACCTACAACAAGGCTCCAGTGGGTGAATCTCTCTTCCTTCGATAGAGCGAAGCAGGATCAGGAACAAGTGCTCTTACAAGAGCTCAGTAAATAAGGGAGTATGCAGAGCATAGCAATCCCTGTAGCGATTATAGCTGTCCCCTCCAAACATGAGTCAAGGCTGCGAGTTGAGGGTCAAATAGGACTTTCTTTTATGCAGGTTTTCCCACAAGGTTACCACCCACGTGGACCTTGTGGTACACAGGACATGCAGTTACAATAGCCAATCGAAGCAACAATACAGCACAGTCAGACACTCCCAGCCAAGGCACACAAGCCCTCCCCTCTGTCTGTGATATAATTACCTCAACACAATGGGTTAACTTAATTATCACAGGCAGGAAAATATACAGTTTTATACAATATTTATAACTTCCAAACCATACATGCAATTCCCATAAAAGTCACATATTCAGAACAAGCATAATCAGTATACAGACATATGTCAAAAGCATACAAATCCGCCCAGTGGTTCAAAAGTTAGGTGGAAGTTATATTTGACCGACTGCAAGCATGGCTTTCCTGCCCAAAACAGTTCCACAGATTTAGGCTGTGCAGCCGGTCTATCTTCTCCTCTATCCTGGAGATAATTGGCTTAAGTGGGTGTGGTAACTTAATTATCTACAGGTACAGGGAATATCTCCATTTACAACCGTAAAAATACATAAAAATACATAATTCCTATTATACTGAACAGAACCCCCACATTCTCCCTATCCCCAGATAGCTTGGATCTGAGCGCTCAATATGTCCGAACAGCGCTCACATCCCACATGAGGTTAAAGTTTATGGGGTTAAAGTTATGGGGTTAAAGATTAGCAAGGGCTGGTCTGGCAGTGTCTCTGGGCCAACGCCCTGCTGGAGAAACAATAGACAGGAAAATGGGGGAGGGGAAGAGGCACATTTTCTCATGGAATTAAAGGGGCAGAAAAGGTGTGATTGGTCACAGCATATGCCCATGCTATGTAAAATAGCCTGATTACAGCGGGGAACATTTTCACGTTTTAATACTGGACATAAAACACATTAGCTGAATCACAACTGTCAACAAGCTCCAAGAATCCCTCCCCCTAATTTATAGACTGCTCTGATCTTTCCATGAATTTGTTGGGGTGTGCACCAACTATCCTGGACAGGACACCAGATATTCCCAGGAATAAGCAGAAACCGGAAATCCGATAACATTTGTTATTTAATGCTGCTGCTAAAATGAACCTGAAGATCGGATACTTTATTTTTGTATAAATCGGGATAATGTCATTGACACCACTCTTAAATAATGTCTCCGCTTCTCCTCTTTGAACTCAATGTGTGCTTGGCTGGTCCACCACTGAACTGAATCCTGATGCCAAACGATAAATATTTAATTAAACATTAAAAAAGAAATAGAGCATGACATAAAAATGCTTAAATGAAGCAATTTACACAGAAGTAACGGTTTCTCGCTAACGTGTTTCACTTTGACCTGGTACCTAAATGTCATATTTATGTCCCAACCCATCTTAATGTGTCTTTCACACACCAACACATCATTGTCACTACCTCAACTAACAAAACATTCCAATATAGAAGGAGGAATGGTACATTAATGTATCCAACACAAATGGCTTCTGCCTAGAATTATTTTGGAGAGTATGTATTTTAGAGTTTTTATTGAAGTCTTGAGACTTGCTTGACAAACTAATTTTCGACACGCACATTAATCGAGTAGGAGAAAAGTTTGCTGAGTAAAGTTTCATGTGGTTTTTTTTTCAAATATACACAGTAAAATGTCTAATTACCTGCAAAGGAGAAAACATTAGCTCCCACACATCTTTAATTATAACAAACACATAAAGAATATGTGCTCTCCCAGGTTTATACCAATGAATACAGGGATTGACAATTAGAAAGGATATGTGCTGTGCTGAGATCTAAGATCCTAGATGTTTTTTCTTTGCATTTTAAGAGCTTAGAGACCCGTTTTATATTCCTAATCTACAGCATGCATCTCCCTCTCTCTCTAAACACTTTTCAGAGCTCTCCAGATGCTAATTTTACGTGAATGTGAAGGGAAACAGTCCAGCATTCCGTTTTATGATTTTTTTTTCTCTTGAATTAACAATATTGGTGCGATTATGGCACCGGGGGAATTATTTAATGGGCAGAAGTTATTCTGAGATCAACCTTGCAATGATTATTGTGTGACTAATGAGTGGAAGGGTTTGCACCTTCTAAAGTATGCATTCTAGAGTGTCTACCAGAGCTGTAAAAAATATTACAGGTAATTCAGAAAGTATCTAGGACATCCAAAGCCCTCTGAAACTCGATAACAAGACTTATGAAGAAAGATAAACCTTTTGAGACCTCATTATGGGCCACGCACTAGTTAAATTACTGCTTTGCAGGCTCAAAATGCAAGTTTTCAAGACTCTTGCCAAAACATTGGAGTGTGTTTAAGCCATGGTCTGTCTTTTGTTGGCGTTGTAAGCATATCAAACGAAGAATGCTAATTGGTGTATGCTATGCAGTTTGTAAAGCATTTGCGTTGTTCTGTCATTACTTCTTCCAATCAATACACACATCTTAGCAGAAAGACATAACTGTCTCCCGTTAGCTGATGAAAAATGACATCTGTGTAAACGTGCATTTTGCAATCCGCGCAGTCTGTCATCTGTGATGTAGACACGTTCTTGTTTATATTTTTAAGGTGAAGGTGTGCAAATTAGATTTGAAATCTCACTGCCATCCAACGTGGAAACCTCAATTGCTGAAGATAAATGGTCACTTGGTAGAATTCCTTTATGTAGCATCTGTCTGTATTTTCTATCTGTTTTATCTATTGTAAAGTAAGGATGCTAATTGCTGCAGCGCTGTCTCGGAAAAGCTCCGGTTATCTCTTTAATGCTGTACAGAAAAACAATATGGCATTCACTGAAAATTCCAAATAGAAAAATAATGTAGCAAAAACGCTTTTACAGAAAATAAATAAAATAAATTCAAGTTGTCTTTTTGAAAATGACCTGTTTTCTAACGCAAACATTGTCATTTGTGAGGTTTTGCTCATTGAACAAGGGGAATTGTGTATATTTTGCAGTCTTTGAAAACTGAGGATTCAATGGTGATGGGATATTTATAACTTATATGTACTAAACTAAGAAGAGATTTTAAAAGTGTCTTAGAATACTTTGTGTGGCTAATACATTATTTGCTGAGGGATATTTACTAAAGTGTGCATTTGGGAAATTAAATTAAAATCCAAACTGAATTGTAAACTCTAGACCATAATATCTGAATAAACTATGATACCTTAAAACAGGTAAAATAAATCTACCAACAACTTGAATGATCACCTGAAAATTTATGAGGAATTATGAAAATCCAAGGTTGTGAAATTGGTCGTGAGAAAGCAGCAATTTGTATTCCATTTACATTTTTAATCTCATCGGAATCTGAATTGTGATGACCTCAGTATAATCAAGAAGGATATGCATTCAGGGTCTCCTAAAAATAACATAGGATTCTCTAGTACCTTTTAGTATTTGGGAAGAGCCTGATGCGGTGTCCCTCATTCAGTAATAAAATATGAATGGATTTTCCAGAACTTGTTACTGCTTACCAAGGAATGTTCACCGCATACCTTTCTATTGTTAGAAGGTAATAACCATGTAAATACACTAACTTTTTTGCATATTATTTTCTTGGATTGCTCTGGGTTATCCCTTAATTTTGTGTTTAATGCTCAGACTGCCTTCTCTCTGCCCTCTTCAGTGCCCTTTCATTCTAACTTCTTCAGATGTTTTTTTTTTTTAATTCTTTATTTAAGTCGTGCATGAGTAAAACAGACTTGTGTGCGCAACCACAACAGTTGTCGTACACAACATAAAACAAAGGCTTATAAACATGTGGTATAGAAGGCTAGGCACATTTAGTTTTTATATGAAGAAGGCTCATAAGTGTAGTCTGGTCTAGACATGCAGTTTCTCTGATATTTGACAAAACAGAAAAAAATTGACTTGCTAGAATGCACATAGGGAACTTTTAAGGCTATGAGCTGTGCAGTAGTGCGCTAAGATATAAGTGTTTATATATGCCAATATTTTGAGTTCCTATATCGTTCCCTGGTAAATGTAGAAAAACATAGGCTAAAACAACAAGGTATAATAAAACATAATAAAACAATGAGGATCCCAGGCCCTACTGGGGATAGGTACACCTTCTAATTCTCCATCCTGGTTAGGTTATTTATCTCTATGGGTGCTACTGGCGTATATTTGTCGTCGAAATGTTACCAGCGATTTCTCTTACGGGCCGTTATGCCTGTCGCTTGTGGGATTTACGTCCGTCTGTGACAGATACTTGGTCTATGGGGATGCTAGGCTATGGACGGACGGACGGGGGGGGGGGAACAAAGTGGTCGTTAGATCTTCTAATGAGAAGGAGTGTGGCTAACATGCCATCGTCTGTAGCAGCCCGCTAACGTGATCGCGGCTGTAAACCATGAATATATATGTAACAACAAAGAACAGTTAAGTCCAGCATTTCACTGTTCAGGTGGTTACAGTCCCGCTCTGGTCAGTCGTGGGAGCTCGAGGGACGAAGGGTGTCACGCTGTCAGGGTTCCATCTGTGTGCCGGTTTTGATTTAGCTTGAGCTATAGCATTAGTCAGAGCGTCCTGAGGGAGTCCCAATGTGGGGAGCAGCGCTGCGGCTTCCCGGAGGTCACGCACTTCGTGTGTGGTATCTCCGTGCAGTACTATCAATTTGCGGGTCTGGTGCCATTTATAATTTAATCCACGATTCTGCAGAAGTGTCGTGAGTGGTCTGAGCAGCCTTCTCCATGCCAAGGTGCCCCCTGTAAGGTCTGCATAAAAAGATAGTTCCATATTTTCGAATTTGTAGGGAGAGTGATTTCTAGCTGCTGCCAGGACCGCAAATTTGGCTGAACATTGCTGAAATCGTACAATTAGGTCCCGTGGCGCTGCCGCTGGAGCCGAAGCCGGCTTTGGTGCTCGAAAGTAGCCTTCCACGGTGAGTGCTTTCGCCTGCCGTTGGGACAGTAGGGCCACTAGCAGGCGCCTCAGGAGGTGCGGCAGTTCAGCCTGTGGGGTATTCTCCGGGATGCCCCGTATTTTAATATTATTAGCCCGGCGTGCATCCTCTAATGCCGAGAATCGTTGTTCGTATTCTGCGTTCTTTCTCTGCAGACCTAGAACCTCCTGTTGTAGTGAGGTAAGTTGGTCCGAACAGACAGCGGAGGCGGTCTCCAATGCACCCATGCGGCCCGTCAGACCATGTATGTCGTTGCGGAGTGAGGCAACGTCCGCATGGATGTTCTCCTGGAGGTTCGCAAGAAGTGCCTTCAGTACTTCAGTTGTCACAGGTGAGGTATCTGCCTTTTGGACAGCTGGGGCAGGTCTCGGCATGGGTGTTAGGTCTGCTGTATCGTCTCCTGAGGAGAAGTCATCGGATAAGTCGGAGTAATGGTCCGGGTAGGCAGCCATCTTGGGCCTAGAGGCCTCGCGTGTCTGTTGCAGCAGGTCCGCGATATTAGGTCCCTACCTTGTTTTTTCGGGTTTTATTTTCTTGCTCTTGCGTCCCATCGTGTTGCGGTGACTCTCTTGAGCCTCGAGGGGATCCCAGAACGGGTGTAATTGCTTGGTGGTAGCGATTTTTGGCCCGAAAAAGCGGGAGCTCTATTGTCATGCGACTGTTTAGCTTGGCTGCTTGGCTCCGCCCCCCTTCAGATGTTTATCACTGTCATTTAGCAAGAAAGTTTTATATCCTAGCTTTTTACACTACTGGTATAATTACAGCAGGATTCCCATCCTCAATCACTGATACTAAACAGTGGTGCCTGGTCATCGAAACTATTTTATCAGATAGAACTTTGTCCTTCAGTTTGACCCAACATAACATTCACACAACAAATCAATATAAGCTGGGAGATTTCAACACTACAAAACTGTCTTCAGAAAAACCTCATTTCTAGGGGACTAAGTGTACAGGTACCACCAACTAGCCAGATTACCCATGAAGAGTTTTCCAAAGAGTAGGAACAGGCTGCCTCAAAATGCTCAAGCAAACTTATGTCCCTGACTTGTAAATATGAGGATATTAGACTTTGGTACATTTGTGAAAAAAAGATTAAAAAAGTTCCAACAGTTGAAATTGGATCCTCATTTCAAGAGAAAAAAAGTTTAAAAGTAATCTAGATAGGTGTACAAATCAGATGAAATATAGAAAACATCGAAAATATGTCCCAGACAAAACCCATTTTAAACCTGGTTGAGTTTACAAGAGATTTAAGAAGGTAAATAGACTAGATTCTTATAACGTTTCAACTTCTGAACCAGAACTGATGTTCACAGAGGATCTACAATCTCCCACTAATGACGTAGAGACATTCTAAAAAGGACGATACTTTTTAGGCTTAGGAGTTTCAGGGACCAAGGATTCAACAAAGGTCTTAGTCAAGGGAGAGCAGATGCAGAAGGCATTAGCTTTACAGGTATCCCAACCTAGAGTGATTAATCTATTGTGTATCCACCTTAATAAGCATCAATTTGGCAGGACGTATTACCCGACCACAGAGCTTGGCCCGCTGCTCCCTTTGAGAGGTAATCCAGACTTTCCTGCAAGGGTAGATGGTTCTGCCCAAGGGTTGCAGTGGGACTATCTGGTTTCTTTAATGATTGATGTGCTTCAATCCCTGTTGAAAGTGCAACTTACCACAGAACTTTTCGTTCCTACACTCAAAGATATGGGCTGAAATTGTTAAATGTTTCCTCAATTCATCCTAAACCAGGCCTTACCAGAGACACAACAGGGCTCAAATCACTATGCCTCCAGCAATTGATGCCACCCAGGAGAATTTCAACAATTTATGGAATGTTGGTGGAAGGATGATCCCTCATTCTTGGTGCCCCCTGTATTGGAAAGTGGGAGGAGTACCTTTAGACAGTCTTTAGAGTGACAAGATGACACTCCTTGTGCATAATTACTCCAGCTTTGACCTGCATACAAGAGCACTCCTCCATAATATTCAAATGGTGGTACTTGACACCTGCAGCGTTGCACGTGTGAGACCCTTCTGTGCCAGATACATACTGGGAGATTTAAGACATATGTGGTGGGATTGCAATTGGTACACCAGTATTGGGTGGCAATAGATAAGGCCTTTTGAAATCTGTCGGATGAAGCCCCACAATTTGAAACTGCAACATTCCTTTTACACCACTACCAGGCTCCGACCCTGGTAGCAAGCGATCTGTGATACAGAGACTGTTAAACAATGCAAGAATGGTTAACCCAGTATTCTGGAGATGGGCTTGCACACAACAAAGATGTGTGGATGAGGTGGAAGATATGAGAAAGTTTGAAGACCATAATTCTGTATTGGCGCAAGACAGAGAGAAGTATATTCAATGGTGGTTTTACTAGCTGGAGTTTCTGTCCGCTGCGAACTTTGCACAATTTATGTCTGGATATAGAGTGCAGAATATGGATGAACCTGATCAACAAACAGGCCATACCTACCTTTCCATTCCCCCCTCACTTCCCACCATTTCCACTTTTCTTCCTCGCTCTCCTTTCTGTTTTTTTTTTAACTCATTCTTCTCACCCTCCCCATCTCTCTCAACTTCCTATTCTCTTCTTTTTCTCTTTAACTGTGAGTATCACAATACTGTTATTTTTTTACTGCAATAGAACACACATATTTGTGTTCATCAGTGTCTCATGAATATAGGTTTCTTGGGGTCAAATATAAGACTTGCTCATTTCGTTTTTTCAACATTGAAATTTTCCAGATTGGTTACGTTGCCTTTGAGACCGCATGGCAGCCCAGGAATGAGAATTACTCCCATCATGGCATACCATTTGGAAAAGTAGACATGCCAGGGTATTCAACATGGGGTATGTCCAGTTTTTTTTTTAGTAGCCGCTTAGTCATAAACACTGGCCAAAGTTAGTGTTCATTTTAGTTTTTTGCATTTTTTACCCAAAATCTGCACTTTCACTGATACCATTGTTGTGATATTTTTTACTGTTTTAAAACACTCATGTTTGTCTTCAGTGAAGTCTGACAAGTAAAACAGTACCCCCATGTACAGGTTTTTAGGGTCAAATATGAGGCTTGCAAATTATATTTTATGGATTTTCAGCATGGGTTGTCAGGCAGGTCTCTCAAATTGTAATTAATAAAATCATATAATTAGGTAAAAATTACAATTTAAATATATACATAAATAAATATTAAAATTATATGTGCATAATATATATATATATATATATATATAAATCTAAAAATGCACTAAGTATGAAATTATCAAGATATAAGAAATAACATATATATTTGTTAGGAGCACTACTAATACATGTTTTGTTCATTTTTGCAGCATTTGGGGGACTACCTATCAGCCCAGGTGTCATGCTTCTGATCAGGTCAGAGGTGAAACTTAAACTGGAGTTAACTTTGTTTTTTTTAGTTTGAATTCTTAGACATGTTTTACTTGAAACAATAAGCTTAGCCGGACTAAAAGGGAATTGAAAGCAAAAAGGAGAATACAAAATAGAGGGGAAGGAATTAAGCCTAGAAAAGGTAAGATATAGAAATAAAGTCTATAAATGAAGTTATAGGACAGAGGAACAATTAGAAGTTATAAAACAAGTTACAGGTAAGTATAACTAGGGCTATGAAATAGAGGGTTTATGCACTAAACTTCAGACAGAATATAAACTAGTAGTAAAACCTAGAAATAAAGTTATAGGCAGAAGAAGGAAGGAAAACCTATAAGAGAAATTATAGGTTAATATATTGAATGAAAAACAGAAATCAGGAGTTAGGAAATAAACCCTAAATAGGTCATTAGTAGTGATGTCCCGAACGGTTCGCTGGTGAATAGTTCCCGACAAACATAGCTTGTTCGCGTTCGCCACGGATGGTGAACATATGCAATGTTCTGTCCGCCCCTATTCGTCATCATTGAGTAAACTTTGACCCTGTACCTCACAGTCAGCAGACACATTCCAGCCAATCAGCAGCAGACCCTCCCTCCCAGCCCCTCCCACCTCCTAGACAGCATACAATTTAGATTAATTCTAAAGCTACATTCTTTTTTTTTGTATTATAATTTTTTTGTGTGTTTGTGTTGAATGTAGATTTTGATTTAATTTGTTTTCTTTAACCTTATTTTATTTATATTATTTTTATTTCATTTTCATTTTTATTTTTTCATTATTATTATCTTTTTATCACAAGTATTTTTTTATCACAAGTATATTTTTTAATTTAATTTTTATTTTTATTATATTTTTCATTTTTTCATTAATTTCTTTTTATTAATTTGTACTTTCCAGGACCACTCTCTTTTTGATTATAACTATGAGTACTAGTATTCACACCTTTTGGTGTTGGTGGAGTTGTATATATAGCTGTATGTTATGTGTATTGACTTTTTTTTAAGTATGTCTTTTTCCTTCTCTATTTTGCTTTCCCTGCTGTGTGCCGATCGGGTGGAACGCATATGCGTTCCAGCCGCCGAGTTATGACGCAACAAGAAGGAGACCAACCTTCAGGTTCGGTGGAACGCATATGCATTCCACGGGCGCCCGGTGGAAGTCCTTATATGGGCATGAACTCAAAATCATACGGAACAGATGATACCAAGTGCTGGGATTGGCGGATGCAAGCTGAATACGATGAGAGGGACATTTAAAAGAAGCCAGAACATATGGGAATTTTTATTGTGTTTTATCTGACTTGATTGTTAGATTTGTTTGTTTTTTATTTGATTTAATTTCTCCTGAGGAAGTCTATTACATAGACGAAACGCGTAGAGCTATTTATTTAATTTTATATTATTGCCTGTGATTCCTGTGACCTGTTGCCTCTATTTACCATCTGGAAGGAGGGATACAGATATCTGGCATTTTTACTTCTCACTACTTGTAAGTGTTTCAAATAAATTGCATTTTTTATTACATCAAACAGTCCTATACTATGTTCAGTTCTTCTTTTGCATATACGTCTGACCAATAAGGAAACCCACTACAGGAATTTTAAAGACACCTTGATGGGCTTAATATGCACTTCAATCTTGTGAGTGTAATTCTTATAGCAGGGACCACTCTACTAAATGGTGTTCCACTATGTATGTTCTCTGCTTTTGTTTTTTCTAGGTGTATCTTGTATTTTATGTTTATTTGTGAGGATCTGAGGAATCATTTGTTACATCCTAGAATATAAGGGAAGTGAACAACCTTTTTTTTTTTTATATATATATTGCTGCACTTGGGTGGTCTATTTAGATACATATATATATTATCCTCCCATAGCCAGTAACCTGTGTTTATTATACATTATCCTCCCATAGCCAGTAACCTGTGTTTATTATACATTATCCCTCCCATAGCCAGTAACCTGTGTTTATTATACATTATCCTCCCATAGCCAGTAACCTGTGTTTATTATACATTATCCCCCCCATAGCCAGTAACCTGTGTTTATTATACATTATCCTCCCATAGCCAGTAACCTGTGTTTATTATACATTATCCCTCCATAGCCAGTAACCTGTGTTTATTATACATTATCCTCCCATAGCCAGTAACCTGTGTTTATTATACATTATCCCCCCCATAGCCAGTAACCTGTGTTTATTATACATTATCCTCCCATAGCCAGTAACCTGTGTTTATTATACATTATCCCCCCATAGCCAGTAACCTGTGTTTATTATACATTATCCCCCCATAGCCAGTAACCTGTGTTTATTACACATTATCCTCCCATAGCCAGTAACCTGTGTTTATTATACATTATCCCCCCCATAGCCAGTAACCTGTGTTTATTATACATTATCCTCCCATAGCCAGTAACCTGTGTTTATTATACATTATCCCTCCATAGCCAGTAACCTGTGTTTATTATACATTATCCCCCCATAGCCAGTAACCTGTGTTTATTATACATTATCCCCCCATAGCCAGTAACCTGTGTTTATTATACATTATCCCCCCATAGCCAGTAACCTGTGTTTATTATACATTATCCCCCCATAGCCAGTAACCTGTGTTTATTACACATTATCCTCCCATAGCCAGTAACCTGTGTTTATTATACATTATCCCTCCATAGCCAGTAACCTGTGTTTATTATACATTATCCCCCCCATAGCCAGTAACCTGTGTTTATTATACATTATCCTCCCATAGCCAGTAACCTGTGTTTATTATACATTATCCCCCCATAGCCAGTAACCTGTGTTTATTATACATTATCCCTCCCATAACCAGTAACCTGTGTTTATTATACATTATCCCTCCATAGCCAGTAACCTGTGTTTATTATACATTATCCCTCCCATAGCCAGTAACCTGTGTTTATTATACATTATCCCCCATAGCCAGTAACCTGTGTTTATTATACATTATCCTCCACATAGCCAGTAACCTGTGTTTATTATACATTATCCCCCCATAGCCAGTAACCTGTGTTTATTATACATTATCCCCCCATAGCCAGTAACCTGTGTTTATTATACATTATCCCCCCATAGCCAGTAACCTGTGTTTATTATATATTATCATCCCATAGCCAGTAACCTGTGTTTATTATACATTATCCCCCCATAGCCAGTAACCTGTGTTTATTATACATTATCCCCCCATAGCCAGTAACCTGTGTTTATTATATATTATCATCCCATAGCCAGTAACCTGTGTTTATTATACATTATCCCCCCATAGCCAGTAACCTGTGTTTATTATACATTATCCCCCCCATAGCCAGTAACCTGTGTTTATTATACATTATCCTCCCATAGCCAGTAACCTGTGTTATTATACATTATCCCCCCCATAGCCAGTAACCTGTGTTTATTATACATTATCCTCCCATAGCCAGTAACCTGTGTTTATTATATATTATCATCCCATAGCCAGTAACCTGTGTTTATTATACATTATCCCCCATAGCCAGTAACATGTGTTTATTATACATTATCCCTCCCATAGCCAGTAACCTGTGTTTATTATACATTATCCCCCCACAGCCAGTAACCTGTGCTTATTATACATTATCCTCCTATAGCCAGTAACCTGTGTTTATTATAAATTATCCCCCATAGCCAGTAACCTGTGTTTATTATACATTATCCTCCCATAGCCAGTAACCTGTGTTTATTATACATTATCCTCCCATAGCCAGTAACCTGTGTTTATTATACATTATCCCTCCATAGCCAGTAACCTGTGTTATTATACATTATCCCCCCCATAGCCAGTAACCTGTGTTTATTATACATTATCCTCCCATAGCCAGTAACCTGTGTTTATTATATATTATCATCCCATAGCCAGTAACCTGTGTTTATTATACATTATCCCCCATAGCCAGTAACCTGTGTTTATTATACATTATCCCTCCCATAGCCAGTAACCTGTGTTTATTATACATTATCCCCCCACAGCCAGTAACCTGTGCTTATTATACATTATCCTCCTATAGCCAGTAACCTGTGTTTATTATAAATTATCCCCCATAGCCAGTAACCTGTGTTTATTATACATTATCCTCCCATAGCCAGTAACCTGTGCTTATTATACATTATCCTCCCATAGCCAGTAACCTGTGTTTATTATACATTATCCTCCCATAGCCAGTAACCTGTGTTTATTATACATTATCCTCCCATAGCCAGTAACCTGTGTTTATTATACATTATCCTCCACATAGCCAGTAACCTGTGTTTATGATACATTATCCTCCCATAGCCAGTAACCTGTGTTTATTATACATTATCCCCCCCATAGCCAGTAACCTGTGTTTATTATACATTATCCCCCCATAGCCAGTAACCTGTGTTTATTATATATTATCATCCCATAGCCAGTAACCTGTGTTTATTATACATTATCCCCCCCATAGCCAGTAACCTGTGTTTATTATACATTATCCTCCCATAGCCAGTAACCTGTGTTATTATACATTATCCCCCCCATAGCCAGTAACCTGTGTTTATTATACATTATCCTCCCATAGCCAGTAACCTGTGTTTATTATATATTATCATCCCATAGCCAGTAACCTGTGTTTATTATACATTATCCCCCATAGCCAGTAACATGTGTTTATTATACATTATCCCTCCCATAGCCAGTAACCTGTGTTTATTATACATTATCCCCCCACAGCCAGTAACCTGTGCTTATTATACATTATCCTCCTATAGCCAGTAACCTGTGTTTATTATAAATTATCCCCCATAGCCAGTAACCTGTGTTTATTATACATTATCCTCCCATAGCCAGTAACCTGTGTTTATTATACATTATCCTCCCATAGCCAGTAACCTGTGTTTATTATACATTATCCCTCCATAGCCAGTAACCTGTGTTATTATACATTATCCCCCCCATAGCCAGTAACCTGTGTTTATTATACATTATCCTCCCATAGCCAGTAACCTGTGTTTATTATATATTATCATCCCATAGCCAGTAACCTGTGTTTATTATACATTATCCCCCATAGCCAGTAACCTGTGTTTATTATACATTATCCCTCCCATAGCCAGTAACCTGTGTTTATTATACATTATCCCCCCACAGCCAGTAACCTGTGCTTATTATACATTATCCTCCTATAGCCAGTAACCTGTGTTTATTATAAATTATCCCCCATAGCCAGTAACCTGTGTTTATTATACATTATCCTCCCATAGCCAGTAACCTGTGCTTATTATACATTATCCTCCCATAGCCAGTAACCTGTGTTTATTATACATTATCCTCCCATAGCCAGTAACCTGTGTTTATTATACATTATCCTCCCATAGCCAGTAACCTGTGTTTATTATACATTATCCTCCACATAGCCAGTAACCTGTGTTTATGATACATTATCCTCCCATAGCCAGTAACCTGTGTTTATTATACATTATCCCCCCCATAGCCAGTAACCTGTGTTTATTATACATTATCCCCCCCCCCCCCATAGCCAGTAACCTGTGTTTATTATACATTATCCCTCCCATAGCCAGTAACCTGTGTTTATTATACATTATCCCCCCACAGCCAGTAACCTGTGCTTATTATACATTATCCTCCTATAGCCAGTAACCTGTGTTTATTATAAATTATCCCCCATAGCCAGTAACCTGTGTTTATTATACATTATCCTCCCATAGCCAGTAACCTGTGCTTATTATACATTATCCTCCCATAGCCAGTAACCTGTGTTTATTATACATTATCCTCCCATAGCCAGTAACCTGTGTTTATTATACATTATCCTCCCATAGCCAGTAACCTGTGTTTATTATACATTATCCTCCACATAGCCAGTAACCTGTGTTTATGATACATTATCCTCCCATAGCCAGTAACCTGTGTTTATTATACATTATCCCCCCCATAGCCAGTAACCTGTGTTTATTATACATTATCCCCCCCCCCCCCCCCCCATAGCCAGTAACCTGTGTTTATTATACATTATCCCCCATAGTCATTTATCGTTGGACCTAGGCAGCATGATGTCTTAGACCGGCCCAGAGAGTGAGTGAGTGAGTGAATAATATAATATATATGTTCAGAAACATATTAGTAATATATGTAAATCGGGTTAATGCAAAGAGGGTGAAAAGGTATTAAAGAAAAACACACTTATTGCATCACATTTACAAAGCCAAACTTTTAAAAGCTTTCCTCATTTCTTTCTCGGGATGAGGAATATATCGGTTGTAGACTGAGGATTTCCATCTGCCTAATCTTTTAATAATATGCACTGGAGTGTCAGTGTTGAAAGAGACCGAAGCTGCCCCTATTCTAAATGAAAGACCTGAGTCATGGATACAAACCAATCTTAGAAGTAGTGTTCTGATGTAGAAGATGAATTTAGCCGTAGTCAGAGAGATTCAGTGAGAGTAGTGGTGAAATGTGTGTGGCATGACTGAGTGTGGGTAAGTAATAGTCAAATATTTTAACTGGGCACTAGTTCTAGGTGGGATAAAGTGGTATAGCGGATGGATGAGTAGTTTGGTTCGTTTTAGATGTTTGTAGAGAAAGTATATAGTGATCGTGATTTTTAGCGATATCCAATATTTTTAAGGTGGTCTCAAACAAACATAAAATGCTATATAAAATTTGTGGGAATATCAAATAGTCGTGTACAGTAAATCAGAGAGGGCTCAGAATATCAAACCATCGTTCTTTAACCTAGATGAAGTAGGGGGTCTATCTGTTTTATTAAATAAGCGGTAATATGCTTTTAATGGGATAGGACGTTAGGAAAGGTGTGTGATTGGGATAAGTGGTTGTGGCTGTATTTACAATATCCTGGGACCGACCTGGCTCCTAAGCTTGAGCTGCGCATGGCTGGATCACTCCTGCCTCCACACGAGCCACATGCAGCTTGATCTACTTTTCTGACTTAGCCGCGTGCACTGACCGCAGTGATCGGTCACGTGGCCCGTCTGGCACTCGGAGCACGGCTCGAGTCACAAGCTCACTCTTAAAGGGGGTGCTGGAATGATGTGGGCCAATGGGAGCCTGAATCAACTTTTGGCTCCCATTGGCCCACATCATTCCAGCACCCCCACACACGAATGTTTTGGGGGCGTAGGCATGACGTGGGCCAATCAAATGTTAAAGGATATTTAAACTTTTGGCTCCCATTGGCCCACATCATTCCAGCACCCCCACACACGAATGTTTTGGGGGCGTAGGCATGACGTGGGCCAATCAAATGTTAAAGGATATTTAAACTTCCCTAGCCCTATCCACTTTGTCCTATCGTGGTTTCTGTGTCAGTACCCTTTAGTGCATTCCTTGATCTATTTTGTTTATTTTGGTATTGACCATGGCTTTGTTCTTGACTCTGAATTTATCTTTAAACCTTTCCTGTCTTGTTTGCCCATGTGACTGATTACCATCTACCTGACTCTGGCTTGTTCTCGTTTTCGTAGTCTCTCTGTTACCATGACCTCGTCTCGTTTCTGATTACGCTTTATCTCTATCTGACGTTTAGTCTGGCCATTCTAAGTCCTGGTAATAAGTTATATCCTAGTCTTGTCCCTTGCTATCCTAAACTCTGCGTGTTGGGTTATTACATCACGACATTATGATAGGACCATGGGCCCTGCAGGTTGAGGACAGCAAATGGCCTCCTATGAGGCAAGATTTTAAGAACAGGATCACCGTATGGACCAGATTGCCCAGGCCCATCAGACACTTTTGTCCAGAAATGCTTATTTGGCCCCTGAGACACTGGTATGCGTACCATCTCAACCCGTACCTCCCGTTCCAGAGGCATCTATCCTGACTAGAGATGTCCTGAATAGTTCGCTGGCGAATAGTTCCTGGCGAACATAGCTTGTCCGCGTTCGCCACAGATGGCGAACATATGCAATGTTTGGTCCACCCCCGATTCGTCATCCTTGAGTAAACTTTGACCCTGTACCTCACAGTCAGCAGACACATTCCAGCCAATCAGCAGCAGACCCTCCCTCCCAGACCCTCCCACCTCCTGGACAGCATCCATTTTAGATTCATTCGGAAGCTGCATTCTTTTTTTTTTTTTTTTTTTTTTTTTAGACAGAAGTGTGTTATATTTGAGCATGCTAGGCTGAACGTGCGTATATCATGGCTAGTTGCACTGAGGGTATGAGTATATAGCAGTACATTGTTGTGAAAGATGGCTGTCATGCTTAGGGTGTAGCTTGCATGTTATCAACTGTGTATTTATATCAGCAGCTCCACCACTAGTTATAAATCAAGTGTGAGCAGGGGCAGACTGACCGGTCGGGCACTTCGGACATGGTCCGAGGGCCCGGCCGGGAGGGGGGCCCGCCATCAGGGGGCCCGCCCGCCCCTTTAAATGCTGCAGCCGCCTGAGCGCTCTCTTAAGAGCGCTCAGGCGGCTTCACCTTCTCACCTCCCCTCCTCTGTAGCGTGGCCGAGCTGCTGTGCGGTCCGGTGCCCGGCCGGAGTGATAGGAAGGTGCTCAGTGTGCACCTTCCTGTCAGTCCGGCCGGGTACAGGAAACAGAAACTCCTGTTCCGCGCGGAACAGGAGTTTCTGTTTCCTGTACCCGACCGGACTGACAGGAAGGTGCACACTCAGTGTGCACCTTCCTATCACTCCGGCCGGGCACCGGACCGCACAGCAGCTCGGCCACGCTACAGAGGAGGGGGTGGGTAAGAACAGAGAGGGAGGGCTGGGGGGGAAATGAACAGAGAGGGAGGGGTGGGGGGGAATGAACAGAGAGGGAGGGGGTGGGGGGGAATGAACAGAGAGGATGGGGGAATGAACAGAGAGGGAGGGGGTGGGGGAAATGAACAGAGAGGGAGGGGGTGGGGGGGACATGAACAGAGAGGGAGGGGGTGGGGGGATATGAACAGAGAGGGAGGGGGTGGGGGAGGGGGGAAATGAACAGAGAGGGTGGGGGGGAATGAACAGAGAGGGAGGGGGTGGGGGGAATAAACAGAGAGGGAGGGGTGGGGGGGAAATGAACAGAGAGGGAGGGGGTGGGGGTGGAATGAACAGAGAGGGAGGGGGTGGGGGGGAAATGAACAGAGAGGAAGGGGGTGGGGGGAAAATGAACAGAGAGGGAGGGGGTGGGGGGAAATGAACAGAGAGGGAGGGGGTGGGAATGAACAGAGAGGGAGGGGGAATGAACAGAGAGGGGGGAATGAACAGAGAGGGGGGAATGAACAGAGAGGGGGGGTGGGGGAATGAAGAGAGAGGGGTGGGTGGGGGGGAATGAACAGAGAGGGAGGGGGAATTAACAGAGAGGGGGAATGAACAGAGTGGGGGGATGAACAGAGAGGGGGGAATAAACAGGGAGGGGGGAATGAACAGGGAGGGGGAATGAACAGGGGGGGGGATGAACAGAGAGGGAGGGGGGAAATGAACAGAGAGGGAGGGGAGGGGGGTAAGAAGAAAGAGGGAGCGGGTGTAAGAAGAAAGAGGGAGGGGGTAAGAAGAAAGAGGGAGGGGGGTAAGAAGAGAGAGGGAGGGGGGGTAAGAAGAGGGAGGGGGGTTAGAAGAGAGAGGGAGGGGGGTAAGAAGAGGGATGGGGTAAGAAGAGAGAGGGAGGGGGGTAAGAAGAGAGAGGGTGAGGGGGGAGAAGAGAAAGGGAGGGGGGTAAGAAGAGAAAGGGAGGGGGGTAAGAAGAGAGAGGGAGGGGGGTAGGAAGAGAGAGGGAGGGGCGTAAGAAGAGAGAGGGGGGTTAGGAGAAGAGAGGGAGGGGGTAAGAAGAGAGAGGAAGGGGGTAAGAAGAGAGGGAGGGGGTAAGAAGAGTGGGAGGGGGTAAGAGGAGGGAGGAGTAAGAAGAGGTGGGAGTAAGAAGAAGAGGGGGAGGGGGGAGTAAGAAGAGGGGGAGAGTAAGAAGGGGGATAAGAAGAGAGTGAGGGCGGAGTAAGAAGAGGGGGGTAAGAAGAGGGGGTAAGAAGAGGGGGAGGGGGGGAGTAAGAGGAGGGCAATTGCCCCCTCCCCTGTCCGCAGGCACCGTGCGGGCAGCCGGCAGGGGAGGGAGGAAGAGAGGACCCGGGAGCTCAGCCTGCAGCTCCTCTGGGTCCTTCTTGCACGAGCACAGATTGTTGCCGCGGTTACCACGAGAGAGCTACGGGCTAGAGTTCACTCTCAACACTGTGACCACCAGGGATTCCTGGTGGTCGCAGTGGTGAGAGTGAACTCTAGCCCCATAAACACACTGCCCCCACACACCATACACATTCACACACTGCCCACCATACACCCACACACACCATACACATTTACACACATTGCCACACACACACATACACTGCCCACCCATACACACATAGCCCCCCATACTATCATTGCCACACACATACACAGCCCCCTCATACACACATTGCCCCACACACCCTACACATTCACACACTACACCCCCTCACACACAGTGAACCTTTCACACACACTGCACCCCTTACACATTGCACCACTGCTCCTATACCCTACTACAGCCTCATATCCCAGCAGACCCCAGGTAAGTTGTCAAACTGTTCTTAAACGGTTTGACTACTTACTCTGAAAGGGGGGTCCGGCCCTCCTGGCACCATAACGACTACACAGAGCAGTAGTTGTTATTGTGCATGGATTATTTCTTTAAATAATCTACAAGTGCCCCAGTAGCCAGCCGGCCAGCCAGCCCACAGGCCGGCCAGCCAGCCCATAGGCCGGCCAGCCAGCCCACAGGCCACCAGTTAGGCTTACAGCCAGCAAGCCCGCAGCCTGCCAACCGCAGCCAGCAAGCCACAGCCAGCAAGCCAACAGCCTGCCAGCCGCAGCCAGCAAGCCAACAGCCTGCCAGCCACAGCCAGCAAGCCCACAGCCTGCCGGCAGTAGCCAGCAAGCCCACAGCCTGCCGGCAAGCCCACAGCCTGCCAGCCGCAGCCAGTAAGCCCACATCCTTCCAGCAAGCCCACAGACTGCCAGCCAGCAACAGTAATTAAGGTAAGAGGAGCTAACTTGGCCTAGGTATCAGCGAGCTATGTTGTGTTGCTATATTGTGAATAGGAACCAGAGTGTTGGAGAGACCCCCCTCCAGGCCCCATTAGACTCCATTGTAGTCTCTAATGGGACCTGGAGGAAATTCTTTCTAACACACTCTCTAAAGGACACTGAGATAGCCTCTGCTAGAATGCTCCCCCCCCCCCCCCCATGGTCCATTAGCCCTCAATTGCAGTCTCTACTGGGGTCTGGAGGCGACTGTTTCCAGCAGGGACACTGAGATGGCCTCTGTTAGAAAGACCCCATTCCAAGCCTATTAGACTCTATTGTAGTCTCTAATAGGGCCTGGAGGGGATTCTTTCTAACACACTCTCTAAAGGACACTGAGATAGCCTCTGCTAGAAAGACCCATGGCCTATTAGCCCTCAATTGTAGTCTCTACTGGGGCCTCGAAGGGATTATTGCACTTTTGTTCCTTGTGTCTAAAGATTGTGTAGGGTGTGGCTGGAGGCGGTGCATGGAGGCGGGACATGGGTGGCGCTTGCTGCGGAGTATGGGTGGGGCCTGTAAGGGGGCCCTTGATTTATTTTGCCTGGGGGCCCTGAGGGTTCTCAGTCCGCCCCTGAGTGTGAGTCACCCCATGAGATGAGACTAGTGAATAACATAATACATGAACGGTTAAGGTAAAGGAATGTAAGGAACTACGACAATAAACTCTTTAGGAGCTGAAATAATGACATGTTTAAACGCTTGCTACTTTACGATTAGTTAATGTGCAGAGAGCAGTTCATGTGATCAAAGGCATGGTGTGGAGGATCGGCTATAGTGGGACATGCTTGGCAGGCTGCTGTTTACTGCTTGTGCTCATCCGATCCCTTCTGGGCGCCAGGTGCAGACCCTGGGAGTCCCTGATACCTGGAACAACAAAGGCAAGTCTTTGGCTGAGTGCCGGGTTTGCGGCTGGGTTAGGTGGTGGAAGCTTGTTTTGTCGGGTGGTCGGATCTGTCCCGGTGGTGCTTCACGTCCGGTGCGGGATTGTGGAGGCTTAAGGTGGTGGCGAGTGCTTGACATGGGGCAGGCTCTGCATTTCTGTTTGTGCCTCCGGTCCCGTCTTCAACGCCTTTTGCGTTGGTGGATTTTAATAGGGACTGCTTCGCTTAGCTGTGGTGGAGCTTGTTGGGGCTTCCTGCTTGTTATTTGCTTCCAAAATTGATTAAAGAGTCTGTCCAGTTTAGACTCAATATCCTGCCATGCTTTGCTGGTACCAGGAGGACACGCTGCTGCCGCCATATTGGGAGAGTCGCAGATAAGTATGTCAGCCTGGGCGGCTGTGCGTCCATTAGCCTCTCAGGGGTGGACTGGGATAGCGGGGGGGGGGGTAACAGAGCTCCTGCCGGGAAGTAGCTGCTCCTGGGCATCCCAGGATCGGGAGATCAGCCGCCTCTCCCGCCCGGTGAGCACCAGGCCACACTTGCCACGCGGAGGTAAGTAAGACTCTGTCGAGTTGCTGACCACTATTAAGCATGTCGGGTCGGTCAGGTAGGAGCAACATTGCTGGGTCATCCCCTTCCTGGGTGAAATTCGCTTGTTGATAGCTGCTTAAAGTGAGATATTGAGGGAGCTCACACGCAGTGCGTCTTTCCTCCATGAAAGCTAGGCCCCGCCCCCAGAAGCTGCATTCTTAGTGAGAGGAGGGACAGTGTAGCTGCTGCTGATTTAATAGGGAAATCGATAGCTAGGCTAGTGTATTCAGTGTCCACTACAGTCCCGAAGGACTCATCTGATCTCTGCTTTAAGGACAGCACCCGAAAAAGCCCTTTTTAGGGCTAGAACATCAGTCTGCTTTTTTTTTTCCTGTGTAATCTAATTGCAGTTGCCTGCCTGCCAGCGTGTGTGTCAGGCTCACAGCGTATACTGTGCCCACTTGCCCAGTGCCACCACTCATATCTGGTGTCACAATAGCTTTCATTTAAAAAAACAAAAACGTTTTTGACTGTAATATAATAGCAGTCAGTTTCCTTCACACGTGTGCGTTTCAGGGCTTGCCAGGGCACAGTGTCACACCAGTGCAGCTCATATCTGGTGTAACAGTAGTGTACATTAAAAAAAAAAAAAAAAACTAGAAATTTGACTGTGAAATAATAGCAATCAGTTTCCTTCACACGTGTGCATTTCAGGGCCTGCCAGGGCACAGTGTCACACTAGTGCAACTCATATCTGGTGTAACAGTAGTGTACATTTAAAAAAAAATACCGGGGGCTTGTTGTCACCTTTCGGGGACCCTTGGTGTTGTACGTGGCTGGGTGGAGGAAGAGACCTTCAATGACATCAGTGAGGACAAGGAACGGGACATGGCTAGCTTGGTATCCAACCTTGTGCAAATGGGGAGTTTGCGGTTGTTCAAATGGACTGTTTGCGGTTGTTTGCGGTGCGTTAAACGGGGAGTTTGGTCTGTCACTGTGAAGCGGGCGTAACCCTTACACTACCTGATCGATACAACATCATACCTGATGTTTCAAAGCATGTTATTCCAAACATTTAGGAATGTTAGGTGATTTATGCCCTTTATGGATTAAAACCAGACTCTGCATCAACTATGTAATTTTCCATGGGAGTTTTGCCATGGATCCCCCTCCGGCATGCCACAGTCTAGGTGTCCAGGTGTTAGTCCCCTTGAAACATCTTTTCCATCACTATTGTGGCCAGAAAAAGTCCCTTTGGGTTTTAAAATTCACCTTCCTATTGAAGTCTATGGCGGTTCGCCCGGTTCGCCCATTTGTGAACATTTGCGGAAGTTAGCCGTTCGTGAACGGAAAATGTTATGTTCGCGACATCACTAGTCATTAGTAAACAAGGAAGCCTATAAGAGTATATCGGTAAAACAAGGGAAGGAAAACCTATAAATAAGATTATAGGTTACAGAAAAACAAAATACGACTAAACAGAATTAAGCAGAAATATAAAGTTTAAAGGGACACTATAGTCACCAGAACAACTACAGCTTATTGAATTTGTTGTGGTGAGTAGAATCATTACCTTCAGGCTTTTTGCTGTAAACACTGTATTTTCAGAGAAAATGCAGTGTTTACATTACAGCCTAGTGATAACTTCACTGGCCGCTCCTCAGATGGCTGTTATCCTTCCTGGGTCATGGCTGCCTAAAATGCATCCAAACATTCAGTATTTCCTCCCACTGCATGGAGACACTGATCTTCCCTCATAGAGATTAATTCATTCAATGTATCTTTATGAGGAGATGCTGATTGGCCAGGGCTGTGTTTGACTTGTGCTGGCTCTGCCCCTGATCTGCCTCTTTGTCAGTCTCAGCCAATCCTATGGGGAAGCATTGTGATTGGATCAGGCTACCACTTCTGATGATGTCAGCAGACTGTTTTTTTTTTTTTTTTTTTAGGCAAACAGCATGCAGATCTACAGCTTCTGGTTTGAATGCAATAAGATGTTGCTATATGTATGGAGGCATGAAGGGCCCAGGGGGGCTAGATGGTGGTTTTAACACTATATGGTCAGGAATACATGAAGAGCTGTAGGTCCGTATTAGAGACTTCTGGTGCCTGCCAGTAGGACCTGTCATTATAGGCAGCCAGGAAGGAGTCCCAGACCGCTAGATCATCCCGCAGAGGCCGAGTCAGCCAAATAAAGTGCTGGCGTCCAATGACCCTGGACGTCGCTGCAGCCATGAAACAGAAAAAAAAGAAGCATAATTCTTGGTTGTCAGGATAGGATACAGGCATGCAGTTCCATAGCCTTTGTCAGAGCAAGCAAATGGCCTGGGAGGGCCAGTCTTGCCAGAGGGGATGTCCTATGTGTATATGTGCGCTCACTTTCTCCTATAGTGTGCCGAGGTAGTCTTAGGGTTTATATTTAGCTGGACCAGATGTGTGGGAACTTTTGTCTCTTATGCTGAGAGTTAGCTTGCAGTAACTAGAATCCCTGGTACTTCCACTTAGATGTCTAATATTACTAAAAGCTGCATAATATCATGGGTATATATATGGGTATTTGTAGGAACACTACTGTGTGTTGAGGTTTTCATAGGCCATGGATATTTATGTCAAAGGACTTATAGTGCTTAGATGTCCTTAAGGATCCAGTCTACTCTGTATCTGCAATTTTGTATTCCAGCTCTATAGTATCAGACTTTTCCCTTGACTGTCTGTACCTGAGAGCTTGGGAATGTTGCCCAAATCAAGAGAATGCTTGTTCACCTTTAGAGTTTTGCATTTTGAGTCTTTTAGTTACACCCAGCAATACAATGATTTTGTTGATATGCCCTTGGATCTTGTTTTAGGCAGATTGTAGGTTATGTGTATAAATGTGTTTAAATACTTACCATAGTTGCCCCAAACAATACGGGTATACAAACATTAAGCTACTGTACATGGAAGTTTATGTATACAAATATGATTTGCCTCATCAAATTAAAAGAGTACGTTCTATTGCTTCACAAACGATTGAGCCCAAAGGACAGAGGTTTTTAGGGAGTCAGAACACTTTTGCACTTTTGGTTCATTTTCGTGAGTTTTGCATAGATTGGTCTTTTAAATACTTATTGTTGCCTAATAAAGTTTTTTTAATCCTTATTCTTGTAACCATACAGCTATTTTGTCTGATATCAATCTGTTCTTGTTTGTTGGTCTTCTACTTTTCTTCACCCTTACTCTAATGGAACAGGATTGAAAGCTAATATTTTATGGTGGCCCGTGGTGTTCTAAGCCTAAATAATGAAGGATCAGGGAATAGTCAGTCCTCTAACTCCAAGAGCCATGTGATCCATTCAACCATATAAACTCCAAGAGCCATGTGATCTATTCAACCTTATAAACTCTAGAAGATAGGAGGTCTTAATCTTGTGGCCAAAGTTTTGTGCCATTCTCTCAGATACCTGGACCAGTGATTCCCAATTGTCCTATGTTCCTATTACAGGTCCCCCAAACATAACAGTGGGCTCAATTTGTTTCTTCCTAGCAGTTCATTAGTAGCTCTGATTAGTTTAAACATGAGTTAATATTAAGGAATTTGCTGATTCTGTTTTAATGTCCATCTTGAGTTTGTATTAAGGCCCTCGAGTTGTTATTTTGTTCTACATTTTTAGTGAAGTAGTTTGTTCTGACTTACTGTTGTGTAAAATCTAACTATATATCAGAAAGTAATAAGCTGAGCACTCCAGCATTTTTTCAACCAGAAAACAAATGTAAAATGAGATATTTTGGTAAGGTACTACAGCCATTATTTATAATGTTTTTATCATTAGACTGATGGTATTTACGATATTCCTCTGCTGCCATCACATAATACAAATATACTCTGCATATGATTCTTGAAAAGCAATCATGTTGGTTTCATTTATATCAATGGTCACTTCAGGAGCTTTCCCCTGTTTCTAACGCGCCTCTCAAAAGATATTTGCTTTTAAATGAGAAAGATAATGATTGGGCTTAACAGCCTTTTGGAAATACATACAGTATTTATTTGTTTCCATATTTCACAGTTTTTTGTTTTTTTTCTTTAAACTCAGGTTTAAATATAAATGTATTAAAGCCAGAACTGTGTATATAACACAATATAACGGTGCAGTTCTCTACATGTCAAGAAATATAAGAGGCCAATCGGTGCCTAGGCATCTGAAATTACATCCAAAATGTGGACATTTAGAAGCAAGGTTAACTCCTCAGCTTTTGTTGCATAATATTTCTCAGAAGTCTCTGTCAGCTGTTGTAGTTGTCACAGGAGTCATAACCCAACAAGCAGGAAAGAGGAAACCAAAAAGGTGGATCTGAACAAGAATCAGGGTCAAGAATAAATCAAGGACCGGAATAACAGGAATACTGTTGCATTAAGACAAAGCCGGGGTCACAATATCAGAAAATCACGAGTCAAATACGAAACCAGGGTCAGGATGCCAGAAATCACGAGTCAAATATGAAACCAGGGTCAGGATGCCAGAAATCCTGAGTCAAATATGAAGCCAAAGTCAAACACAGGAAATCACAAGAGAATCTCTAGGAGCACTAACAGAAACCATGATAGGGCAATGAATGGGGGCTAAAACATGCCTTAAATAGGCTTATCTATGTTCTGAAAGGTCCATGTCATCACTGTGATCCAAAATGTGATCACAATTATGACATGGTCACTTTAAGAGTGGATGTGATGTCACGTCCACATCTATATATAGACGTCCAGTTAGGATCGAGGGAGGTTGAGTCTCTCTCAGTGTGCGGCACCGTCAAATTGCGATTGTACCGCACGGAAGGAGGTCGACTAGGATTAAGGTAGGTGAATTTCCCTCAGTGTGCCGCGCGGTCGCTTGGTGTGGTCGGACCACTCGGCAGGAGGGGGTCTGCATGGCTCGGCGGAGGTAAGTAATGCCACAGTATTACAAGACGAGTTCAATTCTAACAATGGACAGTGGACATTTGAAGAATCACCACCACCTTTGAGAGTAAGAGATAGAGGAAAAAGAAGCAAGAGTCAATGTATCAGTCGACGAAAAAGAAATACGATCTTGTAACGGATCACCTGACACCCCGACTGGATAACTCAGTTGATGGATGCTCCTAGTGCTTCCTGAGGGCTCCAAGCACTTGAGCGCTCAATATGTCTGAAAAGTGCTCAGATCTCACGAATACAGTTGGATCGCCATGGGGTTAAACAATAGCAAGGGCTGATGAGAGATTGAGGAGGGACCAAGCAGCCAGTTTCAACTGGTCTGCCAGTGTTCCTGGGACAACGCCCTGCTGGAGAACAATAGGACAGGAAAAAGGGGGAGGGGAAGAGGCACATTTTCCCATGGATTTAAAGAGGCAGAAAAAGTGTCTTAAAATTCAATAAGCCCAAATAGACTTTTTAAATGGCAATACACCCCTGGGGCCATAGTCATAAGGCAGGAGGCTGGCAACCAGGCTCCTCCAAAAGCTAGTGGCAAATTGCAGTTTGTCACAGATCTCTATGGAGAAGGCTTCAGAAAACAAGTACCAACCACAAACTTTTCCTACAGCCATTGTGATAGTAGATCAAGGTGGAACTGTGATTGGGAAGCAGGTGCAAAGCTCAAAATACACACTGTAGTCTGCCACCAGCAATACGTATAGAGAGCTATGTATATAGTCCAATGTTGGAAATATCAACATGGAAATTAGTGGAATTGTCCAGCCAATTACTTTACTTTCAGAAGTTTGCTCGAGAACTCCTGTTTATCTCCTCTTACCTCCTCTTACTGTATTTTTAGTGTTACCTCCTGCTTGATGTGACTCCCAACATATTAATGGTTGTCCCATTCATTGTGGTTTCACTCCTTATACAAAATATATAAAGGGCATTCAAAGGACATATTTCCAATGGTCTACCAGAAAAGATGGGGGGACCTAAGTGTGCACTATGCAAGTCTACTCTTTTCTGAGTGCATGAGTCTGACAATTTATCTAATTTACTGAGACATCAAGTGAAGTGGCATAATAGGATAATAAAAACAGTTTTTAAAAAACAATACTTAATTTATGTGATGTGAGAAGACCTAACGTAGCGTTTTAACTACATGTACCTAAAATTCTTGAAAACTCTATTGCAGTTTGGCTCTGTTTCACCAGATATCATTCAGTGAAGTCTTTACTTGTCACACAAGGCATTACGTTTGTTTGTGATCCTTATGTGCCAGTGTGTCGTGTTTTGTTTCAGCATTTCAGGGAAGTGCTTCTATGTGTGGTACATCGGTGGTTCTTTTGGAAACAATGAGGACATGTTGGTAGATACCCAGATCTTTATTTACAAACAGGCAAAGCAATATATAACATAGAAAGTAGGCAAACATATAGAATACAGCAGAATAAAATGGAATTTCGGTATTAGTCTAGAGAAACGGCAGAGGTTACATTCAAGGGGGAATTATTCATTAAAGCATTGTACAGGTAAGCAAATCCAAATGAGAGCCA
Source organism: Pelobates fuscus (assembly GCF_036172605.1). NCBI lineage: Eukaryota > Metazoa > Chordata > Amphibia > Anura > Pelobatidae > Pelobates > Pelobates fuscus. The sequence continues at coordinate 309,213,524 of NC_086322.1, forward strand.
AGCATCTGTACAAAAACAGCAGAGGTAACAAGCAAGGGGATTATCCAGCAGGTGGTATCCAGTTTGGCAAAGTTAGAGCCAGGTATCGCCAAAACACAGAAACATTTGAACAAAAATGGAAAAGCTTTGTTGAAACAATGGGCTGCCTTCAAATATGGAGGTCTTACTCTGGAATTATTCTAATCCTTGGGTGTGCATTAACTGGAAGTCACCACCTGTAAATCCTACAGGTGTTTTAGCAATCAGGGACACTCCGGACCTCTAGAGTAAGTTCCCCAGTGACATAGCAAATGTGAGCACAGCAGCTGAATGTGGAAGACAGGAATTCACATACCCTCATTGCCAGTCTGGACATGGTACCTCCTGGACTTCCCAGTGCTAGGGGACAGTCCTCAGAAAGCGTAGGGCGATCACATCATTAGACACATTTGCACCAAGCTCATGGCTCTGTCTTCATAGCTGGCCAGTCTGCATGATTGGCAGCCAGACTGACAGGCATTCCTAGGCTGACCATCCGATTCTTCGGGCAAACCTGCCCCCTTTGGTCACTGCAGGTTACGTGATTCGAGTCAGTGGCCCACCCTTTTACCCTGCCCACTGACGTCATGCTTCACATGACGCCGATGTTAGGGGTATGGATTGCATTCTCAGCTAGAATTGGCTTACAATGCAGAGTTGAAGTCGCACTGACCATCATAGTTCGGACTGTTAAACTACTCAATCCTGCTTAATCTATGTGCAAAAACACACCAGAAAAACACCACACTACATACCCACAATCCATCAGATGCACTCAGAGGCAATACCTAGCAGCAGGGCCGGACTGGGAAGAAAATTCGGCCCAGGCATTTTTTAATTACAGCGGTCCACTAAGAAGGGGGTGGGGCCAGATAGGGTGTGTTTTGTAATCACCAATGACAAGCACGCCCATTACAAAGTGAGCATGTTGGTTCAATGCTCTTCCAGGGCAGACCATGCGCAGAGCTCTGCTAAAGAGCTCTAGCATGAGAAAAAGACCCTTTATTTGTTCTACACACTGCAAGCAAATTTAATAACATGCTTGCACTGTGTTTGCTTGAATTTTGTGTCTGGTGTCTCCATAGATGGGGTACCAGGAGACAAAAATGCCAGGAAAGGGTATTGTGTAGTGTGTGTGTGAGGTTGCTGTGTGTGTGTGTGTGTGTGTGTAAGGGCTGTATTGTGTGTGCAAGAGGGGTGCAGTGTGTGTGTGAGGAGTGCAGTGTTTGTGTGAGGGTGCTGTGTGGGTGAGGGTGCTGTGTTTGTGAGGGGTGGAATGTGTGTGTGCTGTGTGTGAGTGATTGGTGCTGTGTTTGTGTGAGGGTGCTATGTGCATGTGAGGAAGCTGTGTGTGAAGGTGTAGTGTGTGTGAGGGTGCTGTGAGTGTCAGGGGTGCAGTGTATGTGAGTGAGGATGTTGTGAGTGTCAGGGGTGCAGTGTGTGTGTGTGTGTGTGTGTGAGTGAGGGTGCTGTGAGTGTCAGGGGTGCAGTGCATGTGTGTGAGTGAGTGAAGGCACTGTGAATGTCAGGGGTGCAGTCTATGTGTGAGTGAGGGTGATGTGAGTGTCAGGGGTGCAGTGTGTGTGTGTGTGTGTTTGTGTGTGTGAGTGAGGGTGTGGTGAGTGTCAGGGGTGGGAGGGGGGATAGACCCGGAGCATTGCCATGGGAAGATAGCAAGATAGAGCTCCTCTGGGTTCCTCTCCTGTCTCCCTCCCTCTCTCCCCCACCGGCTGCTGCAATACAATGTATGTGGGCTGGTGAGGGAGATCTTAGATCATCCCACCGGTCCGTCGTGGATTGCAGCAGGGCCGTGCTTGGATAGTGCCGGCCCTGCATAGACTGGCGGGGGAGATTTTGTGACCTCCCCTGCTGGCCTTGGCCCATGGCCACCGTGGCCCACTGGGCATTTGCCCTGTGTGCCTGATGGCCAGCCCGTGCCTGCATAGCAGTGGAATATACACTGCTTAGTGAATTCCTTTTTTATATTGCTCCTTAATCATTAAACTTGATTTCCAAGGATATTGCTGACATTTATGATATCAAGGAATGCAATTCTATTTATTTAATTAATATTCACTTTTTAATTCGAGTGACGACACACTAAATACGGAATTGTGTTGAATTGGCAAGAAAATTTATAATTTTAGGGAAAAATATGCAAATTCAAAGAATTATACAAATCAGCCATTTTCCTGCTCTTATAGCCCAGATGTCCCAGTTTCCTAATGTTTTGGATTAGTGCATTACAGAGCTATTAGTGCTATTTACTAATCAACGAGTTGTAGTGACTTGTGAGACAACTTGCACAATTTAGACAATACTTGACTCAGATTGGACAAAAATCTCCAAAGTTGGCGAAATGAAGAATACTTAATACAACGCACGTTGGTTTTCACATTTTGTTTATTTTAACTGTACAGGAATCAACAAATACAAATTCACAGATATACAGCTATACAGGAATATAGAATTACAAATAGAATAATATTTGTTAGTAAGTTTATCCCCAGTCGGATTTTGAATTCAGTTTTATTGAAAGAATCCTGCTGTTTTATTGTCAATTAATTTTTACACTTTATTTAGTTCTTGCAGATTTCCAGCGCAGGTTAAGATAGTCAATCAGCAGTAAGTATCATTATTTATTTGGATGTCATTCTAAAAGATGTGCCTTTAACAAGTGCTATTTAATCATCTCTCGATCATCCATTAAAAAAAGACAACACAACGGCACATTACTGGGATTTTTTTCCATCCTGTAATACAAACGCTTTTTCCTCTGCTGAGCAAGCAAGGATACTTGTCTCATTAATATAAAACCAGGCAAAAAAGAGGTTTTCAATCTTTCACATTCCAAAAAAGAGTCGTCAAGTAACTCAACTTCAGATGGATAATGGAAGAGCAATCTCACAGACAACGCAAAAAATCTATGTTCAAAAATATAAAGGAAATCACTTTTTATAAAAAGTTTATATAATATTGTATTTGCTGTTATGTGGAGAGACTATATCTATATATCTAGATGGCAATGTCTTCAGCGTGCGCGATACATCCAAAAGGTTACAATGTATCAATTATACTAGTCACATCTAGGACACGTGGAATAGGCATGAAAGGGTAAGACATGCTGTTTGGACATGCATGGGGAGTACAAATTGTAAAATGGATGTTATGTCAATATGGTAAATATGGTAGAGATTCCCTGTGTACGTAAATATATATAAATACATGACAAAGGACTAACACAGGTCTCTAACAGGTAATATAAGTAAAAAAAATGGACTGGGTTTTTCACTAAAGTGTGAATTTTTAGGTAGTCAAAGTGAATTTAAAATATTATTTCAAATAGCCCAAAGTAAAGTTGTGGCCAAATATTAGCTGTTTTTGTTTATACTGATGGGTAGAGCTTCAAATGTACTCTGCTCTATTATATCGTACTCATGTAATGCACAGGAGAGAAATCAATTAACAAAGCACATCTTTCAGGGTGCCTGCTTGATTAATGCATCGATTTCTTTCCAATAGTCTAGCACATTAACACATTTCATGTACTGCTCAAAAGTTTGGAGACGTGAGATTAACCCAGGAAACATGGTGGACGGTGGACCCAGCAACCCCTAGTAAGGAATCTATGGCCATTTTACCTTCATGTAAACAATATTCAGTTCCAAACTCTGGCTGAGAGTGCCGAGGGTGCCTTATGTTAGGTTTAGTTACTGTTTATCATTCTGTGTTCTGCTGGGATGAACAAAACAGAGGTTAATCATTTTAAAATAATTCTATTATCCAGAGAGTGGATATTTCTAGATAGCACACCAGTGGTAATCAATAATAGGATTTTGCGTTGTAGTCTGTTGATCCAGGATTTCACATTTCTGATTAGTTTCAGGCAGCTGCTCAAGCGATCTGAAAGATTAAAGATTGCTTTGTTTGCAATGGTTTTATCGTATAGGCGCATTCAAACAGGAATAAACTTATCCTGACTCTGCAGTTAACCCTAACAGTTCACAGGAAAAAGAGGATGCTGGGACGTTAATACAGTACCCCCCCCCCCCCCCCTCTCCCTCCCCTCCCTCAGCTTACCTCAAATAATCATGTTTAAAGTTATAATCATTATAAGTCTCATTATTATGTGGCAATGGTTAGAAAATATACTATGTAGTGTGAAAGTGTATATATGTGATCTTTAATAAAGGGACTAATACCTTTTTATTTAAAGAAATACTCCAATGGAAATATTTTTTCTACAATTTAGTACATATACACTCAATAAAAACATGTGTGCATTTAATTATGCATTTTTACACTGGGTATATCTAAAACAGCTTGTAAAACCTGCAGATCTCTTGTCTCTCTCTCCCCTTCTAACCCCGCCCAGACTTTCTGTGGCTGTCCAATCACAGACTTCCCAATGGAGCTCAATGAGAAGGCTTTGCAAGGCAGGTGCTCTGGGCAAATGCTGCCTCTTGGGTTTATCTCCACTGAGCTAAACAAACCAGGAAGTAACATGACTGGGTGTCTGACTGACAGCCAGGGGGGTGTAACAAAGTTAATTTATAAATGTGACAACTTCTACTTAAATTTGCACTTTTTGTAAAATGAAAATTTGGGGCGCACTCTTCACACATAAAGCATTTAAATAAGAAAGAAGAATTTGGAGTGTTGCTTTAAGATGATTATGCTTTTTGGAAACAGAGTGAGCCCCCTACGTGGGGAATACTTCAAACACAAATCTCCTTCCAACTAAGGATGGAGCGGGAGATTTCTCCTATTACTAAATATGGATGGAATATATGGAAAAATGATATTAAAGATGTATAAAATATGACTCCTGGTCTTAGGTATATGTCTTTCCGAGAATTCCCTGGGTGTTTTTCTTTACATCTGTATCTCTCATGCCTATTCTCTCGGATTATTTTCAGATACCCTCCCCCACCTACCTCTCTCCGTAATAAGATCTTGCTTTTAAAATCCCAAATTTAAACTATGATACAGGGTATCTATTGGGAAGATCTATTTTTTGATACTGCTTGTCAATTTTATCTCTGAATAGTAATCATCGTTTAATTATTTGTCTATTTCTCTTTTGTATGTTTTTGGTTTTTGTTTGCTATGTTTTGTGGATATAATTTTGATTTGTAAGCATATATAGTAATATCTAACATGTATAATATTAGTGTTAAGATAGTTAGGATTGATCTGGATGTTTAATTCTTGTACTTTATATACTTGTCTCGTATTTGTCTGTTTTTTGTATATTTATTCAAGTAAGCTTTATTTGTGTCATCAGGTCAAGTTACAGCAGGGTGGTAAGTATGTAACGTAAGAGACACGCAGGTCTCATGTAAACACAATTAACAGTAATATGAAGCATAAGATAAACAAGTGTCATTGCCATGAAGTCTGGTACAAAGTTGTTGTCAGGACAAGCATGAATTGTCACCATGTGGCCTAACTGGCTTGGGTTTCGTCTGCGGTTAGGTTTAAAACGGCTTTATTCAACATAGACATATCAGAGCGTGTCCTGAACGATGTACAAGAACAGGTAACTTTAAATTTAACAGGTAATCATAATATGGGGGACACGTAGTTCCCAGCGAATAAGGTATAGACAACAATTGGGGAATGACGTGTATTATACAGGAATGGTGTGAGAGAATGCTGAACCCGTCAGAGTAGATATATGGGTGACCAGGGTGCAGGGTAAAAAATAGGTAGTCTTTCAGTCTGCGTGTTATGTCAGCCTGTTGGGCATTTTTAATACGTTCATTCCGCCTTTGGTTCTCATCCCCGAGAGGACGGTTGTGGTAATCAAGCCAGATTTAGTGGTCAGTTGCTGTGTAGTAGCGTTTCATGTTCGTGCTTTGTGATGTCGTGGTAGAGTTGCGTGTCTCCAGTTTGGTGTGTGAATGCAAGTGTGTGATGCATCCGTTAGTAATCTCGGGTTGTATCGAGCTGCAGCTGTTACTCGAGTGTTTTTTGTATATTTAAAAAACTAATAAAAAGCAAATATATATAAAAAACAGATGATTATGCTTTTTGCCAGATAAATACAATAAATACAATATCATTGTACCCTTTACATTGCTAATATTCTAATAGTTGTACAAATAACAGCTTTAAATGATTTACATTGATGCAAATTCCCCTCATTTCACTAGTAAACATCAGAGAGTGAATGAAAAGTATTTATGTAAATGGTAAAATCATTTTAAAGATCCCCAGAATTTGTTTAATTCAGTCACCTATCCCAGCGGTTTTAAAGGGCTAGCCTTCAATGCTACGTAGACTAAACCACTCATATTCCTCACCATAACAGGCAGAGATTTAATGGGGTCGTAATCGAATGACATTTATGTGATTAACAGATTGACACCACTAACCTCTTACAATACCTTCCCGTCAGTCGGACACTAGGGGAACTGGAACTTAGATGCTGTTTAGTACTCCAGATAATGGATCCCCTGGGCACCGTTTAGTAGATCTCCCTTTTTTCAAGGTATACTTTTTGTTTGCATATCCCTTTATATCCTTAGATTGATGAAAGGTAGGGCCCCTCTTCCTCATTTCTTACACCAGTGGAGCTTTCCTGATGTTAGTTTCCCATTGTGGGATTCTATACATCACTTTCTCCTGTTTCCAGCATTACGTGAATGCTTATCATAAGTGATACATTAACATAAATTCCATTCATTAATGTGCACCCCACTTATTCAGACACTACTAATGACTTTTAAAACAAACTGAGGGATTGTTTCAATAAACTCGGACTTGCAGCAAATTGAAAACCAGATTACAAAAGTCAGACTATAGTTCCACTACATTTCAAATCTGCATTGAGTTACAAACTCTTCCTATCTCAGGCTCACGGCTTAGAGGGAACATTAAATACAAGTGACCAGCTTTTCTTAAAAGCCGTGTCTGTGAGTGGTGTTGCAGCTTAATGCACAGGCGTCAAATGCATGAATCAAATATTCCTAGAGCTATTGAGAGGGCGAGATTTATTTATCCTCTTCCAAAGCTAGAATATTCATTAAAAGATATTAAAGGGAACACTATCAATTCACTTATTTCTACGGTTTTACCCAGGTCATGGTATGGACTGCAGATCCCTATTTCTTTGTGCATAGGTCATTAATGCAAAGGTTGGTTTCCTGGGGAGAATGGAAGCTTTCCTAATAACCTTATCAATTATACAAATATTTTAACTGTTTCTAAATCACTTTCAACTAAACTTTGTGCAGGAGAATTTCTCAGGAATCGTCACGCACTGTTGATTATACCCCCTTTCATTCAGCCAATTGTATTTACATCTAAACTTGTTCATAAAATATTTAGGTTTCAGGCTGTCAGAAAGCTTTTATGAGTTGACTGCGCGTTCTTCTTTCAGTCGATAATCCAAAGACTGTACAAATCAATTATGCTATTTCTAGAATAGCTTTTTAGCAGCCACTCTTTTTTTACTCTTTCAGATTAAACACAAAAGGACTTTGATGTATTTTATGTTATCTTAAAAGAATATTGTTTGTGACTGAAATTAATTGTTAGATGAGCTTAGTTTGTGTAATAAAACAAAAGGAAGAATGATTTTTACATTCCCTCTTCTATCGGCCAAGTGTTAATCTGATGGATTGACGATGGAATGTCAGATATAAATTGCAATTCCCTGTAGCCAATCATTTAAATGGAAATCAACTTCTAGTGTAAGAATTCAGGAGTTTAAAATTAATGAAAAGACTGACAAGCTCACAGGGTCTATTTACTAAACAGCAGGAGGATGTGAGAGGACAATTCTGTTTCCAATATGCTTGCCAAAAAACACCAGAGTGAAAAAAAAAGCTCTCTATCTGTCTATCTATCTGTCTGTCTGTCTATCGCACTCAACTGGCGCATTACTTGGGAGACCACCTCGTTTGAAAGGTCTGGGCCATAGCATACGATACCTCTCATACGATACCAGTGACTCTGAGCTGCTTCTCCTCGCACTAGGACGCCATCCCACCACTGCCACCACTGTAACAGAGCGCCCCCTACTCCGACTGAGTACCCTCTGTTGATGGACGCTTCCTAGCTTGCGCCGAGTACCACAAGCACCACACCGGACACCACAACCACCGCAGACTCCGCAACCGCCGTAGCTTGACTGGAGTCTCGACGTCTTCCTTCCACCCTGGATCAGCTTCTGTCCTCCAGGACCGTGTGGGAAAGACCTCTTCCTTCCAACCTGTATGAACCTCCAGCATCAAGGACTGTGTGGGGAAGACCTCTCGTCCAAGGAGAGCGTAACAGGAACAGCTCTTAAAATAGCTAAGTGATTCAAGCTCAGGGGAGGATGCAGAGCATAGCAATGGCCAGTGTGATTATAACAGCTCCCTCCAATAACGAGACAAGGCTACGTTTTGAGGGATCAAGAAGAACTCTGGTTTAATGACACACACTCTGCTTTTATGCAATTCTCCCCTGCAAGGGAGACGCCCACATCCAATTAAACATTACCCAATCACACAATGGTTACATCCCACAGATTCCCTCTCCTTAGCCTGAGAGGTAACCCAATTATAACGTACAATTTAAACATACATTTTACCCAACTTTCATAACTCTAAAACCATACAACAGTTACATATTATTAATCAGCACATTCCAAATACAAACATACCCAAAAATCATTTGAATCCGTCCAGCCGTTCGGGAGATAGGTATAAGTCCTTTATGACCGACCGCAAGCACATTTTCATGCCCAAAACAGTTAAAATGGCCTCCGCCACGTGTTCGTTTGTCGAATGGCGGCCACTTCGATGACTTTGGCACTTTGCCGGCTTCGGCACTTCGACTGCATTCGAAGTGCCAGTTTAAACGTTGTAACCCTGCTCCAAAGCATTTAAAGGGCCAGGAACAGCATACAAAAATCAATTATGCCCAAATGTAAGTCTTAAAGGGCAATACATTCCAGGGCCATAGTCGCAGGGCAGGAGGCTAGCGATAAGTCCTCTCCAATGCCCAGTGGCAAATGGCAGTTTGTCACACCCTTCTTCTCAGGAATCCTTGGGTGCTAATTCGTCAATTCTGATGATGTCACCAAGGGGGCGGAGGTGAGTTTTATTAACTTTTAATGGGGCTAAGGGAGGGGGAGGCAAGCCACCTAAATGGTGGGTTTAGCACTATAGGGTCAGGAATACATTTACCTGTAAGTAATCACAATTCACCCATGAATCATTGAAACGTCCTTTATTTAGATTTTGTTTCAGGTGTTTCAGTATCACATTGTTTATTGACAAATCAGATTTCGATTCACTACAATGAATAAACCTTAAATGTTAGTAAATAAACTCTATTGTGTTACAAAATGAAAAGGTATTAAAGCATTCTGCCCTATGGATCGTGGTTAAAAGTAATTAACAATACCTATCAGGCTAACGTGTCACGCTCATGAATAGCTTAAAATATGAAATTAATTTGTTTACTGAAATGTAACTTTCCTACCTTAATCTTAATGCCTTTTCAAGAATTCCATTAAATTCCATAGATTAATAAGAGATTGTGCGGTAGTCCCCATTACTGATTAATTTATCATAGGATGGCATTATATCTACATCTATGGTTATTGCTGCATGCTAATTTTCTGTGGAATGCACTGAATTGTTTTAAATTAAAATATTCTTTCACAATAATATAAATATACAGGAACACAGGATATCCTGCTACAGACTAGTATGGTGTGTACATATGGCTGGCAGAACGATAGATCAACCAGATGAGGTAAAACAGCTCTAAAGGGATACTCCACTGTCATAGAAACCACCATCTAGTACAGGCATCCTCAAACTCCGGCCCTCCAGATGTCGCTGAACTACAACTCCCATGATTCTATGAATGAACTAGTTGGCTGAGAATCATGGGAGTTGTAGTTCAGCAACAGCTGGAGGGCCGGAGTTTGGGGACGCCTAATCTAGTAGATTCACATGCATTTATTTAAAGGGATACTGTAGTGCCAGGAATACAAAGCTGTATTCCTGGCACTACCGATCTTATTAGTGTCATTCATGAAAAGACATGAATACAACTAACCACATAGTTGCTGATGCTACAGGCTCACTTAGCTTTATGGTTTTTCATTGATGAAGCCAGCTGCATTATGTAGTAAAGTGAGAATTCAAAGTGGATATAAATTTAAAGCCAGAGTATTTGAACTGAAAACACAGCTGACTTCAAGATTTTTTCCAGTTTGGCTATTTTACCTTAATATTGAAATTCTCTATTTTGTGAATAAACCTGTATTTGTGACTGAGCCAGCTGTGAACCATAGACACATAGTTAATTTTAATAAAGCTGTCAAAGTGTTTTCAGTCCTGCCCTCTTACCTTCTTACACCAAAACCCTGTAGTAAGCTAATTAGAGGGCCTCCAAGCTTTGGGAGGGGGTGGAGCCTAACCAGCAAGCCGTTTGGACATGTGCCGAGTGTGTTTTCGCGGACGCACCTAATCTACTTGACAGGTGTATAGTCGCCATTTGGGCAGTCGGAATCCAGGACAAACAAAACCCATATCCTAACCCAATAACACGCAGACACTAAGGAATATGGGAAAATCTGTCCACAGCTTTATTAACCAATAATAATAATAATAATAATAATAATAATAATAATAATAATAACGATAATAACGATAGTAATAAATTAACAGGTAAACATGGGTCATTGCCCCCCATACTCCGCCCCCTCGCATCCTGTTCCTTCTGATAACATATACAAGGCAATGACCCCCATATAAATAACACATATACATACATATAACATACACCAACATTATTCCAATCCACCAATTGTAAAAGTGCCAACCATCCATTAACCACGGCAGGGGTATACCCGGATACCCCTACCCCACCAGGTTCTGAGCCACCGACAGGACTCGAAACCTATCAACCACCGATGACCACAACTTGTTTGTTTCACCTCACGTTCATCCTGGGGAGCCTATTTCCTCTCCTTCAGCTCCCCGTCCCGCCGCTGTGAAAGAAACAGGATAAATTGACACATAACAAAACAGAGGGAGGGTGGGACAAACTCAACCAGGTAGGAAATTAGAATGACTCACCTAAAATGGCTGCCTATTTAAATAGCCAAACCTACTTACCCATAACTCGAATCCTTGCTTACTTCCTCCTAAGCCCACCTCCTAACCCCTGTCAAGGCCTTTTTCTGCTTAGCTGCGCTCTAGCTACATGGGGCTACAGGGGTTAAGCCCAATCCACGGCCTGCAATTGACACGCGACAGAGTTGGGGAGAAACAGACACTCTTCTCACTCTCTCCATTCATCGTGCAGCACTATCTTTCTCTGACCCCCACCCTTGGACGGGTAGGGGTTATCCCGGTCCTCACTGGTTTGATTGTCTACAATGGAACACTGCCCCATACATTAAAGATGCGACGATCCTACACCAAAACGGCAGACACAACTAATCTTGTGTACAAAGAAAAAGGTGCACACAGCAACAGCAAGGTGAAAGCAGGCTCTTACACTTAAGTGAAGGAATCCCTTAACCTTCACAACACAGAACATGCAAATAAGCCAAAATATTCAGGTCTCGGGAGTGCCCCCTATCCTTTCTCTGTTAATACTATATTTGGAGTCCAGACCAGATTCCTTAGGGGTTAAGCACCCCGCCCAGGCCCCCCCAGCTTCAGAGTCTCCTTTAGAGGTGGCCACAGGTGTGTATATTAAGGAGGAGTTTGTCATTAGTCTAGTCACTTTTATTATTTTTTCCAGTGAACACAGTCATCTGCATTAGTGAGTATACTCATTTTCAGCACTAACACATTAATTATTTAGTTTTAACACTGCTTTTAATTGCTTTCATCACTTTTGTTTGTATACTCACTATGCTCTTACTAGTATTTAACACTATTTTATTTATGACACTATTACTATTTATTTGTCTCCCACATTGTAGTGTAGGACCCACCGATAATGGGGTACTTTGAAAGTAGTGGTGGGCTTAACAACATATGGCCATATGGTGGAACCAAATCCCCATATTTATACTTAGTTAGGCATTTTAGTAGCCTTCTTTGTTTTTTGTATTTTTGTAGTCTGAGTGCGCTGCACTACTTTCTCATTCATGAAATTTTGGTCACAGCGGCAGCACCTTTCATGCAAAATTCAGGTCTCGGGAGTGCCCCCTATCCTTTCTCTGTTTATACTATATTTGGAGTCCAGACCAGATTCCTTAGGGGTTAAGCACCCCGCCCAGGCCCCCCCAGCTTCAGAGTCTCCTTTAGAGGTGGCCACAGGTGTGTATATTAAGGAGGAATTTGTCATTAGTCTAGTCACTTTTATTATTTTTTCCAGTGAACACAGTCATCTGCATTAGTGAGTATACTCATTTTCAGCACTAACACATTAATTATTTAGTTTTAACACTGCTTTTAATTGCTTTCATCACTTTTGTTTGTATACTCACTATGCTCTTACTAGTATTTAACACTATTTTATTTATGACACTATTACTATTTATTTGTCTCCCACATTGTAGTGTAGGACCCACCGATAATGGGGTACTTTGAAAGTAGTGGTGGGCTTAACAACATATGGCCATATGGTGGAACCAAATCCCCATATTTATACTTAGTTAGGCATTTTAGTAGCCTTCTTTGTTTTTTGTATTTTTGTAGTCTGAGTGCGCTGCACTACTTTCTCACTCACTGGTTTGATTGTCTACAATGGAACACTGCCCCATACATTAAAGATGCGACGATCCTACACCAAAACGGCAGACACAACTAATCTTGTGTACAAAGAAAAAGGTGCACACAGCAACAGCAAGGTGAAAGCAGGCTCTTACACTTAAGTGAAGGAATCCCTTAACCTTCACAACACAGAACATGCAAATAAGCCAAAATATAAGTGGAGCTCTGGTTTACCTGTACAAACAGTAGTATAGTATAAGTGGACACAATGATTTTACAATATTCTGTAAAATAATGGACAAACAAATCTTAGTGCAGATGGTTTGTTACAAACTATGAATAAGTGAAAACAAGTTGTAGATGGGTAACTCACAAGAGTAGAGCCAATAACGCACTTGGCTCTAGTGTTAAGCGCCTCAGGATCTTCTAGGGGAGATCCACCACCCTCTTTTTGTCTCCTCCTGATCTCCTCCACCTTGCACCAATTAGGTAGGAATAGGAAACTCCAATGAAGGTTAAAACAAAATTTATTAAATTAAAAATGATCAATTTGAAATAAAATATTAAAAATCAATTGTGAAATTACATCCAATAAACAACTAATCTTGCACTACAAAGCATAGCCTCACAAAGCCCTTATCACTATGGTCTTTGCAGTGTAACCCTGGCATCACTGGAGGCTATGTTTGAGAGCTTCTGGGCTCGACTAAAAGACCGTCTGGCAGCAACGCAATCTCTGCATACTGGGGGAGACTCAGGCCAGAAGGGTCCCCTCCGGACAAAGCAACCACAAGGTTGCAATATCCAATCTTTACTTGCCTGCTTGAGTTTACCCCACCCAAACCCCCTGTCCACAAAAACAGAGGCCCGCCTGCTGGAATTACAAGGGGCATTATGGCTGTAACGTTAGGAATACAGTGTTCCTTTAATTAATCAATGTATATGTCTTTTTACGTCTGCATTCAGTGTTAGACACATCCAGAGCGCAGTTTAAATATCCACCCATGTGACAAAAGTCACCTTTCTTAGCAGCAAAAACACCTCTACAGCCTCATTAGCACCAGTAGCAGCCTCTAACAGGTGGTGTCAAAATATTTTGGGAGAGATCGGGAAATAGTGGGAGTTACCTGTTAATTCTTACCTAAAGCATTGTTTACTAAGAAACAACATGTTTTGTATTTATAATTAATTGAGTTTTATTGTTTTATCCTGCGTTTTCACAGTTATGGCTTTATTTGTGAACTATCGTATTTATTTGCATGTTTGCACAACGCAAATATACATTTTCTGATAAGGAACAAACAAAAAGGAAACATTTAATTAAACAAAATAAAGTTTGTTTTTAAATTGAATTTCTCTCTAAAACTAAAGTTTGCAAACAGAATTACCACTGTCAGATAAACACTGTTCTACAAGTACAATTCCTGTGCTAGCCAGATTTTGTAATGACGAAGTGCTAAATAGATCTGATTAATGAGCTGAATGCAGCAGATGGAACTGCAATGGAACTAATTGCCTGGTCTCAATAAACCTCTGCATAACTTGTAGTAATTTTGTGTAACATTGTATAGAGGAGAACGCTTATGCTTAGCTATCTACTTAATATTTTGTTGAAATAATACAACATAACTTAACTCTTGGATAAAAACAGAATAATAATAATAATAATAATAATAATAATAATACAAATAATAATAATAATAATATGCACATTATCCTAAATCCCTATGAACATTTATATTACAGAGGCTTTTAGTACGACCTCAGATGTTGAGGTTAGGACTCTACCAAATATTCTGTACTCTGCCCTTGTGTTTTTACATCCAAGATGCATTATCTTGCACTTATCCACATTAAAGGTCAGTTGCCACAACTCTGACCATTTTTCTAGTTTACCTAAATCATTAGCCATTAGGCTTATCCTTCCTGGAACATCAACCCTGTTACATATCTTAGTATCATCAGCAAACACATACCTTACCATCAAGACCTTCTGCAATATCACTAATAAAAATATTAAAGAGAATGGGTCCAAGTACAGATCCCTGAGGTACCCCACTGGTGACAAGCCCAAGCTTTGAATATACTCCATTGACTACAACCCTCTGTTGCCTGTCACTCAGCCACTGCCTTACCCATTCAACAATATTGGAATCCAAACTTAAAGATTGCAGTTTATTGATAAGCATTCTATGTGCAACAGTGTCAAAAGCCTTACTGAAATCTAGGTAAGCAATGTCTACTGCACCACCCTGATCTATAATTTTAGTTACCCAATCAAAAAAATCAATACGATTAGTTTGGCATGATCTCCCTGAAGTAAACCCATGTTGTCTCTGATCTTGAAATCCATGTGATTTTAGATGTTCAACAATCCGATCCTTTAACATGGTTTCCATCACTTTCCCCACTACTGAAGTAAGGCTTACTATCCTATAGTTGCCCGACTCCTCCCTACTACCTTTCCTGTAAATGGGCACAACATTTGCTAATTTCCAATCTTCCTAGACTACTCCAGTTAACAATGATTGGTTTAATAAATCTGTTAATTGATAATGGTAAGACTGGGGGTCTTAATTAGTATAATGCACAGCATTCCCACTCAATTAGGACTCATTGATATTGTAATAGTTTAACAAAGAGGTGAGCATAGCACAATATGGTCAGATAATTGAATCCATATAGATTTTTTCACTTGAGATAGTTATATTTAAATAACCTTCAATAATTGGAAGTTCATTTTTGTGTTTTTGACGTTTTTTGATTATATATTTTGCAGAAATATAATATAAACTAAAGTCGTTTTAGCAGTACTGTTATAAAGCAATATAGGTTTTGGGCAGTGCTTGCAATTCCTTTAATAAATTTCGAGATTTGCGCAGACACAACCCCACCCCCTTCAAGAACGCCCCCATCAAGTATAATGCACCGCCCTTGAGGTGCAATATTGGCCTCTGTGCGCACAAACCCCAATGGAAATCTAGTGATTTTCCTGACATATCTAAACACAATTATTCCTTAACATGGACTTAGCTTCTTTTTCCATCCTAGAATGAGTTGTGTAACAATACCTCATTGTCTCTTTTTATTTACAACACACAATGTACCCATTCTTTTTCACCAGTGTCAAATGAGAACACGTTCAGAAATAGCTTTTCAAATTGACGTACATGATCTCTTCTTTGTAATTTTAAATTCAAAACCATGACCTTGTTATTTTAACACAAAGATAAATTAATATGCAAATGATATGCATGTCAAGCTCAAGAGTGATTCACTAAGTACTTGAATAGTACAGGAATAAACAAGCCCTACAGAGATCATGTGAGTTTAGTAAATTGAGGTGACAGTGTCACAGAAGGAGATGTGCATGCAAGTTAATTTTCAGAATCTGCAAACAACAGCAGACATCCGAAGCCAATCCTCAAGTTACAGCACAACCTCGAAATATTAAAACACTCACGTTACAATTGGCCTGAAGAGAATACTTGTAATAATATGCCAGTGTTTTCATTTCACCGTAACGCAGATTAGCAGTATCTGGGGTGACATAGCCAATTTTAAAGACTATTTTTGAAAAGTAGGATTAACAAGAAAAGCTAATATTTTAGCATTACTAGTGGGTTAGCATTGATTTTTAAATGCAATGTAGTGTTAAAACCATTATAAATAAAACCCCAAAAATCATCTTTCAATTTCTGTCATTCATGAAACATCAGTCTGTCTGTAAATCTGTCTGTTCATCTGTCTCTTTCTCTCATCGTTAACTCTTACCCCTAAAAGTGATGGAATATCACAACACTTTAACATTACAGGGCAGCATTGGACATCACACAACCAACTTTAATGTCAGTTTCCATGTATATATAAGATAATAAAGTATTATCTTTAAATGGACACTCTAGGTCCATTAAATGGACACTCTAGGTACCATCATTACTTTATCTCTTTGAAGTGGTAATGATGACTGGAGTCACCTGACATCATCCCACAGTTTAGTGTAACGCTGAATGAGTCTAAGTGAATGAATGGCTAATATGGAGATGCAGTCCACCTGAGCCATATCAACTTGTGTCCCTTGCTGTGGCGCGTTGAGAGTGGTCAACTGATACTCTCAATGCAACCCACTGCTACTCACGCAAATGCTGAATCAAGACTAAGCAGCATGTGGACAAGTACCCTTGTTCAGTCTAAAGCCAATTAAAGACAGTTTAATATTGAGCAAGATTATAGAGCCAAAGAATTCTAAAAAAGTACTGACAACAGGTCACAAGAATGGTTTGTGCTGAGTTGGAATTTAGACCTCAACAGCTAACCTGGTTACCAAACATGGTCTGCAGTAACTTTGCATTACGTTATTTGACATTAAACTTACCCATACCACTTTTTGTCCATTTTCAGTGTATATATCTGATATTTTTTTGTTTTTTTTTATTTTATAACTTTAAGCAAATGTAAAAAACAATGAGTTTGACAGATCTTTTTATATTTTTCTACATTTGTTTGCAATTCTTCCCGGATCTCCAAGGGGCCATTCTGATAGATGATGTTTCAAGAAAATATACCGATTTTTTGTTATTCTCAGCATCTTTCTTCATGATAATGAGACTGTGAAGAGGGAAGGTTAGGCTAGAATATAACTACTTCAGGTCTACTTCTAACCTTCTCTGAGGGCAACATAAGCCCATAACAATTACAGTGTTTGTTACAGCAATAATGAAAGGAGGTAATTAGACTGCCGTGGATAGAATTACCTGCCCTTTGTAACATATGCTCATTAAATTAGTTTGGCAAAAGCAGATTCTAACAGCCTGAGAACATATTAAAAGAAATTCAATTAATCCATTAAATAACCATGATGAGATTGTTACGTGGATAGGTAATTTTGTCATTTGGTGTTTGCCAACTCACAGTGAGATTAATATCTATAACTACGTTAATGGTAGTTTTTTTTTTTTCTTGGTTAAAATTTGATAAACCCCTGCACATGTTAAATGGATAATATTTATTTAGTAGAATGTTTCTGACAAAATAATCATCTTATATTGTCAAATCATTTTAAAGTTGCACATCCACTAAACTGAACACTCTTCATAATTTATAGCATTGTATTGATCTGTAATTAGTGCATCATTCTTTATGATAAGGGAAAATAATTAAACTAGTTAGTTTTTTTAACTTTGAAATACTCTTCACCTTTCTTGACTGTCACCACAATTTATCAGGGAACTATGTTCATATCACCTCCATCCGAAGTTCTCTGTTCCATTTCTGAAACCTTAGTTTCAAAGACTCAGTACAAAAAAGGAGTATGACCATTAGTGGAAGAAAGAAAGCTGCTGGCGCTCCGCTGCGGAACCCCCAGCCAGTTGCCACCTAGGCCACCGTATAAATGATCTAATGGAAGCACCGGCCCTGTCTGAGGGCTCGGCTCTGCCTGTAAGGGGATAGATGTTTGGCCCTGTGCCCAATCCCCTGCTTGAGAGAGCTTTGTGGCATCTAGTACTGCAAGTGAGGCCTCACCAGTGTTCTGTACAATGGCATGAGCACTTCCCTCTTTCTACTGCTAAAGTTTCAAGAAACCACTGTGGTACTCCGCAGATGTGGCCAAAATAGTAAAAAAAAAAAAAAGTACGCATTTAGTAATTACCGTATATACTCGAGTATAAGCCGACCCGAATATAAGCCGAGGCCCCTAATTTTACCCCAAAAACCTGGGAAAACTTATTGACTCGAGTATAAGACTAGGGTGGGAAATGCAGCAGCTACTGGAACATTTCTAAATAAAATTAGATCCTAAAAAAAATATATTAATTGAATATTTATTTACAGTGTGTGTATAATGAATGCAGTGTGAGTGTATGAATGCAGTGTGAGTGTATGAATGCAGTGTGAGTGTATGAATGCAGCGTGAGTGTATGAATGCAGCGTGTGTATGAGTGCAGCGTGTGTGTATGAGTGCAGCGTGTGTGTATGAGTGCAGCGTGTGTGTATGAGTGCAGCGTGTGTGTGAGTGCAGCGTGTGTGTGAGTGCAGCGTGTGTGTGAGTGCAGCGTGTGTGTGAGTGCAGCGTGTGTGTATGAGTGCAGCGTGTGTGTATGAGTGCAGCGTGTGTGTATGAGTGCAGCGTGTGTGTATGAGTGCAGCGTGTGTGTATGAGTGCAGTGTGTGTGTATGAATGCAGTGTGAGTGTATGAGTGCAGTGTGTGTGTATGAATGCAGTGTGAGTGTATGAGTGCAGTGTGAGTGTATGAGTGCAGTGTGTGTGTGTGTGTGTGTGTGTGTGTGTGTGTGTGTGTTGCAGAGCCTTGCTGGGGGGTGGGCAATTTTTTTTTTATTATTATTTTTTTTTATTATTATTATTTATTATTATTTTTATTTACTTAATTTCATTATTATTATTATATTATTATTTATTATTTAATTATTATAATTTTTTTTATTATTACTAAAAAAAAATGCATCCCCCCTCCCTGCTTGACATATGGCAGGGAGGGGGGCTCTCCTTCCCTGGTGGTCCAGTGGCATTGGTAGTTCAGTGGGGGGGGAGAGGGGGGCTGGCAGAGCTGTAACTTACCTGTCCTGCAGCCCCTGTCAGCTCTCTCCTCCTCCGCGCCGTCCGTGCAGCTCCCTCTGTCAGCTCCCAGTGTAAGTCTCGCGAGAGCCGCGGCTCTCGCGAGACTTACACTGGGAGCTGACCTAGGTGCTGAACGGACGGCGCGGAGGAGGAGAGAGCTGACAGGGGCTGCAGGACAGGTAAGTTACAGCTCTGCCAGCCCCCCTCTCCCCCTGTCTGTATTATGGCAATGCAAATTGCCATAATACAGACTATTGACTCGAGTATAAGCCGAGTTGGGGTTTTTTAGCACAAAAAATGTGCTAAAAAACTCGGCTTATACTCGAGTATATACGGTATAATAAAAAAGAAGATAGAGAGATCTATAAGATTAGTCAGAAAGAGGCTAAGGAAGTTATAAGAGCTTCCAAATCACACACAGAAGAGAAAATAGCACAGTCAGTAAAAAAGGAGGACAAAACATTTTTAGATATATAAATGAGAAAAGGAAAGTAAAACAAGGACTAGTTAGATTAAAAACAAAAGAAGGGAGGTTTGTAGAAAAGGATAAAGGTCTAGCTGACTGCCTCAATAAATATTTTTGTTCAGTATTTACAGATGAAAATTAAGTAAAGTATATTGATCTGAGCGCTCAATATAACCGAACAGAGCTCAGATCTCATACATACAGTCCAATCGCCATGGAGCTGAAAGTGTGTTCATTGTGCGTTCGGCAGAAAGCATGAGCTTCATGAGTTTAGCTATCTGGGACAGTTCCATTTGTGGATTGTCAATATACTGAACGGCACGGCGTTCGTATGAACTAGAACAAAGAGATGGATAGTTGGTGATCTCAGCGGCGTTCGTGGGAAACAGTGTCCGAAATTAGTTCCATGTATTTGTCGACGAACACCGCTGGGTGTTCCACTGTCCATGATGGCCACCGCCACGTGTTTGTTCATACGAACGACAACCACCCAGCCGACCGTTCGGGAGTTGGAAGTGGCTGCTGTTAACCATAATGTTAATAAGGTCAGAAAGGTTAACGAGCAGCACACTTCCCTGCTGGGTGGCCCGCCATTCGGTAGTTCATTTGTTTTTTAGGGAATATAATCAGGAAACACACGAACAAACGGGGACTGGCGAACAAACAGACAAAATAGTCTTTAAATAATAATCCAGAGGCAGGGAGGTCTACCACAGGAATCAACACAGTAAAGGAGGAGACTATATTTGAAAGAAGAAAAACTACCACAGCAAGAGGACGTAGTCTTAATCAACACAGTAAAGGAGGAGACTATATTTGAAAGAAGAAAAACTACCACAGCAAGAGGACGTAGTCTTAAATTAGAGAGGCAAAGGTTTAAAAATAATATCAGGAAGTACTACTTTACTGAGAGGGTAGTGGATGCATGAAATAGCCTTCTAGCTGAAGTGGTAGAGGTTAACACAGTAAAGGAGTTTAAGCATGCATTGGTTAGGCATAAGGCTATCCTAACTGTGGGTGAATTCTTGCAAAAACATAACATACAGGGATATAATTTTTAACATGCAGTTTCTGACTGCCATTTTGGGGTCAAGAACTGGGTTGCGCTAATATTTGGAAGTGAGGAAAACGAATAAGCATCTATAACACCAATTCTTATCTTAAAATGGATCTAGTGGTAAAGTGCTGGTGAAGCGCTATGTAAATTACAACAGTCTTGAATAGACTCTTAGTGTATAAATACAAATAGACAGTACCTTCTAGGTATACAATAAAAGTGTCCTTAGTTGATAGTCAATGCCTTAAAGATAAACAAAATATACCAAACATAGTGTAAACTGTGATAATAATAATTGAAGTAATAAGAGTGAAAATTACCACTCACACTTTTAAGAGCTAATAGTGTATAGCTCAATTTGATAGCCCGTGGGGTCCGTGAAGGCGACCCTATCCCTTCTTTTTACTGGATGTTCTTCCCTTTGATTTCTGAAATGGTGAAAAGCATATATGGTGCAGTACCTTATGGTTCCAATAAAGTATAAAAAGAACAAGTTGGTACTTACAAACACAGAGCCATCCACATCGGCTCTGATCACGGGTATATGTGGTTAAGGACCACACGCCTTCTTTAAAAGAGCAGGAACAATGCCAGCAGTGTAGAAAAAATATATAGATATACTTTATTTACATAAAAATATAAATAACAATATAAAAACACTGACTAGGCATATAAAAAGTCCAAATTCATAAAGACTGATCTTCTCCAAATTCCAGGACGCGTTTCGCTGTGACAGCTTCTTCAACTGGATATGTAAAAATCGGAAAAGTCTCTGTTTCTTCTGTAGGACCAGTTCCTGCTTTTATACCTCTTTAAAAGTTCAATCTTTGGTTCTAGGTTCGTGATTTTGCGGGCTTTCACCATGGGAGCGGTGACGCCCTGCGATTCACGCCTCATTTTCGTTTACTTCCTGGTTTTCCGCATCACTTCCGGTCACATGTCGGTTGGCCGATACGTCATGCGTTCCACCTTGTGGTTCACTCGGCCGATACCCGGAAGGATGTAGTTTTATAGAATAGCATTGGGAGGTAGATGTAAAATGGTGTTTAAACGCATAAATAAAAAATTGTAAGAATAATTAACTTCTTTTCCTCAAAATAAGAGGAATCTTAATGCGTTTAAACACCATTTTACATCTACCTCCCACTGCTATTCTATAAAACTACATACTTCCGGGTATCGGCCGAGTGAACCGCAAGGTGGAACGCATGACGTATTGGCCGACCAACACGTGACCGGAAGTGATGCGGAAAACCAGTGTCAGGGTACTCACCTGTGAGACAGACGGCAAGACGTGGTCGCTCCTGGAATTCCCAACAGGGGACTTGAACCGGGGTACTTGCCCATCCCAGTCCTGCTCTCTACCTCTGAGCCACAGCGGCTTTACCTGAGACTTCTGATTCCGGCCTTGTTCATTCTGGCTTGGCTACTACACCGGGGGTTGCACCATGACTTGCCTGCTTCTCACCTGACTCTGATCTCCATTAGCAGGGTATTTAAACCCAGCCTCGCCCTGCAATCATTGTCAAGTCTTTGATCTTTGTTCCTGTGTCGTACCAGTGTTCCTGTTTATTCTGCTTCGTGTATTTGACCTCGGCTTGTGACTACGTTTATTCTACCTCTGGCATCCTTTGACCTCGGCTATCCCTCGACTATCCTGCTGGTTCTGTCCTTGCCTGTCCTGCGAATTTGGTACTGCATCCTGCACAGCCCCCGTGCACAGACCCACAGGCCAGGTGAATTCTTACCTGACCACCTCGGCCTGTGGCTATCTGCAAGGGTGAGCGTCATATCTGCGCTACAGACTCCCAACTCAGGTAAGACCCTGACAAAAGACTTGACCAATATGGAGTCCGCAGAAATGTGCTCACCCTCACTCCAGCAAGTGTCCAGCCTGGCCCAGATTGTTTCGGAGTTGCAGCAGGAACTTTTATCTCTTAAAGGCGCAGTACATCCAGCTCCGGAACCCTTTGTCATCATGCCCGACAGATTCGATGGTAACTACACGTCCTTCCAGTCATTCAGGATGAATTGCGAGGTATTGTTCTCTTTAAAGCCTCGAACTTACGCCACGGATTTCATCAGGGTCAGAGCGGCTATCAACCTGTTGTCTGGACGCATTAAAGCCTGGTCTTACCAAATGTTGCAGAGGAAGAGTCCTGTCCTTGTCAGCTGGGAGTCCTTTATTATTGCTTTGGACTCACAGTGCAGGATCACTAAGCCCAAGCCAGCTCCTACTACTAAAAAATCGCGGAGTCTACGTCACCACACCCCAGTGATACCCTCTTATGATCCAGTTCCCAGGAGAACTCCAGAGGTATCCTGTGTTCAACTTGATCCTGAGGAGCCTATGCAAATTGGACGTGTCCACTGCAAAGTCACACCGGGAGAGAGGGACCGAAGGAGAAGCCATGGTCTGTGCTTTTACTGTGGAGAAGGTGGACACTTCATCACCCTTTGTCCTGTTCGCCCTCCTAGACCTCCTGCTCCAGAGTCGTCTGCCGTTACTACCAAAGTTGCTTCCTGTATTACCACCACTACTTCCTACCCACTTGAAAAGGATTTACCTAAGGATTGTGTCATTTCTTCTAATGGCACTACGGTCTGTAAAAAAGACTTGGAAGTGTTCGAAAAAGCACTGCTAGCTGCGAGCACTGTCCCTCCCGAAGTGGTGGAAGTTTTTGTCACCCCTACCCGGAACCTAGACCGATCGTCAGCTGTACCAGAAGCTGGTACTGGGAAATCCCGAACTAATCAGGGATCCCATGCTGAGGACTTTCACTATGGGGACTCGACGGATTCTGAGAGTGACACTGGTGAGACGGATTACTTCGATGAGGAGCCTGCTTACGCCCAGAGGTCGTTTTTGAAGGGGGAGGTACTGTCAGGGTACTCACCTGTGAGACAGACGGCAAGACGTGGTCGCTCCTGGAATTCCCAACAGGGGACTTGAACCGGGGTACTTGCCCATCCCAGTCCTGCTCTCTACCTCTGAGCCACAGCGGCTTTACCTGAGACTTCTGATTCCGGCCTTGTTCATTCTGGCTTGGCTACTACACCGGGGGTTGCACCATGACTTGCCTGCTTCTCACCTGACTCTGATCTCCATTAGCAGGGTATTTAAACCCAGCCTCGCCCTGCAATCATTGTCAAGTCTTTGATCTTTGTTCCTGTGTCGTACCAGTGTTCCTGTTTATTCTGCTTCGTGTATTTGACCTCGGCTTGTGACTACGTTTATTCTACCTCTGGCATCCTTTGACCTCGGCTATCCCTCGACTATCCTGCTGGTTCTGTCCTTGCCTGTCCTGCGAATTTGGTACTGCATCCTGCACAGCCCCCGTGCACAGACCCACAGGCCAGGTGAATTCTTACCTGACCACCTCGGCCTGTGGCTATCTGCAAGGGTGAGCGTCATATCTGCGCTACAGACTCCCAACTCAGGTAAGACCCTGACAACCAGGAAGTAAACGAAAATGAGGCGTGAATCGCAGGGCGTCACCATTCCCATGGTGA
The DNA here is from genome assembly GCF_036172605.1 of Pelobates fuscus. Lineage (NCBI taxonomy): Eukaryota > Metazoa > Chordata > Amphibia > Anura > Pelobatidae > Pelobates > Pelobates fuscus. Next base: position 309,237,838 of record NC_086322.1, read on the forward strand.
AAGCCTGCAAAATCACGAACCTAGAACCAAAGATTGAACTTTGCCGCTCAGGGGTGGGGGCCAGGGGGGAGGACATTAGGTCCCCCCCTTATTAGTATTTAGGGCCCCCACCCGCCGCTCAGGGGTGGGGGCCAGGGGGAAGGACCTTAGGTCCCCCCCACCTTTTTTAGTATTTAGGGATACTGTGTGTAATATAGAGATACTGAGTGTAATACAGGGATAATGTGTGTAATATAGAGATACTGAGTGTAATACAGGGATACTGTGTGTAATATAGAGATACTGAGTGTAATATAGAGATACTGTGTGTAATATAGAGATACTGAGTGTAATACAGGGATACAGTGTGTAATATAGAGATACTGAGTGTAATACAGGGATACAGTGTGTAATACAGAGATACTGAGTGTAATACAGGGATACTAAGTGTAATATAGAGATATTGTGTGTAATACAGAGATACTGAGTGTAATACAGGGATACTGTGTGTAATATAGAGATACTGTGTGTAATACAGATATACTGAGTGTAATACAGGGAAACAGTGAGTAATATAGAGATACTGAGTGTAATACAGGGATACAGTGATACAGGGATACAGTAATACAGGGATACAGGGATACAGAGATACTGAGTGTAATACAGGGATACTGTGTGCAATACAGAGATACTGAGTGTAATACAGGGATAATGTGTGTAATATAGAGATACTGATTGTAATACAGGGATACTGTGTGTAATATAGAGATACTGAGTGTAATACGGGGATACTGTGTGTAATATAGAGATACTGAGTGTAATACAGTGATACTGTGTGTGATATAGAGATACTGAGTGTAATACAGGGATACTGAGAGTAATATAGAGACACTGAGTGTTATACAGGGATACAGTGTGTAATACAGGGATACTGCGTGTAATACAGGGATACTGTGTGTAATATAGAGATACTGTGTGTAATACAGAGATACTGAGTGTAATACAAGGATACTGTGTGTAATATAGAGATACTGATTGTAATACAGGGATACAGTGTGTAATACAGATATACTGAGTGTAATACAGGGATACTGTGTGCAATACAGAGATACTGGGTGTAATACAGGGATACTGTGTGTAATATAGAGATACTGAATGTAATACAGGGATACTGTGTGTAATATAGAGATACTGAGTGTAATACAGGGATACTGTGTGTAATATAGAGATACTGAGTGTAATACAGGGATACTGTGTGCAATACAGAGATACTGGGTGTAATACAGGGATACTGTGTGTAATACAGAGATACTGAGTGTAATATAGAGATACTGTGTGTAATACAGAGATACTGAGTGTAATACAGGGATACTGTGTGCAATACAGAGATACTGGGTGTAATACAGGGATACTGTGTGTAATACAGGGATACTGTGTGTAATACAGAGATACTGAGTGTAATATAGAGATAATGTGTGTAATACAGAGATACATGCCACAGTCCAGGTGTTAGTCCCCTTGAAACAACTTTTCCATCACTATTGTGGCCAGAAAGAGTCCCTGTGGGTTTTAACATTCGCCTGCCTATTGAAGTCTATGGCGGTTTGCCGGGTTCGCCCGTTCGCGAACATTTGCGGAACTTCGCGTTCGCCGTTCGCGAACCGAAAATTGTATGTTCGCGACATCACTAGTTGTGCTATTAAAAAAATATACATCTTTCCAGATTGTTATATTTTCCTTTGCATGTGTTGCTGGACAAAGCCAGGCAAAGTATGAAAATGAGTTAACTCTTGCAGTTTGGTACAAGTGACTCATGTATGCGAACAACACTACTGGATAAAAGTATGAGCATTCAAGCGTGCATGCAGAATTTCTCAGGTAGATACCCAAGCTTGCACATGTGTACCTGAGGAATCATGATACAAGTCACTGCACTGAGGGGAATTTTGCTTTACTTACCGTCTCTGTTTTATTCACCCCAGAAAATCCCCCAAGAAGAACAAGGCATACTTGACAGATCGTGTTTAAGACCTAAGAAAAGGGATGGGTGAAGATTGTCTGCTATAAATAATGCAAACAATAACTTAAAGTGAATACAACAATATTTTTTTAAGTATTTGTTGTCAGTATTGGACTGACTCATTCAGAATAATCTATGATATTTTATGATCTCCTTAACTCATCAGAACAGTTCATTTATTTCAGAATAATATAAAGTTGAAAGAAAATGAGTACAATTGTTTTTATGGCTTAATTTTGAAACTGGCTTGATTGATTTCTGGAATTATCGATTGTGTGCTTCATTATTTGAGCTATTGTAATTGAGATGAGTGATATCATAAAGAATGTATGGAAACATTCTTCACAAGCATTACATACTTTTTGTGTACATTTTGACCTTCTGTGGTGAAGAGGAATGAAGATATTGAAGTATTTTTAATGAATAATTTTATAGGGATAATAAAAGGATGTAGTAGGTAAATAGTGAAATCAACTGATAGTTTCACAAACACATCTCTCTGGAAATGTGCGGAACTGGTAACTTTCTACTTGTTTATATTATTTTATGCAGATAAAACAAAATAAAAACATAGAAACATAGAAACATAGAAGTGACGGCAGATAAGAGCCATTCGTCCCATCTAAAACGCTGGCGAATAGTTCCTGGCGAACATCGCTTGTTCGCGTTCGCCACGGACAGCGAACGTATGCGCCGTTCGGTCCGCCCCCTATTCGTCATTATTGAGTAAACTTTGACCCTGGCCTGTATATCACAGTCAGCAGACACATTCCAGCCAATCAGCAGCAGACCCTCCCTCCCAGACCCTCCCACCTCCTGGACAGCCTCCATTTTACATTCATTGTGAAGCTGCATTCTTAGTGAGAGGAGGGACAGTGTAGCTGCTGCTGATTTGATAGGGACATTGATAGCTAGGCTAGTGTATTCAGTGTCCACTACAGTCCTGAAGGACTCATCTGATCTCTGCTGTAAGGACAGCACCCCAAAAAGCCATTCTTAGGGCTAGAACATCAGTCTGCTTTTTTTCTTTTTTTTTCTGTGTAATGTAATTGCAGTTGCCTGCCTGCCAGCCTGAGTGTCAGGCTCACAGCATATACTGTGCCCACTTGCCCAGTGCCACCACTCACTCACTGGTGTCACAATAGCTTGCATTTAAAAAAAAAAAAACTTTTTTGACTGTAATATAATAGCAGTCAGTTTCCTTCACGAGTGTGCGTTTTAGGGCCTGCCCAGTGCCACCACTCAGTCACTGGTGTCACAATAGCTTGCATTTAAAAAAAACAAAACTTTTTTGACTGTAATATAATAGCAGTCAGTTTCCTTCACACGTGTGCGTTTTAGGGCCTGCCCAGTGCCACCACTCACTCACTGGTGTCACAATAGCTTGCATTTAAAAAAAAAAAAACTTTTTGGACTGTAATATAATAGCAGTCAGTTTCCTTCACACGTGTGCGTTTCAGGGCCTGCCAGGGCACAGTGTCACACCAGTGCAACTCATATCTGGTGTAACAGTAGTGTACATTTTAAAAAACAAATTTGACTGTAAAAGATTGAATAGCAGTTAGTTGTCTGCAAGCGTGTGTGTCAGGCCTACAGCGTCTACTCTGCCAACTTCTGCCAGTGCACAGTGCCACTCATATCTGTTGTCACAGTAGCTTGCACGCATAGTACCACTAATCGAAAAAAAAATGACAGGCAGATGCAGGCCACCCCGCAGGGGCCGTCGTGGTTGTGGTGCTGTGATTCACTTTGGCCCTATAATAATGCCCAGTGTTCAGAGGCCACGTACCCTGAACTCGAAAAGTTCTGAGGACATAGTTGACTGGCTAACACAGGACACCCAATCTTCTACAGCTTCTGCTCGGAACCTTGACGCACCATCCTCCTCCAGCTTAGCTTCGGGCACCTCTCAAGTTACCACTTGCCTGCCTGCCGCCACCACCAACACTAGCACCACAGCCGCTTCACTTGGTATGTCAGAGGAGTTATTTACACATCAGTTGGAAGAAATGAGTGATGCGCAACCATTATTGCCAGAGGATGTAGATAACAGGGATATGTCTCAGGCAGGCAGCATTACACACATGGACATACGGTGTGATGATGATGATGTTGTACCAGCTGCTGCTTCCTTTTCTGAGTTGTCAGATACAAGTGAAGCGTTGATGATGACGATGCGTCCGTGGATGTCACGTGGGTGCCCGCAAGAACAGAAGAAGAACAGGGGGAAAGTTCAGATGGGGAGACAGAGAGGAGGAGGAGGAGACGAGTTGGAAGCAGGGGGAGGTCGTCGCAAGGAGCTAGTGGCACAGTCAGACAGCATGCATCGGCACCCGGGGTCAGCCAGACGGCACGCCAATCAACACATGCTGTTGCCACCACCAGAATGCCGTCATTGTAGAGCTCAGCAGTGTGGCATTTTTTTTGTGTGTCTGCCTCTGACAACAGCGATGCCATTTGCAACCTGTGCCAAAAGAAACTGAGTCGTGGGAAGTTCAACACCCACCTAGGTACAACTGCTTTGCGAAGGCACATGATCGCACATCGCAAACGCCTATGGGATCAACACATGAGTACAAGCAGAACACAAACTCAAAGCCGCCATCCTCCTCCTGGTCCAGCATCTTCAGCCACGTCAACCACTGCTGTCCTCCTTGTACCCTCTCAACCATCCGCCACTTCGTCTCTCGCCTTGAGCAGTTCCTGCTCATCTGCCCACAGTCAGGTGTCTGTCAAGGACATGTTTGAGCGTAAGAAGCCAATGTCACAAAGTCACCCCCTTGCCCGGCGTCTGACAGCTGGCTTGACTGAACTCTTAGCCTGCCAGCTTTTACCATACAAGCTGGTGGAGTCTGAGGCATTCAAAAAATTTGTAGCTATTGGGACACCGCAGTGGAAGGTACCCGGCCAAAATTTATTTGCACAAAAGGCAATCCCCAACCTGTACTCGATTGTGCAAAAGGAAGTAATGGCATGTCTGGCACACAGTGTTGGGGCAAGGGTCCATCTGACCACTGATCTGGTCTGCAAAGCGCACTGGGTAAACCTGGTGACGGCTGCCAAGCATGGAATGCGTGGCTCTGCAGAGGAGTTGGTGACACCGCCACGACTTGCAGGCAGGGCTGCTGCCACCTCCTCTACTCCTCCTACTTCATCCTCTTCCATAACCTCCTCAGCTGAGTCCTCTTCTGCTGCTGCGTCTTGCTCCACATCAACGGCACCCCCCCAGCTCCCCAGGTACTATTCCACATCCCGGATACGGCAGTGTCACGCCGTCTTGGGGTTGACTTGCCTCAAAGCAGAGAGTCACACCGGACCAGCACTCCTGTCCGCCCTGAACGCACAGGTGGATCAGTGGCTGACTCCGCACCAACTGGAGATCGGCAAAGTGGTTTGTGACAACGGAACAAATTTGTTGCCGGCATTGAAGTTGGGCAAGTTGACACATGTGCCGTGCATGGCACATGTGTGTAATCTTATCGTACAATGCTTTGTGCTTAAGTACCCAGGCTTACAGGACGTCCTGAAGTAGGCCAGGAAGGTGTGTGGCCATTTCAGGTGTTCCTACACGGCCATGGCGCACTTTTCTGATATCCAGCGGCGAAACAATAAACCAGTGAGGCGCTTGATTTGCGACAGCCCGACACGTTGGAATTCAACACTACTAATGTTCGACCGCCTGCTCCAACAAGAAAAAGCCGTTAACAAGTATTTGTATGACTGGGGTGCTAGGACAGCCTTTGCGGAGCTGGGATTTTTTTTGCCACGTTACTGGACGCTCATGTGCAATGCCTGTAGGCTCATGCGTCCTTTTGAGGAGGTGACAAACCTAGTCAGTCGCACCGAAGGCACCATCAGCGACATCATACCATTTGTTTTCTTCCTGGAGCGTGCCCTGCGAAGAGGGCTGGATCAGGCCATAGATGAGTGTGAAGAGGAAGAGTTGTGGTCACCATCAACACCAGAAACAGCCTTATCAGCATCGCTTGCTGGACCTGCGGCAACTCTGGAAGAGGATTGTGAGGAAGAGCAGTCAGAGGAGGAATGTGGCTTTGAGGAGGAGGAGGAAGACCAACCATAACAGGCATCCCAGGGTGCTCGTTGTCACCTATCTGGTACCCGTAGTGTTGTACATGGCTGGGGGGAAGAACTGAGGATGAGGAACGGTACATGAGTAGCTCGGCATCCAACCTTGTGCAAATGGTGTCTTTCATACTGTCGTGCCTGTTGAGGGACCATTGTATAAAAAGGCTGAAGGAGAACGACCTGTACTGGGTGTCCACGCTACTAGACCCCCGGTATAAGCAGAAAGTGCCTTAAATGTTACTGAATTACGGCAAGTCGGAAAGGATGCAGCAGTTCCAAAATCAATTAAAAAGTATGCTTTACACAGCGTATAAGGGTGATGTCACAGCCCAACGGGAATCTAACAGGGGAAGAGGTGAAAGTAATCCTCCCACGACCACGCCGGCAAGGACAGGACGCTTTACAGACGTGTTGTTGATGGAGGACATGCAGAGCTTTTTAAGTCCTACGCATTGCCACAGCCCTTCGGGGTCCACCCTCAGAGAATGACTCGACCGACAGGTAGCAGACTACCTTGCCTTAACTGCAGATATCGACACTCTGAGGAGCGATGAACCCCTTGACTACTGGGTGTGCAGGCTTGACCTGTGGCCTGAGCTATCCCAATTTGCGATAGAACTTCTGGCCTGCCCCGCTTCAAGTGTCCTGTCAGAAAGGACCTTCAGTGCAGCAGGAGGTATTGTCACTGAGAAGAGAAGTCGCCTAGGTCAAAAAAGTCTAGATTACCTCACCTTTATTAAGATGAATGAGGGATGGATCCCGAAGGGACTGACAGTGGGCGATACATTCAACTAAAAAAGGCCTGATGAGGGTGACGTAACAGGGTGTCACGGCTGCCGGCCCGCCGCGTGATATTTAAATCCCTAGCTCACCCCAGTACCTTGCCCTGTCGTGGTTTCCTGTTCCTGGTTTCCTGAGAGTGCTTTATCATTGTGAATCTGATTTCCTGGTATCCTGATCTTGGCTTTTTTCCCTGGTTATTCTGAATTCTGGTTTTCCTGACTTGGCTTGTGTAAACGGTATGGTGTATTTTCTGGCTTCCATGACCTTGGCTTTCCCTTTGACCATTCTCTGTCTCTAGCGTATTAGTCCGGCTATTCTATGGTCCGGTTTACGCTCTGTCCTTTTATTTTCCTTTTCTTGCCTATATATATGTTTATGGACTGTTTGCGGTTGTTTGCGGTGCGTTAAACGAGGAGTTTGGTCTGTCACTGTGAAGCGGGCGTAACCCTTACACTACCTGATCGATACAAAATCATACCTGATGTTTTAAAGCACGTTATTCCAAACAATTTAGGAATGTTAGGTGATTTATGCCCTTTATGGATTAAAACCAGACTCTGCATCAACTATGTCATTTTCCATGAGTTTTGCCATGGATCCCCCTCCGGCATGCCACAGTCCAGGTGTTAGTCCCCATGAAACAACTTTTCCATCACTATTGTGGCCAGAAAGAGTCCCTGTGGGTTTTAAAATTCGCCTGCCTATTGAAGTCTATGGCGGTTCGCCCGGTTCACCCGTTCACGAACATTTGCGGAAGTTCGCGTTCGCCGTTTGCGAACTGAAGATGTTATGTTTGCGACATCACTAGTAAAGGCAACATCACCTAGCATAAGGGTGGCCAAAAGATAGATTCCCTTCTGTTGTACATATCCCATCATGCATTGCCAGATGGATATCTACCATTTGCTTGGGTTTTTAAGCAGTTTTTGTGGGTTTGACAGTATTTATTATCACTATTTATTACTTTATTACATTTATAAAGTGCCAACATATCCTGCAGCGATGTAAACATGTTTATGGTTGTATGGAGTATGTGTATGTGAAATGAAGGGGTCTATTTGTGTATAGTGTTGGCATTGCATGCAGTCGTGTGTTAATATGTACTGTTGCAGTATTGTACATTTGTGGTGCATTTGAATGCAGGGGTGTGTTTGTATGTAGTATTGGTGTTTGATTGAAGGGTGTATTTGTGTGTAGTTTTGGTGTTTGTACATAATGCTGGTGTTTTAATATTGGAGTGTGTTTGTATGTAGTGTTGGCATTTGATTACAGGGGTGTGTTTTCATGTAGTTTTGATGTTTAAATGCTGGAATGTATACACATATGTGACAACACACAATGAAATAGAAACACAATACACAGATACACACATGTACCCACACTGACAATCACAGATAAAAACATATACCTTCACAGAAACACACACTGGCACACACATAGATACACACATACACGCACAGATACAAACATATACCTATAGAGGTACATACACACAATGGCACAAATACAAACATATGCCTACACGTACACACAAACAGACACACACACACACACATATATATATATATATATATATATATATATATATATATATATATATATACAGATTGGCACAAACACTGGCACATACTCAGATACACAAACATACCTACACATGCACACACTGACACAGACACATATACACACACACAGATATACACAATACACATACACACTGGCAAACACACACATATACACACAAATACCTACACTGACACACACACAGATACACACTGGTGGCACACACACAGATACACTCATACCTGAACATTCACACTGGCACACACAAATTACAATTTACATATTGTTAACTACCCTCCGCTTCCATATCTTTTCTTGCAGAGAAGTGAGTTCCTGGGGCTAGCTGACACTGATGGGAGTCTTCCAGAAGTGCTCTTCCTCCTCACCCTTAGTGCCTCCTCCATGTCCCCAGCCTGCATGGTCTGTAAACTGGGAGGAAATGATAGATTGTCAATTCCTCCGAGCATTCTCGGCAGACATTAAAGGGACCAGGTCACACTGCCAAATAGTTGAAGCACCCAACAAGGCTTCCAAAGAGACCTGCCTGAGGGGTACCTGCCTGAATTCCTCCTGGCATTTCCAACACTGCAAGGGCCCAGTCAGGCGCTTAGAGGGCCACACCGCCCAACCAGGCTCCTGTTTTAGCAATAATACAAATTGGTTGGCCATTAGTGCATGGGCCACACGATTGTCCCCAAGGCTACAACGGCGCTAGTTCTGCCACTGGTCAGTCCATGTCATGATCCAGCAGATGAGGAGAAAGATCACTCAACAAGAGATAGATTTTGGTATCACTAGTGTACTAGATATTGAAAGCCATAGGCGGAATTTAGGTCACCATGAGAGACAGTGTAAATTGAAAATAGGTCCCAGCAGATGGTCTTGAGGAATTCCAACCAAGAGAGGAATAGAAGTGGCGGAGAAACCAGAGCAGGATATGATGAAGGAGCTGTAAAAGAAGTAGGAAGAGTACCAGGAAAGAGAAATGTCAGTGAGGCCAAGACAGCAAAAACAGAGGAGGAGAACTAGGTGAACAGCATTGTCAAAAGTGGTTGATAGATCGAGAAGAATAAGTAGCAAATAATAGCCTTTAGATTTAGCAGTAATAAGTCATTAGTCACTCTGGTCATGGCAGTGTCAGTGGAATGTTGGAAGCAGAAGCCAGGCTGGAACTAGCTGATTAAGAAATGGAAGTTCAGATAATCTGTAAGTCGAGAATAAACAAGTCTTTCGAGTAGGATAGAGATAGGACGATAGCTAGTGAAAACATCAGGGTCAAGAGAAGATTTTTTGTTATGGGCGTGATCAACACATGCTTGAAGGACAAGGGGAAAATGCCAGAGAAAAGAGAGAGATTATAGATTTTAGTAAAAGATAGGACAGTTGCAGATGAGATTAATTTAGCAATTTCTCAGTATAAAATAGTTTTCACTATTTAGAAAGTTTATTTTAAAGACAAATTTCTTTGGGATAGTTTTGCCACATTTATTTTAAAAAAAAATATGTCCTTCATTTGCTTCTGAAGAATTACAGTTGAAGATTTTTCATTTAATTTTGAAAAATTTCATATCAATCCAAAAATTGCTGGGGAAACTGTAAATGAAGGCACAATAGGTGCCACTGCCTATAGTGTCCCTTTAACAAAATAAAAAAAACAACTCTCAAAGTGTAAGTTACTTATTCAGAGTCGGTGCCAAGTGGCAGAGGCTATAGAGTACACAGTGACATTTGTTTTGTTTTTTAAGAATGATACAGTTCAGATTTTCAAAATAATTTCAGTTATTAAGAATTTTGGTTGAAATTTGATATGAAATTCTGAGATACAAAATGACACTGAAATGGTCGAAATTCAGTCAAATTTTGATTCAGACTGATCGGAATCTTCAAGTCTATTTACAATTGATTTCCAAGCTGTCTCTGCAACATCAGCAAAGGTACTACTAAAAATCTGTTGAGATCAGCATGGGCACAATTATATAAACATCAAATCTCTGTGTAGGCTGGTCAATACCTGGGATGAATGGAAGGCAGGTTTTCCTCTAACATATTATCATTTTTAATATTCTTACTATTTTTCCCAGTTTCAACATTCATCACAAGATTTGATTTTTACAGATTTTTTTTTTTTAGAGAGATTTGGAGAGTTGGGATAAACATTGTGACGGACCGCCTGGCACCCCGACCTGGTACCTCTGTCAATCGCTGCTTCCTATTACTTGCGAGCACCATAAGCACTGTACTGGAACACCATAACCACTGTAAACCCTACGAACTGCCGCAGCTTGGTTGGGGTCTAGCTGTCCTCCACCCACCCAGAACCCAAGACCAGGATCCAGCTTCCAGTGGGTAGACCTCTCCTAGTCCAGAGAGCATAGCAGGAGCAGCTCATATAAGAGCTATTGATTATACTCAGGGGAGTATCGTGATATGGCAACCCCTATAGTGAATGTAGTTCTCCAATACCCCAAACATGAGCCAAGATTTCATGAAGGGGTAAACGGATATCTGTTTAATGGGAGCCACACTTGGCCTTATATGGCAATCCCCATGCAAGGGGTACGCCCAAATGGACCTTGTTGGGGACTGCAATACAAAATTATAAACCAATAACAACAGGGTTACAATACATGACACTCCCATTTACTTAGGAGATAATTGAGTCAAGCACTATACTAAACTCAATTATCTCCAAACACAAAAAACACACATTTTTACAAAACCCCCAAAATACCTTAAAACACATAAAATCCCCACAAAAGTCTATTCGCGGTTTTGGTCCATGCGAACAGCCACCAGGGAGCTAGCGTTCGGTTCCATGGAAAGTGCCGAACCGGGGGGAATAAAATATAGGTCTTTACAGTCGTTGGCTTGACCCTTAGTCTTTTGGCAAGAGGCTGGCCAGCATGCTCCTCCAAGCACCTGTGAAGAGGTTACTTTAGTCACAAACATTAATTCAACTCTTACATTAAAGGGACACTATAGGCACTCAGACATCTCATTGAAGTGTTCTGAGTGCGGTGTCCTGTCCCCTTAACAATGTAAAACATTGCAGTTTTTGGGAAATTGCAATGTTTTCATTGCAGTTTTAAGACTGCCTCTAGTGGCTGTCTCCCTGACAGCCACTAGAAGCCCTACCTTCTGTTTCACATGCACATATCCTCATGCATAGCATCTTCTAAATCCTCTTAGGAAAGCAGAGATTCAAAACTTTCCTATGGGGAAGGCCTAATGCACACAGCACATTGCAGGGTTAAGATTGCCTATAGACAGCCACTAGAGGCACTTCCTGCTTGCTAGGTAACTTTTGGTCGCATAACTGATGCTGGATGGGGACATCCGGGGTCAGAGAAATCCCCATAGGAAAGCATTGACCCAGTGATGAGGGAGATCAGCACTGGAAAATGGCAAGTACAGTAAGGGTTTATTAACCCTTTACACTGCAAGGGGAAAGCGAGGGAAGTATAGTGCTAGGAATACAGATTTGTATTCCTAGCACTAAAGTATTACTTTAAATAATCTCAGAATACTACATGGATTAAAGGGACAATCCGTGTACCAATAATGTTTAAAAGTATGCGCAAGTCTTTATAATTTTTGCATGGGAAGCAAAAGCCAAAAAGGTTATTGTGACGAAAGCAACTTTGTCACTGGGTCTTGGAGGGGCCTGCTGGCCAGCCTCTTGCCTCCGGACTTTGGGCTCTGCAATATACTTTGCCTACTGCACTTTAAAAGGCTCTGTTCGCATGTGAAGTATGTATTGCGTACTCCAGACAGAGAGACCAACTGTAATGGATCACCTTCCGTTGATGGATGCTTCCTAGCTTGCGCCGAGGACCACAAGCACCGCACTGGACACCACAACCACCGCAGACTCCACAACCGCCGTAGCTTAACTGGAGCCGCGCCGTCTTACGTCCACCCTGGAATCAGCCTCTGTCCTCCAGGACCGTGTGGTAACACTGCTCCAAAGTATTTAAAGGGCCAGGAACAGCATTCCTAAAGGGCAATACATTCCAGGGCCATAGTCGCAGGGCAGGAGGCTAGCGATCAGTCCTCTCCAATGCCCAGTGGCAAAGGGCAGTTTGTCACACCGACCATTAGCCCTAATTCTCTGGAACTGTTTTGGGCATGGGACCATGTGCACGGTGGGTCAAAAAGAGACTTCCATGGAATTTCTGAACCCCTGCTCTGATCTGGGTGATTTTTGGATATGTGGTGTTTTGGGGTGTTTGGGGTGTTTGTCGTAGGTCCAGAGTGGGTAGGAGACTGCGAGACCCCAACCAAGATGCGGCAGTTCGTGGGGTCTGCAGTGATTATGGTGTCTGGTGCGGTGCTGATAGTCCTTGGTGAGCACTAGGAGCATTGATTGACGGAGGGTCCGTCACAGTTATGGTGGGGGGAAAATTGTGATTGAAAACCCCTTCAACCTGAAGTCTGTGAATAGTTAATACAATGTTAAACAAAAATCTTCACAGCAGTCAAGCCATAAGACTTGCTTTTCCCACAGATATCACACATTTGCACACATATTACTACCGCAAAGGATTCTGGATGGGCATATGCAAATTAGTTTAACAAAGAATCTCACTGGCCTTGCATCTTTTCCTAAGTTGTGTTTCAAAGCAGTTGTATACAGCAAACACAGACTCAAAGGAATCCATGTTTAAAATGGAATGTGGCAAAAATGTGATTCTTTGTTAAACTAATTTGCATATGCCCCCCCAGAATCCTTTGCGGTAATAACATCCCTGCAAATGTGTATTTTCTGTGGAAAAAGCAAGTCTTATGGCTTGACTGGTGTGCAGATTTTTGTTTAACATTGCATTAACTATCCACTATTTTTTGCATAAAATAAATAACTGCATCGTAAAACATTTTGTTTTGTTCAAAACTATAAATATTTGAGCATGCAAAAAAAAAAAAAAAAAAAACAACCCCAAAAACTATATCTATAATGCTAAAATCTATCAAATGCATTAAAGTTGTATTGATGCCTGGAGTGTCCCTTTAATGATGTCAATCGGTTCAGATACAAAGCAGGACAGTGTTACAGCAATGATAATGATAAGACCATCGTGAGGAATCTGGAGTCAAGGTGAGTATTAGTGACATAGACATAAATAGTCTCCAAACTCTTTTCTGTATTTTGTAACTCTATTTCAGCCATACTTGAAAACGAGAGAAATCTCAATGTATCCATCCTGGTAAAATATTTTATAAATAAATAAATAATAAATAAAGTGGCCATTGCACTATTATCTACTGTTTCTTTTATGTCCAGGGTTTTCTTAATCTTGGGTTTGAATCTCTTGAACCAATACGACATTTAACATTACTTCTATGTGTTGTCATTTTTTTATAGAAGTGATTAATGAAAAGCTAATTAATGCTTGTGTGGTTGTGAATGCATGCAGGTATCTGTTGGTCCACCTCTAGCAGGAAGCCTTCCAGAACCAAAAAGTCAGCTACCATTTTACCTTCATCTGAAATGAGCAAGCTGCTGTGTTCATACTAACGACCATGCAGTGTTTGTGTATTCTAGATATTTCTCAATGATCATGTGACGTTTGCATGTTCTAGATATTTCTCAATGACCATGTAATGTAGTGTTTGCATGTTCTAGATATTTCTCAATGACCATGTAGTGTTTGCATGTTCTAGATATTTCTCAATAACCATATAATGTTTTCATATTCTAGATATTTCTCAATATTTATTCTGGTTCCATACTTTGGTAGAGCAATTCGAGGGACCTTTTCCTTTCATCTCATCCCAACGCGACTCTAAGGGTTAGACAAACAGCTCAGGTAGATCAGTGTTTATCCACTCCTGATTCTCACATTTTTTAACCTGAACCGAAACGAAGATATTTATTTAGTCGCTAATATGTTTCCATAGAAACGTCTCTTTTCCCCATTTCAGCCCAGTGCAATATATAAATACAACATACCACAACCACATAACCTGCTAATTAAATTAGAGACATTGCTCAATTAAACATAAATTAGAAGATTGTTTTCTGTAAAATGTTTCTTTTTTAAGTTTGAATCTCATTCATACCAATAAACATAATGTACAGAGTGTTAATTGTGTTAATAGTACAATGGGTTTTGTAGAAAAGGCAAGTATTGTAGCTTGATATGTAATGAGAAAAGTGAAAATTGGAAATATAAATTTCATAATGGTTCTGGAATGTTAAAATGACTTTCCTTATTGTGTTGCTTATAAAAGAAGTTGAGCACTTTGTTGATTTCTATCGAGCAGTTCTTCATTGCAAAACATCATACCTTTATAAAAAAAATGAAATATGTAGAGTCTATTCTTATTTCTACAGACAATGTGATAAATATAATAAAAAAAAGCCAGACAGTGTCCTTTTACTGCATTGCCAACATACTTTATACATGTTAGCCAAATGGCCGATACTCTCTGAAATGCCTTTTCCAATGAACCAGTCAGAGGCCAGAACGGTGGAAGGATAATGTCTTTATTGCAGTAGAGGAGAAGCAGACAATACTGGTTCTGAGAGCACACACATTAAGATATCTATTTTATACATATAATCTGTGAAAGAGAATTAAAAAAACAAAAGAAAACAGAAAGAAATGTTATCGTGGAGGATTATCATACATTGTTCTTTGTCTGTTCTCCTACCAAGAAAGTAGACTCTTCTAATTATCAGCAGGGCGGCTCCTCACATGCCTCCTGGCCTTCAAAACCTTAGTTACAAATAAATTATGCTGCTGAGATATACTTCTGTCTATTACCGCTTCTACTTCCAGACACCATGCTTGCCCAAAATATCAGTTGGATTATACTGGTTAGCATTTTAGCATTACATAACAATATGGATATATATATAAAATAGAAAAAACAGGTAAAGGGAGCACACTAGGACTTCATTTCAGTGATTGATAAAGACCCCAGGAGGGTCGAAACGTTGATTTTTTGTATTTTTCACAGGTCATGTATTTTTTCATGATACAGTAAATTATTTTGGCTCACTGAAATGAAGTCCTAGTGTGCTCCCTTTACCTGTTCTTTCTAATATACATAACGCGGGTTTGCACCTAGGCATTTTTGTTTTTGTTAAACTAATTTACAGGAGGAGTGCCTTGCCTATCTATTTTTTGAATATATATCAAATGTAGAAGTATGAAGGCACTCACTTTTTTTGTTCTATGAACCAAGAATTTCTTTGAAAAATATAGCCTTGGTGCTCCACTGTGGAACTAAAATACACACTTTGAATACTGGAAAGAAATGGGCACGCATAGGAGTCCTATGAGTTCCCACTTCTTTCCAATATTCAAAGTATATATAAAATAGATTTTCTCACCCCTACAGGGTGGCATGTTTATTCCTTATTCTCGGGTCCTCTACCAGAGGCCTGGAAGTTTGAGGGTTCTGCGCAGTATCTTAGCTGTTCCAAGAACTGCACTCAGTTGGAAAATCTCAGATGCCCCATCTGGAATCTGTTGAAGCCACTCCGCCAACTTGGGAGTGACAGCCCCGAGTGCTCCTATCACAACTGGGACTACTACTGCCTTCACTTTCCACATCCTTTCTGGCTCTTCTTTCAGTTCTTGGTATTTCTCCACCTTCGCATGTTCCTTCTTTCGTTCCTTGTCTACCCCCACGATGTCGGCTTGGTTGACCAGCATTTGTCTTACGTTCCTTGTCTACCCCCACGATGTCGGGTTGGTTGACCAGCATTTGTCTGTCTGGATCTTGAAGTCCCACAGGATATTAACCTTGTCAATGTCATTCTCAACTACCCTTTGTGGTATCTCCCATCTGGACCCAATCCATATTCTGTGCAGATGTTTTGGTACACAATCCCAGCAACTTGGTTGTCTTTCTCCGTGTATGCTGTTCCTGCTAACATCTTCTGACTCTTTGGAGGTACTTAGTTGTTGCTATCCTCCTTGCCTGTTCCTTATGGTTGCCATTCATTTGTGGTAACCCCAGGTACTTGTAGCTGTTCTCTACATCTTATATTTGGCCATCTAGAACTCCTTCTGTCCTAATCTTCTTCCCTCTTTTTACTATCATCCGCTCGCACTTCTCTAGTCCAAACGACATTCCGATGTCCTTGCTGTATATCATAGTTAGGTGGATCAGTGAGTCAATGTCTCGTTCATTCTTGGCATATAGCTTGATGTCGTCCATGTAGAGTAGGTGGCTGATGGTAGCACCACTCTTGAACTTGTATCTGTATCCACTCTTCTTGATGATCTGGCTAAGGGGGTCGAGGCTTATGCAGAACGGCATTGGGAATAGCTCATCACTTTGGTATATGCCACATTTGATGTTCACTTGAGTTATTGTCCTGGTATTGGCTTCTAGAGTTGTTTTCCACTTGCCCATCGAGTTCTTGATGAAGGCTCTTATTGTCTTGCTGACCTTGTAGAAAACCAAGCATTCCAGTATCCATGTGTGTGGCATTGTGTCATAGGCCTTCTTGTATTTATCCAGGTCGTGCAAAGATTTATCTGTCTGGTCTTGGAATCCCTTGTGACTGCTTGGTCTACCAGTAGTTGGTGTTTTGATCCTCTAGTGTTGTTTCCAATGCCCTTCTGAGTATTGGTCATATATTGACTCAGATGCCCTTGAATCTTGGAGGCTATGATGTCTGACAGGAGTTTCCATGTTGTGGGGAGGCAGGTTATTGGTCGGTAGTTGGATGGTGTTGTTCCCTTGTGAGGGTCCTTCATGGCCAGTATTGTTCTGCCTTGTGTTAGCCAGTCAGGGTGGGAGCCTGTTGCTAGTAGCTGGTTCATTTGTGTTGCTAGGCATTCATGCAACACTGTTAACTTCTTTATCCAGTAGTTGTGGATCTTCCACAGGTCTGAAGTCATATAGTATAGAAGTATAATATCAGTATAGCTTCAGTCTTGAGAAATTGACGGATATTTTGGCATATTGACTACTGGACTAATATGGCTAATCCAATCTGCACTATATATATCATCATTAATCATTTAACATGATATTCACAACATATATAACATTAACGTAATACACAAAAATAGGATAAGCGCTAACAATAACACACTGTGTGCTGGCACTCAATTACGCAAGGTGCAGGTATTCGAGGCTTAACCCCACAATAACCTCCTAATCATAATCATAAACAAATATGAATACTGCACTCAAAAAGATAATTGGGCAATAAAACTTATTGCTAATCACGCTTTTAATTCAAAATATTTATTGTGTTAGTTTTAGATAAATTCATAAAGGTAATAGTATATCCTCATAGTGACACTCATTTCAAACTATTTACATATATATACACACACAGAATCCTCCCTCGTCTGTGATAAAGTTCATGATATATACACATCAATGTACAATAGGTAATGATCCAAAAAATAGAAAAAACTCTGAGAAAAAATAATAATAAGAAAAAAATAGAAAAAATAGAGAAAAAATGAAAAAATGAAAATGAAAAAATAGAAAAAATCTGAAAAGTAGAAAAAAAGTAATAATAATGAAACGAAAAAAATGATGAAAATGAAAAAAGAGAAAAAAATAGTAATAATAATGCAGTCCTAACAAGGTAGTAGTCCAGAATATAGTGCACTATATGTTTCACTTTATAATGGATGGATCTCACCAATGTATCAGTAGCTGTATGATGTCCATAGTCGGAGGATGCTGAAGATTGCAGATGGTAATGTCATGGAAGGGGATGAAAAGAGATGTTGGAAGTTTCCTGCTCAATGTAAAGCGATCACTCCGTCATCAGTATGCTGTATGATCCGGTCAGCCAGTCAGGTCACTGGGTAATCCTTTGAATGTGCTGCTATATGATCCGGTCAGATAGGCAGGTCACTGGGTAATCCTTTGAATGGGCTGCGTGCTCGGGACGTACGTGTCCCTTCGATGGCCCCTGTTCTCTAAGCGCTAACAATGTCAACTTTGAATATAAAAAAGTGCGGGCTGAAAACACTGAGGGATACCCTCAACCCCTTATGTAGAATAGAGACATAGATAAATAAATACAAATATTGAGTCCAAACAGTCCAAAATGTGCTGCAGATATTCTTAAATGGTTACTGTCTGCACTTGTGCTTGTGAATATATGTAAAGACAGAAAATAACTGATAGTGCAGGTTGTCTGGTGCTTAGTTAAAGACACACAACAGAGATATTGGGCTAGCCCTCACATTTAGCAGAGCTATTCACCAGCTCTAGGTTGAGCAGTGTACAGCTGTACAATCGCTACTGATGGATATGTAGCATTTGTAGGTCAGTCTCACAGCATACAGATGAGTATATGGAATGAAATAGAAGCAAACAATAGTGCTTACTGTGTTATAAATAATGTACTATAAAATAAGTGGTAGGTTTACTCACATTTAATAGAACAGTAGATACCACTCAAGAATAAGTGCTTGGGTGGTATGATCCACACCAGTGATAAAACATAGTGTAAATGAGTTGAGGCCCCATCTACATAGCATAAACCTTGCTTTGGATATAGGGTAAGACAGATATATAAGATCAAATTTAATTGTCAATTCTCCAAAAATTCTGATTTAGTGAATGAACCTCAAATATGTTTTGGGAGGTCTATGTAACAGGGGTCATGTGTCATGGATTGATGGTTCTTATCATGATCACGTGAAACAATTCCTTTTTACTCCAACTGTTGGTGTGAGCTTGCTTGCTAGCACATTTTTAACAGTGCTTATTATATTTCAATTAAATTTCCCAGCCTGCCTCCATTTAACCCTATTGCCCTACAATACTCTGTATTGGAAATATACTGCTTCATCTACCTACCATTCTATTGTGAATTATTAGTCTTTATCTGGTCTCACAGCTCACTTCACTACCAAGAATGTAAAATGTCTTGATATATTTGAAGATATCTTGCCTTCGTCTTCCTCCGGTGCATACATATTGATCTTATGTCTAGTTTTTATCTTACCTTATAAAATGTCAAACTTGAATTTATAACATTAGTTTTATTCTTCCCAAAATCTTCCATTTCAACAAATCTACAAGTAGACATATATTCCATAAAACACACAAATTAAGCATTTCAATACAATTATTTCCTGTTATATCCAGAAGCCGGTATGGAAATTTTGTACTGATAATCAACATTTCTGACGCAGGTAAGATAGTGAAAAAAAAAAGAAAAAAAGACACAACATTTTTTATAATGAAATTAGACATTTCAGCCATTGCAACTGCTTGCAACTTAATACGATTTTAAGGTCCACAGAATCTATGACAATATTTATAGTGTCAATTCATTAAGATAGTATTGTGCTGACCCTTTCGCAGATCCAGTGAATATCAAAGCAGCTAAGATTACTGCAGTCTGACAGCTGTTAAAGGTCAGTGAGCTGAATTAATTCAGGTTATTCAGGCTCATTGTTTAGAAAAGAGAGATGTGATCGGACCCGCAGAGGTTGCGAGAATTAAAATACGTCAACATTTTTTGTTTTAAGAGCAATTTTACCTGAGCCCGAGATGTACTAAGCACAAAACTTAAAGCACATCACGAGTTAAAACATGTATATTTATTATCCCCGTTACTCTATAGAGCGATTAGTTTTTGGAACTTTGTAAAGCCTGGCAATTATTGGCCACATTACATTTTATACATTGTGACAAACCTTTAGGGTTCACATTTTCTGCTCAAATTAACTTCCGTCTAATCCGTTAAAACACCAAATGCCCCTGGCTGTAGCGTGCACATTTTCTGTTTTACATTTTTCCATGGTTTGTTTGATCTTTGTTTTTGTTTTTTGCAGACTATATCCAGGCAGAGTGATTGAAAGAAGAATCTGTTCAGCGATTAAAAAGTTGTAATAAAGGCAGTATGGCAGCAAAATCATTTTAATAAAGGCAGTATGGCGTACCCCATCAAATAATACTCAATATCATGTTAATAAAGGCAGTATGGCGTACCCCATCAAATAAAACTCAATATCATTTTAATAAAGGCAGCATGGCGTACCCCATCAAATAATACTCAATATCATGTTAATAAAGGCAGTATGGCGTACCCCATCAAATAATACTCAATATCATGTTAATAAAGGCAGTATGGCGTACCCCATCAAATAATACTCAATATCATTTTAATAAAGGCAGTATGGCGTACCCCATCAAATAATACTCAATATCATTTTAATAAAGGCAGCATGGCGTACCCCATCAAATAATACTCAATATCATTTTAATAAAGGCAGTATGGCGTACCCCATCAAATAATACTCAATATCATTTTAATAAAGGCAGTATGGCGTACCCCATCAAATAATACTCAATATCATTTTAATAAAGGCAGCATGGCGTACCCCATCAAATAATACTCAATATCATTTTAATAAAGGCAGTATGGCGTACCACATCAAATAACACTCAATATCATGTTAATAAAGGCAGCATGGCGTACCCCATCAAATAACACTCAATATCATTTTAATAAAGGCAGTATGGCGTACCCCATCAAATAATACTCAATATCATTTTAATAAAGGCAGTATGGCGTACCCCATCAAATAATACTCAATATCATTTTAATAAAGGCAGCATGGCGTATCCCATCAAATAATACTCAATATCATGTTAATAAAGGCAGTATGGCATACCCCATCAAATAATACTCAATATCATGTTAATAAAGGCAGCATGGCGTACCCCATCAAATAATACTCAATATCATGTTAATAAAGGCAGCATGGCGTACCACATCAAATAATACTCAATAACATGTTAATAAAGGCAGTATGGCGTACCCCATCAAATAATACTCAATATCATTTTAATAAAGGCAGTATGGCGTACCCCATCAAATAATACTCAATATCATTTTAATAAAGGCAGTATGGCGTACCCTATCAAATAATACTCAATATCATTTTAATAAAGGCAGTATGGCGTACCCCATCAAATAATACTCAATATCATTTTAATAAAGGCAGTATGGCGTACCCCATCAAATAATACTCAATATCATTTTAATAAAGGCAGCATGGCGTATCCCATCAAATAATACTCAATATCATGTTAATAAAGGCAGTATGGCGTACCACATCAAATAATACTCAATAACATGTTAATAAAGGCAGTATGGCGTACCCCATCAAATAATACTCAATATCATGTTAATAAAGGCAGCATGGCGTACCACATCAAATAATACTCAATAACATGTTAATAAAGGCAGTATGGCGTACCCCATCAAATAATACTCAATATCATTTTAATAAAGGCAGTATGGCGTACCCCATCAAATAATACTCAATATCATTTTAATAAAGGCAGTATGGCGTACCCCATCAAATAATACTCAATATCATTTTAATAAAGGCAGTATGGCGTACCCCATCAAATAATACTCAATATCATTTTAATAAAGGCAGCATGGCGTATCCCATCAAATAATACTCAATATCATGTTAATAAAGGCAGTATGGCGTACCACATCAAATAATACTCAATAACATGTTAATAAAGGCAGTATGGCGTACCCCATCAAATAATACTCAATATCATGTTAATAAAGGCAGCATGGCGTACCACATCAAATAATACTCAATAACATGTTAATAAAGGCAGTATGGCGTACCCCATCAAATAATACTCAATATCATTTGAATAAAGGCAGCATGGCGTACCCCATCAAATAATACTCAATATCATGTTAATAAAGGCAGCATGGCGTACCCCATCAAATAATACTCAATATCATGTTAATAAAGGCAGTATGGCGTACCCCATCAAATAATACTCAATATCATGTTAATAAAGGCAGCATGGCGTACCCCATCAAATAATACTCAATATCATTTTAATAAAGGCAGTATGGCGTACCCCATCAAATAATACTCAATATCATTTTAATAAAGGCAGCATGGCGTATCCCATCAAATAATACTCAATATCATTTTAATAAAGGCAGTATGGCCTACCCCATCAAATAATACTCAATATCATTTGAATAAAGGCAGCATGGCGTACCCCATCAAATAATACTCAATATCATGTTAATAAAGGCAGTATGGCGTACCCCATCAAATAATACTCAATAGCATGTTAATAAAGGCAGCATGGCGTACCCCATCAAATAATACTCAATATCATTTTAATAAAGGCAGCATGGCGTACCCCATCAAATAATACTCAATATCATGTTAATAAAGGCAGCATGGCGTACCCCATCAAATAATACTCAATATCATTTTAATAAAGGCAGTATGGCGTACCCCATCAAATAATACTCAATATCATTTTAATAAAGGCAGTATGGCGTACCCCATCAAATAATACTCAATATCATGTTAATAAAGGCAGCATGGCGTACCCCATCAAATAATACTCAATATCATTTTAATAAAGGCAGTATGGCGTACCCCATCAAATAATACTCAATATCATGTTAATAAAGGCAGTATGGCGTACCCCATCAAATAAAACTCAATATCATGTTAATAAAGGCAGCATGGCGTACCCCATCAAATAAAACTCAATATCATGTTAATAAAGGCAGCATGGCGTACCCCATCAAATAATACTCAATAGCATGTTAATAAAGGCAGCATGGCGTACCCCATCAAATAATACTCAAAATCATTTTAATAAAGGCAGCATGGCGTACCCCATCAAATAATACTCAATATCATGTTAATAAAGGCAGCATGGCGTACCCCATCAAATAATACTCAATATCATTTTAATAAAGGCAGTATGGCGTACCCCATCAAATAATACTCAATATCATTTTAATAAAGGCAGTATGGCGTACCCCATCAAATAATACTCAATATCATGTTAATAAAGGCAGCATGGCGTACCCCATCAAATAATACTCAATATCATTTTAATAAAGGCAGTATGGCGTACCCCATCAAATAATACTCAATATCATGTTAATAAAGGCAGTATGGCGTACCCCATCAAATAAAACTCAATATCATGTTAATAAAGGCAGCATGGCGTACCCCATCAAATAAAACTCAATATCATGTTAATAAAGGCAGCATGGCGTACCCCATCAAATAATACTCAATACCATTTTAATAAAGGCAGCATGGCATACCCCATCAAATAATACTCAATATCATTTTAATAAAGGCAGCATGGCATACCCCATCAAATAATACTCAATATCATGTTAATAAAGGCAGTATGGCGTACCCCATCAAATAATACTCAATATCATTTTAATAAAGGCAGTATGGCGTACCCCATCAAATAATACTCAATATCATGTTAATAAAGGCAGTATGGCATACCCCATCAAATAACACTCAATATCATTTTAATAAAGGCAGTATGGCGTACCCCATCAAATAACACTCAATATCATGTTAATAAAGGCAGTATGGCGTACCACATCAAATAATACTCAATATCATGTTAATAAAGGCAGCATGGCCTACCTCATCAAATAATACTCAATATCATGTTAATAAAGGCAGTATGGCGTACCCCATCAAATAATACTCAATATCATTTTAATAAAGGCAGCATGGCGTACCCCATCAAATAATACTCAATATCATTTTAATAAAGGCAGTATGGCGTACCCCATCAAATAATACTCAATATCATGTTAATAAAGGCAGTATGGCGTACCCCATCAAATAACACTCAATATCATTTTAATAAAGGCAGTATGGCGTACCCCATCAAATAATACTCAATATCATTTTAATAAAGGCAGCATGGCGTAACCCATCAAATAATACTCAATACCATTTTAATAAAGGCAGCATGGCATACCCCATCAAATAATACTCAATATCATTTTAATAAAGGCAGCATGGCATACCCCATCAAATAATACTCAATATCATTTTAATAAAGGCAGTATGGCGTACCCCATCAAATAATACTCAATATCATTTTAATAAAGGCAGCATGGCCTACCCCATCAAATAATACTCAATATCATGTTAATAAAGGCAGTATGGCGTACCACATCAAATAATACTCAATATCATGTTAATAAAGGCAGCATGGCCTACCTCATCAAATAATACTCAATATCATGTTAATAAAGGCAGTATGGCGTACCCCATCAAATAATACTCAATATCATTTTAATAAAGCAAACAAAATATACACAAGGTGTATAGTTGTGTAGGCGCTTCCAACTTAAAATAGACAATAAAAGTAAGTGTGACAGAAAGGTGTAATCCCTTAACACCTAAAGGTAAAGTGATACAATTAAAATAATTCACACCCACTTAGAAAAATATACAGAGTAAAAAGGATATACCACCTATTGCAGATATAGATATGGTGGTTACATCTGTAAAACAAATGAGACATACATAGTGTTTTCCATATAGGTAAAAACAAACAATTGTATCATATGAGGATTGAACTCACAAGGATGGAGCCTCTTAGGCTCTATGTACTTCGCTCTCGGGTGCCTATTCAGGCTTTCGATAATTTTCAGTTGAAGACCCAGACTCCACGAATTCAAGAGTAAATAAGGGTTTATTAATAGATAAAATATTATATTAAAATATTAATAATATAGGACAAAAATAGGCAGATATATGTATAAAATACAGCGTGGTATGGTACTGCAATAATGGCCAAAATTAAAAGCAGCAAAGCACCACAGCATATACACAAAATAACAATACCGCCAAATGAAAGTCCCAGTAAAAAGTCCAGTAAAGTGCAAACGCGTTTCAGCCCTAGATAGGGCCTTCCTCAGTGCTAAATTCCTGGAGAACCTTCAGGGCTTAAGTAGCCCCCTTGATAAGTCCAACTGCATCCAGCTGTGCTTCAGAAATCCCGCCAGCCATATCACTTCCGGTTTTGGAAAAAAAAAAAAAATAATAATTTTTTTTTTTTTTTTTTTTTTTTTTTTTATTTAAAAAACATGTGACTTCCGGTTGGATGCGGTCATGTGATGTATTTGTGTTCCACCATGCGTTCCACACTTGGGCATGGTGGAATTGACTACAGAAAATGTTCATATTGAAAGAGGGCATTTGCCCAAACAAATAATACAATAATATAGTAGAATAAATAAACAAATTGAGTAAGCTGTGAATAAATAAATCGGAATAGAAATATAAAATACAAAATATTTGTTAATATAGGTACATATAAAACATCATATATAAAATAGAAGAAATGTAACTCAGGGGGATGTGGAAGGGAGAGGAAACATCCTAGAAGAAAAGATATATAATATAAAAATGTAAATATAATATTTAAAAAATATTTAAAAAATATATATAAAATATTATATTATAAAAAATGTACTAACTCAAAATCTATGTTGAGACCTTTAGGGCACATAGTGTCCAAAGTGAAAATCCATTTACCCTCTAACTTACTAAGTTCTCGGACATTATCCTCTCCTCTCCAATTCATCCGCTTCTTCCCAATAACCATAAAACTTAAGAGAGAAGTGTCACCATTATGAAATTCAATAAAATGTGCTGACACACTATGTTTAGTGTATCCCCTCCGTATGTTCCCCATGTGCTCCATAATGCGAGTTTTTAGGCTTCTAGTGGTCATGCCGACATACTGGAGCCCACAGGGACACCAGAGGAGATACACCACATTAGTGGAGTGGCATGTGACAACATCACGTATTTTAAAACTAGTTCCTGTAACATTGGATTTAAACGTGCTCTGTGTATCTTTCTTAAAAGTAGTATTCTTGCACGGTAAGCACATTTTACATGGATAAAAACCTGGTCTTTGGTTAAAAACATTCTTGTCTCCCTGTTTGCAATTAATAAAGCTTTTAACCAAGTGATCTTTAATATTTTTAGCCCCTTTAAAAATAAACTTCGGTTTCTCACCTATGATATCTTTAAGATCCCCATCCGTTTTTAAAATATGCCAGTGTTTATTCACTATGTGTTTAATTTGTTTAGAGTTGATATTATAATCCAAAATTAAAGGTACATACTCTTTATCCCTACTTATTGTATCTTTCTTTGGTTTAGGTTTTAATACCTCAACTCTATCCATGTTCTTCACTTGTTGAATCTGTTCTTTCAGGACTGTAGGATCATAATGTTTCTCTTTAAAAAATGACGTCAATGTGTTTGCTTGGTTATCAAATTGATGGGGATCTGTACAGTTCCTCAGCATTCTTATATATTGTCCTTTTGGCATGTTGTTGATCCAAGGGGCATAATGGCAACTGGTTGTGTCAATGTAACTATTGACGTCAACCAGTTTAAAAAACGTTTTGGTTTTAATACAAGAATCCTCTATATAGATAACCAGGTCTAAAAAATTTACATGGGAGGTACTATATTCACTGGTGAGAGTGATATTTCTAGAATTGTTATTTAAAAATTGAAAAAATGAAGTAAGGTGCTGTTCTCCCCCCCTCCAAATGAAAAAAATATCATCTATGTACCTGCGATAGAGGACCAAGTTCGCACTCCAAGGTACATCCCCTGAGAGGAAAGATTCCTCCCAGAAGGACATAAACAAATTTGCATAACCCGGTGCGAACTTGGTCCCCATCGCAGTCCCAATCAGTTGTAAAAAATAAGAACCCTCAAACCAAAAGAAATTATTCTGTAAAATGAGTAAAATGCCCTCTATAATAAAATCTCTTTGGGTTTCTGGAACTAAACTATCTGATAAAAAGTGTCTAACTGAGTCACATCCTAGGTCGTGTTTAATAATAGTATACAAACTATTAACATCGCAAGTTACTAATATGTGACCCTCCTCCCATGTTATATGTTGTAACTCTCTGATGAGATGGGAGGAGTCCTTAAGATAGGTAGGACGTGAAGTGACTATAGGTTGTAACAATCTGTCTATGTATTCAGACAGTCGACTCAATAGGGAATTAACCCCAGCCACTATCGGTCTGCCTGGTGGGTTAACCTTATCTTTATGGATTTTGGGGAGGGTATAAAAAACAGGGATTTTAGAAGTTTTAACATTCAAGTAATCATATTCATCTTTATTTAGAATTTTTTGTGTACGTCCTTTCTCTATTAGTTTAAAATATTTATCCTTGATAGACTCCATAGGGTTACCCGGCAACTTTAAATAAGTGTTCGAGTCCCCCAGTTGTCTATAGATCTCTTTAACGTAGTCTTCCCTATTTTGAATAACCACAGCCCCCCCCTTATCGGCAGGTTTTATAATAATTTGGTCATCTTTGCTTAGTTCCCTAAGGGCTCTTTTCTCTATCGGTCGAAGGTTGTTCTCACGTCTTCCATATTTATTTTTGGGGATTTTTTTAATGTCCTCTATGACTAATCTCTCGAAGACCTCCATAGCACCACTGGAATGGTACTTAGGAAAAAATTTAGATTTATTCTTTAGTTTAGTATGTACCATATCATCATTCACATCTTGGTTATCTTTAAAATCTTTTTGAGGGTGTTTTAAAAAAAATTTCTTTAAACACAGCTTACGATTAAACTTCTGTAAATCTATAAATGAGTTAAAAGCATCATTAGAACACGTA
Source organism: Pelobates fuscus (assembly GCF_036172605.1). NCBI lineage: Eukaryota > Metazoa > Chordata > Amphibia > Anura > Pelobatidae > Pelobates > Pelobates fuscus. The sequence continues at coordinate 309,265,722 of NC_086322.1, forward strand.
GGGGCAAATTTCAATCCCTTACTTAATACTCTGAGTTGATCCTCAGTAAAAGTTTTGTTGGATAAGTTAATTACACCTAAGTGTTTGTCTTTCCTCTCTTCCTCTCCTTTAAAGGGTCTTCCACTTCTAATTCCCCTTCTTCTTGAACCCAATTTCTCTTTCTCATTAATCGTTCGGTTCTTTGAGGGGGATGTGACCCTAAAAAAGGAGCGGAAGATGAAGGGAAAGGTAGAGGATTTCCTTGGGATGTATCTCCTGTTGAGTCCTCTGATAAAATTCGATATCTATTAGTCTGAGGGAACCGGAGTAATGGTTGAGTGGGGTTAGTTCTTGAACCATTCCTATTTTTGCTTCTTTGCCAACCTGGAGAAGAAGCAGGAGCATATGGTTTCTTGGTCTGATATTGATGGGGAGGAATGGGTTCCCTAAATTTTCTAGGTATAGATGGTGTATCATTGTAGGTTTTTCTTCCAGATACACCTAAGGACCGATGATCCGGGTGTTTAGGAAATTGATTGGTCTTATTATGGTGAGGATAATTTTGATGGTGGGAGTGATTTTTCCGGGAAAAGGATCTTACTTGGTTTAGAGCATAATCATTCTGATCTCTTTGAAACTTCCTCTTTTTAATGATTAGTGTATTTTCCTCCACTTTTTCCACATTATTCTTTACCATTTTAAGTGTATTATCAATTTCTGTACAATTGACTACTGGTTTAAGTTGTTCTTTAATTTGGTTAATCTGGATATCCAGCTGCATCAAATTACGTTTTTTTTGCTGTACAATAATGGATATCATCCTAGCTGAAAAAGACTCCAAAGCGGAGTTCCAGATCTCCATAAAATCATCATCCTCCCTATCAAACGTGGGGGTTTTAAAAAATCGTAGACCTCTTGGGCTAATTTTTTGCTCCAAATATCGTTCTAGGGTAAAGATATCCCATTTAGTTTTAGTCTCCTTAATTAGCAATTTTTCTAGTTTTTTACAAGCAAAATCTAGATTTTCTTCTGATTGAATAATGGGGCCTTGTATATTGTCAAATCTACTAGCAACCATATTCTGCCAGTTCTCTCTGGCTTCAAATAATTCCATTATTAATAGATCTCGAATAAATGGATCAGAGGTAAATTTACAAATATGAGCAGCCCACAACTTTAAGGGATAATGAAATAGCAAACAAAATATACACAAGGTGTATAGTTGTGTAGGCGCTTCCAACTTAAAATAGACAATAAAAGTAAGTGTGACAGAAAGGTGTAATCCCTTAACACCTAAAGGTAAAGTGATACAATTAAAATAATTCACACCCACTTAGAAAAATATACAGAGTAAAAAGGATATACCACCTATTGCAGATATAGATATGGTGGTTACATCTGTAAAACAAATGAGACATACATAGTGTTTTCCATATAGGTAAAAACAAACAATTGTATCATATGAGGATTGAACTCACAAGGATGGAGCCTCTTAGGCTCTATGTACTTCGCTCTCGGGTGCCTATTCAGGCTTTCGATAATTTTCAGTTGAAGACCCAGACTCCACGAATTCAAGAGTAAATAAGGGTTTATTAATAGATAAAATATTATATTAAAATATTAATAATATAGGACAAAAATAGGCAGATATATGTATAAAATACAGCGTGGTATGGTACTGCAATAATGGCCAAAATTAAAAGCAGCAAAGCACCACAGCATATACACAAAATAACAATACCGCCAAATGAAAGTCCCAGTAAAAAGTCCAGTAAAGTGCAAACGCGTTTCAGCCCTAGATAGGGCCTTCCTCAGTGCTAAATTCCTGGAGAACCTTCAGGGCTTAAGTAGCCCCCTTGATAAGTCCAACTGCATCCAGCTGTGCTTCAGAAATCCCGCCAGCCATATCACTTCCGGTTTTGGAAAAAAAAAAAAAATAATAATTTTTTTTTTTTTTTTTTTTTTTTTTTTTTTATTTAAAAAACATGTGACTTCCGGTTGGATGCGGTCATGTGATGTATTTGTGTTCCACCATGCGTTCCACACTTGGGCATGGTGGAATTGACTACAGAAAATGTTCATATTGAAAGAGGGCATTTGCCCAAACAAATAATACAATAATATAGTAGAATAAATAAACAAATTGAGTAAGCTGTGAATAAATAAATCGGAATAGAAATATAAAATACAAAATATTTGTTAATATAGGTACATATAAAACATCATATATAAAATAGAAGAAATGTAACTCAGGGGGATGTGGAAGGGAGAGGAAACATCCTAGAAGAAAAGATATATAATATAAAAATGTAAATATAATATTTAAAAAATATTTAAAAAATATATATAAAATATTATATTATAAAAAATGTACTAACTCAAAATCTATGTTGAGACCTTTAGGGCACATAGTGTCCAAAGTGAAAATCCATTTACCCTCTAACTTACTAAGTTCTCGGACATTATCCTCTCCTCTCCAATTCATCCGCTTCTTCCCAATAACCATAAAACTTAAGAGAGAAGTGTCACCATTATGAAATTCAATAAAATGTGCTGACACACTATGTTTAGTGTATCCCCTCCGTATGTTCCCCATGTGCTCCATAATGCGAGTTTTTAGGCTTCTAGTGGTCATGCCGACATACTGGAGCCCACAGGGACACCAGAGGAGATACACCACATTAGTGGAGTGGCATGTGACAACATCACGTATTTTAAAACTAGTTCCTGTAACATTGGATTTAAACGTGCTCTGTGTATCTTTCTTAAAAGTAGTATTCTTGCACGGTAAGCATAATATAATATTTTATATATATTTTTTAAATATTTTTTAAATATTATATTTACATTTTTATATTATATATCTTTTCTTCTAGGATGTTTCCTCTCCCTTCCACATCCCCCTGAGTTACATTTCTTCTATTTTATATATGATGTTTTATATGTACCTATATTAACAAATATTTTGTATTTTATATTTCTATTCCGATTTATTTATTCACAGCTTACTCAATTTGTTTATTTATTCTACTATATTATTGTATTATTTGTTTGGGCAAATGCCCTCTTTCAATATGAACATTTTCTGTAGTCAATTCCACCATGCCCAAGTGTGGAACGCATGGTGGAACACAAATACATCACATGACCGCATCCAACCGGAAGTCACATGTTTTTTAAATAAAAAAAAAAAAAAAAAAAAAAAAAAAAAAATTATTATTTTTTTTTTTTTTCCAAAACCGGAAGTGATATGGCTGGCGGGATTTCTGAAGCACAGCTGGATGCAGTTGGACTTATCAAGGGGGCTACTTAAGCCCTGAAGGTTCTCCAGGAATTTAGCACTGAGGAAGGCCCTATCTAGGGCTGAAACGCGTTTGCACTTTACTGGACTTTTTACTGGGACTTTCATTTGGCGGTATTGTTATTTTGTGTATATGCTGTGGTGCTTTGCTGCTTTTAATTTTGGCCATTATTGCAGTACCATACCACGCTGTATTTTATACATATATCTGCCTATTTTTGTCCTATATTATTAATATTTTAATATAATATTTTATCTATTAATAAACCCTTATTTACTCTTGAATTCGTGGAGTCTGGGTCTTCAACTGAAAATTATCGAAAGCCTGAATAGGCACCCGAGAGCGAAGTACATAGAGCCTAAGAGGCTCCATCCTTGTGAGTTCAATCCTCATATGATACAATTGTTTGTTTTTACCTATATGGAAAACACTATGTATGTCTCATTTGTTTTACAGATGTAACCACCATATCTATATCTGCAATAGGTGGTATATCCTTTTTACTCTGTATATTTTTCTAAGTGGGTGTGAATTATTTTAATTGTATCACTTTACCTTTAGGTGTTAAGGGATTACACCTTTCTGTCACACTTACTTTTATTGTCTATTTTAAGTTGGAAGCGCCTACACAACTATACACCTTGTGTATATTTTGTTTGCTATTTCATTATCCCTTAAAGTTGTGGGCTGCTCATATTTGTAAATTTACCTCTGATCCATTTATTCGAGATCTATTAATAATGGAATTATTTGAAGCCAGAGAGAACTGGCAGAATATGGTTGCTAGTAGATTTGACAATATACAAGGCCCCATTATTCAATCAGAAGAAAATCTAGATTTTGCTTGTAAAAAACTAGAAAAATTGCTAATTAAGGAGACTAAAACTAAATGGGATATCTTTACCCTAGAACGATATTTGGAGCAAAAAATTAGCCCAAGAGGTCTACGATTTTTTAAAACCCCCACGTTTGATAGGGAGGATGATGATTTTATGGAGATCTGGAACTCCGCTTTGGAGTCTTTTTCAGCTAGGATGATATCCATTATTGTACAGCAAAAAAAACGTAATTTGATGCAGCTGGATATCCAGATTAACCAAATTAAAGAACAACTTAAACCAGTAGTCAATTGTACAGAAATTGATAATACACTTAAAATGGTAAAGAATAATGTGGAAAAAGTGGAGGAAAATACACTAATCATTAAAAAGAGGAAGTTTCAAAGAGATCAGAATGATTATGCTCTAAACCAAGTAAGATCCTTTTCCCGGAAAAATCACTCCCACCATCAAAATTATCCTCACCATAATAAGACCAATCAATTTCCTAAACACCCGGATCATCGGTCCTTAGGTGTATCTGGAAGAAAAACCTACAATGATACACCATCTATACCTAGAAAATTTAGGGAACCCATTCCTCCCCATCAATATCAGACCAAGAAACCATATGCTCCTGCTTCTTCTCCAGGTTGGCAAAGAAGCAAAAATAGGAATGGTTCAAGAACTAACCCCACTCAACCATTACTCCGGTTCCCTCAGACTAATAGATATCGAATTTTATCAGAGGACTCAACAGGAGATACATCCCAAGGAAATCCTCTACCTTTCCCTTCATCTTCCGCTCCTTTTTTAGGGTCACATCCCCCTCAAAGAACCGAACGATTAATGAGAAAGAGAAATTGGGTTCAAGAAGAAGGGGAATTAGAAGTGGAAGACCCTTTAAAGGAGAGGAAGAGAGGAAAGACAAACACTTAGGTGTAATTAACTTATCCAACAAAACTTTTACTGAGGATCAACTCAGAGTATTAAGTAAGGGATTGAAATTTGCCCCTACGTGTTCTAATGATGCTTTTAACTCATTTATAGATTTACAGAAGTTTAATCGTAAGCTGTGTTTAAAGAAATTTTTTTTAAAACACCCTCAAAAAGATTTTAAAGATAACCAAGATGTGAATGATGATATGGTACATACTAAACTAAAGAATAAATCTAAATTTTTTCCTAAGTACCATTCCAGTGGTGCTATGGAGGTCTTCGAGAGATTAGTCATAGAGGACATTAAAAAAATCCCCAAAAATAAATATGGAAGACGTGAGAACAACCTTCGACCGATAGAGAAAAGAGCCCTTAGGGAACTAAGCAAAGATGACCAAATTATTATAAAACCTGCCGATAAGGGGGGGGCTGTGGTTATTCAAAATAGGGAAGACTACGTTAAAGAGATCTATAGACAACTGGGGGACTCGAACACTTATTTAAAGTTGCCGGGTAACCCTATGGAGTCTATCAAGGATAAATATTTTAAACTAATAGAGAAAGGACGTACACAAAAAATTCTAAATAAAGATGAATATGATTACTTGAATGTTAAAACTTCTAAAATCCCTGTTTTTTATACCCTCCCCAAAATCCATAAAGATAAGGTTAACCCACCAGGCAGACCGATAGTGGCTGGGGTTAATTCCCTATTGAGTCGACTGTCTGAATACATAGACAGATTGTTACAACCTATAGTCACTTCACGTCCTACCTATCTTAAGGACTCCTCCCATCTCATCAGAGAGTTACAACATATAACATGGGAGGAGGGTCACATATTAGTAACTTGCGATGTTAATAGTTTGTATACTATTATTAAACACGACCTAGGATGTGACTCAGTTAGACACTTTTTATCAGATAGTTTAGTTCCAGAAACCCAAAGAGATTTTATTATAGAGGGCATTTTACTCATTTTACAGAATAATTTCTTTTGGTTTGAGGGTTCTTATTTTTTACAACTGATTGGGACTGCGATGGGGACCAAGTTCGCACCGGGTTATGCAAATTTGTTTATGTCCTTCTGGGAGGAATCTTTCCTCTCAGGGGATGTACCTTGGAGTGCGAACTTGGTCCTCTATCGCAGGTACATAGATGATATTTTTTTCATTTGGAGGGGGGGAGAACAGCACCTTACTTCATTTTTTCAATTTTTAAATAACAATTCTAGAAATATCACTCTCACCAGTGAATATAGTACCTCCCATGTAAATTTTTTAGACCTGGTTATCTATATAGAGGATTCTTGTATTAAAACCAAAACGTTTTTTAAACTGGTTGACGTCAATAGTTACATTGACACAACCAGTTGCCATTATGCCCCTTGGATCAACAACATGCCAAAAGGACAATATATAAGAATGCTGAGGAACTGTACAGATCCCCATCAATTTGATAACCAAGCAAACACATTGACGTCATTTTTTAAAGAGAAACATTATGATCCTACAGTCCTGAAAGAACAGATTCAACAAGTGAAGAACATGGATAGAGTTGAGGTATTAAAACCTAAACCAAAGAAAGATACAATAAGTAGGGATAAAGAGTATGTACCTTTAATTTTGGATTATAATATCAACTCTAAACAAATTAAACACATAGTGAATAAACACTGGCATATTTTAAAAACGGATGGGGATCTTAAAGATATCATAGGTGAGAAACCGAAGTTTATTTTTAAAGGGGCTAAAAATATTAAAGATCACTTGGTTAAAAGCTTTATTAATTGCAAACAGGGAGACAAGAATGTTTTTAACCAAAGACCAGGTTTTTATCCATGTAAAATGTGCTTACCGTGCAAGAATACTACTTTTAAGAAAGATACACAGAGCACGTTTAAATCCAATGTTACAGGAACTAGTTTTAAAATACGTGATGTTGTCACATGCCACTCCACTAATGTGGTGTATCTCCTCTGGTGTCCCTGTGGGCTCCAGTATGTCGGCATGACCACTAGAAGCCTAAAAACTCGCATTATGGAGCACATGGGGAACATACGGAGGGGATACACTAAACATAGTGTGTCAGCACATTTTATTGAATTTCATAATGGTGACACTTCTCTCTTAAGTTTTATGGTTATTGGGAAGAAGCGGATGAATTGGAGAGGAGAGGATAATGTCCGAGAACTTAGTAAGTTAGAGGGTAAATGGATTTTCACTTTGGACACTATGTGCCCTAAAGGTCTCAACATAGATTTTGAGTTAGTACATTTTTTATAATATAATATTTTATATATATTTTTTAAATATTTTTTAAATATTATATTTACATTTTTATATTATATATCTTTTCTTCTAGGATGTTTCCTCTCCCTTCCACATCCCCCTGAGTTACATTTCTTCTATTTTATATATGATGTTTTATATGTACCTATATTAACAAATATTTTGTATTTTATATTTCTATTCCGATTTATTTATTCACAGCTTACTCAATTTGTTTATTTATTCTACTATATTATTGTATTATTTGTTTGGGCAAATGCCCTCTTTCAATATGAACATTTTCTGTAGTCAATTCCACCATGCCCAAGTGTGGAACGCATGGTGGAACACAAATACATCACATGACCGCATCCAACCGGAAGTCACATGTTTTTTAAATAAAAAAAAAAAAAAAAAAAAAAAAAAAAAAAATTATTATTTTTTTTTTTTTCCAAAACCGGAAGTGATATGGCTGGCGGGATTTCTGAAGCACAGCTGGATGCAGTTGGACTTATCAAGGGGGCTACTTAAGCCCTGAAGGTTCTCCAGGAATTTAGCACTGAGGAAGGCCCTATCTAGGGCTGAAACGCGTTTGCACTTTACTGGACTTTTTACTGGGACTTTCATTTGGCGGTATTGTTATTTTGTGTATATGCTGTGGTGCTTTGCTGCTTTTAATTTTGGCCATTATTGCAGTACCATACCACGCTGTATTTTATACATATATCTGCCTATTTTTGTCCTATATTATTAATATTTTAATATAATATTTTATCTATTAATAAACCCTTATTTACTCTTGAATTCGTGGAGTCTGGGTCTTCAACTGAAAATTATCGAAAGCCTGAATAGGCACCCGAGAGCGAAGTACATAGAGCCTAAGAGGCTCCATCCTTGTGAGTTCAATCCTCATATGATACAATTGTTTGTTTTTACCTATATGGAAAACACTATGTATGTCTCATTTGTTTTACAGATGTAACCACCATATCTATATCTGCAATAGGTGGTATATCCTTTTTACTCTGTATATTTTTCTAAGTGGGTGTGAATTATTTTAATTGTATCATTTTAATAAAGGCAGCATGGCGTACCCCATCAAATAATACTCAATATCATTTTAATAAAGGCAGTATGGCGTACCCCATCAAATAATACTCAATATCATGTTAATAAAGGCAGTATGGCGTACCCCATCAAATAACACTCAATATCATTTTAATAAAGGCAGTATGGCGTACCCCATCAAATAATACTCAATATTATGTTAATAAAGGCAGCATGGCGTACCCCATCAAATAATACTCAATACCATTTTAATAAAGGCAGCATGGCGTACCCCATCAAATAATACTCAATATCATTTTAATAAAGGCAGTATGGCGTACCCCATCAAATAATACTCAATATCATTTTAATAAAGGCAGCATGGCGTACCCCATCAAATAATACTCAATATCATGTTAATAAAGGCAGCATGGCGTACCCCATCAAATAATACTCAATATCATGTTAATAAAGGCAGCATGGCGTACCCCATCAAATAATACTCAATATCATGTTAATAAAGGCAGTATGGCGTACCCCATCAAATAATACTCAATATCATGTTAATAAAGGCAGTATGGCGTACCTCATCAAATAATACTCAATATCATTTTAATAAAGGCAGAATGGCGTACCCCATCAAATAATACTCAATATCATTTTAATAAAGGCAGCATGGCGTACCCCATCAAATAATACTCAATATCATTTTAATAAAGTCAGTATGGCGTACCTCATCAAATAATACTCAATATCATTTTAATAAAGGCAGTATGGCGTACCCCATCAAATAATACTCAATATCATTTTAATAAAGGCAGTATGGCGTACCCCATCAAATAATACTCAATATCATTTTAATAAAGGCAGTATGGCGTACCTCATCAAATAATACTCAATATCATTTTAATAAAGGCAGCATGGCGTACCCCATCAAATAATACTCAATATCATGTTAATAAAGGCAGTATGGCGTACCCCATCAAATAATACTCAATATCATTTTAATAAAGGCAGTATGGCGTACCTCATCAAATAATACTCAATATCATTTTAATAAAGGCAGCATGGCGTACCCCATCAAATAATACTCAATATCATTTTAATAAAGGCAGTATGGCGTACCCCATCAAATAATACTCAATATCATTTTAATAAAGGCAGCATGGCGTACCCCATCAAATAATACTCAATATCATTTTAATAAAGGCAGCATGGCGTACCCCATCAAATAATACTCAATATCATTTTAATAAAGGCAGTATGGCGTACCTCATCAAATAATACTCAATATCATTTTAATAAAGGCAGCATGGCGTATCCCATCAAATAATACTCAATATCATTTTAATAAAGGCAGCATGGCGTACCCCATCAAATAATACTCAATATCATGTTAATAAAGGCAGCATGGCGTACCCCATCAAATAATACTCAATATCATTTTAATAAAGGCAGCATGGCGTACCCCATCAAATAATACTCAATATCATTTTAATAAAGGCAGCATGGCGTATCCTGTCAAATAATACTCAATATCATGTTAATAAAGGCAGTATGGCGTACCCCATCAAATAATACTCAATATCATGTTAATAAAGGCAGTATGGCATACCCCATCAAATAATACTCAATATCATTTGAATAAAGGCAGCATGGCGTACCCCATCAAATAATACTCAATATCATGTTAATAAAGGCAGCATGGCGTACCCCATCAAATAATACTCAATATCATTTTAATAAAGGCAGCATGGCGTACCCCATCAAATAATACTCAATATCATGTTTATAAAGGCAGCATGGCGTACCCCATCAAATAATACTCAATATCATTTTAATAAAGGCAGCATGGCGTACCACATCAAATAATACTCAATATCATTTTAATAAAGGCAGCATGGCGTACCACATCAAATAATACTCAATATCATTTTAATAAAGGCAGCATGGCGTAACCCATCAAATAATACTCAATATCATGTTAATAAAGGCAGCATGGCGTACCCCATCAAATAATACTCAATATCATGTTTATAAAGGCAGCATGGCGTACCCCATCAAATAATACTCAATATCATTTTAATAAAGGCAGCATGGCGTACCACATCAAATAATACTCAATATCATTTTAATAAAGGCAGCATGGCGTAACCCATCAAATAATACTCAATGTCATGTTAATAAAGGCAGCATGGCGTATCCCATCAAATAATACTCAATATCATTTGAATAAAGGCAGCATGGCGTAACCCATCAAATAATACTCAATATCATGTTAATAAAGGCAGCATGGCATACCCCATCAAATCATACTCAATATCATGTTAATAAAGGCAGCATGGCGTACCCCATCAAATAATACTCAATATCATTTGAATAAAGGCAGCATGGCGTACCCCATCAAATAATACTCAATATCATGTTAATAAAGGCAGCATGGCATACCCCATCAAATCATACTCAATATCATGTTAATAAAGGCAGCATGGCGTACCCCATCAAATAATACTCAATATCATTTTAATAAAGGCAGCATGGCGTAACCCATCAAATAATACTCAATATCATGTTAATAAAGGCAGCATGGCATACCCCATCAAATCATACTCAATATCATGTTAATAAAGGCAGCATGGCGTACCCCATCAAATAATACTCAATATCATTTGAATAAAGGCAGCATGGCGTACCCCATCAAATAATACTCAATATCATTTTAATAAAGGCAGCATGGCGTACCCCATCAAATAATACTCAATATCATGTTAATAAAGGCAGCATGGCCTACCTCATCAAATAATACTCAATATCATGTTAATAAAGGCAGTATGGCGTACCCCATCAAATAATACTCAATATCATTTTAATAAAGGCAGCATGGCGTACCACATCAAATAATACTCAATATCATTTTAATAAAGGCAGCATGGCGTAACCCATCAAATAATACTCAATATCATGTTAATAAAGGCAGTATGGCGTACCACATCAAATAATACTCAATATCATGTTAATAAAGGCAGCATGGCCTACCTCATCAAATAATACTCAATATCATGTTAATAAAGGCAGTATGGCGTACCACATCAAATAATACTCAATATCATGTTAATAAAGGCAGCATGGCCTACCTCATCAAATAATACTCAATATCATGTTAATAAAGGCAGCATGGCGTACCCCATGAAATAATACTCAATATCATGTTAATAAAGGCAGCATGGCGTACCCCATCAAATAATACTCAATATCATGTTAATAAAGGCAGTATGGCGTACCCCATCAAATAATACTCAATATCATGTTAATAAAGGCAGTATGGCGTACCTCATCAAATAATACTCAATATCATTTTAATAAAGGCAGAATGGCGTACCCCATCAAATAATACTCAATATCATTTTAATAAAGGCAGCATGGCGTACCCCATCAAATAATACTCAATATCATTTTAATAAAGTCAGTATGGCGTACCTCATCAAATAATTCTCAATATCATTTTAATAAAGGCAGTATGGCGTACCCCATCAAATAATACTCAATATCATTTTAATAAAGGCAGTATGGCGTACCCCATCAAATAATACTCAATATCATTTTAATAAAGGCAGTATGGCGTACCTCATCAAATAATACTCAATATCATTTTAATAAAGGCAGCATGGCGTACCCCATCAAATAATACTCAATATCATGTTAATAAAGGCAGTATGGCGTACCCCATCAAATAATACTCAATATCATTTTAATAAAGGCAGTATGGCGTACCTCATCAAATAATACTCAATATCATTTTAATAAAGGCAGCATGGCGTACCCCATCAAATAATACTCAATATCATTTTAATAAAGGCAGTATGGCGTACCCCATCAAATAATACTCAATATCATTTTAATAAAGGCAGCATGGCGTACCCCATCAAATAATACTCAATATCATTTTAATAAAGGCAGCATGGCGTACCCCATCAAATAATACTCAATATCATTTTAATAAAGGCAGTATGGCGTACCTCATCAAATAATACTCAATATCATTTTAATAAAGGCAGCATGGCGTATCCCATCAAATAATACTCAATATCATTTTAATAAAGGCAGCATGGCGTACCCCATCAAATAATACTCAATATCATGTTAATAAAGGCAGCATGGCGTACCCCATCAAATAATACTCAATATCATTTTAATAAAGGCAGCATGGCGTACCCCATCAAATAATACTCAATATCATTTTAATAAAGGCAGCATGGCGTATCCTGTCAAATAATACTCAATATCATGTTAATAAAGGCAGTATGGCGTACCCCATCAAATAATACTCAATATCATGTTAATAAAGGCAGTATGGCATACCCCATCAAATAATACTCAATATCATTTGAATAAAGGCAGCATGGCGTACCCCATCAAATAATACTCAATATCATGTTAATAAAGGCAGCATGGCGTACCCCATCAAATAATACTCAATATCATTTTAATAAAGGCAGCATGGCGTACCCCATCAAATAATACTCAATATCATGTTTATAAAGGCAGCATGGCGTACCCCATCAAATAATACTCAATATCATTTTAATAAAGGCAGCATGGCGTACCACATCAAATAATACTCAATATCATTTTAATAAAGGCAGCATGGCGTACCACATCAAATAATACTCAATATCATTTTAATAAAGGCAGCATGGCGTAACCCATCAAATAATACTCAATATCATGTTAATAAAGGCAGCATGGCGTACCCCATCAAATAATACTCAATATCATGTTTATAAAGGCAGCATGGCGTACCCCATCAAATAATACTCAATATCATTTTAATAAAGGCAGCATGGCGTACCACATCAAATAATACTCAATATCATTTTAATAAAGGCAGCATGGCGTAACCCATCAAATAATACTCAATGTCATGTTAATAAAGGCAGCATGGCGTATCCCATCAAATAATACTCAATATCATTTGAATAAAGGCAGCATGGCGTAACCCATCAAATAATACTCAATATCATGTTAATAAAGGCAGCATGGCATACCCCATCAAATCATACTCAATATCATGTTAATAAAGGCAGCATGGCGTACCCCATCAAATAATACTCAATATCATTTGAATAAAGGCAGCATGGCGTACCCCATCAAATAATACTCAATATCATGTTAATAAAGGCAGCATGGCATACCCCATCAAATCATACTCAATATCATGTTAATAAAGGCAGCATGGCGTACCCCATCAAATAATACTCAATATCATTTTAATAAAGGCAGCATGGCGTAACCCATCAAATAATACTCAATATCATGTTAATAAAGGCAGCATGGCATACCCCATCAAATCATACTCAATATCATGTTAATAAAGGCAGCATGGCGTACCCCATCAAATAATACTCAATATCATTTGAATAAAGGCAGCATGGCGTACCCCATCAAATAATACTCAATATCATTTTAATAAAGGCAGCATGGCGTACCCCATCAAATAATACTCAATATCATGTTAATAAAGGCAGCATGGCCTACCTCATCAAATAATACTCAATATCATGTTAATAAAGGCAGTATGGCGTACCCCATCAAATAATACTCAATATCATTTTAATAAAGGCAGCATGGCGTACCACATCAAATAATACTCAATATCATTTTAATAAAGGCAGCATGGCGTAACCCATCAAATAATACTCAATATCATGTTAATAAAGGCAGTATGGCGTACCACATCAAATAATACTCAATATCATGTTAATAAAGGCAGCATGGCCTACCTCATCAAATAATACTCAATATCATGTTAATAAAGGCAGTATGGCGTACCACATCAAATAATACTCAATATCATGTTAATAAAGGCAGCATGGCCTACCTCATCAAATAATACTCAATATCATGTTAATAAAGGCAGCATGGCGTACCCCATGAAATAATACTCAATATCATGTTAATAAAGGCAGCATGGCGTACCCCATCAAATAATACTCAATATCATGTTAATAAAGGCAGCATGGCCTACCCCATCAAATAATACTCAATATCATGTTAATAAAGGCAGCATGGCCTACCCCATCAAATAATACTCAATATCATGTTAATAAAGGCAGCATGGCGTACCCCATGAAATAATACTCAATATCATTTCAATAAAGGCAGTATGGCGTACCCCATCAAATAATACTCAATATCATGTTAATAAAGGCAGTATGGCGTACCACATCAAATAATACTCAATATCATGTTAATAAAGGCAGCATGGCCTACCTCATCAAATAATACTCAATATCATGTTAAAAAAGGCAGTATGGCGTACCACATCAAATAATACTCAATATCATGTTAATAAAGGCAGTATGGCATACCCCATCAAATAATACTCAATATAATTTTAATAAAGTCAGCATGGCGTACCCAGGGCCGGCGCGTCCATAAGCCTTAGGGCGCACCGGCTCTGGGGGCGCAAGATTTCGGTGACCGGCAGGAGGGAAGCGCTCCCTCCTGTCAGGTCACCTTCTGGACCCCCGGCGGGCAGCAGTTCTAATGAGAGGCGGCGAGGGAGCTCTACCTGTCTGCTCTGCTCCCTCGCGCGCCCTGTGCTGATTCTGCGGGAGCCGGAATATGACGTCATATTCCGGCTCCCGGCATCAGCAGACAGCCCGCGAGGGAGCAGAGCAGACAGGTAGAGCTCCCTCGCCGCCTCTCATTAGAACTGCTGCCCGCCGCACTGAAGCCCCACTGGACCCCAGGGAGACATCCACACCAGCTCTCTCCAGGTAGGGAGGCTGGGTGGATATTTATTATTAATTTGTGTGTGTCTGAAAGTGTATGTGTGAGTGTGTGTGTCTGAAAGTGTATGTGTGAGTGTGTGTTTGTCTGAGTGTGTGTGTCTGTGAGTGTGTGTCTGAAAGTGTATGTGTGAGTGTGTGTGTGTGGCTGTGTATGTGTTTGTGTGTGTGTGTGTCTGTGAGTGTGTGTGGCTGTGTCTGTGAGTGTGTGTCTGTGAGTGTGTGTGTATGTGTCTGGGAGTGTGTGTGTGTGTCTGTGAGTGTGTGTCTGAAAGTGTATGTGTGAGTGTGTGTTTGTCTGTGAGTGTGTGTCTGAAAGTGTATGTGTGAGTGTGTGTTTGTCTGTGAGTGTGTGTGTATGTGTCTGTGAGTGTGTGTGTGTGTATGTGTTTGTCTTTGTGTGTGTATGTGTTTGTCTGTGAGTGTGTGTCTGTATATGGGTGTCTGTATGTGTTTGTCTGTGAGTGTGTGTGTATGTGTGAGTGTGTGTATGTGTGAGTGTGTGTATGTGTCTGTGTGTGTATGTGTTTGTCTGTGAGTGTGTGTCTGTGTATGTGTTTGTCTGTGAGTGTTTCTGTGTGTGTGTGTCTGTGTATGTGTCTGTCTGTGTCTGTGAATGATTGTATGAATGTGTGTGTATGAGTCTGTCAGTGTATGAGTGTGTGTTTGTGAGTGTCTGTCAAATCAGTGATATTATGTTTGTGTCAGGGTACCTGGAGTCTCTACCTCTGAGAGAGGTAGAGACTTAGAAGGTTATCCGTCCGGACGCCATGTCTCCTCGGTCTCCCGCGGTTCACTCGGTCTTGCTAACGCCGGCCGCGAGGGAGTCACTTCCTTTTATAACAGAAGGACCGGAGGTAGACGTCATGACGCTAACCCGAAACATCCTGCCACTCAAATCTCGGGAGACGAATCAGGACTCGCCGGAGGCGTGTCCCCTCTCCCTAGCCAGGATACTTAACGCTGGTTCTCTCATTCACTCATTGCCCTGTCGTGGTTCTAGTCCGCCTAGTCACACAGTGCTTTATTATTCACTTGTCTTTTGGTTCTGACCCGGCTTTGTTGTTTACTCTCCTGCCTTTCTGTTATCCTTGACCCGGCTTGTCTCTCGCTTACCTGTCCTCTGTTATCCTCGACCTCGGCTTGTCTCTGACCATTCTATTGTAGTTATACGTTAGTCCGGCCATTCTAAGGACCGGTATACGTATCAGCTGCTCTTTGTACTCTGCGTGTTGGATCCCTGACCCGATCCTGACATTACGACAGGGCCATGGATTCTGCAGGTACAAATTGTCAGCTTGGTTCTCCTGATCCTAGGTTTGACGCCATGGATCATAGGATGGATCAGATGGCTCTAGCACTACAGGCGCTGCTGTCTCGCCCTATTAATCCACCTGAGGAGAGCCGTAACACTTCTGCTTCTTCTGTGGGTTCGGGGTTAGAGGTAGCTACTGTAGGTGCTTCTTCCCAAGTTACCCCACCTGTACGTTATGCTGGTTCTCCTGAGAGGTGTCGTGGCTTTTTGAACCAGATCAGTATTCATTTCGAGCTACAGCCCCGTTCATACCCTACTGATAGGGCAAAGGGTGGGATTTATTATTACCTTACTCATTGAGAAAGCTCTGAGATGGGCGAATCCGTTGTGGGAGAATGATAATCCATTAGTCTATAACTATAATTCCTTTGTAGCTGCTTTTAAAAGAACTTTTGACCCTCCTGGCAGGAAGGCCAATGCAGCCAGATTACTGTTGCGCCTTAGACAAGACAACCAAACACTTGTGGATTATGCACTAGAGTTCAGGTCTTTGGCGGCAGAGGTAAAATGGAATGAACAGGCCTATATAGACGTATTCTTAAATGGATTATCTGATGTAATACTTGATGAGGTAGCGACAAGAGAACTTCCCGAGAATCTGGAGGACTTAATTTCCTTTATCTCTCGTATTGACGAACGTCTAAGGGAGAGACAGAATACTCGAGATAGAACCGCTAAATCTTTCTCTAGACTAGTACCATCATTTCAAGTTTCTGAAACCAAAGATCCACAGGTTTCAGAACCTATGCAGTTGGGCCTTACTCGTCTCTCAGAGGAGGAGAGACAGTACAGGAGAAGAGAGGGACTTTGTATGTATTGTGGGTTCAGAGGTCATGTACGTTTGAGCTGTCCCAGCCGTCCGGGAAACGCTCGCACCTAAGTTTCTCTAGAGGACAGACCTTGGGTGTTTCGATTTTGTCCTCTACTCATAACTACAAAGAACATAGACTCCTATTACCGGTCTCTTTAACTTGGGAGAAGGGAACTTTAGAAACTATGGCATTGATAGACTCCGGCGCTGCTGAGAGTTTTATCGACCAAAAGTTTCTCACCAAACACACTATCCCATCCCAGTTAAGGAAGACACCCTTGGCTGTTGAAGCCATTGATGGTAGACCTTTAGTTGAGCCTGTGATTTCCCGGGAGACCACACCTCTTTACTTAACTACTGGTATTCTACACAAGGAGGAAATATCCCTACTACTCATTTCATCCCCTTCTGTTCCCATAGTCCTGGGATACTCCTGGCTTAAGAAACATAACCCCGTTATAGATTGGAGATCAGGGGAAATAGTTTCATGGGGCCAGAATTGTCAAGAGAGTTGTTTAAAGAAAGTGTCACCTCTTTGTAGTGTCAACTCACTTAATAACGCTACTGACTCTACCAAAGTACAGATACCGTCCTTGTATCAAGATTTAAAGGCAGTTTTTGACAAAAGAAAGGCTGATACCTTACCACCACATAGGCCTTTTGATTGCAAAATTAATTTACTTTCTGGTACCATGCCCCCCAGGGGTCATGTATACCCTTTGTCCACGAATGAAAACTTAGTTCTAGAAGAGTATATTCGTGAAAACCTAGACAAGGGGTTCATTAGAAGATCCTCCTCCCCTGCTGGGGCTGGATTCTTTTTTGTTAAAAAGAAGGATGGTTCTTTAAGACCTTGCATTGACTACCGGGGTCTTAACAAGATAACCATCAGAAATGTTTATCCGATTCCCTTGATCACCGAGCTTTTTGACCGATTAAAAAGTTCTAAAATTTTCACTAAGTTAGACCTTAGAGGTGCTTATAATTTGGTGAGAATCCACGACGGTGACGAGTGGAAAACTGCATTCAATACTCGATATGGGCACTATGAGTATACTGTAATGCCTTTTGGTCTCTGCAATGCTCCGGCAGTATTTCAGGACCTTATTAATGAGGTTCTTAGGGAGTTTCAAGATGACTGTGTAATTGTATACCTTGATGATATTCTTATACATTCCAGGGATATTGAGACTCACCACAGACAAGTCAGGAGGGTTTTACACAAACTTCTTCAGCATGGCTTGTACTGCAAACTAGAGAAATGCAGCTTTGACCAATCCCAAACTACGTTTCTTGGTTATGTGATTTCTGGGGAAGGGTTTGAAATGGATCCGGAGAAGCTCCAATCCATATTAGACTGGCCTTTACCTCAGGGTCTCAAGGCTATCCAGAGATTCATTGGTTTCTCTAATTACTACAGACGTTTCATTAAGGGATACTCCTCTATCATTGCTCCCATCACCAACATGACCAAACAAGGGGCTGAGACTAAGAATTGGTCTACTGAAGCTCTTCGGGCTTTTGAGACACTCAAAGAGCTGTTTGCTTCCGCACCAATTTTAGTTCACCCTGATACTACTCTACCTTTCCTACTCGAAGTTGACGCTTCTGAGACAGGTATAGGTGCTGTTCTGTCCCAAAGGTTGGGGGTAGATAAACCATTACATCCTTGTGGATATTTTTCCAAAAAATTGTCCGGTACTGAAAGCAGATATGACATTGGTGACAGGGAACTACTAGCGGTTATAATGGCCTTGAAGGAGTGGAGACATTTATTGGAGGGTACTTTGCATCCTGTTACTATTTTGACAGATCATAAAAACTTATCCTATATTGGGGAGGCTAAACGACTATCATCTAGACAGGTTCGTTGGTCCATATTTCTCACTCACTTCAACTACGTACTCACATATAGGCCAGGTTCTAAGAATTCTAAAGCCGACGCCTTATCTCGCCAATATGAACCTGCTGCCGTATCTGAGCCGGTTTTGTCCTCTATAGTACCCAAGTGTAACATTATCGCTAACACTACTCTCAAAGTTCATTCCCCGCTACTTGATCAGATAAGGAACTTGCAGCATCTGGCACCTAGACTGACTCCGGCTTCCAGACTTTTCGTTCCCCCTGAACTTCAATTGGAGCTCTTACAGTGTCTTCACGAGAGTAAGGTGGCTGGTCATCCGGGTGTTCGCAAGACGTATTCTTTGATCTCCAAGGATTTCTGGTGGCCGTCGTTACGGAAGGATATTAAGGATTTTATCGGGGTTTGTGTGGTCTGTACTAAAACCAAACTACCGCATACGCTTCCTTGTGGCCTTCTACAACCGCTGGAGATTCCTGACAAACCTTGGTCCTGTGTGGCAATGGACTTTATTGTGGATCTGCCGGTTTCTAAAAAGCACACTGTTATCCTCACCGTAGTCGATAGGTTTACCAAGATGGCACATTTCGTACCTTTGCCTAAACTCCCGACTTCTCCTGAATTGGCGGAGGTCTTTGCCAAAGAGATTTTTCGTTTGCATGGGATTCCTTCGGAGATCACTTCTGATAGAGGCTCCCAATTTGTTTCACGTTTTTGGAGGTCGTTCTGTTCTCAATTAGGCATCAAATTGAATTTTTCGTCCGCCTATCATCCTCAGTCTAACGGAGCTGCTGAACGAACTAACCAGAAGATTGAGCAATACTTACGTTGTTTTGTTTCCGAACACCAGGACGATTGGGTCGGTTTGATTCCTTGGGCAGAGTTTGCGCACAACAATCTCGTTTGTGACTCCACGCATTCAAGTCCCTTCTTCATGAACTATGGCTTTCATCCATCCATTCTTCCCCCGGTTTCTCCTTCCCAAGGAGTGCCGTCGGTTGATGTCCATGTGGCCAATTTGAGGAAGTTGTGGGATCAGACTCGACAGATTCTTCTACACAATTCTGTACTGGTAAAGAAACATGCTGACAAACGTAGAAGGGCGGCTCCGAATTTTGTTCCGGGCGATAGAGTGTGGTTGAGCACTAGGAATATTCGTCTTAAAGTTCCTTCCATGAAATTCGCTCCTCGTTATATTGGTCCCTACAGGATCTTGACTCGAATTAACCCAGTGGCATATCGTCTAGCTCTTCCAGCTACTTTACGCATCCCGAACTCCTTTCACGTGTCATTGTTGAAACCTCTAATCTGTAACAGATTCTCCTCCACAATCGCCCCTCCGCGCCCTGTTCAGGTGGAGGGTCAGGAGGAATATGAGGTTAACTCCATTATTGATTCTCGTGTCTCCCGGGGACGAGTACAATATTTAGTTGACTGGAAGGGATATGGTCCTGAGGAGAGGAGTTGGGTACCACAAGAGGATGTTCATGCTCCTCGTCTTCGCAGGGCATTTCACTCCCGCTTTCCATCTCGCCCCGGCTCCTTCCGCCCGGTGGGCGTATCTGAGGGGGGGGGGTACTGTCAGGGTACCTGGAGTCTCTACCTCTGAGAGAGGTAGAGACTTAGAAGGTTATCCGTCCGGACGCCATGTCTCCTCGGTCTCCCGCGGTTCACTCGGTCTTGCTAACGCCGGCCGCGAGGGAGTCACTTCCTTTTATAACAGAAGGACCGGAGGTAGACGTCATGACGCTAACCCGAAACATCCTGCCACTCAAATCTCGGGAGACGAATCAGGACTCGCCGGAGGCGTGTCCCCTCTCCCTAGCCAGGATACTTAACGCTGGTTCTCTCATTCACTCATTGCCCTGTCGTGGTTCTAGTCCGCCTAGTCACACAGTGCTTTATTATTCACTTGTCTTTTGGTTCTGACCCGGCTTTGTTGTTTACTCTCCTGCCTTTCTGTTATCCTTGACCCGGCTTGTCTCTCGCTTACCTGTCCTCTGTTATCCTCGACCTCGGCTTGTCTCTGACCATTCTATTGTAGTTATACGTTAGTCCGGCCATTCTAAGGACCGGTATACGTATCAGCTGCTCTTTGTACTCTGCGTGTTGGATCCCTGACCCGATCCTGACAGTTTGTGATTGAGTGTGTGTCTGTCAATGAATGAGTGTGTGTCAGATCAGTGAGTCTGTGTCTGTCAGTGACGTCTGTGTGTTTGTCATTGAGTGTGTGTGGCTGTTAGTGAGTGTAGCGTGGCGGAGCGGAGCGCAGTAAAGGAGCTTCTGTTTCCTGTACCTGGTCACTGAGAGAGCACTTCCTGTCAGTCCAGCCAGCTACAGAAAACTGAAGCTCCTGTAGAGGGTCTGCTCCGCAACGCTACAAGACAGGTAGGAGGCATACCAGGAAGGGGAGTGTGACCGCTAAGAGGGTGGGGGGTGCACCAAGGGACAGAGAGGGGATGGGAGAGAAAAACCAAGGGACAGGGAAAGGAGGGGGGAGGGGAGAGGAACACTAAGGGACGGGGAAGAGGGAGGGGCTGGTTAGGAGGCACATAGGTGAAGATGTTAATTTTAGAGGGGGGGGGCGGAAAAATGCATCTTCGCCTATGTACCCAAAAATCCTTGCACCGGCCCTGGGCGTACCCCATCAAATAATACTCAATATCATTTTAATAAAGGCAGTATGGCGTACCCCATCAAATAATACTCAATATCATTTTAATAAAGGCAGCATGGCGTACCCCATCAAATAATACTCAATAGCATGTTAATAAAGGCAGCATGGCGTACCCCATAAAATAATACTCAATATCATTTTAATAATTTTAATAATTAAAATTATTTTGTTTTTAACCCACTGGTAGGCAAGCCCTCCTTAGCCCTAAAAACAATTAATGTGACAGCCGATGAACTATGGTGGTCTTTTTCATGTAATTGTTCAAGAGACCCTAATACTAAATCCCTGTTTTGCCCCACATGGTGGATAAATACCACAAATTGTAGAGCCCTGAGCACCCTCATGAAATGTAACCAAACTCACCAAGTTATGAGTTACCACTATCATCTCTATCTCCCTAAAGGATGGACTTTATTCTGTGGAAATGTTACTTATGCTTATGTCCCAGGTAACATTACAGGAGGTCCCTGTGCAATCTCACGCCTAATCATGACCATGTTTTCCAAATCTGACCTGCTCTCTGAAACAACCTTGCTACACAAATATATATGCAATATCCCAGGCCCTGGATGATCCTGACGAAAGTTCCTTAGAGAACTGAAACATTGATCTTCTGTGGCAGATGCCTGAATAAAGCTTTTTTCACGATATTTTCAAAGTCCTTGGAGTGGTATCATTACTTTATTGAGATATATATATATATATATATATATATATATATATATATTCTAAGTACTTTTTATTTAATTTAAAAACTGTTCAATAAATGTTACTAATTTGTTTAAACTTTTTTATAAGCATGAGGGAGACTGCCTGATAGATCAGGCAGGCCCCCTCAGGCACTGCATAAGCAGGGTATTCTGGCAATGTGATCACGAGGACACGCCGTCTTGGGTTTGACTTGCTTGAAAGCAGAGAGTCACACCGGACAAGCACTCCTGTCCGCCCTGAACGCACAGGTGGAAAAGTGGCTGACTCCGCAGCAACTGGATATCGGCAAAGTGGTGTGTGACAATGGAAAAAATTTGATAGCGGCATTTTTTGATAGGGCAGTATGGCGTACCCCATCAAATAATACTCAATATCATTTTAATAAAGGCAGTATGGCGTACCCCATCAAATAATACTCAATATCATTTTAATAAAGGCAGTATGGCGTACCCCATCAAATAATACTCAATATCATTTTAATAAAGGCAGCATGGCGTATCCCATCAAATAATACTCAATATCATGTTAATAAAGGCAGTATGGCGTACCACATCAAATAATACTCAATAACATGTTAATAAAGGCAGTATGGCGTACCCCATCAAATAATACTCAATATCATGTTAATAAAGGCAGCATGGCGTACCACATCAAATAATACTCAATAACATGTTAATAAAGGCAGTATGGCGTACCCCATCAAATAATACTCAATATCATTTTAATAAAGGCAGTATGGCGTACCCCATCAAATAATACTCAATATCATTTTAATAAAGGCAGCATGGCGTATCCCATCAAATAATACTCAATATCATTTTAATAAAGGCAGTATGGCCTACCCCATCAAATAATACTCAATATCATTTGAATAAAGGCAGCATGGCGTACCCCATCAAATAATACTCAATATCATGTTAATAAAGGCAGTATGGCGTACCCCATCAAATAATACTCAATAGCATGTTAATAAAGGCAGCATGGCGTACCCCATCAAATAATACTCAATATCATTTTAATAAAGGCAGCATGGCGTACCCCATCAAATAATACTCAATATCATGTTAATAAAGGCAGCATGGCGTACCCCATCAAATAATACTCAATATCATTTTAATAAAGGCAGTATGGCGTACCCCATCAAATAATACTCAATATCATGTTAATAAAGGCAGTATGGCGTACCCCATCAAATAAAACTCAATATCATGTTAATAAAGGCAGCATGGCGTACCCCATCAAATAAAACTCAATATCATGTTAATAAAGGCAGCATGGCGTACCCCATCAAATAATACTCAATACCATTTTAATAAAGGCAGCATGGCATACCCCATCAAATAATACTCAATATCATTTTAATAAAGGCAGCATGGCATACCCCATCAAATAATACTCAATATCATGTTAATAAAGGCAGTATGGCGTACCCCATCAAATAATACTCAATATCATTTTAATAAAGGCAGTATGGCGTACCCCATCAAATAATACTCAATATCATGTTAATAAAGGCAGTATGGCATACCCCATCAAATAACACTCAATATCATTTTAATAAAGGCAGTATGGCGTACCCCATCAAATAATACTCAATATCATGTTAATAAAGGCAGTATGGCGTACCACATCAAATAATACTCAATATCATGTTAATAAAGGCAGCATGGCCTACCTCATCAAATAATACTCAATATCATGTTAATAAAGGCAGTATGGCGTACCCCATCAAATAATACTCAATATCATTTTAATAAAGGCAGCATGGCGTACCCCATCAAATAATACTCAATATCATTTTAATAAAGGCAGCATGGCGTACCCCATCAAATAATACTCAATATCATGTTAATAAAGGCAGCATGGCGTACCCCATCAAATAATACTCAATATCATTTTAATAAAGGCAGTATGGCGTACCCCATCAAATAATACTCAATATCATTTTAATAAAGGCAGTATGGCGTACCCCATCAAATAATACTCAATATCATGTTAATAAAGGCAGCATGGCGTACCCCATCAAATAATACTCAATATCATTTTAATAAAGGCAGTATGGCGTACCCCATTAAATAATACTCAATATCATGTTAATAAAGGCAGTATGGCGTACCCCATCAAATAAAACTCAATATCATGTTAATAAAGGCAGCATGGCGTACCCCATCAAATAAAACTCAATATCATGTTAATAAAGGCAGCATGGCGTACCCCATCAAATAATACTCAATACCATTTTAATAAAGGCAGCATGGCATACCCCATCAAATAATACTCAATATCATTTTAATAAAGGCAGCATGGCATACCCCATCAAATAATACTCAATATCATGTTAATAAAGGCAGTATGGCGTACCCCATCAAATAATACTCAATATCATTTTAATAAAGGCAGTATGGCGTACCCCATCAAATAATACTCAATATCATGTTAATAAAGGCAGTATGGCATACCCCATCAAATAACACTCAATATCATTTTAATAAAGGCAGTATGGCGTACCCCATCAAATAATACTCAATATCATGTTAATAAAGGCAGTATGGCGTACCACATCAAATAATACTCAATATCATGTTAATAAAGGCAGCATGGCCTACCTCATCAAATAATACTCAATATCATGTTAATAAAGGCAGTATGGCGTACCCCATCAAATAATACTCAATATCATTTTAATAAAGGCAGCATGGCGTACCCCATCAAATAATACTCAATATCATTTTAATAAAGGCAGTATGGCGTACCCCATCAAATAATACTCAATATCATGTTAATAAAGGCAGTATGGCGTACCCCATCAAATAACACTCAATATCATTTTAATAAAGGCAGTATGGCGTACCCCATCAAATAATACTCAATATCATTTTAATAAAGGCAGCATGGCGTAACCCATCAAATAATACTCAATACCATTTTAATAAAGGCAGCATGGCATACCCCATCAAATAATACTCAATATCATTTTAATAAAGGCAGCATGGCATACCCCATCAAATAATACTCAATATCATTTTAATAAAGGCAGTATGGCGTACCCCATCAAATAATACTCAATATCATTTTAATAAAGGCAGCATGGCCTACCCCATCAAATAATACTCAATATCATGTTAATAAAGGCAGTATGGCGTACCACATCAAATAATACTCAATATCATGTTAATAAAGGCAGCATGGCCTACCTCATCAAATAATACTCAATATCATGTTAATAAAGGCAGTATGGCGTACCCCATCAAATAATACTCAATATCATTTTAATAAAGGCAGCATGGCGTACCCCATCAAATAATACTCAATATCATTTTAATAAAGGCAGTATGGCGTACCCCATCAAATAATACTCAATATCATGTTAATAAAGGCAGTATGGCGTACCCCATCAAATAACACTCAATATCATTTTAATAAAGGCAGTATGGCGTACCCCATCAAATAATACTCAATATTATGTTAATAAAGGCAGCATGGCGTACCCCATCAAATAATACTCAATACCATTTTAATAAAGGCAGCATGGCGTACCCCATCAAATAATACTCAATATCATTTTAATAAAGGCAGTATGGCGTACCCCATCAAATAATACTCAATATCATTTTAATAAAGGCAGCATGGCGTACCCCATCAAATAATACTCAATATCATGTTAATAAAGGCAGCATGGCGTACCCCATCAAATAATACTCAATATCATGTTAATAAAGGCAGCATGGCGTACCCCATCAAATAATACTCAATATCATGTTAATAAAGGCAGTATGGCGTACCCCATCAAATAATACTCAATATCATGTTAATAAAGGCAGTATGGCGTACCTCATCAAATAATACTCAATATCATTTTAATAAAGGCAGAATGGCGTACCCCATCAAATAATACTCAATATCATTTTAATAAAGGCAGCATGGCGTACCCCATCAAATAATACTCAATATCATTTTAATAAAGTCAGTATGGCGTACCTCATCAAATAATACTCAATATCATTTTAATAAAGGCAGTATGGCGTACCCCATCAAATAATACTCAATATCATTTTAATAAAGGCAGTATGGCGTACCCCATCAAATAATACTCAATATCATTTTAATAAAGGCAGTATGGCGTACCTCATCAAATAATACTCAATATCATTTTAATAAAGGCAGCATGGCGTACCCCATCAAATAATACTCAATATCATGTTAATAAAGGCAGTATGGCGTACCCCATCAAATAATACTCAATATCATTTTAATAAAGGCAGTATGGCGTACCTCATCAAATAATACTCAATATCATTTTAATAAAGGCAGTATGGCGTACCCCATCAAATAATACTCAATATCATTTTAATAAAGGCAGTATGGCGTACCCCATCAAATAATACTCAATATCATTTTAATAAAGGCAGCATGGCGTACCCCATCAAATAATACTCAATATCATTTTAATAAAGGCAGCATGGCGTACCCCATCAAATAATACTCAATATCATTTTAATAAAGGCAGCATGGCGTACCCCATCAAATAATACTCAATATCATTTTAATAAAGGCAGTATGGCGTACCTCATCAAATAATACTCAATATCATTTTAATAAAGGCAGCATGGCGTATCCCATCAAATAATACTCAATATCATTTTAATAAAGGCAGCATGGCGTACCCCATCAAATAATACTCAATATCATGTTAATAAAGGCAGCATGGCGTACCCCATCAAATAATACTCAATATCATTTTAATAAAGGCAGCATGGCGTACCCCATCAAATAATACTCAATATCATTTTAATAAAGGCAGCATGGCGTATCCTGTCAAATAATACTCAATATCATGTTAATAAAGGCAGTATGGCGTACCCCATCAAATAATACTCAATATCATGTTAATAAAGGCAGTATGGCATACCCCATCAAATAATACTCAATATCATTTGAATAAAGGCAGCATGGCGTACCCCATCAAATAATACTCAATATCATGTTAATAAAGGCAGCATGGCGTACCCCATCAAATAATACTCAATATCATTTTAATAAAGGCAGCATGGCGTACCCCATCAAATAATACTCAATATCATGTTTATAAAGGCAGCATGGCGTACCCCATCAAATAATACTCAATATCATTTTAATAAAGGCAGCATGGCGTACCACATCAAATAATACTCAATATCATTTTAATAAAGGCAGCATGGTGTACCACATCAAATAATACTCAATATCATTTTAATAAAGGCAGCATGGCGTAACCCATCAAATAATACTCAATATCATGTTAATAAAGGCAGCATGGCGTACCCCATCAAATAATACTCAATATCATGTTTATAAAGGCAGCATGGCGTACCCCATCAAATAATACTCAATATCATTTTAATAAAGGCAGCATGGCGTACCACATCAAATAATACTCAATATCATTTTAATAAAGGCAGCATGGCGTAACCCATCAAATAATACTCAATGTCATGTTAATAAAGGCAGCATGGCATACCCCATCAAATCATACTCAATATCATGTTAATAAAGGCAGCATGGCGTATCCCATCAAATAATACTCAATATCATTTGAATAAAGGCAGCATGGCGTAACCCATCAAATAATACTCAATATCATGTTAATAAAGGCAGCATGGCATACCCCATCAAATCATACTCAATATCATGTTAATAAAGGCAGCATGGCGTACCCCATCAAATAATACTCAATATCATTTGAATAAAGGTAGCATGGCGTACCCCATCAAATAATACTCAATATCATGTTAATAAAGGCAGCATGGCATACCCCATCAAATCATACTCAATATCATGTTAATAAAGGCAGCATGGCGTACCCCATCAAATAATACTCAATATCATTTTAATAAAGGCAGCATGGCGTAACCCATCAAATAATACTCAATATCATGTTAATAAAGGCAGCATGGCATACCCCATCAAATCATACTCAATATCATGTTAATAAAGGCAGCATGGCGTACCCCATCAAATAATACTCAATATCATTTGAATAAAGGCAGCATGGCGTACCCCATCAAATAATACTCAATATCATTTTAATAAAGGCAGCATGGCGTACCCCATCAAATAATACTCAATATCATGTTAATAAAGGCAGCATGGCCTACCTCATCAAATAATACTCAATATCATGTTAATAAAGGCAGTATGGCGTACCCCATCAAATAATACTCAATATCATTTTAATAAAGGCAGCATGGCGTACCACATCAAATAATACTCAATATCATTTTAATAAAGGCAGCATGGCGTACCACATCAAATAATACTCAATATCATTTTAATAAAGGCAGCATGGCGTAACCCATCAAATAATACTCAATATCATGTTAATAAAGGCAGTATGGCGTACCACATCAAATAATACTCAATATCATGTTAATAAAGGCAGAATGGCCTACCTCATCAAATAATACTCAATATCATGTTAATAAAGGCAGTATGGCGTACCACATCAAATAATACTCAATATCATGTTAATAAAGGCAGCATGGCCTACCTCATCAAATAATACTCAATATCATGTTAATAAAGGCAGCATGGCGTACCCCATGAAATAATACTCAATATCATGTTAATAAAGGCAGCATGGCGTACCCCATCAAATAATACTCAATATCATGTTAATAAAGGCAGCATGGCCTACCCCATCAAATAATACTCAATATCATGTTAATAAAGGCAGCATGGCCTACCCCATCAAATAATACTCAATATCATGTTAATAAAGGCAGCATGGCGTACCCCATGAAATAATACTCAATATCATTTCAATAAAGGCAGTATGGCGTACCCCATCAAATAATACTCAATATCATGTTAATAAAGGCAGTATGGCGTACCACATCAAATAATACTCAATATCATGTTAATAAAGGCAGCATGGCCTACCTCATCAAATAATACTCAATATCATGTTAAAAAAGGCAGTATGGCGTACCACATCAAATAATACTCAATATCATGTTAATAAAGGCAGTATGGCATACCCCATCAAATAATACTCAATATAATTTTAATAAAGTCAGCATGGCGTACCCAGGGCCGGCGCGTCCATAAGGCGGCACAGGCGGCCGCCTTAGGGCGCACCGGCTCTGGGGGCGCAAGATTTCGGTGACCGGCAGGAGGGAAGCGCTCCCTCCTGTCAGGTCACCTTCTGGACCCCCGGCGGGCAGCAGTTCTAATGAGAGGCGGCGAGGGAGCTCTACCTGTCTGCTCTGCTCCCTCGCGCGCCCTGTGCTGATTCTGCGGGAGCCGGAATATGACGTCATATTCCGGCTCCCGGCATCAGCAGACAGCCCGCGAGGGAGCAGAGCAGACAGGTAGAGCTCCCTCGCCGCCTCTCATTAGAACTGCTGCCCGCCGCACTGAAGCCCCACTGGACCCCAGGGAGACATCCACACCAGCTCTCTCCAGGTAGGGAGGCTGGGTGGATATTTATTATTAATTTGTGTGTGTCTGAAAGTGTATGTGTGAGTGTGTGTGTCTGAAAGTGTATGTGTGAGTGTGTGTTTGTCTGAGTGTGTGTGTCTGTGAGTGTGTGTCTGAAAGTGTATGTGTGAGTGTGTGTGTGTGGCTGTGTATGTGTTTGTGTGTGTGTGTGTCTGTGAGTGTGTGTGGCTGTGTCTGTGAGTGTGTGTCTGTGAGTGTGTGTGTATGTGTCTGGGAGTGTGTGTGTGTCTGTGAGTGTGTGTCTGAAAGTGTATGTGTGAGTGTGTGTTTGTCTGTGAGTGTGTGTCTGAAAGTGTATGTGTGAGTGTGTGTTTGTCTGTGAGTGTGTGTGTATGTGTCTGTGAGTGTGTGTGTGTGTATGTGTTTGTCTTTGTGTGTGTATGTGTTTGTCTGTGAGTGTGTGTCTGTATATGGGTGTCTGTATGTGTTTGTCTGTGAGTGTGTGTGTATGTGTGAGTGTGTGTATGTGTGAGTGTGTGTATGTGTCTGTGTGTGTATGTGTTTGTCTGTGAGTGTGTGTCTGTGTATGTGTTTGTCTGTGAGTGTTTCTGTGTGTGTGTGTGTGTCTGTGTATGTGTCTGTCTGTGTCTGTGAATGATTGTATGAATGTGTGTGTATGAGTCTGTCAGTGTATGAGTGTGTGTTTGTGAGTGTCTGTCAAATCAGTGATATTATGTTTGTGATTGAGTGTGTGTCTGTCAATGAATGAGTGTGTGTCAGATCAGTGAGTCTGTGTCTGTCAGTGACGTCTGTGTGTTTGTCATTGAGTGTGTGTGGCTGTTAGTGAGTGTAGCGTGGCGGAGCGGAGCGCAGTAAAGGAGCTTCTGTTTCCTGTACCTGGTCACTGAGAGAGCACTTCCTGTCAGTCCAGCCAGCTACAGAAAACTGAAGCTCCTGTAGAGGGTCTGCTCCGCAACGCTACAAGACAGGTAGGAGGCATACCAGGAAGGGGAGTGTGACCGCTAAGAGGGTGGGGGGTGCACCAAGGGACAGAGAGGGGATGGGAGAGAAAAACCAAGGGACAGGGAAAGGAGGGGGGAGGGGAGAGGAACACTAAGGGACGGGGAAGAGGGAGGGGCTGGTTAGGAGGCACATAGGTGAAGATGTTAATTTTAGAGGGGGGGGGGCGGAAAAATGCATCTTCGCCTATGTACCCCAAAATCCTTGCACCGGCCCTGGGCGTACCCCATCAAATAATACTCAATATCATTTTAATAAAGGCAGTATGGCGTACCCCATCAAATAATACTCAATATCATTTTAATAAAGGCAGCATGGCGTACCCCATCAAATAATACTCAATAGCATGTTAATAAAGGCAGCATGGCGTACCCCATAAAATAATACTCAATATCATTTTAATAATTTTAATAATTAAAATTATTTTGTTTTTAACCCACTGGTAGGCAAGCCCTCCTTAGCCCTAAAAACAATTAATGTGACAGCCGATGAACTATGGTGGTCTTTTTCATGTAATTGTTCAAGAGACCCTAATACTAAATCCCTGTTTTGCCCCACATGGTGGATAAATACCACAAATTGTAGAGCCCTGAGCACCCTCATGAAATGTAACCAAACTCACCAAGTTATGAGTTACCACTATCATCTCTATCTCCCTAAAGGATGGACTTTCTTCTGTGGAAATGTTACTTATGCTTATGTCCCAGGTAACATTACAGGAGGTCCCTGTGCAATCTCACGCCTAATCATGACCATGTTTTCCAAATCTGACCTGCTCTCTGAAACAACCTTGCTACACAAATATATATGCAATATCCCAGGCCCTGGATGATCCTGACGAAAGTTCCTTAGAGAACTGAAACATTGATCTTCTGTGGCAGATGCCTGAATAAAGCTTTTTTCACGATATTTTCAAAGTCCTTGGAGTGGTATCATTACTTTATTGAGATATATATATATATATATATATATATATATTCTAAGTACTTTTTATTTAATTTAAAAACTGTTCAATAAATGTTACTAATTTGTTTAAACTTTTTTATAAGCATGAGGGAGACTGCCTGATAGATCAGGCAGGCCCCCTCAGGCACTGCATAAGCAGGGTATTCTGGCAATGTGATCACGAGGACACGCCGTCTTGGGTTTGACTTGCTTGAAAGCAGAGAGTCACACCGGACAAGCACTCCTGTCCGCCCTGAACGCACAGGTGGAAAAGTGGCTGACTCCGCAGCAACTGGATATCGGCAAAGTGGTGTGTGACAATGGAAAAAATTTGATAGCGGCATTTTTTGATAGGGCAGTATGGCGTACCCCATCAAATAATACTCAATATCATTTTAATAAAGGCAGTATGGCGTACCCCATCAAATAATACTCAATATCATTTTAATAAAGGCAGTATGGCGTACCCCATCAAATAATACTCAATATCATTTTAATAAAGGCAGCATGGCGTATCCCATCAAATAATACTCAATATCATGTTAATAAAGGCAGTATGGCGTACCCCATCAAATAATACTCAATAACATGTTAATAAAGGCAGTATGGCGTACCCCATCAAATAATACTCAATATCATGTTAATAAAGGCAGCATGGCGTACCACATCAAATAATACTCAATAACATGTTAATAAAGGCAGTATGGCGTACCCCATCAAATAATACTCAATATCATTTTAATAAAGGCAGTATGGCGTACCCCATCAAATAATACTCAATATCATTTTAATAAAGGCAGCATGGCGTATCCCATCAAATAATACTCAATATCATTTTAATAAAGGCAGTATGGCCTACCCCATGAAATAATACTCAATATCATTTGAATAAAGGCAGCATGGCGTACCCCATCAAATAATACTCAATATCATGTTAATAAAGGCAGTATGGCGTACCCCATCAAATAATACTCAATAGCATGTTAATAAAGGCAGCATGGCGTACCCCATCAAATAATACTCAATATCATTTTAATAAAGGCAGCATGGCGTACCCCATCAAATAATACTCAATATCATGTTAATAAAGGCAGCATGGCGTACCCCATCAAATAATACTCAATATCATTTTAATAAAGGCAGTATGGCGTACCCCATCAAATAATACTCAATATCATTTTAATAAAGGCAGTATGGCGTACCCCATCAAATAATACTCAATATCATGTTAATAAAGGCAGCATGGCGTACCCCATCAAATAATACTCAATATCATTTTAATAAAGGCAGTATGGCGTACCCCATCAAATAATACTCAATATCATGTTAATAAAGGCAGTATGGCGTACCCCATCAAATAAAACTCAATATCATGTTAATAAAGGCAGCATGGCGTACCCCATCAAAAAAACTCAATATCATGTTAATAAAGGCAGCATGGCGTACCCCATCAAATAATACTCAATACCATTTTAATAAAGGCAGCATGGCATACCCCATCAAATCATACTCAATATCATGTTAATAAAGGCAGCATGGCGTACCCCATCAAATAATACTCAATATCATTTTAATAAAGGCAGCATGGCGTAACCCATCAAATAATACTCAATATCATGTTAATAAAGGCAGCATGGCATACCCCATCAAATCATACTCAATATCATGTTAATAAAGGCAGCATGGCGTACCCCATCAAATAATACTCAATATCATTTGAATAAAGGCAGCATGGCGTACCCCATCAAATAATACTCAATATCATTTTAATAAAGGCAGCATGGCGTACCCCATCAAATAATACTCAATATCATGTTAATAAAGGCAGCATGGCCTACCTCATCAAATAATACTCAATATCATGTTAATAAAGGCAGTATGGCGTACCCCATCAAATAATACTCAATATCATTTTAATAAAGGCAGCATGGCGTACCACATCAAATAATACTCAATATCATTTTAATAAAGGCAGCATGGCGTAACCCATCAAATAATACTCAATATCATGTTAATAAAGGCAGTATGGCGTACCACATCAAATAATACTCAATATCATGTTAATAAAGGCAGCATGGCCTACCTCATCAAATAATACTCAATATCATGTTAATAAAGGCAGCATGGCGTACCCCATGAAATAATACTCAATATCATGTTAATAAAGGCAGCATGGCGTACCCCATCAAATAATACTCAATATCATGTTAATAAAGGCAGCATGGCCTACCCCATCAAATAATACTCAATATCATGTTAATAAAGGCAGCATGGCCTACCCCATCAAATAATACTCAATATCATGTTAATAAAGGCAGCATGGCGTACCCCATGAAATAATACTCAATATCATTTCAATAAAGGCAGTATGGCGTACCCCATCAAATAATACTCAATATCATGTTAATAAAGGCAGCATGGCCTACCTCATCAAATAATGCTCAATATCATGTTAAAAAAGGCAGTATGGCGTACCACATCAAATAATACTCAATATCATGTTAATAAAGGCAGTATGGCATACCCCATCAAATAATACTCAATATAATTTTAATAAAGTCAGCATGGCGTACCCAGGGCCGGCGCGTCCATAAGGCGGCACAGGCGGCCGCCTTAGGGCGCACCGGCTCTGGGGGCGCAAGATTTCGGTGACCGGCAGGAGGGAAGCGCTCCCTCCTGTCAGGTCACCTTCTGGACCCCCGGCGGGCAGCAGTTCTAATGAGAGGCGGCGAGGGAGCTCTACCTGTCTGCTCTGCTCCCTCGCGCGCCCTGTGCTGATTCTGCGGGAGCCGGAATATGACGTCATATTCCGGCTCCCGGCATCAGCAGACAGCCCGCGAGGGAGCAGAGCAGACAGGTAGAGCTCCCTCGCCGCCTCTCATTAGAACTGCTGCCCGCCGCACTGAAGCCCCACTGGACCCCAGGGAGACATCCACACCAGCTCTCTCCAGGTAGGGAGGCTGGGTGGATATTTATTATTAATTTGTGTGTGTCTGAAAGTGTATGTGTGAGTGTGTGTGTCTGAAAGTGTATGTGTGAGTGTGTGTTTGTCTGAGTGTGTGTGTCTGTGAGTGTGTGTCTGAAAGTGTATGTGTGAGTGTGTGTGTGTGGCTGTGTATGTGTTTGTGTGTGTGTGTGTCTGTGAGTGTGTGTGGCTGTGTCTGTGAGTGTGTGTCTGTGAGTGTGTGTGTATGTGTCTGGGAGTGTGTGTGTGTCTGTGAGTGTGTGTCTGAAAGTGTATGTGTGAGTGTGTGTTTGTCTGTGAGTGTGTGTCTGAAAGTGTATGTGTGAGTGTGTGTTTGTCTGTGAGTGTGTGTGTATGTGTCTGTGAGTGTGTGTGTGTGTATGTGTTTGTCTTTGTGTGTGTATGTGTTTGTCTGTGAGTGTGTGTCTGTATATGGGTGTCTGTATGTGTTTGTCTGTGAGTGTGTGTGTATGTGTGAGTGTGTGTATGTGTGAGTGTGTGTATGTGTCTGTGTGTGTATGTGTTTGTCTGTGAGTGTGTGTCTGTGTATGTGTTTGTCTGTGAGTGTTTCTGTGTGTGTGTGTCTGTGTATGTGTCTGTCTGTGTCTGTGAATGATTGTATGAATGTGTGTGTATGAGTCTGTCAGTGTATGAGTGTGTGTTTGTGAGTGTCTGTCAAATCAGTGATATTATGTTTGTGATTGAGTGTGTGTCTGTCAATGAATGAGTGTGTGTCAGATCAGTGAGTCTGTGTCTGTCAGTGACGTCTGTGTGTTTGTCATTGAGTGTGTGTGGCTGTTAGTGAGTGTAGCGTGGCGGAGCGGAGCGCAGTAAAGGAGCTTCTGTTTCCTGTACCTGGTCACTGAGAGAGCACTTCCTGTCAGTCCAGCCAGCTACAGAAAACTGAAGCTCCTGTAGAGGGTCTGCTCCGCAACGCTACAAGACAGGTAGGAGGCATACCAGGAAGGGGAGTGTGACCGCTAAGAGGGTGGGGGGTGCACCAAGGGACAGAGAGGGGATGGGAGAGAAAAACCAAGGGACAGGGAAAGGAGGGGGGAGGGGAGAGGAACACTAAGGGACGGGGAAGAGGGAGGGGCTGGTTAGGAGGCACATAGGTGAAGATGTTAATTTTAGAGGGGGGGGGGCGGAAAAATGCATCTTCGCCTATGTACCCAAAAATCCTTGCACCGGCCCTGGGGGTACCCCATCAAATAATACTCAATATCATTTTAATAAAGGCAGTATGGCGTACCCCATCAAATAATACTCAATATCATTTTAATAAAGGCAGCATGGCGTACCCCATCAAATAATACTCAATAGCATGTTAATAAAGGCAGCATGGCGTACCCCATAAAATAATACTCAATATCATTTTAATAAAGGCAGCATGGCGTATCCCATCAAATAATACTCAATATCATTTGAATAAAGGCAGCATGGCGTACCCCATCAAATAATACTCAATATCATGTTAGTAAAGTCAGCATGGCGTACCCCATCAAATAATACTCAATATCATTTTAATAAAGGCAGCATGGCGTACCCCATCAAATAATACTCAATATCATGTTAATAAAGGCAGCATGGCGTACCCCATCAAATAATACTCAATATCATTTTAATAAAGACAGTATGGCGTACCCCATCAAATAATACTCAATATCATTTTAATAAAGGCAGCATGGCGTACCCCATCAAATAATACTCAATAGCATGTTAATAAAGGCAGCATGGCGTACCCCATCAAATAATACTCAATATCATGTTAGTAAAGTCAGCATGGCGTACCCCATCAAATAATACTCAATATCATTTTAATAAAGGCAGCATGGCGTACCCCATCAAATAATACTCAATATCATGTTAATAAAGGCAGCATGGCGTACCCCATCAAATAATACTCAATATCATTTTAATAAAGACAGTATGGCGTACCCCATCAAATAATACTCAATATCATTTTAATAAAGGCAGCATGGCGTACCCCATCAAATAATACTCAATATCATGTTAATAAAGGCAGCATGGCGTACCCCATCAAATAATACTCAATATCATTTTAATAAAGACAGCATGGTGTACCCCATCAAATAATACTCAATATCATTTTAATAAAGGCAGTATGGCGTACCCCATCAAATAATACTCAATATCATGTTAATAAAGGCAGCATGGCGTACCCCATCAAATAATACTCAATATCATGTTAATAAAGGCAGTATGGCGTACCCCATCAAATAACACTCAATATCATTTTAATAAAGGCAGCATGGCGTACCCCATCAAATAATACTCAATATCATGTTAATAAAGGCAGTATGGCGTACCCCATCAAATAATACTCTATTATATTTTAAGGTATCTCGCATTAAATAAATATGTTAAAAGAAACCAGGAGAGAAATAATATGCATTATGTGAAAAGATTGGAAGATACATCTTACTTTCAATGGCAAATTTATCATTTTCATCTTCATTAAAAAGAAATTGGAATTTGGAAGACCAACATGTGGACATGTTTCAACAATGTAAGACTTTATAGATCCTTCTGCAGATTTGTTTTAAATCATTATTTTTAAATTTTAATGAAAAAGTTTCACACTATTGGTGTCTTCGTTGTTTGTTATGATTTCCTTACGCTTTTGGGGGTTTTCCCATTAATAGGTATTAAACTGTCACTTTTCTGGATAGTTCACATTCCTTCACCCCAGTAAACACTATTAGACTATTAACTGCAGTGGAGGTAAGTAAAACACGTATTTACCTCTAGACTTTTGTTTTTAGGGTGACTTTGTTTTATGTGGACTCCCTAGTGGTCCGATACTGGCTGTTGTCTCATGTGGATTCCTTGGTGATTCTGTACTGGCTATGTCTCTAATGTGGACTCCTTGGTGGTTCTGTAATGGCTGTGTGTCTCATGTGGACTCCCTGGTGGTCCGGTACTAGCTGTGTGTCTTATGTGGACTTCCTGGTGGTCCTGTACTGGCTATGTGTCTCATGTGGACACCCTGGTGGTCCGGTACTAGCTGTGTGTCTCATGTGGACTTCCTGGTGGTCCTGTACTGGCTATGTCTCTCATGTGGACTCCCTTGTGGTCCGGTACTGGCTGTGTGTCTCATGTACTGTCTGTGTGTCTCATGTGTTTTCCTGGTGGTCCTGTACTGGCTATCTGTCTCATGTGGACTCCCTGCTGGTTTTGTACTGGCTATGTCTCTCATGTGAATTCCCTGGTGGTTCTGTAATGGTTGTATGTCTCATGTGGACTACCTGGTTGTCTGGTACTGGCTGTGTGTCTCATGTAGACTTCCTGGTGGTCCTGTACTGGCTATGTGTCTCATGTGGACTCCCTGCTGGTCCTGTACTGGCTATGTCTCTCATGTGGACTCCCTGGTGGTCTGGTAATGGCTGTGTGTCTCATGTGGACTCTGTGGTGGTCCTCAACTGGCTATGTGTCTCATTTATTTATTTATTTATTACTGGTATTTATAAAGCACCAACAGATTC
Organism: Pelobates fuscus; assembly: GCF_036172605.1. Taxonomy (NCBI): domain Eukaryota; kingdom Metazoa; phylum Chordata; class Amphibia; order Anura; family Pelobatidae; genus Pelobates; species Pelobates fuscus. Next base: position 309,304,098 of record NC_086322.1, read on the forward strand.
CGCAGCGCTGTACAATTAGTGAAGAACGTACAATATACACAGACAAATACTAGAGATAGAGAGAGCCCTGCCCGTAAGCTGAGATCCAGCCATTTAAGCTCTTTTATACAAAGTGCTTAGCTAGATGGCATGTAAGCTTACAATCTAAAGGATACCTTGGGGATTTGAGACAAGAGGTAGCAGGGGAAATTTGGAGTTGAAGGCTAAAAGAGTTGACAGAGAGAAGCAGTTATTGGTAAAATAGTTTAAAAAAGGGAATCAAGAGGTAATTGAGTGAGAATCTCAAACAGCAGGAGGAGCATGCTATATATTTAGAGGGAAACCTGGGAGGTCGGGAGGAGGGGAGGGTGGGTGGGAAGTGCTGAGAAAAAATGCAGAGCTTCACTGAGTTTGAGTGTGAAGGGAGGTCTGAGGAACAGAGATGGAGATGGAACAGTTGTATGAAGATATTTACAGTTAGGAGGAGCATAGGAAAGAGGGGGTGGGGTAGAGGGAGAAGGGGTGAGGGGGAGGGTAGACTAGCCATGTGTTGAATACAATTGGAAAGTTTAACAACCCAATTCTATCACCCAAAATACTAATGACTGTCTACATGAAATATGTCAGAAACATTAAATGGCAATAATACAAACTGCATGCACAGAAAATTACAGTGGCAAACTACAGTATGCAGTAGGTATAAATGGTAAAAATTCTATAGTAACACGTGATAATATGTTAGCAATCCAAGAATAAATGAGGTGGGGTATCTTCCAAGATTCAGTGAGTACCTGAGAGTGGTAGGATTTGCTGCAGGATTTTAAATGCAGTCTTTTCACTGAGTTGAGTGAGGCCTGAAGAATAGAGAATGGGATTGAACAGTTATATGAAGGTATTTACAGCCTGGAGGACCAAAGGAAAGACGGGGAGGGGGAGAGGGAGGGCAGGGGGAGAGGTGTAGACTAGCCATGTGTTGAATACAATTGGAAAGTTTAGCAACCAAATTCTATCACCCAAAATATTAATAACTGTCCACATGAAATATTGGTCAGAAACATTAAATGAATTGGAAGACCAGCCTGGCATCGGTGTCCCTATGTATCACAGTGTTAGTGTCCCCATGTTGCCCAGTCCCCTAGTCTCCCAGTGTCCCCATGTCTCAGTGTGTACCATGTCACTAGGATACTAGGGGACACAGTGAGACATGGCGACATTGAGCAACCCGTGGACACTTGGGGACACTGGGAGACATGGGGGCACTGAGACACTTGGGGACACTGGGAGACATGGGGGCACTTGTGGATACAGACATGGAGACATGGGGACACTGAGCCATTTTGGGGACACGGGGAGAAATGGGATCACAGATACTGGGAGAATAGGGGACACTGAGACATTTGGGACACTGGGAGACATGGAGACTAGGTACACAGACATGGGGACACTGACACTGGGAGACATGGGAACACTGAGACACTAGGGACACTGGCTGGGAGACATAAGGACACTGGGAGACTAGGGGATACTGGAAGACTAGGGGATACTGGGAGACTAGGGGACACTGGGAGACATGGGGACACAAACACTGGGAGACATGGGGACACTGAGACACTAGGGACACTGGCTGGGAGACATAGGGACACTGGGATACATAGGGACACTAGGAGACTAGGGGACACAGAAACTGGGAGACTAGGGGACACTGGGAGCCATGGGGACACAGAGACAGTAGGGACACTGGCTGGGAGACATGGGAACACTGTGTCCCTAGTGTCTCCGTGTCCCAATATGTCTCTCATGTGTCCCCTAGTATCACCGGACTTCCTGGTGGTCTGGGGATATAATATATGACCTGCAGGCTCTGCATAAAATCCTCTCTCTCTCGGTTCCAGCTATCATTGATGAGTCAAAGCGCCGCTGAGGAGATTCCCAGCAATGAAAATTGTTTACCTTATCCAGACAGGCATAAATATGTGTAAGCCTCAGAAAAGTATGTGTTCTCTTATAAACTTCCCAAAGATTAGTAGAAAAACAAGTAGGAGTTTCTTCATCAACCAGGCGATCACTGGCGTACATACCGCGGTCGCAGCTGCAACCGGGCCCGGTCCACCAGGGGGCCCGGCAGCCCTGCGACCGGGTATCTATGCCAGTTTGTCAGTCTCTTCTCCTGGGGGGCCCAGGAGCTGGCCACCTCAGGGCCCCCCGAGGTGGACAGTGGCGTTACATGGCAGCCGCGCAAGGGAGCATTCTCCCCTGAGCGCTCTCTGCCCAGCTCCCTCGCGCCTACCGCAGTGATGCCGGAACCGGAATATGACATAATTCCATCTCCGGCATCAGTAAGCGTCGCGCAAGGGAGCTGAACAGGGGCCCTACTGGGCCCCATGGAATCCCCTCAGCACTCCCAAAGGTAGGGAGGCTGGGGGATTAAATAATAAAAAAAAATTAATGTCTGTCTGTATATGTGTGTTAGTGTGTGTGTGTGTGTGTGTGTTAATTTGTGTGTGTCAGTGTCCTTCCTTCTTCTTCTTCTTCTTCTTCTTATGTTCTTATTTATTTAGCGCCTTCAAATTCCCCAGCGCTTTACTACCTTTTTTCAGGGAAGGGGGGCATTTCCTGCAATCGCTGGTGGTCCTAGTGGTGAGTAATCTCTATCCTGCAGTTCCTGGGGCTAGAATTCACTCTTGCAAAATACGGGGCATTGATACGTGCTTGGAAAAGAAAAACAAAGAGGAGCTACTCGTGGGACCTCTCTGTCATGTATTCATCCGCATATAAAAATGTGATTAATTACATTTACTGTTGTGACAGGAAAAGTTGTGCCAAGCAGCAATCAAATCCACAGGAGGGTTTGTGCTGAGCAGCAATTTTGCAAATGGAAACCTGGTAACCTGGTAACCTGATTACAGCCTATCAGATCCAGAGGGGTATTTAGGCCCAGTTCTCATCCTGCTCAGTGGTTGTCCGAGAGCGCGTTCCTGATTCAAGTTTCTTCTGGTTTTTGACTTTGCTTTTGATTTTGACTTCCCTGTATTCTGGCATTCCCTGACTTATGGCTTTCCCTTATCGTTGCGTCTCTTTCTGTATCCCCTGACCTCAGCAAGTATCCTGACCACTCTTTGGTAAGTTAAGTCCGACCATTCTAAGGCCCAGTAATACGTTACCTATTAGTCATCTGTGTGACACAATTTTTTGTGCTGAATCAACTAGTAATCCTGACACTATCTCCCTCTTCTGCTGGAACCCAATAAAGTGCTAGCAGGCTGGTGAAGGAGGTCTCTGATTTCCCCGGCACTTGGTTAGCAAGGGAGAGCCTTGGTTTTCTCGGGGGCTTCTCTGAGGTTTTTGTGGGGTTTTCTCAGTGGTGGATACCCCTGGATCCACTACTAATTCAGAAGGAGGGAGACAGGTGCATGCTAGCCCAGTGGACCTGCCACTTCCATTAGCTCAGTGGAAGCTAGGGAAACAGAAGGCTGTCTGATTGACAGCTAGAGAGGTTGTGGCGAAAATAACCTCACCACTGTGTTTTGGAGAGGACTAATGGCCAACCTTTTGCCCAAAGACTATGGGCCCTGCAAAAAGACATGCTTAAAAGTCTATTTGGGCTTATTGGATTTTGAAACACTTTGTCTGCCACTTTAAATCCATGAGAAGATGTGCCTCTTCCCCTCCACCTTTATCCTGTTCTATTGTTCTCCAGCAGGGCGTTGTCCCAGGCACACTGCCAGACCAGTTGAAACTGGCTGCTTTGTCCCTCCTCAATCTCTCATCAGCCCTTGCTATTGTTTAACCCAATGGCGATCCAACTGTATTCATGAGATCTGAGTGCTTCTTGGACATATTGAGTGCTCAGGTCCAAGCTATCTGGGGATATGGGGATATGTTGGACATATAGATTAAACATTGTATTATAAGAGTTATGTATTTTTAAGTGTTTTTTGTAACAGTTTTTGACTTAGAGATTTTTCCTGTACCTGGAGATAATTAAGTTACCACAGCCACGTAAGCCAATTATCTCCAGGATAGAGGAGAAGATAGACAGGCTGCACAGCCTAAATCTGTGGAACTATTTTGGGCATGAAAGTCATGCTTGCAGTCGGTCAAATGTGACTTCCACAAAACTTTTGAACCCCTGCTCTGATCTGGGTGATTTTTGGATATGTTGTTCACCCATATGTATATATTTGTGGGGATATGTGGTGTTTTGGGGTGTTTTCTGTGTTTTGTGAAAACTGTGTGTTTTCTGCCTGTGGATAGTTGAGTAAGTCCATTGTGTTAATTGTATCACAGGCAGAGGGGAGGGTTTGTGTACATTATCTGGGCGTGTCTAACTGTACAAGTCTGTCCTTATTGGCTTTGTAACTTTGTATCCTGTGTTCCACAAGGTCCATGTGGGTGGTAACCTTGTGGGAAAACCTGTATAAAAGAGACAATAAACCCTCAGACTGGTGAGTTCCTGTTTTACCCTCAACATAGAGCCTCATCTCATGTGTGGGGTAAAAGGCTGCATCTACACTGGGGATTGCTATACGTTGTATACTCCCCTGGCTATAATCACTAAGCTCTTTTAAGAGCTTGTTCCTGCTTCGCTCTCTGAAGGAAGAGAGGTTCACCAACTGGAGCCTTGTCCTAGGTCCAGGGTAGGTAGGAGATGGCGAGACCCACAACCAAGCTGCGGCGGTTCGTGGTGTCTGCAGTGCTTATGGTGTCAAGTGGAGTGCTTGGAGCCCTCGGGAAGCACTAGGAGCTTCCATCAACAAATGTACCCAGTCGGGGTCCTAGGTGATCCGTTACAGTGGTGTTTCGGAAAAGGTTTATACGGAAATCAGACCTTTCACAAATATGATAGACTCCAGACACAGAATATCTGCAAGCTGAATTTATCTGTACTGAGTGTCCCTACTGTCACAGTTTTATTTTCTCACCACTTAGTTTTGGGGTTAATAGATGAGAGAATTTGGTCAGAAAGGGGTGCTGTGAAGATTTTTTGCACTGGGCGCCTAAATGTCTAAGGCTAGCTCTGGGCATACTCATGCATGCGTGACCATGTGCAGAGAAACACTGTTAAATAAAACTTATATGACACTGCTATGCAGTAATATTTTGAATCTGTTTTACTGGCCGGGTGCAGCTGTTCATAAAAATAAGACATATAACGTTGAAATAAGATACATTACATTTGGTTACAAACCAGTTAAGTAAAATATTTTATCTATTATAAAGTTGCAAAATACATTTCTTGGGATTTACAACAAAGGTGTTAAACAAATACAGACTGATATGCATGTTGATGTTTTATTTAGCTAAGCAAACACTGGTACTAACAGCATCTGTTCCCAAATGAAAAGCAAAGCAGATGTTTGTTGCCAACATCTTAACAAATTTTTCACCCATTCTATAACATTTCAAGCTTTTCCGTCCCAGACGCTGTAGATTTACCTAGGAAAAAAAGATGCAATCGGTAAAATTCTATGAGAATGTCTGTCTTGTATAAACCAATTGTATAAAACATTCACTAGTGTAAGGTCAAGCACTGCTAACGAAACGCAGCTATAGACATATGATGTAAGTGCCTCGCTGACTCTATAAGCTGAAGAGGATATCCTTGTGAGCTGTAAATCCGTCATTCCCATTGGCAGTCTGAAATTAGAATTACCCAAAGCCACTAAGTGGCTACTAAAAAAGACTGGACATACTCCATCTGCAATACCTTGGGTTGTCTACTTTTGCAAATGGTATGCCATCATGGGGGTGATTCTCATTCCTGGGCTACCATACGGGCTCAAAGGCAACATAACCAATCTGGCAAATTTCAATGTGAAAAAAGGAAATTCAAGCCTTATATTTGACTCAGTAACTTTTGAAAATACCATAAAACCTGTACATGGGGGGTACTGTTGAACTTCGCTGAACACAAATATTAGTTTCAAAATAGTTAAACGTATCACAACAATTATCAATTATATTGTCAGTGAAAGTACAGTTTGTGTGTGAAAAATGAAAAAAATAATAATTTTTACTGACAATATCATCGGTGTGATATGTTTTACTGTTTAAACAAAGATATTTGTGTTCAGCGAAGTCTCCCGAGTAAAACAGTACCCCCCATGTACAGGTTTTATGGTGTCCTAGAAAGTTACAGGTTAAGTATAGGGCTTGCGAGCCAAATTTTCTGGACTTTCTGCCTGGGTTGTCAGGCAGGTCCCTCAGATTGTAATTAATATAATGACTTGATGTAAAAATATTATATAAGAATTTAAATATGTGTGTATATATATATATATATATATATATATATATATATATATATATATATATACATTTATATATATATATATATATATATATATATATATATAAAATTTATATATATATATATATATATATATATATATATATATATACATACAGTGGGACCTGGGTTTACAAACACCTCGGTTAACACAATTTTCGTTTTACAATTGAAAATTCATTAAAAATAATGCCTCGGTTTACAAATTTGTTTCACAATACAAAATTGCACCTGGGAGGTTTATAGCACCGCCCCCTGCATGCTGGAGCCTGTGGGTAGCACATGGCGTCGAGTGTGGAGGTGTTGGAGTGGAGCCATTCTGAAATTGTTTGCAGTTGTTTTGGGACTTTTTGGTGCATTTCTCAAGCAGTGGAACGGTAGGGAGCTGGGCTTCGTTGTTTGCATGCCTTTTATTGTGTGTTCTGCATTGTGGGTTGGTTTCCATGCCAGCTCATTTTGACTTATTTCTGACCTCCAGAACGGATTAATTGGTTTTCAATGCATTCCTATGAGAAACCACGTTTCGGTTTACAAATGTTTCGCAATAAGAAATGTCCCGGAGAACGCATTAAATTCGTAAACCGAGGTCCCAATGTATATATATATATATATATATATATATATATATATATATATATATATATATATATATATATATATATATAAAATTTTTCTATTAATTTTATTTAAATATAGCTCTATATATATATAGAGATAGATAGATAGATACATATATGTATTTATAACGTCATTCTAAATGTATTTTGAATTTTATATATATGTATATGGTGAAGGAATGCACCTTGATTCCAAGGCTCAAGCTTGTAGGTGCCATAAATCGCTAGCCTATATTAAAATTGGCTAACTTGGAATCATGTAATGCTTTATGCTTAGATGAACTTTGTCAAACATTAAGTTCTCTTTCTTACAAAAACTAGCCCCCACCGAGTACTTCTGTAAACTGCTTATCCTTTGACATTTAGAAATATGTCTCTTCTTACATTCCTTTCCTTGAACGCAAGCACTGTTCCTTGCGTTGAGTCGATTTGGGTTCCTCTGAACATAATTAAAGGATGATTTATCCGTGAGAAATTTGGTGCCGAAACCCGGGATCTGACGGTCGGACACCAGTGTACTGGCGAGCATTCCTCTGACTGCTGCAGCAGTTAAGAAAAATCTTTTACTTTTCTACCTATATAATTTTGCTCTCAGATCTACACCCCTGTCAGTCTGTCTGGGTAAGAAACAACTTAAAAAATGTCAGATCCAAAGAACAGTTTTTAAGGGTTGTATTATATTCAGGTGGAAATTGGAATGTCTTGTGAACAAAATTTAGTAATAGCAGAATATGTCTGTGGGTTTCAAATTGTTTTTATTGTCTGCATTGTCATTTGTTTTTGGATAAGAATTAGTATCCTCCAAGGCAGATATCCTGATCTGTGTTTAAATTAAGAAGACAAAGACTGTGAAAATTCCACTGCAGTGGTCCTAAGTGTTTAAACACTGTTTGTATAGTCTTGTCTTGGTTAAGGGAATAATTAACCCTTACATGTAAAAAGGGTAATTTTAAAGTACCCAGAAGAAATTCACGGCTCAGACTATAGTTAAACATTATAAAGGACAAGGAGCCACTAGGAAAATAAAGAAATTAATTAAGAAAGCTGGCATGCCCTCAGAGGGCACCCTCAACCCACAGATATGGATGGAATTCATGGCAAATCATAGAGGATGGTTAGCAGATAATGATTTAGTAGAAGTAGCAAATAAATAGCATGATACTGGGGGATAGACAAGGATACGTCCCCAGACGGGCTGAACTGGATATTTGCATTAATGGCAGACAAAACGTCACCCTCCAAATGGAGCTCAGGCTCCATGACTCCACTTCCCTGGTTACCTGGCTGCTTATCAGCCCCACAGCCCCAGTTAACTTATTGGGGAGTGACGTGATAATGGAGAGATAATGCAAGAAATAATAAAAAAAGCACTAGATCAGTCAGGCTTTCCACCCCCCCTACCACCCCTAGAGCAGTGGGAAAGTAGAAAGGGCAAATGGTACTTTAAATATTAAAATTGCAAAGGCCATGCAAGAGACAGGGAAACCCTGGACTGAATGCCTCCCCATAGCACTCTTCTCTATGAGATTCCCCCTCCCCCGACCCCCCCCCCCCCCCCCATGTCCTAGAAGTTGTTTGTCTCCCTTTGAAATTCTGTTTGGTTGTACCCCAAAGACAGGACTCTATTTCCCCCAGACATTCCGATTACAACATAGTAACATGACCTCCTATGTCCAGGCCCTCCATAAGAAGATAGGGCAGGAGCATAAACAAGTGTTTGTTTCTATTCCAGATACAGACTCCAGTCCTACCACTCATAAACCACAACCTGGAGATTGGGTAGTGATAAGAAGACACGTGAGAAAATTACTTGAGACAAGATTTGATGGTCCCTTCCAAGTATTGCTAACTACAGCTACATCTGTAAAACTGGAAGGCAAGCCCACATGGATTCACACCAGCCACTGCAAACAAGTGTACCCTACCAATCCACCATTCTGAAAGTGTTCCTATCCTTTACCATTGTATGCTCTGTTCAGAAATGCTAATCTGACTTGAGACCAGAAGATCATAATGCATGGCAGGGACAAATATGGATGCAGATAGCAAAGGCTTTTAATCTAATCTCCTTTTGCCTCAACCCTCTCCTCAGTACTGAAAACATCATACAATCTTGTCTTATAGCTGTCCCTACCCCCATCTCACTCTTGGAGAAGTACCTACATACCCATAGACCCCATAAAACGCTACAAATACATTATTTTGTTTTTAACCCACTGGTAGGCAAGCCCTCCTTAGCCCTAAAAACAATTAATGTGACAGCCGATGAACTATGGTGGTCTTTTTCATGTAATTGTTCAAGAGACCCTAATACTAAATCCCTGTTTTGCCCCACATGGTGGATAAATACCACAAATTGTAGAGCCCTGAGCACCCTCATGAAATGTAACCAAACTCACCAAGTTATGAGTTACCACTATCATCTCTATCTCCCTAAAGGATGGACTTTCTTCTGTGGAAATGTTACTTATGCTTATGTCCCAGGTAACATTACAGGAGGTCCCTGTGCAATCTCACGCCTAATCATGACCATGTTTTCCAAATCTGACCTGCTCTCTGAAACAACCTTGCTACACAAATATATATGCAATATCCCAGGCCCTGGATGATCCTGACGAAAGTTCCTTAGAGAACTGAAACATTGATCTTCTGTGGCAGATGCCTGAATAAAGCTTTTTTCACGATATTTTCAAAGTCCTTGGAGTGGTATCATTACTTTATTGAGATATATATATATATATATATATATATATATATATATATATATATATATATATATATTCTAAGTACTTTTTATTTAATTTAAAAACTGTTCAATAAATGTTACTAATTTGTTTAAACTTTTTTATAAGCATGAGGGAGACTGCCTGATAGATCAGGCAGGCCCCCTCAGGCACTGCATAAGCAGGGTATTCTGGCAATGTGATCACGAGGACACGCCGTCTTGGGTTTGACTTGCTTGAAAGCAGAGAGTCACACCGGACAAGCACTCCTGTCCGCCCTGAACGCACAGGTGGAAAAGTGGCTGACTCCGCAGCAACTGGATATCGGCAAAGTGGTGTGTGACAATGGAAAAAATTTGATAGCGGCATTGAAGTTGGGCAAGTTGACACATGTGCCGTGCATGGCACATGTGTGTAATCTGATCGTACAACGCTTTGTGCATAAGTACACAGGCTTACAGGACGTCCTGAAGCAGGCCAGGAAGGTGTGTGGCCATTTCAGGCGTTCCTACATGGCCATGGCTCACTTTGACGATATCCAGCGGCGAAACAACATGCCAGTGAGGCGCTTGATTTGCGACAGCCCTACACGTTGGAATTCAACACTCCTAATGTTCGACCGCCTGCTCCAACAAGAAAAAGCTGTTAATGAATATTTGTATGACCGGGGTGCTAGGACAGCCTCTGGGGAGCTGGGAATTTTTTTGCCACGTTACTGGACGCTCATGCGCAATGCCTGTAGGCTCATGCGTCCTTTTGAGGAGGTGACAAACCTAGTCAGTCGCAACGAAGGCACCATCAGCGACATCATACCATTTGTTTTCTTCCTGGAGCGTGCCCTGCGAAGAGTGCTGGAACAGGCTGTAGATGAGCGTGAAGAGGAAGAGGAAGAGTTGTGGTCACCATCACCACCAGAAACAGCCTTATCAGCATCGCTTGCTGGACCTGCGGCAACGCTGGAAGAGGATTGTGAGGAAGAGGAGTCAGAGGAGGATTGTAGCTTTGAGGAGGAGGAGGAGGAGCAAGACCAAACACAACAGGCATCCCAGGGTGCTCGTTGTCACCTATCTGGTACCCGTGGTGTTGTACGTGGCTGGGGGGAAGAACATACCTTCAATGACATCAGTGAGGAGGAGGAACGGGAAATGAGTAGCTCGGCATCCAACCTTGTGCAAATGGGGTCTTTCATGCTGTCCTGCCTGTTGAGGGACCCTCGTATAAAAAGGCTGAAGGAGAACGACCTGTACTGGGTGTCCACGCTACTAGACCCCCGGTATAAGCAGAAAGTGGCGGAAATGTTACCGAATTACAACAAGTCGGAAAGGATGCAGCATTTGCAAAATAAATTAAAAAGTATGCTTTACACAGCGTATAAGGGTGATGTCACAGCACAACGGGAATCTAACAGGGGGAGAGGTGGAAGTCATCCTCCTCCTCCCACGACCACGCCGGCAAGGACAGGACGCTTTAAAGACGTGTTGTTGATGGAGGACATGCGGACCTTTTTAAGTCCTATGCATCGCCACAGCCCTTCGGGATCCACCCTCAGAGACTACCTCGCCTTAACTGCAGATATCGACACTCTGAGGAGCGATGAACCCCTTGACTACTGGGTGTGCAGGCTTGACCTGTGGCCTGAGCTATCCCAATTTGCGATAGAAATTCTGGCCTGCCCCGCTTCAAGTGTCCTGTCAGAAAGGACCATCAGTGCAGCAGGAGGTATTGTCACTGAGAAGAGAAGTCGCCTAGGTCAAAAAAGTCTAGATTACCTCACCTTTATTAAGATGAATGAGGGATGGATCCCGAAGGGACTGACACTGGGCGATACATTCGATTAAAAAAGGCCTGATGAGATGAGCTGCCTTGGGCTAAAAATGGTCCACACGCTGCTGTATTTTAGCTCTGAATGACGTTTGACTTGCGTGACTTATCCGCCACCAACTAGGGTTCAAGCCGCCATGTTTTAGGGCACTTTCTGCCTGTGAAACAAACATCAATTTTTCTGGCCGCTGCTACAGCAGCGGCTGCAACAATACCAAATTTTTCAGGCATGTGTACATGCCTAATTTTTAGGCCCACTGGTGCAGCACTGTGGCTTCAAAAACCAAACCAAAAAAAAATCCTCCAAGATGGCACCAATATACCAGTGGTCTAAGCATCTTCCCACCTTGGCCTAAAAAGGGGAGGTGATTCAACCAAGTCCTGCTGAATCTTCAGAGCAGAGACTGGGCCCCTTAAAACAGCATTAACACCCAGCACTCCCAAGCAACCAAGTCCTGCTGAATCTTCAGAGCAGAGACTGGGCCCCTTAAAACAGCATTAACACCCAGCACTCCCAAGCAACCAAGTCCTGCTGAATCTTCAGAGCAGAGGTATCATCTCTGGAAGATCTACTCAAGAATACCTGTATTACTGTCTCCTTTAAACTCTTATTTTAAAATTGTGTTCTATTCCATCTCCCTCCCTATACTATCACTACTTAATTGATACCTATATCTCCCATCCCGATCTTCTGTTTTTGTTTTGCTTAAAGCTGGTGTGATCATGTCATTTTATGTTCATTCTTTAGGACTTTTTGTTAATTGTTTGTTTACCTAGTGTTACTACTCACTGATAATCTTGTAAATTTATGTTCATGGTTTATGACTTTCACCTATCTGATCCTTCCTATCTTTTTATCCCAAATGTTATCTCCTTTTAGTTTTTCATCTCTAATTAATTACCTCAATAGCCCCATGTCTCCCCACCCATAATAGTGTGTTTTATTTCTTTTTTTTTTCTAACCTCAGACCTTATATTTCAGACTGGGCCCCTTAAAATAGCATTAACACCCAGCACTCCCAAGCAACCAAGTCCTGCTGAATCTTCAGAGCAGAGGTATCATCTCTGGAAGATCGCCCACCCTCCCCTCCCCACACCATCCCACCCCATGGTCGACAACTTACTTATAGATAGTGCACATCAGCTGGTTTCCTTAACACACCAATCAAATCACTAAACCTCTCCTCACCTGAATTTATTTAACACACTGCATCCTTACATTGGTTTAATCACTCATTGATATTTGTGTGTTTGTATATATGATCTACATATCTATATAATACACATTTTTTTTTCTAATGTTCTCCCTTCTATTTTTCACTTTAACACTAACTTCTCTCATCACTAAAATATCCCTATCCTTTCACTCACCTGTCCCTAGCAACACCATAATTATTACTTCCACCTTACTCCCCTCCCCTCTCTATTCATCCCATGCACTCTACACATACCTTTCCAGCCTATCTCCACCAACTCCTCCCAAATCCTCTACATACATACCCTCCTACAAAACTTTCAAATCCTACTCCCACCTTCACTTCCTTTCTATCCTTCTGCTCCTAGCTGCTGGTGATGTCTCTCCTAACCCCGGCCCCCTCGCAACAAACTCAGCACATACTAACCCAAGGATCCACACTAATCGCATACCCATCTCATGTTCCTCTAAATCCTCCTTCAATACTGCCCTCTGGAACGCACGCTCTGTTTGCAATATAACTAAATCCACTGCTGTCCATGACTTCTTCATCTCTCGTTCTATAGATTTACTAGCCATAACAGAAACCTGGCTCTCCCCCTCTGACACTGCCACCCCTGCATCTTTGTCCTTCGGTGGTCTCCAACTTACCCACAACCCAAGAAACTCTGAATGTAAAGGTGGTGGTGTTGGGTTTCTCCTCTCCCCTCACTGCTCTTTTAAACCTCTTCCCACCCCCCCTTCTCTCTCTTTCCCATCATTTGAAATACACTCAATTCGCCTTTTCAAACCCTTCTCTGCTAACATTGCTGTTATTTACCGTCCCCCTGGTTCCCCTCTTCTCTTCCTTGACCACTTTGCTGCCTGGCTACCCTATTTCCTCTCTTCTAACATTCCATCCCTAATTCTCGGGGACTTCAATATTCCTATAAACCCACCTTTGACTTCTGCAGCCACTAAACTACTTTCAATTACTTCCTCCCTCGGGCTATCGCAGTGGGCAAATTCTCCCACCCATGTAGCTGGCAATACCCTTGACCTAATCTTCACTTATGCATGTACAGTATCTAATATCTGCAACACTCCATATCCACTCTCTGATCACCACCTCTTATCATTTGCTCTCACATACCCCCTCACCCAAAAACCTCAGCCTAACCCCCCTCAACTCAGGAGGGTCCTTAATTCTCTTGATCTCCAACAGTTGTCAGCTGACATTGATTCACAACTGCTGTCCATCCCTTCCCTCTCCTGTCCTTCACAGGCCATCTCCATATATAACTCTACTCTTACATCTGCCTTGAACACTGCAGCGCCACTCCAAACAAGCACCTCGAGGAGGACCCGCCCCCAACCATGGCATACTAAATCAACGCGCTACCTGCAAAGATGCTCCCGTTGTGCTGAACGCTCCTGGAGGAAGTCTCGTACACAATCAGACTTTCTCCATTATAGATTCATATTGTGTTCATACAGTGCAGCCCTTGCCCTTGCCAAACGGTCCTATTTTTCCTCTCTCATTAGTTCACGCAACCCCAGGCGTCTCTTTCACACCTTTAATTCTCTTCTTCGCCCTGCTGTGGCCACCCCCAAAACTAACCTTACTGCTGATAACTTTGCATGTTACTTCACTGACAAGATTGAACAGCTAAGGAAAGAATTCTCCCCTCCTTGCCTTTCTGTTTCTCAATCACACATAGATCATGCCTTTCCTACCCTTCAGACATTCTCCCCAGCTACTGACCAAGAGGTGGCTGCTCTTCTTTGCTCCTCTCGCCCCACCACTTGCCCGCTCGATCCTGTCCCATCTCACCTTATTAGATCTCTCTCCACTTGTCTTGTGCCTTCTCTAACACACATCTTCAACTGCTCGCTCTCTTCTGGCATCGTCCCTGCTGACCTTAAACATGCCACTGTAGTACCTATACTAAAAAAAACATCCCTCGACCCATCCACCCCCTCTAACTACTGTCCCATATCCCTGCTCCCTTTTTCCTCAAAGCTTCTGGAAAGACTTGTCTTTACCCGTGTGTCTCATTTCCTCAATTCCAACTCTCTCCTTGACCCCCTTCAATCTGGCTTCCGCCCTCTCCACTCTACAGAGACTGCCCTTATCAAAGTTACTAACGACCTAATCGCAGCTAAATCCAAAGGCCACTACTCCATACTAATTCTTCTTGACCTCTCAGCGGCCTTTGACACCGTTGATCATGCTCTCCTTCTTCAAACTCTTCAATCACTTGGTCTCTGTGACTCTGTCCTCTCGTGGTTTTCCTCTTATCTCTCCCAACGCTCATTCAGTGTCTCCTTTTCTAATGATACCTCCTCCTCTTGCCCTGTCTCAGTTGGCGTTCCCCAAGGCTCCGTCCTTGGTCCCCTTCTATTTTCTCTTTATACTGCCTCTCTTGGCAAACTTATTACCTCTTTTGGATTTCACTACCACCTGTACGCTGATGACACCCAGCTATATCTCTCCTCCCCGGACCTCTCCCCTGCCGTCCTGCAACGTGTCACTGCTTGCCTTTCTTCCATCTCTGACTGGATGTCCTCCCGCTTTCTGAAACTCAATCTCTCAAAAACTGAGCTCCTTGTCTTTCCTCCTCCTAATACTGATCCTCATCTTTCGCTCTCCCTCCAAGTTTGTGGTACCAACATTAGTCCATCCTTGCAAGCACGCTGTCTTGGCGTCATACTTGACTCTGGTCTCACCTTTGAGTCTCACATCCAGCATGTTGCCAAATCCTGTAGATTCCATCTTAAAAACATAGCCCGCATCCGCCCCTTTCTTGCACCAGATACTACCAAGGAGCTTGTCCATGCTCTAGTAATTTCCCGCATGGATTATTGTAACCCTCTCCTGATTGGTCTTCCCAATAGCCGTAATGCACCCTTACAGTCCGTAATGAATGCTGCTGCTAGATTGATTTTCCTCTCTAGTCGTTTCTCTCACACCTCACCCCTCTGCCAGTCCTTACATTGGCTTCCTGTATGCTATAGGAGTCAATTCAAGGTACTAACTCACACCTATAAAGCACTGAACAACTCTAGCCCCTCTTATATCTCCTCACAGATCCATAGGTATGTCCCTTCTCGGTCTCTCCGTTATGCCCGTGACCACCTCCTGTCCGTTGTCCGCACTCATACGTCCAACTCGCGCTTGCAGGACTTCTCGCGGGCGGCTCCCTTCCTATGGAATAGCCTGCCTACCGCCATCAGACTCTCCCCTAGTCTTGCATCTTTTAAGAAGTGCCTTAAAACCCATCTCTTTAGGAAAGCTTATGGCCTCCAAGACTAACCCTTACCTCACATACCTGTCTCTTGCCCTCTCCTAAAGGGCAGTCCACCTTATTTGATTGTAAATTCCTGTCCTAATGTGTTTTACACCCCACCTCCTATAGAATGTAAGCTCGTTTGAGCAGGGTCCTCTTCAACCTATTGTTCCTGTAAGTTTATCTGTAATTGTCCTATTTATAGTTAAATCCCCCTCTCATAATATTGTAAAGCGCTACGGAATCTGTTGGCGCTATATAAATGGCAATAATAAATAAATTCAACAATTAAAAATCTCTGCCATTTACACGTCCACTGATAGGAGACGCGGAAGGTATTAAACTGATATGAACAATACTAAACTCACCACTCCTATCTGGTGGCACATTAGCTTGCCCGCGCAGTGCCCCAAATTTCAAGTAAGAGGACCGACCAAGCATCTTCTTCCATCTCCCTGTTACATGAATCAATGCCATATCCATAGAAATTGTAGAGAATATCCAGGATAGTTTTACAGGGCCAAATCATGTCGCCTGTTGAAAGAGGTGACCTTGCTCGGGTCCCAGGTGTGCGGTTCCTAAAATGGCTGCCATATACATGTCCTCTGATAGGAGACGCGGAAGGTATTAAACTGATATGAACAATACTAAACTCACCACTCCTATCTGGTGGCACATTAGCTTGCCCGCGCAGTGCCCCAAATTTCAAGTAAGAGGACCGACCAAGCATCTTCTTCCATCTCCCTGTTACATAAATCAATGCCATATCCATAGAAATTGTAGAGAATATCCAGGATAGTTTTACAGGGCCAAATCATGTCGCCTGTTGAAAGTGGTGACCTTGCTCGGGTCCCAGGTGTGCGGTTCCTAAAATGGCTGCCATATACACGTCCACTGATAGGAGACGCGGAAGGTATTAAACTGATATGAACATTTACTAAACTCACCACTCCGAGTGCTGTTATTTATTTAATTTTTTTGTGGTGAGGCTTTACAGGACAGAGTGCTTCTCCACGGGACATGTTAACTCACGGGCAGCTGGCTCATCAAGGAACCAGAGCAGCTTGAACGAGGTGACCTTGCTCGGGTCCCAGGTGTGCGGTTCCTAAAATGGCTGCCATATACACGTCCACTGATAGGAGACGCGGAAGGTATTAAACTGATATGAACAATACTCCACTCCTATCAGTAGGACCGTCCCATTGTGATTTATGCCCCCCACCCACCGCGCAGGGGTGGGGGCCGAGGGGGGGAGGACAGTAGGTCCCCCCATTGTGATTTATGGCCACCACCCACCGCGCAGGGGTTGGGGAGGACAGTAGCTCCCCCCAGTGTGTATCATGGGCTTTGAGGACAGGTGTCAATCCATACCTGCCAAGTGACCCTATGTAGGGGTAACAGTCCCTATTCTGCTCTGTGTCAGTGTGTATCATGGTCTCTGTGGACGGGGAACAGTCTCTATTCTGCTCTGTGTCAGTGTGTATCATGGTCTCTGTGGACGGTGAACAGTCTCTATTCTGCTCTGTGTCAGTGTGTATCATGGTCTCTGTGGACAGGGAACAGTCTCTATTCTGCTCTGTGTCAGTGTGTATCAGGGGCTTTGAGGACAGGTGTCAATCCATACCTGCCAAGTGACCCTATGTAGGGGGGACAGTCTCTATTCTGCTCTGTGTCAGTGTGTATCATGGTCTCTGTGGACAGGGAACAGTCTCTATTCTGCTCTGTGTCAGTGTGTATCAGGGGTTTTGAGGACAGGTGTCAATCCATATCTGCCAAGTGACCCTATGTAGGGGGAACAGTCCCTATTCTGCTCTGTGTCAGTGTGTATCAGGGGTTTTGAGGACAGGTGTCAATCCATATCTGCCAAGTGACCCTATGTAGGAGGAACAGTCCCTATTCTGCTCTGTGTCAGTGTGTATCAGGGGTTTTGAGGACAGGTGTCAATCCATATCTGCCAAGTGACCCTATGTAGGGGGAACAGTCCCTATTCTGCTCTGTGTCAGTGTGTATCATGGTCTCTGTGGACGGTGAACAGTCTCTATTCTGCTCTGTGTCAGTGTGTATCATGGTCTCTGTGGACAGGGAACAGTCTCTATTCTGCTCTGTGTCAGTGTGTATCATGGGCTTTGAGGACAGGTGTCAATCCATACCTGCCAAGTGACCCTATGTAGGGAGAACAGTCTCTATTCTGCTCTGTGTCAGTGTGTATCATGGTCTCTGTGGACAGGGAACAGTCTCTATTCTGCTCTGTGTCAGTGTGTATCATGGGCTTTGAGGACAGGTGTCAATCCATATCTGCCAAGTGACCCTATGTAGGGGGAACAGTCCCTATTCTGCTCTGTGTCAGTGTGTATCAGGGGTTTTGAGGACAGGTGTCAATCCATATCTGCCAAGTGACCCTATGTAGGGGGAACAGTCTCTATTCTGCTCTGTGTCAGTGTGCATCAGGGATTTGACTATCTTTATTCAGATTCAAAAATTACAATTACAGGAAAAATTTAACAAACATTTACAAGAACATGTTATGCACATCATAGAAACAACGTAAACCTCTTTAAAGCCACAAACTTAAGACAAAAAATACGTACACACAATGTGTAAGGGTTTTAAAGAATATTCTGAATCCTTACATGTTTACTTTATCGTTTGTTTGATTTTTGTGAACCATATATAAACTACAAGCAGCGTGAAAACTATAAAAACTCAAGTGGCCATGCTGAACAAATTAAATAGTATGCTTTACACAGCGTATAAGGGTGATGTCACAGCACAACGGGAATGTAACAGGGGAAGAGGTGAAAGTCATCCTCCCCCTCCCACAACCCCGCCATATCTGCCAAGTGACCCTATGTAGGGGTAACAGTCTCTATTCTGCTCTGTGTCAGTGTGTATCATGGTCTCTGAGGACGGGGAACAGTCTCTATTCTGCTCTGTGTCAGTGTGTATCAGGGGCTTTGAGGACAGGTGTCAATGTTAGGTGATTTCTGCCCTTTATGGATTAAAAGCAGACTCTGCATCAACTGTGCAATTTTCCATGAGAGTTTTGCCATGGATCCCCCTCCGGCATGCCACAGTCCAGGTGTTAGTCCCCTTGAAACAACTTTTCCATCACTTTTGTGGCCAGAAAGAGTCCCTGTTGGTTTTAAAATTCGCCTGCCCATTGAAGTCAATGGCGGTTCGCGCGGTTCGCGAACATTTGCGGAAGTTCGCGTTCGCCGTTCGCGAACCGAAAATTTCGGGTTCGCGACAACACTATATATAATCCATCAAAAAAACAACACAAAAAAGAGAACAATGACGTTAAATGGGGTAACACCTAATATGTTTCCTTGATAAATCTTGTCATTCAGACCCACATATTTTGTATTTAGGTTCTAGCAGTATATTCTCCAATCTTCAAGATTAATGTCTGACTCAATTAATTTTCCAGTTTGTAGTTGACTTAACACTCATAAAGTCACAACAGGGAAATAAATATTCGTACTTCTTGAGTGCACATTTATTGTCCACAATCTGTCACACATGATTAGAATACAAAATTCGGCTCTTGAGTAAGAACTGACTTTATTTATAGGGCTACCACTCACGTTTCTAATATAATAAGCCATTTTCAATATTTGGCATGTTTTCCCTGGGGGAAATAGTGTTACCAGTTAAAAGCTAATTGGAACTTGTATGTTAAAGAAAGCCTAGGACTGTATTTTATTTTGTCATTACTGTATGACACGTTTCTGTTTTGTTTTGGTTTTATGGAATCATCAAACAAGTCACACATTATCATTCTTTCTTATCAAAGCTACAAACTAGAAGCTGCCAGGATGATGTATTAGAGGTGCAGACATGGTTTTGGATTTTGTATAAAAATGTCAAAGGGGAAAGAAAGGTTACTTTCTGAAACAAGTAAGGTTCTCCAAGGGCATTGATTATATTTACTCGGAGAATGCTTTCCAGAATATATTTTGATACATTTTGAAATCTTCTATATGTCCAGACTGCTTTCCTATTTTGATGTATCACTAGCCAGCATATTTCTAATGGTCAATTCTTCTTGTTTTACACTAGTCTGCAACAAAGTTAAATGGCCAAATCCTTTGAATACCAAGGTCACCTGCCATATTCCCAGTGTTTTTTTTATGTTTGTACATACAGAAACAGCTAAGAATAACACAAACTTTGATCACTACCAGAGGTGTAACTAGAAACCACGGGGTCCCGGTGCAAAAACTGCCCTGCCCCCCCCATATGTCTACCCCCCGCCACCTCCCATACGTCTACCTTCCCCCTCCGATACGTTGTCCCCAACACTTGCAAACAAACAGATACACATGCAGACACACACATATACAGAGACACACACATACACACAGCCACAAGCATAGAAACACACAGGCACATACATACACACACACAAAGACACACATATACAGACACACAGACAGACACACACATATACAGAGAAACACACATACACACAGCCACACGCATACAAACACACAGGCACATACATACACACACACACACACACAGAAAGACACACATATACAGACACACAGACAGACAGACACACACATACATACAGACATACACACAGAGACATACAAACACACATACATACAGACACACATACAGACACACACATACACACACACATAGCCACACACATACAAACACACACACACACAAAGACACATGTATGCACACGCAAATTCCTGGAAACCATCGAGGAGTCTATCCACCATATGCTGGAAGGTAGCCGGAGCATTCAGGCCAAATGGGGTGACGAATGCCGACTTGGGGATAGCATCCTAGGCCAGGGGGATCTGCCAATAGCCCTTACACAGGTCTATGGTGGTCAGATAGCGTCCCCTGGCAATACAGTCTAATAATTCATCTACCCGGGGCATCGGGTAGGCATCAGTGGTGGTCCTCTCGTTGAGCCACCTGTAGTCCACAAAGAATCGGGTGGTCCCATCTTTCTTAGGCACTAGGACTACAGGCGAGGCCCAAGCACTGTCAGAGTTTTCAATGACTCCAAGCAAAGTCATCACCTGTATCTCCTTCTGCATTCCTTCTCGGACTGCTTCAGGGATACGGTAGGGGGGCTGTTGCAGGGGGCTCTGTCCAGGGGTCTCTACCTTATGCACAGCTAGTGTAGTGTAGCCAGGCTCTTGGGAGAATGTCACCTGCTTCTCCCACAGAAGCTGCCTTGCCTGTACCTTCTCTGTGGGGCTTAACCATTCCCCTAGCTGCACAAGACTAGTGAGGTCAGTCTGGGGGTCCTTCTCTAATAAATCGGGCAGGGGTAAATTCTCTGGGTCGTCTGCAGCAGGGGCACACACTGTAGCGACATCCTCGGGTCTCTCCTGATACTCCTTCAGCATGTTCACATGAAAGGATCACTGAATCCTCTCATCTGCACAGCTGGCTATAAGGTAGGTAGTATCACACACCTGAGCTAATACTTTATATGGGCCCTGCCAAGATGCTTGCATCTTGTTGGTCTTCACAGGCTTAAGCACCAACACTTTCTGCCCAACCTGGAAGACCCGCTGCTGGGCACCCTGATCATACCACCTCTTCTGTCTCTCCTGGGCCGCTTGAAGATTCTCCCTTACCATCAGGGATAGTTTCTCCATGCGGTCCCGGAGTTCCAGGACATATGGGTTCCCTCCTGCTCTGTCTCTCCCTCCCTGTGTCCTCTAATGAGATCCAGGGGTCCGCGGACCCTTCTCCCATAGAGTAACTCAAAGGGAGAGAACCCAGTAGATTCCTGGGGCACCTCTCTGTACGCAAATAGTAGATGAGGCAGGAATCACTCCCAGTCTCTGCAAGTGTCAGTAAAGGTCCTCAGCATCTGCTTGAGGGTGCCATTAAAGCGCTCGCAGAGACCGTTAGTCTGTGGGTAATAAGGTGAACTAAGCAGCAGTTTAATGCTGCACACCTTCCACAGCTGCTGGGTGAGCACAGCGGTAAACTGAGTTCCCTGGTCGGAGAGAATCTCCTTAGGGAACCCTACCCTAGTAAAAATCTTAACCAGGGCATCAGCTACTGTCTCTGCCTCTATATTAGACAGCGCTACTGCCTCTGGATAACGCGTGGCATAGTCCACCACGGTGAGAATATACTTCTTACCTGATGGACTAGCACTGGCCGGTGGACCCACAATGTCAACGGCTATGCGGGAAAAGGGTTCCCCAATGATAGGCATAGACATGAGCCTAGCTTTTGGGTGATCCCCCCCGCTTACCTACCTGTTGACTGGTGTCACAAGTACTACATTATACCCGCACATCTCGGTTAAAATTTGGCCAGAAGAAATTTTGGGTGATCCTATGAGCTGTGCGGTGGGACCCTAGATGTCCGGCTAACGGCACATCATGCCCAATCCGCAGAATCTCTTGCCGGTATTTCGCAGGCACCACCAGCTGCTGATTCTGTGGAGGGGTATTCCTTTTCTGGGAAGGTTTAGGGATCCTATACAGCCTATCCCCCACCCACTCATAACATTCCCCATCTACTCCCTCTTCCCCAGCATCTGCCCTAGCCCTATACTTCTCAAGGGTCGGATCCTCCCGGGTTTCCCTCCCATACACCTCTGGGGTATCCCAGCCTAAGGAGACCTGATCTAGGGTACAAGTCGGGGAAGAAAGTCTTACCTGGGTCTCAGCAGCAGGCGGGCCGGTCTCGGCTGCACCGGTCTGGGCACGGGTCGTCACAGCGTTAACCTCAGAGCGTAGGCAGAAACAAGGGGGGCCAAATCATTTTGAGGACGTCAGCTGGCAAATCCCTCATGATCCCCACATTCACATGCCTAGCACCCACTCCCCAATCCAAATGTACCCGGGCAACAGGCAGGCGGAACACAGCACCCCCTGCTACTCTCACAGCCACAGTGTCTCCGGTGTGCTGGTTCTCAGACAACAAGTTCTTTTGGAGCAAGGTCATGGTTGCACCGGTATCTCTCAGACCACTGACCTCCTTCCCGTTCACTTTAACCAGTTGTGGGTGCTGTTGTCTATTGTCCCAGTGGGCAGCTTATACGGGGTCTGCTTCGTGCAGTATGCCCCAACATTCCTCCTCCTCTACGCAGTGGGCAGAAGGCGGAGGGTTGCACTGGTGGTTCTCCTCCAGGACTGGGCTTGGTTAGCAGTATTCAGCGGACACTCTGGCCTTTTTTTCCTAGCTGCTTGCATCCGGAACACTGGATGGGCTTGGAGTAGTCCCGTGAGTTGAACCGGGGTGGCTGAGGGTAGTTGGTAACTCAAGGGGGTGCTGGAGTGCGGTGCATCGGGGGTTGGTAGACGGTAGCTGCTGGGGGTGCTGCTGGTCGGTACTCCACTCTGGCAGGAGCCTTAGTGGTAGCATTGTCCAGTTTACAGGCATCTGTATACTCGTCTGCCAGGCGGGCTGCTTCATGCAGGGTGGAGGGTTTCGGGTGCCGGACCCACTCTCTGACTCCTGGGGATAATTTATCAAAGCAATGTTCCAGCAGGAACATCTGTAGCACCTCTTCCCCGGATATGGCTTGGCACCCTGCCATCCAGTGAGCTGCTGTGCGGTGTACCCTACATGCCCATTCAACGTAGGAATCCCCGGCTAGTTTAACAGTGTCTCTGAACCGCCTCCGGTATGCCTCCGGTGTAACGGGATACCTGGAGAGCAGAGCTTCTTTCACGGCAATATAATCCCCGATCTCCTCATCAGGAATGGCCCGAAATGCCTCACTGGCCCGGCTGGATAACTTTTTTTGTAGCTCATATTGCCTCTCAAAATCAGCAAGGTACCCATTAATATCTCCTTCTGTCTCAATGAAGGGTTTAAATGCTGCAAAACGCCCCTTTTTCTTTTCCACCGGAGTTGCTGTGACTTGAGCTGCTGCAGCGCCGCTTTGGCGGAGTAGATTGGCCTTAACAGCTGCTATGACCCGGTCATTACTACCGAATAGTGCTCAGACCCAATGCACACAGTTGAATCGCCATGGAGTCAAAGTCTTTCACACTGTTCTTTCGGTATACGAATGACTCCATGGGATGGCTATCTGGGTTAAGTCCATTCGCACAATAAAAAGTCCCGAACGGACCGGCGTTCGTATGCCCGATGATAAGAAGGTCGGTCGGCAGTTTCAGCGTTGTTCGGTAGAAAATGTGTCCGTTTGGAGTTCCATAACTTCATCGTCGAACACCGCTGTTCATTTGCGTGTTTAAAATGGCTGCCTCGTGGTCGACATACGAATGACGACCACCCTGCATACGGTTCCAATTAAGAGGTGTCTGCGGTTAACCACAACGTTCTAATTGAGGCCAATAGGTTAACCCGCAGCACACTTCTCTTCTGGGTGGCCGTCTGTTCGGTAGTTTTATTCAGTATAAACTGAAATAAACGAACAGGGACATACTGGCAGGTAATTCCACAAATGTATAACAAAATAGACGAACTAGCAGATAGTACTTAGACAGATGGATCTGTCACAACAGGAAAAGTGGTGGGGTATGTTTGTATGTCAACCATGGGTTAAAGCAAATCTTAAGCAAGTGGAAAGTGATGAGGAAGATGTGCAAGCTTTATGGGTAAATATCTGCTTGGGGCAAAAGAAGGGGATTCAACTATTGGTTGGGATATTTTATAAACCACCTAATGTTAATATTGATGAGGAACAACAGCTGTTTGAGCAAATTGAGAAAGCTGCAAATCTGTGTAACATGTTAATTATTGGAGATTTTAATTACCCGGACATAAATTGGGACAGAGGGACTGGTAATTCAGCAAAGGGAATTACGTTTTTGAACTTGTTAAATGACACCTTCATGTCACAACTTGTACAAGCACAAACTAGAAAGGACGCTTTTCTGCACCTGGCTCTAACAAACAACGTTGATCTTTTCACCAACATTCAAGTAGGTGAGCACTTGGGAAATAGTGATCACAATATAGTGTCCTTTGAAATAAACTCAAAACCCCGGGGCAAGTCTCCGGGTGCAGACGGGTTCACAAACACCTACTATAAAAAGTATGCAGAAGAACTAGCACCCCCCTTCCTCTGAGTATATCTAGAAGCCGCTAAAACAGGCTCCCTCCCACCGGAGATGCTCTTAGCCACAATAGTAACTATCTCCAATCCCTAGCTTTCAGACCTTGACCCCATGAGATAAATTAAAGTCTATAGTCTGTAGCACATTCTTTTTACTAGGGAATTTGGAGGTGAGCCATTAGGCAAGATTGTTTTGTATTCTGACTGTTAGCTATGGGTATAAACGATGTTGCGGACCGTTTCGCCCACAGCAGGATAAAACCCAGTTTAGGCGATATCCCCCTTTCCAGATACACAGGCAGCTACAGCAATCACCAATTTCCCGAACTGCAAACTGCACGTATTCACCAACTCCCAAACAAGAGACACACAAACCCTGGAAGCAGCCGAACAGGAAAAGCAATACGACACCTTCAGCTCCCTGGGGTACACACTGCCGCTGGGGAGGACGGACGGCACCTTCAGCTCCCTGGGACACACACTGCCGCTGGGGAGGACGGACGACACCATCAGCTCCCTGGGACACACACTGCCGCTGGGGAGGAAGGACGACACCTTCAGCTCCCTGGGACACACACTGCCGCTGGGGAGGAAGGACGGTACCTTCTGCTCCCTGGGGTACACACTGCCGCTGGGGAGGAAGGACAACACCTTCAGCTCCCTGGGACACACACGGCCGCTGGGGAGGAAGGACAACACCTTTGAATTCCCAAAATGCACTCAGCCGCTGGGGAGGGCGGAAGACACCTTTGGCTCGATCTGCCATGACCTGCAGGTACTATTCTACCTGTCTCCTCACGAGCTGCACATATTCCTCCGGAGGGTTGGGTCAGAGGAAAATCAGCCGTGATCTCAGCTCTTTGTCAAACTCCTCCTGCGTGTAGCTGGGTGCCATGACCTGCAGGTACTCTTCTACCTGTCTCCTCACAAGCTGCACGTATTCCTCCGGAGGGTTGGGTCCGAGGAAAATCAGCCGTGATCTCAGCTCTTGGTCAAACTCCTCCTGCGTATAACTGGGTGCCATGTTTGTTCTCCTGAATTTGCTTCTTTTGTAGATAGGGGCGCTGTACGGGTACTGGCGTTGCCCTTAATTTGTAAATCCAAAGAAATGGTGTTCAGTAGCTGTCCTTCTGGCTGTAGGAACGATCCCACCGCTGCCACCAATTGTTGCGGACCGTTTCGCCCACAGCAGGATAAAACCCAGTTTAGGTGATATCCCCTTTTCCAGATACACAGGCAGCTACTGCAATCACCAATTTCCCGAACTGCAAACTGCACGTATTCACCAACTCCCGAACAAGAGACACACAAACCCTGGAAGCAGCCGAACAGGAAAAGCAATACGAACAGCTTACACTCCTGGCAATCGGCATACAGTCAAATTCCCCCAAGAATGAGACAACACTTCACTTTGAGGGTTAAGCAGGAACTCTCTGTAATGGTCACACACTGGCTTTTATGCAAGTCCCCATGCAAGGGGACATCCCACAGGGTGGGGCACAGTACAAGCAATCATTTACAGGAGAACCGTAAAACACACCCAGCACAAACAGACAATCCCTCCCCTCTGGCCTGGAGATAATTGGGAAGGAATCCAATTATCTCCAAGGACAGAGGCAAACTCCATTACACACATGGCAGACAAAGGACAATAAAAGACATACAAATACATACTGGTACATTTAGTACATAAAACATATACATTCCACATATCCCCAGATAGCTTAGATCTGAGCACACATTATTACCGAATGGTGCTCAGATCACATACATCCAGTTCAATCGCCATGGAGCCAAAGTCTTTCATACAGTCTTTCAGTATACGGCTGGGCTCCATGGCATAGCTATCTGGGGTAGCATGGCTTTAACAGTCTGCAGAAAGGCACAAATAAACCTTTCTGCAGGTAAAATAAAAGGTTTACCCTGCAGGTCCATAGTCGCAGGGCAGGAGGCTAACAACCAGGCTTCTCCAGTTCACAGTGGCGAGGTTGGTTTAGCCACAAACGATATACTGTCATCATTTCTTTATTAAGTATTTAACATCTTTAATACGAGTTTCGCATTCTCAATTTCCAGTTTATATTCTAGCATCTGGATATTTTATCCAGTAGCGGGAGTATTACACTGTGGTACCCACAGATCTAGCCTGAGCTCTTCGGGCACATTCTCCCTGCTACCCCCATTGAGGCCCTCCCATACTGCATCCCTACCTTCCACGACAAACCTTGGGAGGTTAAAAAATTGCAATTTAATGTTATGCACTTTGGTGTAAAAAATGCACAAGTAACGTATACCCTTAATGGAAGCGAATTAGGGATAACAACACACGAAAAGGACTTGGGAATAGTTAGACAACAAACTATGCAACAATGTGCAATGTCAATCAGCAGTGGCTAAAGCGAGTAAGGTATTGTATAAGGTATATGCATGAAAAAGGGCATCCATTCACAGGATGAGAATATCATTTTGCCTCTTTATAAATCACTGGTTAGACTACATCTTGAATATGTGCAATGTTGGGCACCTGTTCTAAAGAAGGATATTATGGCACTAGAAAAATTAAGAGACGGGCTACAAAATTAATAAAATGAATGGAACATATCAGCTATGAAGAAAGGTTAACAAATGTACACCTCTTTAGTTTAGAAAAACGTCACCTCAGAGGGGATATGATAACATTATACAAATATATCCGGGGCCAATACAAACCATTGTGTGGAAATCTATTCACAAACCGGACTTTACATAGGACATGAGGTCATTCGTTTAGACTGGAAGAAATAAGATTTTGTCTAATGTAAAGAAAAGGTTTTATTTTTTTTGTACTGTAAGAACAATAAGGATGTGGAATTCTCTGCCTGAAGAAGTGCTTTTATCAGAGTCCATACAGATGGTTAACTAAATGCATACTTGCAAAAACAGAATATTAAAGGATATAATTTTTCAATGTAGGTGTGGCGAAACCAACTTCGCCACTGTGAACTGGAGAAGCCTGGTTGTTAGCCTCCTGCCCTGTGACTATGGCCCTGCAGGTTAAACCTTTTATGTTCCCTGCCTTTCGTGCCTTTCAGCCGGGGTGTTCGGTAGATTCCAGCTACCGAACAAACTACCGTATGAGGGACCACCTAGGAGCTGGAGTGTGCCGTCAATTAACCGCCCAGAAGCTGAGGTTAACCGCAGCTTAATTGATGAACGCTGGGTGGCCTTTGTTCGTTTGCCGACCACGAGGTGGCGGCCATTTTAATCATGCAAAAGACCAGCGGTGTTCGGCGAGGATTCTATGGGACTATTCGTGGGGATGTAGCCGAACAGCCGTACCTTTGGTATTTTTATATGAACTGTGGTGACCCAGATAGCTATGCCATGGAGCCTATTTGTGTGATGATTAAACTGTATTCGTGTGGTCTGGGTGCCATTCACCTAATAATGTGCACCCAGACCTGAGCTATCTGGGGATACATGTCTGTGTTTGGTGTAATAAAAGTGACTTTATATATTTTAAAACATAATACTGCATTTAGGTCCCCACATGTGTAATGGAGTTTTGTCTCTGGCCTGGGAGATAATTGGATTACTTCTCCAATTATCTCCAGGGCAGAAGGGAGGAAGCCAGGATGCATTGTGGGAATGTTTTACTGCTGTGTGTCTGTAATTGGTTTATGTCTGTCCTTTGTTACAGTCTTCCATTTGGTCCCCTAGGGGAGTGTCCACCAGGTGGGAGACCTGCATAAATACTGGGCAGGTAGCCCTGAGTAAAGGAGTTCCTGCTTAACCCTCAAAGTGAAGTGTTGTCTCATTCTTGGGGGGGAATTTGACTGTATGCCGATTGCCAGGAGTGTAAGCTGTTCGTATTGCTTTTCCTGTTCGGCTGCTTCCAGGGTTCGTGTGTCTCTTGTTCGGGAGTTGGTGAATACGTGCAGTTTGCAGTTCGGGAGATTGGTGATTGCAGTAGCTGCTGGTCTATCTGGAAAGGGGATTATCGCCTAAACGGTTTTTATCCCCTTGTGAGCGAAACGGTCCGTTACAGTAGGATAATAGCTAATTGATCCAAGGATTAATCTGACTGCCATTCTGGGGTCAAGAAGGAATTTTTTTCCTAGTTTGTATCAAAATTTGAAGGTTTTTTTTTGCTTTCTTTTGGATCAACAGGAAAAAACAACGGTCAGCTATGTACAACGGTCAGCTATGTAACTATAAACACTTCCTGTAAAAAGTCATCTAAAGTTTACATTTCCTTTATTACAGTCTGCTTAATTTAGAATGTCTTATATCCCACTCTATTAAACACATTCTAGTCTCTGCAGGAGTATCCTGTGTGTGAATAAAGTAAAATTTACAGAGCAGGAGATACATTTAACATGTCAAATCTTTAAAAGAAAGTCACATCTGATTAAAAGTGAAACCATTTTTTTCCATGCAGGCTGTGTCAGACACAGCCAAGGGACATGTTGCTAGAGCTGCATAACCAGAAACAAAAGTGATTTAACTCCACCAAAACTACTTCATTAAGCTAAAGCTGATTTGATGCCTATTGTGTCCCTTTAAAGACAAACGCATCACATATTCTAATAAAAAGACAGTATGTAATGAAGTAATATCTCAGTGGGAGTAAATAAAGTAACAAATTACCCTTCATTGTATAAATTGCTAACTAACCCTTACATTTACTTTTAGCCAAAATCTGCAGAAATCTAAGATTGTGTTAATCTGTACAGTCAGGCATGTTTTATTCTCCATTATAAACAATCTCTGTAAACGTACAGTTAACCAGTTTCCATTAACGCCCAGGATTTACGGTGTATTTTATGGAGAGATAATTTGCTGCTGTTGCAAAATTTGTCTAATGTAAAAGTATTTAATTAGGGAAAAGCTTAGCTAAGGCACATAAAGTACAAACTTTCCAATATCTGCACTTAAAAGCACAACTGTCCTGCAGGCACTTTCACGATCAGAATATCGAAGTCATATCAGGAAAGACAATTAGACAATGTTCTTCAAGACTTGAATAAAATCCCTGTTGTGTTCAACAACACAAATCGTGTGCGCAATCAGAATCATTTGTTTTAAAGCGAGCGTTGCCTAAAGCCTATGGACATAAATTATAAATAAATCTCAAGTGTGTTTTTTTTAATTTGAGGTCACGAATCATCAACATTGAGGACAAATAATATTCATGTGATTTAATATATATGTACGTTTGGAACTATAACTACTTCATCTCAAAGAATTGATTATGGTGTCTGGAACCATCCTTTCGTTCAGTTTTTAACCATTTGAATGGTCCCCACTGTACTGATCTTTTCTCATTAGCCTGAGAAGCAATGGGGTAGTGATTGACTTGGGGTCCAAGCTGCTTGCTCTCAGCTTATCACAGCACCCACTGCTGGTAGTAATTAGAATAGCTAAGGAGGATTGCAGTCTCTACCTGAGCCATACCTCCAGTGGAACCTAGGCTGTGTGCAGCCGAGGACTCTCTTTCTATTTTACCATGTTCGAACAAAGCTTAACAGTGAATGGTGCCAGGGACTCCAGGCAGTATACGCAATTAAACTGCGTGTACCTTTACTAATTGATTTGAATATAGTTTCCCAGGCCATGTCATCTCAATAAAGTGATCTGAGTGCAGTGGCCTTGCTGTATTAGTCCTGCAGTGTTACCATTGCAGTTCAGGAGATACACAAGGTATATATACTCCTCCAATGGCTGTTTTCCTGACCACCTCTAGAGGGTGCTTCCACATCCACAACTGAGTCAGACTCGGTTTCCTGAAGGTCGGCTTCCGCGAATGAGGACATCAAACATTGAATGAGGACATAAAACATCCTCTGATGATTCTCATAGAAATTGTTGGACTCAATGCTTCTCTATGAAATGTATTTGTTAGAGCAATGTGGTACTTGCTGAGCCTGTGCTTCTGTCCCACAATGCTTCTCTTTGAGAACATTGGATTAGACGAGAAGTAGTCATTGAGAAAAGATAAAACAGGTTGCCGAGCAGGCGGCTGCATTGCCTGAGTATACGCCCATGAAAAAAGTTTTGGCTAATCACATACATTCCGATGATTTATTTAATTGAAAAAAAGAATGTAATTGGTTACATTATAGTTTCCCTTTAAGTCACCGGTCTCGGATGCTTCAGCAATGCCTGACCTCGAGGCTCTCCATTTACATCATTTGCACACAGTCTTTGCATTATGGGTTGTTGCATTTTTTCCTACGGGTCCTGTGTTTGAATTATCATTACCAGAGTTAGAGGCTGATAGACTGGCTTTGTCAAGTTCTAGTAATGATGTTTTATATATCCATTTTCTTCTCGCCGGACTCAAAGCTCATTAGGACACCCTCTCAGACCTAACCAGAGCCAGATGTATTTATTATTTTCTTTAACAATAATTGTGTTATTAGAAAGAGGAAAGATGGAGCCAGCCTTGATAGGGAATTATTCTGCTAACCCCGAGGTTTGCCTAGGTATAAAATAAATTATCTGTCCACCTTGAGAAGGCTAAATACAACTCATTCATACTAGATCCAGCAAATAAGCTGATACAATATTAGATTTAGAGTTATATTAACCCAACACTACATCTCACACTGCACCTCACACTGCATCTCACACTGCACCTCCCACTGCATCTCACACTGCACCTCACACTATATCTCACACTGCATCTCACACTCCATCTCACACTCCATCTCACAATCCATCTCACACTCCATCTCACACTGCACCTCACACTGCATCTCACACTGTATCTCACACTCCATCTCACACTCCATCTCACACTGCACCTCACACTGCACCTCACACTGTATCTCACACTCCATCTCACACTGCACCTCACACTCCATCTCACACTCCATCTCACACTGCACCTCACACTGCATCTCACACTCCATCTCACACTCCATCTCACACTGCATCTCACACTCCATCTCACACTCCATCTCACACTGCATCTCACACTGCCCCTCACACTGCACCTCACACTGTATCTCACACTCCATCTCACACTCCATCTCACACTCCATCTCACACTCCATCTCACACTGCACCTCACACTGTATCTCACACTCCATCTCACACTGCACCTCACACTGCATCTCACACTGCACCTCACACTGCACCTCACACTCCATCTCACACTCCATCTCACACTGCACCTCACACTGCATCTCACACTCCATCTCACACTGCACCTCACACTGCATCTCACACTGCACCTCACACTGCACCTCACACTCCATCTCACACTCCATCTCACACTGCACCTCACACTGCATCTCACACTCCATCTCACACCGCCCCTCACACTGCACCTCACACTCCATCTCACACTGCACCTCACACTCCATCTCACACTGTATCTCACACTCCATCTCACACTCCATCTCACACTGCATCTCACACTGCACCTCACACTGCATCTCACACCGCCCCTCACACTGCACCTCACACTCCATCTCACACTGTATCTCACACTGTATCTCACACTCCATCTCACACTGCACCTCACAATCCATCTCACACTGCATCTCACACTGCACCTCACACTGCATCTCACACTGTATCTCACACTGCATCTCACACTGTATCTCACACTCCATCTCACACTCCATCTCACACTGCATCTCACACTGCACCTCACACTGCTACTCACACTGCATCTCACACTGCATCTCACACTGTATCTCACACTGCATCTCACACTGTATCTCACACTCCATCTCACACTCCATCTTACACTCCATCTCACAATCCATCTCACACTGTATCTCACACTGCATCTCACACTCCATCTCACACTGCACTAACACTGGGAATATATGTTGCCTTGGGCTTGAAATGTCCCTTTTATAGTTTGCACAAAATTTAAGAAACCTTTTTTAACCCCTTAAGGACACATGACGTGTGTGACACGTCATGATTCCATTTTATTCCAGAAGTTTGGTCCTTAAGGGGTTAAACTGATTTAAAATTGGAATTTGAGACAAATATTCTTAAAAAAGTTCTTGGAAAAGTCATTTTAGTCAACAGACACGAGGAGTGGGAGAATCAGGGAGAATAAAGAGGGTAATCATGGCTGTCAACGATGCAGACATTTTTCTTCATGTGATTTCCGTGGAGTGCAAACCATTTAAGCATTTTTCTTTTTTTATCAAATGAATGTGAACAATCTTCTAATTGTAAAAACGAGCAATTCAATTCCAAACCACTTGCTATCAATGCCAAGTCTAACCGCAAAGTATCGCAGCCCAGACAAAAGTTATTTCAGTTGAAAATGTGATTTTCTCACTAAACAGCAGGTTAATGAGATCTAATGCATTTTATACCATTTTACTTCCTGTACAATAAGTGAGTATAGCTAATTGACTATAGTTTGAAGGTGATTATATAAGATATGAAGATCCCTGTGTGTGTTCCACCCACTGCTGCCATTTGCCTTAAAAACCATAAAGTATTCATTTTATGTCAGAGAGCCCACGGTTCTGCAAACTGTGAATTCTGTGAGTCGATATAACCATTCAAACGAAATGAGTAGCTCGTCTTCTGCTGGACATTTCATACCTAATTCGAAATGTAAAGTGAATGAGAAAAGTTAGTTCAAAATAGTGCTTCAATTTAAAGGGACACGCCAAGCATGTTATATGCCAATTTCATTTAACTTACCTTGTTTTACATACAACGTGTCATTTTACTGTTATGTAAACACTAGACTTGTGCGCAGCGAGAACATTTGTCTCAGTCAAACCATTTGGTCCAGAAATATTTTTTTTTTCAGGATGCCTAAATGTTTGTTTAGCTCAGAACTCAGATTGGAAAATGGGCCAATCAATGTGCTGCAACATATATACATAATATAATAGAACATGTATACATAATATAATAGAACATATATACATAATATAATAGAACATATATACATAATATAATAGAACATGTATACATAATATAATAGAACATGTATACATAATATAATAGAACATATACACATAATATAATAGAACATATATAGATAATATAATAGAACATATATACATAATATAATAGAACATGTATACATAATATAATAGAACATATATACATAATATAATAGAACATATATACATAATATAATAGAACATATATACATAATATAATAGAACATGTATACATAATATAATAGAACATATACACATAATATAATAGAACATATATACATAATATAATAGAACATGTATACATAATATAATAGAACATGTATACATAATATAATAGAACATATATACATAATATAATAGAACATATATACATAATATAATAGAACATATATACATAATATAATAGAACATGTATACATAATATAATAGAACATATACACATAATATAATAGAACATATATAGATAATATAATAGAACATGTATACATAATATAATAGAACATGTATACATAATATAATAGAACATATATACATAATATAAGAGTACATATATACATAATATAAGAGAACATATATACATATTATAATAGAACATGTATACATAATATAATAGAACATGTATACATAATATAATAGAACATATATAGATAATATAATAGTACATATATACATAATATAATAGAACATGTATACATAATATAATAGAACATGTATACATAATATAATAGAACATGTATACATAATATAAGAGAACATATATACATAATATAATAGAACATGTATACATAATATAATAGAACATGTATACATAATATAATAGAACATATATACATAATATAATAGTACATATATACATAATATAATAGAACATGTATACATAATATAATAGAACATGTATACATAATATAATAGAACATGTATACATAATATAATAGAACATGTATACATAATATAATAGAACATATATACATAATATAATAGTACATATATACATAATATAATAGAACATGTATACATAATATAATAGAACATGTATACATAATATAATAGAACATGTATACATAATATAATAGAACATATATACATAATATAATAGAACATGTATACATAATATAATAGAACATGTATACATAATATAATAGAACATGTATACATAATATAATAGAACATGTATACATAATATAATAGAACATGTATACATAATATAATAGAACATATATACATAATATAATAGAACATATATACATAATATAATAGAACATATATACATAATATAATAGAACATATATACATAATATAATAGAACATATATACATAATATAATAGAACATATATACATAATATAATAGAACATGTATACATAATATAATAGAACATGTATACATAATATAATAGAACATATATACATAATATAATAGAACATATATACATAATATAATAGAACATGTATACATAATATAATAGAACATGTATACATAATATAATAGAACATGTATACATAATATAATAGAACATATATACATAATATAATAGAACATATATACATAATATAATAGAACATATATACATAATATAATAGAACATGTATACATAATATAATAGAACATATATACATAATATAATAGAACATATATACATAATATAATGGAACATACTGCTTCTCATTTTTCTCCTCTTTTGCTCACTTTTCTCGCGATCTGTGAATAGAATCGAAATTTAGTGACTGTCCCCTAGCCAGCAGTCATCTTTTTAGCGTCACATGCAGAATTCAGAGTTGCGACCCCAAGCTGGACATGTTTGTCATTGCGCAGTTCAGTTGGTCCGTAGTGCAGATAAATTTTGGCTCGAAGTTCTGTGAATTCAGCCGATCACCCAATGCCAATTGCAGTTAGCCTGAAATGAATCTCCAAGTCTCGTTAACACTATAACAATTATTTTGTCAGAAATTGAGCCCTGTACACATCTCTCAAAGGGTTAACACACGCCTGACACTATTGTTAGTAAACTGAAGAAAGGGGGCTGATGGCGAAACCTTGAAATTTGGAAAACACATTAGAGTAGAAACCTGATTTATTGAATTATAAGCTAAAATCTCATTAAAGCTATCCCCTCTGCGTAAATAACGACTTGTGCCACTCCAAACCCTTTGGGTTCGCATTGAACGCAATTGCTAATTATTGCTTTCATTGAAAGAGACCTCGCTTATTATCTGCGCTGTTTCTGCTTCTGTGCCTCGGTTTCTATTAAAAATAATAGTTATCATAAGATACACTGCGTTAAAGTAAACAAAATCCACTCAACAAGACAGCATTACTTATTCCAATGCACAATTAACAATGAAATACACAAAGCACCATTGACGAGTGTTGTAATATCTATGTGTGTCTGTTTGTACCCGAGATCCACACAGTCTTATTACACATTATTTAATTGTGCAGACATCAAACAAGTAATGCAAATTGGAAATGGATTAAATTAAGAATAATTCTGCCCTTTGTTCTGATAGATAGACAGACAGACAGACAGACAGACAGACAGACAGATAGACAGATAGATAGATAGATAGATAGATAGATAGATAGATAGATAGATAGATAGACAGATAGATAGACAGACAGACAGACAGACAGATAGACAGACTGATAGATAGATAGATAGATAGATAGATAGATAGACATATAGATAGATAGATAGACTGATAGATAGATCGATAGATAGACAGATAGATAGATAGATAGGCAGACAGATAGATAGATAGATAGATAGATAGACAGATAGATAGATAGATAGATATATAGACTGATAGATAGATCGATAGATAGATAGACAGATAGATAGATAGATAGACAGACAGATAGATAGATAGATAGACAGACAGATAGATAGATAGTGCTTGCATCAGTCCATCCTTGCAAGCTCATTGTCTTGGTGTTATCTTTGATCCTGGTCTCACCTTTGCCCCACTTATCCAGTATGTTGCTAAAACCTGTTGATTCCACCTTAAAAATATCGCCCGCATCCGCCCCTTTCTCACGCAAGATGCTGCCAAGGAGCTGGTTCATGCTCTGGTAATCTCTCACATGGATTACTGTAATTCTCTCCTAGTTGGTCTTCCCAAAAGCTGAACTGCCCCTCTACAATCGGTAATGAATGCTACTGCCAGGCTGATCTTTCTCACCCGTCGTTTCTCCCATACCTCGTCCCTCTGTCAATTCTTACACTGGCTTTATGTATGATATAGGTGTCAATTCTAAATATTAACCCTTACCTATAAAGCTCTAACCAACTCTTCCCCTCTTACATTTCTTCCCTGATTCATAGATATGCCCCTTCCACTCCGCTCTGCCAGTGACCTTCTCCTGTCCGCTGCTCGCACCCTTACTGCTAACTCGGGCCTGCAGGACTTCTCGCTGGTGGCTCCCTTTTTTTGGAACAGCCTGCCTACCCCCATCAGACTCTCCCCTAGTCTTCAATTGTTGAAGAAGTCCCTCAAAAAACACCTGTTCAGAAATGCTTATGGACTCCCAGGGTAACTTATCTATACTTACCGTATATACTCGAGTATAAGACAAGTTTTTCAGTACATTTTTTTGTGCTGAAAAACCCCCACTCGTCTTATACTCGAGTCAATGTCTGTATTAAGGCAACTTACATTGCCATAATACAGACCAGGCTGCCGGGCTCATTACAAGCACGGTGGTCCTGTTGGGGGCTGGCAGCAAGCTGTTACTTACCTGTGCAGCAGCTCCTGTCAGCTCCCTTATCCTCCATGCCGTTCAGCTCCACTGTAAGTCTCGCGAGAGCCGCGGCATCTGAGCATTGCCACGGGTTACCCTGCAACGCCCCGCGCTGCACTCAGACCACAAGACTTACAGTGGAACTGAACGGCACGGAGGAGAAGGGAGCTGACAGGAGCTGCTGTAATGGTAAGTAACAGCTTGCTCCCAGCAAAATAAAATACAAATTGAAATAATATTAAAATAAAATAAAAATTGTAATAATATAAAAAAAAAATAATAATATTAAAATAATAATAATAATAATAAAAAAATAATAATAAAAATGCCCACCGCCCCACCAAGGTTACACACTCTGCATCACATACACAAACACACTCTGCATAATATACACAAACACACTCTGCATCATATACACACACACTGCACTCATACACACACACTGCATTCATACACACACTGCATTCATACACACACACACTGCATTATATACACACACTGCATTCATACACACACACTGCATTCATACACACACACTGCATTATATACACACACTGCATTCATACACACACACTGCATTCATACACACACACTGCATTATATACACACACTGCATTCATACACACACACACTGCATTATATACACACACTGCATTCATACACACACACTGCATTATATACACACACTGCATTCATACACACACACTGCATTACACACACACTGCATTATATACACACACTGCATTCATACACACACACACACACTGCATTCATACACACACATACTGCATTTTATACACACACTGCATTCATACACACACACACACTGTAAACAAATATTCAATTAATATAATTTTTTGGGGATCTAATTTGATTTAGAAATTTACCAGTAGCTGCTGCATTTCCCACCCTAGTCTTATACTCAAGTCAATAAGTTTTCCCAGTTTTGTGGGGTAAAATTAGGGGCATCGGCTTATATTCGGGTCGGCTTATACTCGAGTATATACGGTACTTCGTGGCTGTCACCCTTGCTGCCCTGTTGTGTATTTGTACCCCACCTCATATAGACTGTAAGCGTGTTTGAGCAGTGTTTGAGCCTCATCTACCTATTGTTCCTGTGTCACTGTGTAATTGTATCATTTATTGTAAATTTCCCCCTTTCATAATATTGTAAAGCGCTGCGGCATTAGTTGGCGCTACATAAATACCAACAATTATAATAATACCAATAATATCAATAATAATAATACCAATAATAATAATAATATTAATATCAATAATAATACCAATAATTATTATAATAATATTAATATCAATAATAACAATAATTATTACAATAATAGATAAAAACAGACAGACAAGCAGGAAAATTGTCATAAAAAGCCGGAATCCCAGTTGAAAATCTATTAATGAGCTAACCAGGAAATTATAGTTTTATTTTTCTAGAAAACCCTAAAATAATGCCTATTAAGGAAATGGACCATGAAATGCACCTTATAAATTGAAAATATAAAATCGATTATAACTATAATGGATTATCATTTATATACATTGCAACAATGTTGCTTGGTTACACTAAACACCTCTTTGCGCAGTATCAGTCCCTGCTGGGCCTCCATCTTGGCAGCCTTGCTAATGAGTGTAGAACAGGCTGTCCTATGGACATAAAAATCACGAAGAGGTAAAGGAAGTGACACAGGGAGTGCAAGAGGGTCCAGGTGGTTTAAGAGCTGCTCCCACTGCCGAGTGATGCTGGAGAATCGTAATGTCTCCATGACCTAAACAGACCAGTGGCTGCTTCCATTACCAGCGTGTCAATTACTGCCGTCCTTCCAAATATATGGTTGGTAAATTCTCTTTTTGTCACCAGGAAATCTGTACCATTTCTCCAAGATGGTCACTATAAGTGCCAATAGCAGCCATTAATTGCATTTTTTAATTGCACTTTTAGCACAAAAAATTAGAGGTATACGGGAATATATATATATATAAATATTTAATGTCAAATTAAACCGGAGATCGTTCCCCTCACAACACCTCCCTAATGAGGACAAAGAGGCCCACCCAGCCACAGCACACAACCGCCTTGTGCCCCCTCCACCTCTGCATTGCGCCCTGCACACAGAGAGAGTGTCCTGGCTAAGGCCACCCTATTTGAAGGACAGGTTGAAAAATCAACTCAAAATAACCTCCCCCACCTCCCCCTGCGGATGCCCATGTTCCTGCCAGGTGCATTCAGTCCCAAATTTCAATATAACTGGTACTTTGAGAATCCTCAGAATCCTATAGTTTCCATAGGATTTGGCTCCTCAAGGAGATTGCTGTAGATTCGCACAGGCTGACCAAATTCTCACCACATTTGGCTTTAGTAAATATGAGAATTGCCAATGTGGTTGGAATCCTTCTGGACAAAATCCAGTGTTTAATAAATAACCTTCCATATGTTATATTCCGTTTAGCACTGAGACTCCGCCGATGTACTCAGAAATCTGCATCTACTTATAATTTAAGTCAGGAAATGGCAGGAAAACTTTTGTTGTCTAAACATTAAAAAAACACCAATAAATCTGGTTGAACAGAGCAATGTATCACAGGTGCTCGTGCTTTTCAGGAGAACGGCTCTTACAAATAATGTATTGATTTCAGAGAGCAAGTTATGGTTATGTGAAATCCAATTTGTTAGAACGTGCAGATTTGAATTAGGTAATGCATCACAAATGTTTCAGCTAGCTTGCACTTCTAGAGACAACAAAAACTAAAAAGAAAAACAATTAAAAAACAAGACAAAAATAGTTTAATGAATTCACACACATTCCAAAAAAGATCAAATGTAACACTTAGTGATGGTCAAAGCAACAGTCAAAGACTAGGGATCTCAACAGAGTGTTAAGAGTGTGCGAATATAAGCGGTATGGGTTTGGATGCCCTACTAATAGTTTCCAAGATTGTATTAATTTACCTCTGCCAGCATCTCTGGGACACGGCCCCCAAATAATAAACCATCATATTTGCTGAGGAATGGTCAGCTACACATGTTAAAATTAAGCAAAACCTAATCAACAGAGTAATAGTCATAGACTTTAGTGCACATTGGGGAAACTCTGATTATTTTTTTGTGATTACCTCCAGCTTTGCTCATGTTTATAAAAATCCTTCCATTAAGGTTAATAAAGCGTGTTTTTATGCCAGTTTGAAATGAGTTGTGGTTCCAGCATGTGTTCCACTTTGTTAGAATGACTTACCATACCAGAAATTAAGTGCAGTTAAATAGGATGGTTATTTTGAGACAATTCTGGAATTTAAAAACCATCTTAGACAAGGACTAACCTGGTCAGTCATATGTATCTTCAACTCCATTCTGTTCTGAAACACTCTACAGAGTTCCATAGACTTGTTAAAAAATCAGTTCCAGATGCTTTTTCCGAATCAAGCTCCTTATAACCCAAACTAATCATTTTTCCCAGGTTTACATGTAGAGTCTCTTTCACCAAGCACAAGCATAGTATTTCACAGCCAGAAGACGAACATTTCAATAGGAAACCAGAAAAGTTAAGTCTAACTCCTGGGACAATTCATTTACTAAATAAAGTTTGCATAAGTCGTCTTCCATTTACAGTGTACAAGGGTGGTGGTGCTGGAAACACGATGTTTAGAATGTTTTCATATTCTGTGGATAGCTGCACCATAACAGTTCCGTAACTACATTGATGAAGCTGACTTGCATGTTACTGTTATTATTTCTTCATGCTTGCCATGTCTGTTAAAATTGAAAAACCTCTTAAGTCCCTAACATTTAATTGCCGTTCTTCCTGTCTTTCACTATCTCAGAGAATTTGGTCTCCCACCCAATAACTAAAATAGCTGTGTTTATGTGTAAAGAGGTCTTATCTACAAACAAACTCATTAAGTGTGTGTAAGAAACAAAAACCTGGCGGCAGTGGTTATGGTGCTTAGGGTATATTTTTAAAGGGTTAATCCACCCCAAATAGCATTTTAATAATGTCTT
Source organism: Pelobates fuscus (assembly GCF_036172605.1). Classification (NCBI taxonomy): domain Eukaryota; kingdom Metazoa; phylum Chordata; class Amphibia; order Anura; family Pelobatidae; genus Pelobates; species Pelobates fuscus. The sequence continues at coordinate 309,345,680 of NC_086322.1, forward strand.
TGGTCAGAGTAACCCTTACTGGCATGCACCCCCAAATTGTTTGGGAAGCCCGATCCTTGTCCGGGGACATCACTTCCCCTTGCTGAAGGGGGAAGGACATTCAGGGATGAGGATTGGGTGGCACACAGGCGGAGCCATGCATCTACAGCTATTGGTAAACTGTTTCCACCATGCTGACGACAAACAACGTTTATTCACATATTTAATTTGAGTGGGATTATGACACTCTAATGACGCTGCAGTGAAGTGGACTTACACTTCTGGCCGCAGTGTGTGTCTCATAGTGAAAGGCTGAACATACAGACTCCAAGCACCACGACCTCATCAAATCACTAACATATCAAATCACAGTGAAAAACAGCATAAGCTGCTAAATCTGTTTTAAACAAAACTTAAAATGATATTGTTTATGCAACAAGATGAGACTATATTACTAAACAGTGTCAATTATTATGGACTTTTCTGAGTATTCTTCTTATATTAATAAGCACGTAGGGATGTATAGAAAAAGTACCCCTTTCTGTCTCATTAGAGATATATTTGCCAGAAGCTCAAGGAGGCAAGGTAAATGGTTAGAGTTAGGACCCACCCAAGAGGTCTGCCTTGACGTGGCAGGTGGGCATACCCTCTCATACCTTCCCATGGCCATTGGAGGTAACTAAAAACCTCCATTTGTAGAAAAATACATAGGGATGTGGAAAGAGCGCAGGTAACTTTTTTTCTTTGGTTTTTACTATATGTATTTTGACTGGTGTGTACTATGGTCATCGCTGCCGCCCAGGACTAATGGGAGTTTGCGCGCAGGACTTGTTTCTTTGTATTCTTCTTATATTGTCTTGACTTCTACCAATGACGGTGTAAGCAAAGCTTTATACATTTCAAATGGACTGTAGAAAAACAGATTTTTTTTCTTAATTGCTACCCTTGAAGTAACTTTGCATATCAAGGACTGTTAGTAAAACAGACGGCAGTATGCAGATAAGCTCAGCACACCTGATACATTCATTAAACATCGAGAAGAATAGAAATATGTAGCTATGAGATATGATGCTAAATGATGCAACAGTATTGATCTCGAAATGAATCACCTCTGGCCACAGTATTTCCTGTATATTCTCCCAAACAGATTTATTTAATGTTTACATCTTCAAATAGTTTTATAATTCAGAGAAAGGTTAATATGCAGAAATGTATGTTAACTACCACGTTATTCTGTTCTGGGTCATCTAGTGCGATGAGGTTAAGAACCACTGCTTGGAGAGATGTGTTTGGATTGCTTATGTTTTAAAAATGTATTTCAAAAACCCAAATGTCACCAAAAAAAAAAGAAAAAAAATTTAAAATGTAAAATGTGATCTAAAATATAAAAATTCAGATTCTTATGACCTGTCTTGATGTTTTTAATGTTACAGTCCTCCAAAGTACAAAATAGGTACATTTAATGTCACTTTTTAGGATTGTAACTTGAACGGGATCACAACATTCCATGAAGGTCCTTGATATCTATATAAACTCTGCTTGTATGTTCTTGAAAGAGTGTCTTTTGGCTCAACCTGCCATCCTTTGTTTGTGGATTGCTTTTCCTTTTGGGTGTAGAGGGACCCCTTATCTTTAGTGTCTACAGCCTGATCTGCTTCACTTCAGGTTCTTAAAGCTTTATCTACTTTGAGTTTGAACTACATTTCACCAAAGTGGACATTTTTACTTTATTTTACTCCAAAATCATCATGAAACAAGGATCTCTTCCATCGTGTCATGATATAGTGACCCTTTGATAAGAGCTGTATTTAGCTATTTATGAGTTTCTGTCTATTTATTAATTCTCAAATCAGACCAGTCATTGTTTTTGCTTATTGATAGTTTTTGTTCCCTTTCCTTGTTCTTTTGTTTGATGTACAGTGGTTCCTCGGTTTACAAACGCCTCGGTTAACATCATTTTCGGTTTACAAATTAAAATCCATTAAAAATAATGCCTCGGTTTATGAATTTTTTTATCCAATATGAAGCAAGTTTCCCCAGGATGCATTGCGCCTAGGAGGTTTGTAATGTTGCCCTGTGCATACTGGAGTCTGTGGGTAGCATGTATTGTCGACTGTGGAGGAGTTTGAGTTAATATTTGTGTCGCGTTTTGGAGCCATTCTGGAATATTTTTAACGTTTTTTGGGGACTTTGTGGAACTTTTTTGGTGCATTTCTCAAGCTGTGGAAAGGTAGGGAGCTGAGCTTCGTTGTTTGCATGCCTTTTATTGTATGTTCTGCATTGTGGGTTGGTTTCCATGCCAGCTCATTTTGACTTTTTTCTGATCTCCGGTACGGATTAATTGGTTTTCAATGCATTCCTATGGGACACCACGTTTTGGTTTACAAATTTTTCACAATACAAAACGTCCCGGAGAACGCATTAAATTCATTAACCGAGGTCCCACTGAATACATTTTTACCTATTGTGTAATTTGCTACGCATAACAATAATTTGTAATTAACAGTAATTTGCTACTGCAACATTGACTTAGCATTTAAAATACTGTACAATTTTAGTTATTATTTTACTTTTGGCGTAAAATAAAGGATTGTTTTTATTTACATATACCTTGGTCAGTAGGGGAGCAGGTCTTACCTTGAATTGCACGCAGGACACATTTACTATATTAGGTCTGCTTTAAGTCTGAGTGCCCCGTGTTGTAAAGGCCAAATATCACCAAATGTGTTGAAGAAAATAAAAATTAAATACAAAACAAACAGAGAAAGACCCACAAGAAAGTTTTCCAAATCTGCTGCGAATTTACCTCTTTTGCAGGATGTTCCCTGTCCATTCTAGCTCTTTTTCTGATATTAAAGGACCACTATAGTGCCAGGAAAACATACTTGTTTTCCTGGCACTATAGTGCCCTGAGGGTGCCCCCACCCTCAGGGCCCCCCTCCCACCGGGCTCTAGGGGGTGGAAGGGGTTAAATTTACCTCTTTCTCCAGCGCCGGGCGGGGGACTCTCCTCCTCCTCCTCGGCTGAATGCACATGCCACGCGCACATTCAGCCAGTCCATAGGAAAGCATTCACAATGCTTTCCTATGGACGCTGGCATCTTCTCACTGTGAAAAATCACAGTGAGAATCGCGGAAGTCCTCTAGCGGCTGTCAATGAGACAGCAAAAAAGGAAACAGTATTAACCATGGCGCTAGATAAAGATGCTAGAACACACTAAGTGGGAATAATCACAAAAAATCCTACAGAAAAGTGGATGCAAACAATAAACGATAGTGTGCAGCGCAAGTGTATGTGGTATCATACACTTGTGCTGCACACTATTGTTTATTGTCAATGAGACAGCCACTAGAGGCTGGATTAACCCAATTATAAACATAGCAGTTTCTCTGAAACTGCTATGTTTATAGAAAAAAGGGTTAAACCTAGCTGGACCTGGCACTCAGACCACTTCATTAAGCTGAAGTGGTCTGGGTGCCTATAGTGGTCCTTTAAGGAGTGCAATACAGCCAATATACATCGGATATGCAATGTATCAGCTTCATGGATTTTCAATAAAAATAACTCAACTATGTAAGGAATCTAATAATAGCTCTGATGCTAATATTCTAGGATTCTCGCATCTGTAAGCTTTGATTTGCGACCCGTGTTCATCTTCGCTAATGCCGTCCGTCTCATGTGCTATAATTGTGTGTGGCATTTTCACATTATTACTCTATTTGTGTCCTATTTACCTCTGATTTGGGCAATAACAATCAGAAGTCCTTGGGACTCTTTTAATTCATCTTGTTTCTTTAAAGACTCGCCAATCAAAATGCTAACTGCTAATTGCAAAGTGTTTTCCTTATTGCTGACACATACTGCTAAGTGACAATCCATTTAACGCAGCTCGAGCAGACACATTTTTAGTTGTGATTTAGATACTTCAGAGTCAACCTGCTTTTTCATGGGATGTTTCTATTATTTTGTCCACGCCCTCTATACATAATGATACTGCCTTGCATAATGATTCACTTAAAGGAACACTATAGTCACCTAAATTACTTTAGCTAAATAAAGCAGTTTTAGTGTATAGATCATTCCCCTGCAATTTCACTGCTCAATTCACTGTCATTTAGGAGTTAAATCACTTTGTTTCTGTTTATGCAGCCCTAGCCACACCTCCCCTGGCTATGATTGACAGAGCCTGTATGAAAAAAAAAAACTGGTTTCACTTTCAAACAGATGCAATTTACCTTAAATAATTGTATCTCAATCTCTAAATTGAACTTTAATCACATACAGGAGGCTCTTGCAGGGTCTAGCAAGCTATTAACATAGCAGGGGATAAGAAAATCTTAATTAAACAGAACTTGCAATAAAGAAAGCCTAAATAGGGCTCTCTTTACAGGAAGTGTTCATGGAAGGCTGTGCAAGTCACATGCAGGGAGGTGTGACTAGGGTTCAGAAACAAAGGGATTTAACTGCTAAATGGCAGAGGATTGAGCAGTGAGGCTGCAGGGGCATGTTCTATACACCAAAACTGCTTCATTAAGCTAAAGTTGTTCAGGTGACTATAGTGTCCCTTTAACTCAATATTTTGCAATGTTAGAATCTGGAATTAAAATGGATTTTATTTTACAATTTAATTTAATTTACAATCTTACTTAACACTTTGAAGGTACACCATATTTATTATTTCAACACTGACAGACATCTATTGAGTGATACGTATACACCTAAGAAATCCATTGGAAACCCTTAAATAAGCTCCAGTGCAATCAATTGACGTCATAAATTTACATCAATAGTTAACTGGACCAATATCTCTGTGCAATTTCTTTGTGAAAATGTTCTTTTCTGAAGGCCTGCAGAGTTTGTCTAACATTTAACATCATGAAGAACAAGTTACAAATCTAGTACGGCCATTTTGTGTTCTTGGAAGCCATGTTTGAAATTGGCCATTTCAAATACATAACATACACAATATGTTTTCCAGTTACATTATTAAACATGCTTAGTCACATCTAGACAGGGAACATGCCCTAAAATAAGCCCAGATATCTTGAACCCACCTGCCACTACATTCAGCTTCAATACCACATAATATCGAGACATAGGTTTAGCCGTAAACTAACTATAAGAATAAACTGCAAGTCGAGAGATTTTTCATAGATACTAGGAATATAAATGTATATAAAGATGTAGTTCAATGGTTACAGTGCAGTGTGATATGTTTGCAGTGATTACATTCTAAACATATAATAGTATTATTAGTTTATTTGATAATCAGCAATTATCGGGCTTAAACATTATACAAATTGGCAAAAACAACTTCTGGTATACGTCAGAAATCTGAATGTTGAAAGAAAACTTACTAACTAATGAATTGTTAGCATTATTTTAAGGCTGTGCCAATCAAAAAGGGCTATTGAAATTACACCTATATAAACCCTGGGGTTTCATCAATAAATTGATGAATTGTCAGATTGCACCAGAAACTCTGTCTCTCTGTTTAATTCCTCCCAATTGGTTGAAATCAACAAGAGTTTGTTTGTGAATCGTTAGGTGCTTCAGATAAAGAGATGGTTGGCCAACTGTAGAAGATACCCCGGTCAGATAAAGAGCCCTTTACAGGTATAAAAAAAGTCTGGGATGAAGTTCTGGAAAGGGACTGGTCAGGATTGGGTTAAAAATAGCCCAAATTTGGAACATCCCGAGAGCAGTGTAATATCCATTTTTAAAATTGAAGCTACGACTAGAGAAGGCTTTCTGGCTACCAAGTTGCAATCACATGGTATGGAAACAATGTATAGGGCAATTGTAATTTAAAGAAGCTGGAGTACTTCACAGTTCAGACTTGCAAAGCCGACCATGAAATACCAATAAGATAACCTGGATGCACCACACAATTGGACTTCATGGATTGAAGGCAAGAAGAAAGTAATTGCTGAAAACAAATATCAAAATACAATTTTAAAGGAACACAAAGATGTATTTCCAACGGTCCAATATTCAACGGTCTTTATCAAATCTGACATAGGCATCAATTTATTATTTTTGGATAAACTTTTCAAATTATATCACATATTTAATATATATATATATATATTTATGTTTAATATTTTGAAAATATAATTACAAAATGTAATCCAAAAATATAAAATCATTTGATAAGCTTATCCAAAAATAATAAACTTTTAAAATATAATTTTAATATATCAGTATTTTAATATTTTTATAGATTAATATATATAATATATAAGTTTATATTATAAATTAGGCCACATTTTTTGAGTAGTTTTCCCAAGAGGGGTGAAAATTGGAAGAAATTGGAAGAAATTCGGAGGCTTTAATCACACTAAATGTGGTTTGACTCAAGGGGTTAAATACTCATGCGGCTAAGAATTACCTGTATTTTTATTGTTTATTCAATGTTTGTGTCCCAATAAAAAAACATTTGCACCTTCATAGTGTTAGGTATGTTGTGTGTACAACACATGGAAAGCATCTCAATAAAACCAGTTCTTATTCTGGGTTGTATTATTGGAAAAATGCAGAAATAAAGTGAAATATATATAAATTGTGAATATGTATGCATGCCACCTATGCATACAATTGGGATTCTTTTCTTTTTTATGTCATTAGTCTCTAAGACATCAAGCACATCATTGCCATTAGAGGAAGGCTCTACTTAACCACATGTAAACGGAGGTTCATAACAATGGGACGAGTTTAACCGTGGAAATGTTCTCGCAGCCTCTCTGTTCTTCAATGGATATGAGAGCAGTTACTTCAAGGTTATGCAGAGAAAGGAATTACTGCTCTATAAAGCTGTCATTGGCATAGAATGTTCCTAAATGTTTCTGAGAATCAAACGATGAGCATCGTGTGACAGCATCATTGCCAGCCTGGGAAAACTCTGTAATAGATTATCAGAAGACAGTCCTTATGAAATGCATTTTTAGATACGTTTTGATTTAAAAATGTATTATAGATTAAAATCTATTAAATGCAAAAAGTGTAATTTGCCGCATCAATCACTGGATATAAAGGAAGCTCAGAAACCTAGGGAAATAACTTCTAATGGGTTTTACCCAATAAAGCTTGGGAGGACAGAAATGAAGCACTCTCTTATCTTTTTCTCATTCTCTCGTAATTTCTTGTCTTGTTTTTCAATGAGCTGGCTTTTGATTTATCGTCGACTAAAAACAAATGTAAAATGAATTTGTAAAGTATTTCAACAGGCTGGTGTCTCATACTCTGTTAGTTGTAGCAACAGGATGAACAGTTCAAAAGAACTATTGGAGATTTGTGCTGATGAGAATTATTACTTTTCCTCAATGAAAGAAAGCTTACAAGTTGTCATTTGAGGAGATTTTAAAATGGAGCCTGGTTGAGGCAATGCCGTTGACTAAAGGCTGTTTTTAGAGTTTCTGGGAGGTGGGAGCATTGGCATGAAATAGGTAACACAGAAATAGATGTTCGCTGGTGTTTGTTCAGCACTCCAAAAATAACTCAGGGCCGGACTGGGAATGCAAAGAATGCAAAAAATGTATGTCAGTCCTATAAGTCATTGTGCCATGGTAGTGTTTGTGTCTATGTATATATGTATAAACACACACACACACACACTACCGTGGCACAATGGCTTATAGGACTGTTTATTTATGTAATTTTGTATAAGGATATATATTTCGTATTATTTATATATATATATATATATATATATATATATATATATTTGTGCTCGGAATTTAAATACGTAATGGATAGTAACTGTGAGCAAAGTTGGTTGTGGTGTGCCGAAACCAACGTACGAGTGGGCCTGTAAATAAAAGAGGGCCCACCAAGGAGAATGTAATTATAACAGGGTGTAGGTGGGTGGGAACAATCAGCTGAAAGGCAGAGGTGAGTAGGGGCTGGGAGTTTAAGTAGGGGACTTACTCCTCCCACAAATTCAGGCCTCCACAAGTTCAGGCCTTTTAACTTGTGCTCGGAATTTAAATACGTAATGGATAGTAACTGTGAGCAAAGTTGGTTGTGGTGTGCCGAAACCAACGTACGAGTGGGCCTGTAAATAAAAGAGGGCAAAAAGATAAATTCGAGAAATACACACTTTATTGCATTTTTTACAAAACCAAGTTGCTGAAAGCTTGGCGAAGCTCTTTCTCCGGCTGTGGAATATATGCAGTATATATGGAGGATTTCCACCGCCCCAGTCTCTTGCTGATATGGACCGGTGTGTTAGTGCTAGAGGCTGCAGAGGCGGCTCTTATACGGAAGGAGTGCCTAGAGAATGCAATCGGGTTGTGTCCGAGCTTAGATAACAGAATTCTGATATGAACCATCAATTTTGCTGTGGTTAACGGGTGCCCTTGTAGTGTTAAGAGCGGAGAGTCCAGTAGGTGACCGTGCAGAGTTGACCGTAGGTGGTCTAGTACTTTTACCGGACACCAGGCATTATCAGTAGGGAAGAGAGGAATTATAGTAGGGTGTAGTGACCGGTTGGTTTTAGTTGTAGGGATCGAAAGTTGGTAGTGATCCTCTATTTTAGTGAGGTGTGATATTTTAAGTCTTAGCTTCGTATCTCCTTGACAAATTACGGTGAACTCTCTAGGTCTGAGAAAACCGTAGAAAGCGAGATATAAAGCAGATTTGATCACCGTATTTGTGCCGATGTCGAATGGGGCTGTGTCAAGGAGATTGCTAAGTGACCTGAAGATAGGCCCATCTATAGGTAATCTAATGGTAGAGAGTGGAGGTGAAACCTTTGATATTCCTTTCAAAACCTTTTTGACGGGGTATGAAGACAGGAAAGGTGTGTTGTTAGGAAAAAAAGGTGAGGCTGTGGTGCTGGACCCCCGTGAGATATAGTTTAATGGTGTTGTGAGATAGTTTAAGGTGTAGGTGGAAAAAAGAGGCAAAAGCCACCATGGTTTGAATAGAGAAGTCACCTTGTAAACCGAACTCTGCTGTGAATTTATTAAATATATTAAGAGCCCTATTGTAAGTGATAGCCGTGTTTGGTGATAATGCTTGGTGAGTGAGTGCTCTAGCGTGGTTCAAGAGTGTGCTTAATCCAGGATTAGATCGTGGAACCGTGGTGTCCTGGATGGTTGTAGGTGAGCCGTTGGGAGTGCCTGAGAAAATGCCTGAAATTGAGAACGAGAAAGAGCATCAGCGGCCGTGTTGTGAATACCCGGGATGTGAAAACAAACTAAGTGAAACTGGCCGGATGCTGCCAACCAGGTCAGCTTGCGAATCAGCCGCATGATGGTCAGGGAAGATGATCGCCCTTTGTTCACGATTTCGCAAGCTGCCGAGTTATCAGAGTAGCATTTGACTGCCTTGCCAGACCAGAGATGACCCCAGGTGTGTGCGGCCGCCACAATGGGATAAATTTCAAATAGTGCTGAGGTCTCTCTGAATCCTGGCAAGGCATCCGTATCAGTGGGCCAATGGCCCCTGAACCAGTGGTTCCCAAAAATGGCTGCAAAACCGGTATTGGCTGCTGCGTCTGTGTGGATGATGGGTGAAGAGGGGGAATAAACATGGAGATTCCATTCCAGTCCTTCAAAAACTTCCCCCACATAGCTAAGTCAGCCTTGGCGTGGGGGTCCAAAGAAACTGTGCCAGAGTCCGGAACTCCGTGCAGCAGGCAAAGGAGTCTGGATATGAAAGACCTTCCCTACGGAATGATGCGCATCGCAAAGTTCAGGGATCCGAGAAGGGACTGAAGTTCTTTTCTAGTGCAAACATCATTCCGTAGGAACAAGTCATCTCCCCTCTCAAACGTGACAGTTTGTCATGGGGGAGGCTAGCTCTGAGGTTAACCGAGTCCAGTTCTATCCCCAGAAAGGTCAATTTAGTTGTGGGGCCTATAGTTTTGGCTGTGGACAAAGGGACTCCAAGTGTGGAAAATAGTGCAGTAGTGCTTCTGATTGCTGTGGGTGAAGGTGACCCTGGCTCTATTAGTAAAAAGTCGTCGAGGTAGTGGATAACGGAGTGACACCTGGTGACGTTCAGAACCAGCATAGTGACTCTGCGAAAATGTCGAACAGTTTGGGGCTGCTTCGAGAACCGAAAGTGAGTCGTGTAGAGAAGTAATATTTCCCTCGCCATTTAACACCGTGTAAGTGCCAGAGTGAGGGGTGCATGGGTAGTAATTTAAACGCGTTTGTGATGTCCGTTTTGCTAAGCCAGGGTCGATTACCAGATGATATGATGGACTGTATGGCGTCGTCGATGGTTACGTACTGAAGTGAGAATTTGTCTGCTGGAATGAGTGCGTTTATGCTTGGAACAAAAGAGGAGTGCGGTGCCGATAAATCAATAATTAGACTTTTTTTTTTTTTTTTAGAATATTTGTGAATAGCAATACTAATGGGGTTAGTGCGCCAGGAGGAGAATGGTGAAGAGGTGAAGGGGCCGATCATGAAACCGTGATTTCAGAGGCAATGAGAGTGTCTATGGAGACTGGGTCTAAACGTGCTGACTGGAGATTAGGGCATTCTAGTGTACCTGGGGGAATGGCTACAATACCCGTGAGAAACCCTTTAGTGAACCATGTGGTGAGATAATCCACCAGATGATTAAGCCTGGGATCCCTTGTCTTGAGCACCACAGAGATATCACCATAATTGAATGCCTTGTTCTCAAGTACATCCTGTGAGGCTATGAGCAAGGACACCAGACCCACATCCTTCCCGTCTAGGATATCTTTCCTGATAGAGTCAGGGACGGAGTGTGCTGGTGACTCAAATGGTGTAATGGCTGTGCCCGGTGCTGGAGGGGGGAGTATAGGAGGGCATGTTGGTATAGTAGGTACAGCCGTGAAAGCGACTGGGACTACCGTGGTAGTACCTGGGGAGGAGATGGCGCTTTCCACCTTAGATAGCCTGCTATTGAGGGTATGTAGATTGGCCAAGATCTCTGCCAGGGTATCCTGGGTGGCCGTGCTGTTGCTTGGTGGTTGTCCTTGAGAGCTCGTCCCTGACCTGGGCTCGGGGGCTTGGTGAGTAAGTAGCCTATAAAGTTCAGCCTTCCTAGCTGTGGCCGGAAAGGGGATTCCCCTGAGCCTAAGCTCGGCCGTAATTTTGGGAATAGTCCATGCTCTCAAGGACGTGGGGGTTGAAAGAGTGAGTGATTCGCCTGGAGACCCGGGTCTGGTAGGCGTGAATGGAGTTTCTTCTGTCAATTCTTTGGTTGGAATAGGTTCTTGGGACATTCTAAAAGGAATGATTATGTGAAAGATATATTAGAAGGGGCGTAAGGTAAGTAGGCGGGGTATGTGGGGTGGTGTATATGGAAGAACTGGACTGTAATGCTAGATGCCAAAGCGAAAAACTTAACTGTTGAATGTTTGGATAGGTAAGGCCCTGCTAATGCCAAGTGGCGGTGAGAGGCTCTACCTATGATTTGGCTTATGACGTAGTTGCCACAGACGTGGTGGCGGGATGTTGGCCTCTCGGTGACAGTAGAGAGAAATCAAAACGTGTGGCCGTGACAGGTGAGGCCCTGACTAGCGCCCTGTAGTAGGGCATGCGAGGCTTGTAACTATGATTTGGGCGTGGGGCCGTACCTCCGTGTTGAGGTGGGGGGGATGGAAGGCCTCGCTGGGACGGGTTTTCTGATAGGGTGCGCTAAGGCATTAGCCTAGACCCTGTAGCCAGTTCGATTGTATATTTAAGGATAAGGTGAGAGGACTGGAATGTTGTGTAGATACTAACCTTGACTTCTTGCGAATGGTATCTGGAACCTTCTGGTGGTAATAAGTGTGGTAAGTCTCGTCTTATGCGGTCCTTGAGGAAGAGTCCTGAGGCTTTAAGACAGATGTTGACGTATTTATGCGTATCGTGGTGGCGTATGATTTGAATTGGGAGTAGGTTGTTTGTTAGGGGCGCAACGTGAGATCCTGCATTGAGGGATCTGGAAGGTTTAAGTGTGTGACTGGGCTGAAATAGATATTTGTGAGAAGGCTGGATGAGGCCTTGGGGTGACGATTGGACGTATTTGGGTATAGACGTAAGTACCTGAAGGTATGGCTGAGTACCGGGTCAGGTTTTGGTGTTTTCCGGAGCCTGATGGCTGTATGACCGTATGTCTGAGTAGAAATAATAGTAAAGAATTAACGTACCGTGGGCGTAAGCCTGTGGAAAAGTAGTAATGAACTTGAGACCGTGATAGGTTTTATATGAGGTGTAGTAACAAACGAGTTGTGAACTATACCTTGGTTTGACATAAAGAAATTACGTTTTGCAAAACGGTTTAACTGTGTAGAACCGGGGGAAGCCTAGAATACTGGAGCTAAGGGTTAACCGAAGAAAAATTCCATAGTTAACGACAGGTGTGGAGGTAAGTTATAAAACCCAATATGTAAACATTTTAGGCCTATGGCTTTATAATGCAAAGTGATAAAATACAATACCTGTTCCTGTAATAAAAGACCTTGAAATAAACAACTTTAGCGCAGAAAAAGCGAGAAACCGATGCAGTCTGTAAAGCCAAAAATATGTGACAGCGTGATTATATGGAAAATGAATAGTACAGACGTTTATGTGCCGGATATTGTGTTTATAAACAGTATTTATTAGTATATGTGACAAAATGATGTGTTTAATAGGTAAATATGTGTTGTGGCAAGGTCAGAGAGGCTTTCTATGTTAGTAATAGATTGGAGTGCTCTCTATTCCCAGCATGATGGGGTTAATTGGTGGGAGTCACCCCTTGAATGTTATATACCAGGTGAATGTAATTAACCAGCACTAGGGTTTTAAAAGGTTAGCCTCTGAAGACATCAGAGAGTCTAACAGCTGGGAGAGAGGAGGCAGTTAAGCCTGAGACAAAGGTACTGTGTGAAACCTGCTTAAAGTGCTGTATTTCATTTTGTTTAAAACTGGGACCCAGATTAGCTGGCCAGTTGGATAGTTAGTAACACTGTTGTTTAGTAAGTCTCCAAGTTGGAGTAGGATTTATTTTCTTTTTGTTTTATTTTGTGGGAGAGCACAACCTTGTATATATTGTGGAAAGTGACAAACTGCAGTACTATTTTATCCTGACTGTTGCATTTGAAGTTTGTGACGAGCCTGGCCATCCTGCCACAGTGTATAGAAACCGTACGTTTATGATAGACGTGGATATTTTAAAAAGTAGTAAAACAAATTAACTGGTTAACATAGAAAGAAAATCACAAGGCAGATTTTTAAACAAGCTAATTATATCCCCAAACTGACAAAAAAGGTATCAGTAGCAATATGACCGAACAGGGAATATACGTAAAGAAAAGTAGAATTCGTGAAATAGAACTTAGTGCATACTGTAGCCTATTTGAATAAGAACTAGCCGAATATGGATTTAGAGCAAGGTGTTTGTTTTAATCGTACGAAATAGATTGGTCCTGGGTGACCAAACGGAAATAAGAGAATGCCCGTAATAATATTACTGTGTATATAAATAATAATAGATTAGGTAGTTTCCGTACGAATATGTAAAAGCAGTGATAAAGTGCCGAGCATTCGTCTGTTTTGGCGTGAACACTGAAATCGGTTAAAAAAGCGTGTATTTGTACGAATATGATAGAGGGAGCCTACCCCTACGTTTTTAGGCCCGAACGGTGGGAAATAGCGGGGCGCTATTTCCTACGCCTAACTTACGTGAACGTGCCGGTCTCGTGACCGGAAACCGGGTACCTTGACCGGGAACCGAGTGGAAGGCCTCAAACGGACAGAGGACTGGTCAGGACGTCTGACTGCTGGAAACAGGAAAAAATTCTGGAGGGAAGCTGGACAGGAAGTGCTGGTTGCTATGGGGACAAAACAATCAGCTGAAAGGCAGAGGTGAGTAGGGGCTGGGAGTTTAAGTAGGGGACTTACTCCTCCCACAAATTCAGGCCTCCACAAGTTCAGGCCTTTTAACATATATATCCAAAGAGGTAGCAGCACTCACGGAGTATAAAAGTTCAAATCTTTATTAGGTCATATTAAAAGTCACGATCGACATTTCAGTCCTCTATATGGGACTTTCCTCAGGATCAACACCTCCTCCCCCTCCCTTCTTCTTCTCACCTTCCCACCGGGGTCTAAGGGGGTCTCCAAGTGAGCGGCACCTCTGCCCCCTCTTTTCTCACTCCCCACCCTTGTTCTCCCTTCTATCTCTGCCCATCTTTCTTCCCTTCTGATACCCCCTCTACCGATTGACTACAACAGGAACCCACCCGCCAACACACACCTACACATATGTACTCTTTGATACAGGTAAACCCTCATCAGGGTTCCCACCCTAAAGTTAGCTGACAAATGCATCATGTTTATCCTACAAACAATACCACAAGGTGGCATCACCATTCTGAACTAAACTGGAGCCCGACTCTACTTAAGGCCCAACACCCTAGTCAAGCTCCCACCCACAAAGGAGCCACGGTGGGTGGACCTAGCTCTCTCACCACCCGAGAGACTCCTACGGAACACCAGACCACATAAAAATGGTATTGACATGATGATAACAACTGTATCTATTGTGCCATGTTAACAAACAATTTGACTGATGTGATGAATACTTCACTGATTTTCCTTTCTGTAAGAATTTAAAAAAACACAAATAAAGAATCTTTAAAAAAAATATTAACTTCACACAGATACATTTGTTAAATATAGAGGATAAGGAAACATAATATCAAGAACCCTTTAGCAGTGATAACTTAATTTTAAGGTATATTTTAGAATATGCTATCTGAGATATATTATTACAGTCCTGTAGCTACTGCATTTGATAATATTTTAAATATTATAGAAAAGAATAATCTGAATAGCTTTGTAACCCATGCTTACATATAAGATATCAATAAGACAGTGTACTTTCCTTACAAAGTCACAATGTGATGTTGGAAGATAGCTTACAAACAGGTCAATAGTAATGAAGTTTGTCAAATTATGGAAAACTTGCACTTTAGCTCAGAGAGATCAGGAAAATGAAGGCTAGGCAATTTTCTGATTTTTACTTTATATTCTTAAATGCAAGTAAAGGAAAAGCAAAAGGAACACAACATTTTTTTTTAATTTTCTCAGCAACATCTGTGACACACTTGAACTTTGTAGTTTATGTGTTGACAGAATAGTGACAAGGATTTTTCAATAGCCGCAAAACATTCTACGTTGTGTGGACCATTGATTCCAGATAACTATGGATATAAACAGACTTTAAAACTGATTTGCACAAAGTTGTCATGGGGAGAAAATCTCTGACTTACATTTGCCACATTAGATCAAGTCAGGTATGGCTTAAAAAACTGTCTTAACCAAGTCAACAAAAGCAATTGTAGAAGCTCAACGAATGCTTTAAATGGTTTCCCCAAATTCAACTTCATATATGGAAAACAGGTGTTGTCTCAAGCTCACCTGATGCAACTAATCAAGGGCTTCACTAGTTGCACCAGGTGTGCTTGAGTTGGGACACTTGAAATACCTTAACTGGCTAGGGGTTTGTTGAGTGTCATGTTTGGCTGCACGTTAGAAATATGGCTAAGTGAAAAGAATGGTCCACAAAGTTCAAGTACAGTACCTGGATGGGGCAGAAAAAGGAAGCTATTAATGGCTGCAACCAGTTGTCTGAGAAGGCAGGTTGTGAAAAAATACCCACAGCAAGACTTGGTGACAATAGGCACTAATGTTTCAATTAGCACAGTAAGGTATATACTAAATGCAAAAGGTTTTCATGAAAGAACTCCAAAACATCCAACACTCCTGACTCAAAAGCACAAGTAAAGTCTGCTTCAGTATGCTTACAATCAAATTATAAACACAGAAGTTTGGGGATTGTGTTCTGTGAAGCATGAAACAAAACTGCATCTTTTCAGCCCAATGGATCAGCGGTATGTCTGGAAGATGAAGAATGAAGCATCCGCTGAAAAGAACCCTCTGCCTACAGTTAAGCATGGTGGTAGCTCGGTGATGCTCTGGGGCTGCTTTGCATCCTTTGGCACTAAAAACTTGCAGCGTGTGGAAGGCTGTCATGCCTTAACTATGGTATCCTCTTACTTCCTGGTTCCACTGAGCCTAGCCACACCCCTTTATGACACGGTCTGCCTATTTAATCTGACTGCACCAGCTGATCTAGGCTGGATTATTGAACTACGTTCCTTACTCACAACCCGGCTACAACTTCATGGTGAAAGCCTCTGCTACCAGACCGGATTGAAAGACTCTGCAAAGTTCCCTTCACCTCTCCTCATCCACGACTAAGGATTAAACACTCTTCATACGCCTCTGAGGAGATCTCGGGAACCAGTGTTCTATGTGCCGGAAGCTAAGTAAAACCAATGTGATAAGAGTTGCATCTAAAAGCTGTTATTACCTGTCTCCAAAAGTCCTTCGGTAAAAACAATCCCGTTACAGCTAACTTCAATTCATACTTCATATCAGTTATCTGCATCTGTCTTGCTTCAGTTAAAGTATGGAACAGCTATTGTAATTACTTATCACCTAAACCGTTAACTCTACTAAGAGACTCTTTATTGATTCAGTGTCTGCAATTTACTACCGTTTACTCCTTAAAGCTACAGTGCCTGTAACTGTGGACTTCAGTTATCATTTACTACTTAAAGCTTCAGTACCTGTAAATTGGAATTAAAGTCTTTTCCTTTTACTTTCGTTAATAAAAATTCAACTATACGAAATCTGCAGTTGTGTTCCTTCATAACAAATGTTTAAACGTGACAGAATAATCCAGCCATTGTAATGGATCCAGCAGATTTCGATTCTACTATAACTACGCTGAATCAAAGAGTTAATGCACTAGCCCAAAGTGTGCAAGACCTGCAAGTTACTAATGAAAGACTTCTCACTTATATCAGAGATTTACAAACTCATACTCCTCATACTACTCTGCACTCGGCTAGTGATCCTGCTGTGTGTAACCCTGAAAAGTTCTATGGAGATCGTTCAAGATACAGGGAGTTCCTCAACTCTTGCAAACTTTTAATTGCTTTGAAACCTAGATCCTATCCTACAGAAAGAACTAAAGTTTGTTCGGTTATTTCCTTTCTAAGAGGTGAACCTATGTCATGGGCTCATTCCTTTCTGGAAAACGATGACCCCATTTTAGATTCACTAGATGAATTTTTTGAAGCCATGTCACTTCTCTATGAAGATCCTAACAAACAAGCTACAGCTGATTTAACAATCAGAACACTACAGCAAAGAAATAGACCCGTTGAAGATTACATTGCTGAATTCAAAAGATGGGCTATAGAAACGCAATGGAATGACATCACATTGCGCAACCAGTTTCGAATTGGTTTATCGGAAGCTGTAAAAGATGAATTATCTAGAACAGAACTCCCTACTAATTTGAACGCTCTAATTCGCCTATCAATCAGCATTGACAGAAGATTAAGAGAAAGAAAGGCCGAAAAAGCCCTTTCACATTCAAAAGACCGCAAACCTTTCACTCCCTCAAAAGCTCCAGATAAGAATTCCATACCAAGTGAACCTATGGAAATAGGGGCTCCAAAGCCTCCTGACAACCCATCTGAACCAATCGAACCTATGGAAATAGGGATAATAAGAAGTCCCCTCACTCCTGAAGAGAAAAATCGAAGACGTATGTTAAACCTCTGCATGTATTGTGCCTCTCAAGTTCATTTAGTCTCTGATTGTCCTTCATTAAAACGGATAAAAGGCAGAAGGTAGTCTCATGCCTCTTCCATCCTAAGCGTACTTCCCTCTACAGCAAATACTCAAATGTCCCCTATCGTTCTTGTATTACAGTGGGACAATAAAAGAATCATAACCAAGGCTGTTATCGATTCCGGTGCAAATGGAGTATTCATCGACTCAGCCTTTGTAACAAAGAATAAAATTCCTTGTGTTCGTAAAAGAACTTCTGTACCTGTTAAAGTGATTGACGGGTCCCTCATCTCATCGGGACCAATACTTCATGAATCCGTCCCTCTAAAAGTAACCATCAATCATACTCATACGGAAAGTCTTATATTTGATGTTATCTCATCACCATTTTTTCCTATTATATTAGGGATCAACTGGTTAAGGAACCACAACCCTCAAATCTCATGGTTTCCTTTCTCTCTCACCTTTAACTCACATTATTGTAAAGAAACATGTTTACAGCAAATTCCAATACTTCAGTCTACGAAAGAACCAGCTAAAACCTCATGTTGTTCTGACACCGAACTGGAGTCTCCTCCTCCTACAGTCATTGGTGAATTAAAGAGAAAGTTTACAACAGCTCCTATCCTTCAACTTCCAAATCCTTCATATCCTTATGTCCTTGAAACGGATGCTTCGGAATTTGCAATTGGAGCTGTCCTTTCTCAACACAAAACTCCTCAAGAACCTCCTTTGCCTAAAGTCATTGGAATCTTATCTTCTCTTATTGACGACATTAAAGGTCTCAGTGAAGATGCTCTTGAACTTCCTAAATCAATGAAATTATCCAAGAAAAACGGTCTCTACTATTTTAAAGACCGGATTTATGTACCTCCCTCTTTCAGAATTAAAGTACTTGAATTTATTCATGATTCTCCTCTGGCAGGTCATCCAGGTATGAAAAGGACCCTTGAATTGTCTAAAAGATACTGTTGGTGGCCTCGTCAAGACCAAACTATCGAATCTTATGTCAAATCTTGTTCTGTATGCCAAAGATCCAATCAATTGTCCTTGTTGAAGCCTCATCATCCTGACCCTTTCCAAAGAAATGTCACTACTTCTCCTGATCCCATATTGGTCCAGGGTGAAGAAGAATACGTAATTCAAAGTATACTGGATTCAAGGATCCATCGTGGCTCCTTACAATACCTCATCAGATGGAAAGGATATGGAATTGATGAAGATACATGGGAAAACTCCTCTGTCGTTCATGCTGACAAATTGAATTCCAAATTTCACAAGCGTTACCCTTCTAAACCAAGTCAATAGCACCCAGAGGTTGCTCATTAAAGAGGGGGTACTGTCATGCCTTAACTATGGTATCCTCTTACTTCCTGGTTCCACTGAGCCTAGCCACACCCCTTTATGACACGGTCTGCCTATTTAATCTGACTGCACCAGCTGATCTAGGCTGGATTATTGAACTACGTTCCTTACTCACAACCCGGCTACAACTTCATGGTGAAAGCCTCTGCTACCAGACCGGACTGAAAGACTCTGCAAAGTTCCCTTCACCTCTCCTCATCCACGACTAAGGATTAAACACTCTTCATACGCCTCTGAGGAGATCTCGGGAACCAGTGTTCTATGTGCCGGAAGCTAAGTAAAACCAATGTGATAAGAGTTGCATCTAAAAGCTGTTATTACCTGTCTCCAAAAGTCCTTCGGTAAAAACAATCCCGTTACAGCTAACTTCAATTCATACTTCATATCAGTTATCTGCATCTGTCTTGCTTCAGTTAAAGTATGGAACAGCTATTGTAATTACTTATCACCTAAACCGTTAACTCTACTAAGAGACTCTTTATTGATTCAGTGTCTGCAATTTACTACCGTTTACTCCTTAAAGCTACAGTGCCTGTAACTGTGGACTTCAGTTATCATTTACTACTTAAAGCTTCAGTACCTGTAAATTGGAATTAAAGTCTTTTCCTTTTACTTTCGTTAATAAAAATTCAACTATACGAAATCTGCAGTTGTGTTCCTTCATAACAAATGTTTAAACGTGACAAAGGCTAGCTGTGGGTCACACTTCAAACAATTATTTTTAACATTGAGTTCATGAGAAGTGCCTAAACACACTCATCTTATACATTTCTAAAGCTTATTTTACATACAACTCCATTGTACTTCTAAAAATAAGCCCTTCAAAACCAATTACTAGGTTGAGGAATGGATAGAAAAATGAAAGGTCCTCTTTAAAGAGGCATTCTGTGCTGTTTTTGACCAATCTTGTTTTTGGTGTGTTTTTTTTTTTTTATTCATACAACATTCATTTAAATATGAGAATCCAATCCAAAATAATACAAATATGCTCACTTTAAAGTTGCTACATCTTCTAAATTGCCAAGCTTGGTATATACTGGGCAGGAACTGTCAGCCAATCGGGATGTTTTCTCTATTACTTGAAAGTGCCGACTTTATCCCATTAAATGTGTAGCGCAGGATTTTAGAAGGTTTAGTTTAATTATCAGTTTTTCACTTAAGAAAGTCATTAGCGGAAAAAAACGCTCTCAGAATGTTTTGCTGTGTTTTCTTAAGAAGTTAGCAATTCTCTTATTGGAGAAAGACAGAAAAGGAGATATGGTATCGTGTGCGAGATATAGTAATCAGCAATAAGTATTTTCAAATAAAGGTGGTGGGATAGACACAAGAGACAGTTTTATGATGCAGAATGCTGAAAGAAAAAAAAAACAAGTTTCTTTGTTTGTTTTTGTCTCAAAAGTTTGAAGAATTGAGCATTCAAAAACTACAGAATTCTATGGGACTTAAAGCTATACGATAAATTGTTTTCCAGCATTTGCAGTGTCTCGAAAAATGTCTGCAGATACTTTGTTAAAGTTCTAATGCCACAACTTACCCTTTTTGATAAGTGTGATCAAATCATTTATCATTTTTTTTGTGAAAGAAAGGTGAAAAGGGTAAATATAAAAAAGATTGCATCTTGACAAGACTTGCAAATTCTACAAAAAAAATAAGGAAGCCAAAAATACACTTTAGTTTCACAGCTGCGTTTCAGTGTTGTTCTTGTTTATTTCCGTTTGAATTTGACACAATACCGATAATATTATGGAAATGTATTTTATCTCCTGTGTTAATTTTAGACTAGTATTATTCACTATCAGCCAGTTTATTAGATATTCTGTGATGGTGTTTAAATCAAACCACATTAAACTTAACTCCACATATTAAAATAAAGTTTTGTTAGCCTGATCTGACTGCTGCCTCTTTGTCGTGTCATGGAAAACAGAAAGCATCATCGCAAATGCGACTTTGACACCGAAAAACTAAAACATGAACTTGTGCACAATTGCCTTAAAAAGAGCAATTCTGGAGCCATGTTCAACAAGTAGACAATCCGCAGGAATTTCCCATTGGTTACTATGGTAATTGACTCCCTTTTAGACTGCCTGCGTTATAGCAACAGATAATTCCAGATTTTGTTTGAGAGCTAAGCAGTGCAGCGTCTTGGTTCTAACATTAAAAGGGCAATCAGGCTCATTTTCTTTACTTTTAATTTCCTGTAAACCTAAAAGAGATAATGATTTATTGATGAGTCAAGTTCTGAACAATACCTCTCTTGTCAATGATGCACTTACTGTTCAGTTTTTATGATATTCAATGTACACGGCGGCTGAGGAAGATGGCTGTATTGAACATGTATATGTGACTGGAGTATGGTGGGCTTCAGCTTTTTGTGATACGCCTAGAAGGCAAGAATAGACTGAGAAAAGTGACAACATAAAGGCAACACGTCCAGTTATCCTTCAGTTGTTTTTTTCTTCTTTTTTTGCTGTTCGGCCTTTTATTTTTCAAGTGTAGAAATGTTTCACTGTGTTTTTTAATCATATTTATCTGCCCCAATGTGGTCTGTTCCCTGCCATGTAGGTACTAATCTTCATTAAACATCACATTTCATGGAAAACCCTCATCATACTTTATTGCAGGGTTTCCCAAAGTGTGGGTCGCGACCCACTGGTGGCTCGCTGGCTGATTTTTGGTGGGTCACGCTGACCCACATAGCCAGGGCTGCCGGGAACTCAGGAGACAGTCACGGCAGCTAACCAATAGGGGGCCCAGCAGCTTACAATGTGTGCCACTGGGTGTGGGACCTCTCTGAAACAGGGAGAAAGCCCTGCGCACCCTCCGGTCTGCAGCATACAAATACATGCTGACATTCAAACACACATTGTATATATGTGTATATATATATATATATATATATATATACCAATAGATGAAAGATATAGGCTGCACTCACGGACTTGTACATTTCAAATAAAGGTGCTTTATTCCATAGGTAAGAAAATTGACGTTTCGGTCCACGCAGAGACCTTCATCAGGATCAAGTGACTCAAGGACATTCAAACACACATTGCATATATTTTTAATTCTGGTTCTTGCTTTCAAATCGCTACATAATGCTGCTCCCACCTATCTATCCTCCCTTATACATAAATATGTCCTGTCTAGGCCCTTACGATATGCTGAAGACTTACGTCTATCTTCTGTCCGTACTCTCGAGGGCTGCACCGTTCCTGTGGAACTCGCTTCCCTCCTCCGTTAGATGCTCACCCAGTCTCCACTCCTTCAAAAAATCGTTAAAAACCCACTTCGTCATAAAAGCGTATCAATTAAACTGTTAATAGCTCCCGACTGATTCCTCTTCTGTAACTGTCACTAGTCTAATACTATCCTTACCTTTTTGTGTCATTTTACCCCACTCCCTCTAGCATGTAAGCTCATTGAGCAGGGCCCTCAACCCCTCTGTTCCTGTGTGTCCAACTTGTCTTGTTACAACTACATGTCTGTTCGTCCACCCATTGTAAAGCGCTGCGGAATTTGATGGCGCTCTATAAATAATATAATAATAATAATAATAATAATATACACAGTATACACACACTGCATCCTGTATACATGCACTGCAGTCAAACATAACAACAAACACACCCCTGTATAAAAACACTAAAATTATATACAAACGGCCATTCATTCATACACCAACACTACACACAAAAACACACCTGTATTTTAACCCCTCCAGGACGGAGTCAATAGTACACGTTCTGATCAAAACAAAATGTAAACAAAAACTGGAATTTGCGCTATATGTCTGTTCACCCGTAGTTCCCCTCTTTCAAATTATATGCACATACACCTATTATATATCATTTTGTTCAGGAGAAACAGGGCTTACATTTCATATCAAATATTTATATATGAAACATAATGTATTATGAATAAAATAAAAAAGCTGTGAAAAATTACTTAAAAAAAAAAAAATGTAGTTCCACCTCATATTTTAGCTGTAAATGTCATAATATCGTTAGCTTTTACTGCAAAAAAGCACATACTTGGAATCAATAAAGTACAACAGTAGCCCCTATTAACAGTTTTAACGGTGTTTTGGAACGTTCAAATATACCCTTTGGAAGGGTCAAATATAGCACATTCTATTTTTCAGTTTTTTCACATTGAAATTTGCCAGATTGGTAATGTTACCTGTGAGATCATGTGGCAGACCAGGAATGAGATTTACCCCCATGGTGGCATACCATTTGCAAAAGTAGACTACCCACGGTATTGCAAGTGGGGTATGTCCAGTCTTTTGTAGTAGCCACTTAGTCACAAACACTGGCCAAAGTTAGCGTTCATATTTGTTTTTGTGTGAAAAAAGCAAAAAACTAATATTTGGCCAGTGTTTGTGACTAAGTGACTACTAAAAATGACTGGACATACCCCGTTTGCAATACCTTGAGTTGTCTACTTTTTCAAATGGCATGTAATCATGGGGGTTATTCTTATTCCTGGGCTACAATACAGTCTCAAAGGCAACATAACCAATCTGGCTAATTTTAATGTGGAAAAAAAATGAAATGCAAGCCTTATATTTGACTCTCTAACTTTCCAAAACACCATAAAACCTGTACATGGGGGGTACTGTTTTACTCAGGAGACTTTGCTGAACACAAATATTAGTGTTTCAAAATGGTAACTTGTATTAAAACAATAATATCATCAGTAAAAGTGTTGTTCGTGTGTGGAAAATGCAAAAAGTTAACTTTTACTAAAAATATCATTGTTCTAATACAAGTTACCATTTTGAAACACTAATATTTGTGTTCAGCGAAGTCTCCCGAGTAAAACAGTTCCCCCCATGTACAGGTTTTATGGTGTCCTGGAAAGTTACAGGGTTAAATATAGTGCTTGCAATTC
Source organism: Pelobates fuscus (assembly GCF_036172605.1). Lineage (NCBI taxonomy): Eukaryota > Metazoa > Chordata > Amphibia > Anura > Pelobatidae > Pelobates > Pelobates fuscus. The sequence goes on from NC_086322.1 coordinate 309,369,520, forward strand.
AAATTCTCTTCCCCTTTTTGCCTGGGTTGTCAGGTATGTCAATCAAATTTTAACTAATTAACTCACATAATTATGTTAAAATATTACTTAAATATACACGTAGAATTTTAATATATATACATATATATGTATTTAAATTCTACGTGTATACTTATGTAGTTATTTATGTAATTATATATATTTATCTGTATATCTATATATTTGTGGTTATTTGTAATTTATATATAGATATAGATATATAGATGTCATTCTAAGTGTATTTTGTTACCAATATATATTTATTAATAACAAAATACAGTTAGAATGAAATTACATTTGTATATATAATTTATTTTAAATTGTTTTAAAATATTTTATTTATTTATTTTATTATTTTATTTATTTATTATTGTAATTATACATGCATATATGAATATAATATATATATATATATGTATTATATATATAATATATATATATCTTATATATATATATATATATACCATCATTCTAAGTGTATTTCAACACTAATATATGTACTTTTATTAACATTAAAATGCACTACGTATGACGTTACATATATATAAGATGTATATATATATATATAAACACATTTAATTAGTTTTAAACATGTTTATTTATTTTTTTACTCTACCCACCAGCAGGGGGACTGTCTGACACTCCAGACAGTCCCCCTGCTGGCAGATCCACAGCCAGCTATAGGGGGCCATGTGATCGCTCTTTGAGAGTGATCACATGGCCCCCGGGGGCCTCATTTGCCGTGGGAGGGCTGCCTGGGCTGTCAGGCAGCCCTCCAAAAGAGGGTCGCAGTGGAGGTGAGTAAATCCTGGCTCCTGGGGCTGAGTGCCGTTACGGCGTTCTATGCCTCCGCAATGGCTTTAAAGCCCATTTAACTGGGGACGGCATAGAACGCCCTAACGGCATTAAGGGGTTAAATCCATCACTACATACAAACACCCCTGAATTCAGACGTAAACACTACACACAAGTACACCACTACATTCCAATGGCAACAGTACAGGCAAATACATCCATACATCCACGCATATACTTCATACAAAAACATGCTTACATTCAAACCCTGACAAACACTGCTCACAAATACAACCCTGAAACAGTGGGCAAATGGTAGATCCCCAGCTGGCATAGCATTGTTAGAGTTTTCTGATACATGGGGTCTACCACTGGGATACTTAACATGAGATGAGTCTGTTAGTAACTAGTTGTAGGCCTCTAAAACTGATTGCCATGATGTGCCAAGTTTATGCCTCTAAAACAGATTGCCATGGTGTGATAATTTATCCATCTAAAGTGGATTGCAATGGTGTGTCAGTTGTATGCCGCTAAAGGCGACTGCCATGGTGTGCCTATTGTATGCCTCTAAAACTGATTGCCATGGTGTGCCAATTTTATGCATCTAAGACCGATTGTCATGATGTGCCAATTTTTTGCATCTAAAACTGATTGTCATGGTGTGTCAACTTTATGCCTCTAGGGCTAATTTCCATGGTGTCACAGCCTCTAATGCCTCTAAAGCTGATTGCCATGGTTTGCCAATTTATCCATCTAAAGCAGATTGCAATGGTGTGCCAATTGTATGCCGCTAAAGGCAACTGCCATGGTGTGCCTATTCTATGCCTCTAAAACTGATTGCCATGGTGTGCCAATTTTATGCATCTAAAGCTGACATGATGTGCCAATTTTATGCATCTAACACTGATTGCCATTATGTGCAAATTATATGCACCCAAAACTGGTTGCCATGGGGTGCCAATTGTATGCATCTAAAGCTGCCATGGTGTGCCAACTGTATGCATCTAAAGCTGATTGCCCTGGTGTGCCAATTTTATGCATCTAAATCTGATTGCCATGATGTGCCAATTTTTTGCATCTAAAACTGATTGTCATGGTGTCCCAGTTTTGTGCCTCTAAAGCTAATTTCCATGGTGTCCCAGTTGTATGCCTCTAAAGCTGATTGCCATTGTGTGCCAATTGTATGCTTCTAAAACTGATTGCCATGGTGTGCCAATTTTATGCATCTAAAGCTGACATGATGTGCCAATTTTATGCATCTAACACTGATTGCCATTATGTGCAAATTATATGCACCCAAAACTGGTTGCCATGGTGTGCCAATTGTATGCATCTAAAGCTGCCATGGTGTGCCAACTGTATGCATCAAAAGCTGATTGCCCTGGTGTGCCAATTTTATGCATCTAAATCTGATTGCCATGATGTGCCAATTTTTTGAATCTAAAACTGATTGCCATTATGTGAACATTTTATGAATCCAAAACTGGTTGCCCTGGTGTGCCAATTGTATGCATCTAAAGCTAATTTCCATGGTGTCACAGTTTTATGCCTCTAAAGCCGATTGCCATGGTATACCAATTGTATGCCTATAAAAACGATTGTGATGATGTGCCATTTTATGCATCTAAAGCTGATTACCATGGTACAAGTACTCACGCATAGCATCACAGTGTGATAATCCTGCACCCCCACACTATATGTTGGAGAAAATACTTTAGATCATAATCCTCATTTAGCATGTTTTGGCGTTTGTCACGGGAGATGGGACTCCTCGTACATGTTCCCTTAATTATACTTTGTCTCGTCTAATGTTTTCCTGCATTCTAATGGAATTGTTCCCTTCTGTTCAGTTACCGAACAGATTCTGTGGGGTTCCCTTGTTCGCAAATCATGTTTAGGCTTGATTGGAAGACTGCTGCTTTTACCCAAAAGTACTGGTGGCCTTCATTATATTGGGGAAACTCTACACAAAGGGAACACTTTCACTATATTCAGCACATCTGGAATTAGGACTAGTGGAGGATTGAAGGAATAACAGCAATAGACTCACAAACCCGTGACAGCGTAAAGGCTCCAAAGTGTTCAGAATTTTGACCGTCATTATGCGAACTAATAATTAATATGTATAAAATGCCAGCTCTCTGACATATAGACTACTTGTTTATATTCTAACTTCAGTTCCTTGAACATAAAAACGCTGTCATTTAATGAAATATTCCTTTTCTTTTGGTGTTATCAGGTGTTGTACACACCACGTTTAGTCTTCCTGCCTAATTATATTTTCACGTGTAATCTGCTTGCTATAAAAAAAATAAAAAAAAATCTGTAAAACTAAAACTATTATCACATGTTTACAACTGGGGAAGCATTTAATATTTCAAATAAATGAACATTTTAATGTGCTTTTATTGTTGAGATAAATTAAAACAGATACATGAAGATTGTTAGCGCAATATACCCCGAAGGCAATCAAACCCCGAAGGAAGTCTATTTTTTCTGTTATCTATTGATTACATTTTTAATTATTTTAATGCATTATATTAATTTCACTGTGTGCTACAATTAAAAATAAGATTTAAAAAAACACCAAAACAATAAGAAAAAAATTAAAAGTTGTTTATGAGAGAACTGGTTGCTTGGGGCTAAATTCAATGAATTTACACCTTTTTGGGATTGCAGATACATCTCAAATATAATTATTTTAAAAAGTCCAAAAATGATTTATTCTAAATCCTAATTTTATTGATATACCACATGAAATCTTTCTTCACAGCAATATTAAAAGGTAATGAATATGAACTGCTCAAATTCAGCAACATTCTTCACAGTAACGCAAAGAATTCAGCTTTCTCAGACAGAATGGCTTGGGGTTGGGATAAACGGTATATGATTTAAGAAGGTTCTAAAATAGACTGAAGTTTAGCTTTTTTTCACAAATTGTGTCGAAACATAAAATGACTGTTCTGAATAACTCAGCCCTGAATGAATGTGTTTCCAGTTCCACAATATGCAAATATAATGCAAATTAGCAGACTGTCCATAACAAACTATGAGTTGTCTGATAATTGAGAGTCTGATATTTCACTGTTTCGCTTCATTATTGACCTCATGAAATTGACCTCATGAAGGATGGCTCCCTTTGAGAGGGTGTACCCCAAAATGGTTGATCACGTATTTCTGCTTTTCAGAATACTGATGGATAAAATGTAAATAAATAATAATAATATTATAATAATATATTTACCCGGTTATAGTAAAAAAAAAAGCCTGTATCTGACAAATAAACACATTTTTTTCCTGTGAAAAATTACTATTTTACTGTTACAATTTTCATGTAAAATGATAGGTCAGAATTAAATATTGTTTTCTTTTCAGTTATATTTGTCTTATTTTATTTTCTATCAATACTTTGCATTCATCTAACATCAAATCAATGTTCTCTCTCTTGTTTTGTCTTGTGCAAGAAAATGTGAATTCTGCTCAAAATCTATCTCCAGTGGTTCGAATTATTGCTCATCGTTACAATAAATATAAACACATCTTTATTGTACACCTCCACAGTTTTTTACATGGCGGTTATATGATATATTGTTTGTCTAGGGAACATTTTAGAGACAGAAAAACAACAGGTTCTATGTTTTTGGACACTATTTATTGTTATTCTATAAAAATTGAATGTCATTATATGAACTGGTTTTAAATGGAACTTTGATAGTTACAGTAAAAGTTTAAAGGTTGTAAAATATCTATTTATATATGGTTTGTTTATGCTTCATTTACCCCAGACTGAAACGGGCACGATGGATACAGAATTTCAAGTTCCTTTAATAGAAATGCACCTGGAGGACTGGCAGTAAAATGAGACATTGTTATTTTAATATTTACTTAAATTAAAGAGGAAACTTAATTTGACTTTTTTGACAATGTCAAAAGTTGGAGTTTTTTTACAGCGTTTACAAATTTTCAAAATATATTGTTTGAAATAATAAAAAATAAACGCTGAACGTAACCATCTCCCTTTATGGAACCGCGTTAAATTGGCACTTTTCTCCTCCCTGTTAACTACACTTTGCCTCTTGAGAAATCTATTATCCCAGCGGCCTTGGAAGCTTTATAATAGACCTCATCTTTTCTGGGGTACTTTGAAGTAGCAGCGGGCACAGCACAGAGTGTCTGTGTGGAGTCATTTTATTCTAAGTCATTTTGTTTGTTATGTACGTTGGTGTGTTTAGTATAGATGACGGTCTTCGTGATTTAGTGTGGATTGTGATGAATATAACCCTTTCAGTGCTGCAGCAGAGTACAGTGCAATATGCTGTTTTTCCTTGTGGCACTGACAGTGAGCATAACACTGACAAACATGGGCTGGAGTATGTCTCTCTCTAACACAAACAAACAAATACATATTTGGGGGTTGTTTAGTTCCAGTAAACTGAGTAGGGACTCAGTTTGTGGCATCTACACCGTCCTCTAGCCCTTTGTTTTAAATGGATTAACCACACAATGAGTTAATTGCTCCATGTTTCGGACCAGGAAATGGTAATGTTTGGGTTAGTAGGGTTGAAGATTAGAGAGATGGTTGGTGGTTTGGGAACCATGGTCACTTAAAGGCACATATATTATAACGGTTAATTCCCAATAAATCTAGGATTAGGAGACTTGCTATCTCTTGGCTATAAAGATCTTATGCCTTTAACCCCTTAAGGACACATGACATGTGTGACATGTCATGATTCCCTTTTATTCCAGAAGCTTGGTCCTTAAGGGGTTAAGGGTTGTAATAGGACAAGAAGGCAGAGCATCTTCTGGCCCAATGTGGCCCTCCAGCCGTTTAGAACACTGGACCAGAGGACTGGTTAGGGGTCACTTGTCAGAGGCCAGAGACAGTTTTGAGGGTCCTGTCAGCTCTGTCTTGTGTCTAATTACAGGCTGAGGTCTCAGAGACCCCAACATATATTATGTTTTTCATTTCACTGTCAGTGCCACAGGGACAGCAGAGCATTGCTCTCCACTGTAACACTGAAAGGGTTAATCTCTTGGTAATTCTCTGACTACACACTAGAGTTTCAAATAATGTATTGCTTTTACTATTTTAATTCGGAAAACAGTGGCAACTATAGTTAACACTTTTACTAGTTGTGTTCTCAGCATCGTACAAATCCTGCACCAACACTAGGTCTGGTATCTGCTGGCTGATCTGAATTATACTCAAAACCATTCTGCAAACTGTAATAATTAATATCTCCACTTCCAATGTGACTGATTCCAGAATTGCAGATTTTTACTCCTCTTAGTAAATAGAAAAGATTATCTCTATATAAAACGAAGACATTGAAACACACGTTAGCCACACATATGGCTGCAGAACTCTTGAGTAACACAACTGTAAATGTCACCCAGAGCTTGGCAATAAATTACTGAGCATAGCAATAAATCTAAACTCACAGCGTTTCTCAGGCAGATCACAGCTGATGGGGGGAATTTGCAGCCCGTTTAATGAATATGAAAGAACTGGCTGAGTCCCCTTAATTACACAATATGAAAGGGATTTTCAAGGATTATATATTATGGGACATTGTGAAAAGTGATTCTGCATTCAGTAACTAGACTCAACAAGATGGTTCCGAGAACTCATTTCCTTTTATTCCCCTATTGGTCGCGAATGATAAATGAACGGCTGGCATCTGGTTTACTGTGAACGAAGGATACATTTATCTCTTTCCAACTAATTTATAGAAATTTGGGGGATGCTTCTGAGAAATATTAGAGATGCTCTTTGTTGTTTTTAAAAAGGGATCTGTCATATTATTTTTTTATTTTATTTTCATTAAGGTAACATCCTCCCTTTTCCATATATTTTTCTTTTGTTTGTGAATGAAACTACTTGATACTTTACGGCCTATGTCAGCAATAAGTGGCTGAATATCATGTCTGAGAAAGTTTGGATGTCCCTACAGATCGGTCACCATATGGGCAATAATAGTGTTTGGAAGTGTTTATTTTTTACTCAATCATTTTATTGTTTTAAATAGTTTCAGCATAATATGATGGGGGTTGAAATTACAATAACGAGCACCCTAACACATGTTTATGCTGTGATAACAGGAAAACAGAATTAACAGATAAACAAAACAATGTTCACACTATAATTATCATGTTAGGTTTCAAAGAAAGTGTAGAAAGAAAACTGGAACAGTTCAAACAGTCAAAGTTGATGCCTCTCACAAATTATTTGTGAAGAATACTAGCCAGTACGTTGAAAAGTTTTGTGAAAAAGATCTTTGAGGTGTAAATCGAGGGATTGTTTATAGAGTTAGCAAGAATGAAAGAATTGATTAAGCCTGCCACATGAAGGTTCTTTTGATTTTTTTTTCCCCAAAAAAACTTTCCCTAAGTTATAGCTTGATATCTGGGACAAAGTCTCACTGATCCATGGCAGTTTCTTATAACCCGAAAAAGAAAATGGAAAATTCTACGTGAGATGCAGTCATTTCAGAAACAGCAAAATTGTTCGTTGTCCTTTTAAGAAAATATCTAAAGGAAATGTTTTGTGTAAACATTGCCAAGAGTTGCAATAGTTTAGTAATATTCAACTCCAGTGTTATGTCCGTTCTTTTTTTCTTCGGCGGAAAATGTTTATTTCTCCATTTCATGTCACATCCTGCTGACTTCTGATGTTTTTCTGTTTTGATATTAAGGTCCATTAAGCTCTATCCAGGCAGCAATAAGAAACTTCAAAGTCTTTATTGTCCATGTAATATCGGCCCAATTCATCATTCTGGAAAAAAGAGTTTCCCTTCCGTAGTCTGCCCTAAACTTCAAATACCGCGTTTAGTTTGAATATTAAGTAGAGTTTGTAAAATAGCTCGTTTAATCTTTAGTTTAAACTTTTTATCAAAGATTTCATTCTGAATAAATAAAATAATATGGTATTATTTACCATTTACAAGAGCTAAATTATTTTCGATTTTCACTGCCTTAAGAAAAAAGAGAAATCAAGATAATGGGGTTTATCTATAAAATATTGAGTAACTGTGAATTGGACATCACGTATTCGACTTTGAAGATAATATAGTATTGTTTTTAAAGGATTGGAAATTTTGGACTAATTAAGTTTATTTCCAAACCTCGATACAGAGATTAATGGATTAAAGTGGAATTATGAGGCAAAAATTAGGTTCTTTGTTGAGCTAATTTGCATATGTCTACCCAGAATCCCGTGCAGCAGTGAGAGCACTGTTAAAGTGAAATTTAATAGGGAAAAGCAAGTCATATGGCTTGACTGGTGTGTGTTTTTGTGTTTAGCAATGCATTAACTATATATATATTTGTGCTCGGAATTTATCTAATACGTAATGGAATGTAGAAGGAGAAGCAAAGTTGGTTGAGGTTTGCCGAAACCAACGTACGAGTAGGCCTGTAAAAGAGGGCAAAAAGAGGATTCAAAGAAAACACACTTTATTGCAAGTTTATACGGCTTGTGTACTGAAAGCTCGTAAGGAGCTTTTACTCTGATTGAGCTATATATGTAACTAAGCTGAGGATTGCCTGTGGCCCCATCACCTAGTGATGTGGACTCGGGTGTAAGAGCTTGGAACCGCTGATGCAGCGCTTCTGCGAAAAAGAGAGACCAGCAAAGGAAGCCATGATGTAGCTCACCTTAATGGAATGTTTAGACGTGAAGTAATGGATTAGTACTGATAGTGTGTGGCTGACCTGTAATTCCTTTTTTATTGGACTGACAGAATTTTTTAATGACAAGCTTTTGGGAGAACCTCCCTTTCTCAAGTCTGAAGCATTTCTGAGCAAGACGACACATAGAATTCAAAGTTGAGTTGTGATACAGGGGTTAAAGCGACATGAGTGCAGATAAGACACAGGTTTGATAGGAAACAGACACCATTCTCACAGAGGGTCGTAAATATCTTATGTGAAGATCACAGAGTGAGGGGGGAGAAAGAGAACAAAACAAGCAAACAGTGCAGAAGGTGGTGCTAGAAGGGGGGTAGTATTAATATAAAGAGTTCATGAATGCCCATCCAAGAGTTACAGGATATGCATGAAGGCCTATATCCAGCATACGCAGACACACATACACACTCACACTCATATACATATGTATTAAGGCCGTTAAGTGGGAGGGGCTTAACTTAATTCACTCCCCTATATAAGGGACACCCCTTACCTGACTCATATCACTTGAGGTCAGCATCAGAATGTAATAACCATAAACCATAAATTAAACTCCAGCACGGGCTCAACTTCAGGTTTAATTCACAATAATTTACACTTCACATCAAGACCAACAGTGGTTCTATCAACACTGCCACCTACAGGGCTGTCAAGTACATTGACAATTTTCATGGGGTTTTACAAACACCAACACACTGACACCTATAGGTCAACAGACAAACAACATTTCACATACCAATCAGTATCCAACTACACTGCCACCTATAGGGCACTCGGCAGATCTCCAGTGCACTTGCATTTTGCAACACCGTGTTCACTAACCCCTACCATTCAATAAGACATACAACAATTCATATAGCAAGTACTATATCAATATCTGGTATAAATACATATATTATTACACAGTAACAGACGCATCTGTATATACGTAACTGGTATTATAGTTCACATACATTTTTCACAGCACACTGCTCACGCAACAGACTTTCTCCTAGCAAGGGGACATACAACATACAAGGTGGGGACAGACCACATTTTCACTTGTACATACGGCACTTAATGGGTTAAGATTGATACATATTTAACCAGTATGGCTACGATGTTTAATATTTACACATCACGGCACTTTACTTTTCACATATACTGTACGTATTAAGATAAGCTTGGTCTATGCCACATTTCCTTATGCCATATGGTTTTATCCATTCAGGTTACAGTTACTACTAAAAACATATATGGATTGTCAGGTTCAATACCATACTACAAGGTGCATACACCTGCTCACGTAGTTATTCATCTCTTACCTTCCCTGGAATAGTAATAGTGTACTGGCAATTAGGATTCTAGGGCCCAATAGGTATTACCCCCTTTTTTCTCTGCATTATGCTTCGGTTAGTGGTCCCGCGAGGCCAACATCCCGCCTCACACTCGGAGGCATACACCCCTCGGGCCGCTCATGAGCTAGCCGCCTCGCATTGTATCATAGAGAGGGCCTCACCTGTCACTCCCCTTCCTATTTTCTGGTTACTGTCACCGAGAGGCCAACATCCTGCCACAACATTCAGTGGCCACAAAAAATCCCCTCGCGCCAAGCATAGATAGAGCCTCTCAAGCCACTTGGCAACTAGCAGGGCCTCACCAGTCACCAAAAAACACCAAGCCTAATCGTTTCGCCTTACGGCTTAGCTAGAAAGCCAGTACAAGAACCCTGGGTACAAATAATAATTGGTTAACAAATGGTTAATTTGTATATATTTGTTGACTGTATTAAATCTTTGATTATTCATTTTGCCCTCTTTATTTACAGGCCTACCGTATCGTCGGTCTCGGCACACCACAACCGACTTGCTCCCTTTATATTATCCTACGCTTATGCTGGATCCTTACTCCATATACGGCTATTTGCCCCTTACACAAGTATTAAGGCCGTTTGGCCTGTATTTGTGGGAGGGGCTTAAATTAATTCACTCCCCTATATAAGGGACACCCCTTACCTGACTCATATCACTTGAGGTCAGCATCAGAATGACCCTCTCACCCACTCCTCATTTCAACACTTTCTCTTTTCTTTCCATTTACTTTTACTTTCTTACTCCTTGGTGGGCCCTCTTTATTTACAGGCCTACCGTATCGTCGGTCTCGGCACACCACAACCGACTTGCTCCCTTTATATTATCCTACGCTTATGCTGGATCCTTACTCCATATACGGCTATTTGCCCCTTACACAAATATAGATACAAGTAGTGCATATGTACAAGTATACACAAGAACATGAACACTATACCCAAGTACATACAATATACATAAAAATACAACCAAATACCCAAGTATATGTGCATGCACACCTACACATGCATCCACACACAAGCACCAATACATGTACCTACACATATACCAATGTGCCTACACATACATAGACCCATTTATATGTATATGTACACATACACCTATTCACATATACATTCATGTATGCATGTATAGTGATGTCGCGAACATAGAATTTTCGGTTCGCGAACGGCGGACGCGAGCGTCCGCAAATGTTCGCGAACCGGCGAACCGTGCGAACCGCCATAGCCTTCAATAGGCAGGCGAATTTTAAAACCCACAATAGTGGTTGAAGGGGGGGGACCTACTCTCCTCCCCCCCACCGGCCCCCACCCCTGGGTTCGGGTGGGGGCCATAATGATAATGAGGGGGGGGCTACTGTCCCCCCCCGCCCCCACCCCTGGGCGGCGGGTGGGGGCCATAAAGATAATGAGGGGGGGACCTACTGTCCTCCCCCTCTCCGGCCCCCACCCCTGGGCGGCGGTTGGGGGCCATAAAGATAATGAGGGGGGGGCTACTGTCCCCCCCCGCCCCCACCCCTGGGCGGCGGGTGGGGGCCATAAAGATAATGAGGGGGGGACCTACTGTCCTCCCCCTCTCCGGCCCCCACCCCAGGGCGGCGGGTGGGGGCCATAATGATAATGAGGGGGGCTACTGTCCCCCTCCGGCCCCCACCCCTGGGCGGCGGGTGGGGGCCATAAAGATAATGAGGGGGGGATCTACTGTCCTCCCCCTCTCCGGCCCCCACCCCTGTGCGGCGGGTGGGGGCCCTAAAAATAACAATAAGGGGGGGACCTATTGTCCCCCCCCGGCCCCCACCCCTGGGCGGTGGCTGGGGGCCCTAAAATTAACAATAAGGGGGGGACCTATTGTCCCCCCCGGCCCCCACCCCTGAGCGGTGGGTGGGGGCCCTAAAATTAACAATAAGGGGGGGGACCTATTGTCCCCCCGGCCCCCACCCCTGAGCGGTGGGTGGGGGCCCTAAAATTAACAATAAGGGGGGGGACCTATTGTCCCCCCCGGCCCCCACCCCTGAGCGGTGGGTGGGGGCACTAAAATTAACAATAAGGGGGGACCTATTGTCCCCCCCGGCCCCCACCCCTGAGCGGTGGGTGGGGGCCCTAAATACAATGGGAGGGGGGGTGCCCCTGTTAACCCTTCCCCCCCAAAAAAAAGATCTACCTACCTACCCCCCTCACCCTAAAAATAATGAGGGGGGGGGACCTTTAACTAAAACCCTGTAAAAAAAATAGATAAAAACAACTTACCATTTGATGTTTTCTTTCTTCTACAATCTTCTTTTTTCAGCCCCAAAAAAGGCCAAAAAAAAAAACATAATAACCGACGCAATTTAAAAAAAAAAAAAAAGAAAACCGACCGCACAAAAAAATAATCCATCTTCACCCATGGAGGGCTCCGCGCAGACTGAGCTCTGCAGGGCGGGGGAAGGCTTATAAAGCCTTGCCACGCCCTGCAATTAGGCTAAGAACACTCTGATTGGCTGGTTTAAGCCAATCAGAGTGCTCTTTGTCATTTTACACAGCGTGGGAAAATTCCAAAGAACTTTCCCACGCGTGTAAAATGACACAGAGCACTGTTATTGGATGGCTTGAAATCCATCCAATCACAGTGCTCTGTGTCATTTTACACAGCGTGGGAAAATTGATCTTTCACACGCTGTGTAAAATGACACAGAGCACTGTGATTGGATGGCTCCAGCCAATCAGAGTGTTCTTAGCCTAAGTTGTTTGTATCTATTTTTTTTACAGGGTTTTAGTTAAAGGTCCCCCCCCTCATTATTTTTAGGGTGAGGGGGGTAGGTAGGTAGATCTTTTTTTTGGGGGGGAGGGTTAACAAGGGCACCCCCCCTTTGTATTTAGGGCCCCCACCCACCGCTCAGGGGTGGGGGCTGGGGGGGACAATAGGTCCCCCCTAATTGTTATTTGTAGGGCCCCCACCCGCCGCTCAGGGGTGGGGTCCAGGGGGGGACAATAGGTCCCCCCCTAATTGTTATTTGTAGGGCCCCCACACGCCGCTCAGGGGTGGGGGCCGGGGGGGACAATAGGTCCCCCCCCCTTATTGTTCATTTTAGGGCCCCCACCCGCCGCTCAGGGGTGGGGGCCGGGGGGACAATAGGTCCCCCTCTTATTGTGATTTTTAGGTCCCCCACAGGCTGCTCACTGTTTAATAGACATGCCCCTACTTGCGGTATTGCGAGTAGGGGCACAATTTACTAATACTAAGTAATTTTTACTTAGTATTAGTAAATTAATAGGGGGCGGACCGAACATCGCATATGTTCGCCCGCCGTGGCGAACGCGAAGACGCTAAGTTCGCCGGGAACTATTCGCCGGCGAACAGTTCGGTACATCACTATGCATGTATATACACACATTTTACATACACACACACACACACATACATACATGTATGCATACACACAAATACATACACACACACACACACAAATACATACATGTATGCATACACACACAAATACATACACACACACACAAATACATACATGTATATGCATACACACAAATACATGAACACATATACTTACACACAAACAAACACATACATGCACTTGAACTCATATACACAGATATAAATGGACAGTCACATATATAAACATACATGCATGGGAAAGCATAGCTCTACACATAGTACTTTGTATATTGACCTATGCTTTCCCATACTGTTATGCACGTATGTTAGTATTATGACATTTACAGTTAAAATGTGATGCAGAACTAGAAAAAAACGAATGTTCTTAATTTCTAACACTTTTTAAGATATTATTCACATTCAGTTATGCTTCATATATAAATATGTGATATGAAATAAAAGCCCTGTTTCTCCTGAACAAAATGATATATAATAAGTGTGGGTGCACTTATTGGGACTCTCCAGTGCCAGGAAAACAAATCCGTTTTCCTGGCACTGCAGAATCCTACAGTTCCCTCTCCCTACCACCCCCCATCACATGTTGCTGAAGGGGTTAAAAGCCCTTCAGTGACTTACCTGAATCCAGCGCTGATGACTCTCTGTGCTGGGTCAGGCTCCACCCACATTCCTCCCTCGCTGACGTCAGCTGGCGGGGGAGACCTAATGCGCATGCGCGGCAATGGCCGAGATCGCGTTAGACCTTAGATGCTTTCCTATGGGGATTCCGTCGACGCTAGAGGTCCTCATGCATAGCGTGAGGACATCCAGCGTCGTTTAAAACACTTTTCGTGTTTTAAGAAGCCGGAAGTCCCTCTAGTGGCTGTCTTATTAATTATTGCAGTTTGAAAAAGACCTGCAATAGATACACTTAAGGGTGATGGGCATTGGCACTCAGACCACTTCAATGAGCAGAAGTGGTCTGGGTGCCTGCAGTGTCCCCTTAATATGAAAGAGGGGAATTATGGTTGAACAACATATAGTGCAAATTCCAGGTTTTGTTTAGGTTTTATTTTGATCCCAATGTGTACAACTGACTCTGTTTTAAGTGATTAAGTGCCTGGTGCTGATACTCCAAATATGTGGTTAAACTTTAAGGTTGGATGGACAAAATCAATAAAAACAAAAAAGATAGACTTTTAACCCCTTAAGGACGTAGGACGGTTCAGGACCGTCATCGGCATTTTTCCATTGCCGACCGACGACTGTCCTGAACCGTCCTAAATTTAAAATGTACTTACCCGATCGCCGTCGTTCCCCCGGCGGCGATCGGCAGTGCTCCCGTTGTGGGGAGACTGCCTGCAGCCCAGACAGTCTCCCCATGGCGAATTAGGACCCCTGTGGCCATGTGATCGCCCAACAGGGCGACCACATGGTCACAATAGGTGTCCATGTGTCTGCCTGCAGGGGGACTGTCTGTGCTGACAGGCAGTCTCCCTGCATGTGTAAAATCATAAAAAAAAATTAAAGTTATAGTTAATAAAAAAAATATTATTATATATGTGTATATATATATATATGATATATAGACATATATTATACCTATATAATATATGTCTATATATCATATATATAATGTCATGCTAAGTGTATTTTTATATTAATATGTACATATATTAATATAAAAATACACTTATAATTAAATTACACACGTATATATATAATATATATAATAACTATATATATTGTATATATATATTATTATAAAATACAAATAATAAGTAATTTAAATTAAATTAAACATGTAAAAATAATAATAAAAATGTAAAAAAAATTATATATCTATACGAAATTTTATTCTAACTGTATTTTGATATTAATATATATATATTATATCAAAATACACCTAGAATGAAATTGTATATATATATCTATGTATATATAAATAAATAAAAAGAATACAAACTATTCATATGTCCATATACAAAATTACATAAATAATTATATAAATATACACGTAGACTTCAAATATATAAATATGCATATATATTTAAATTCTACGTGCGTATTTATGTAATATTTTTACATAATTACCGTATATACTCGAGTATAAGCCGAGTTTTTTAGCACATTTTTTGTGCTAAAAAAACCCAACTCGGCTTATACTCGAGTCAGAGTCTGTATTATGGCAATTTGCATTGCCATAATACAGACTGAGGGGAGAGGGGGGCTGGCAGAGCTGTAACTTACCTTTCCTGCAGCTCCTGTCAGCTCTCTCCTCCTCCGCACCGTCCGTTCAGCACCTCGGTCAGCTCCCAGTGTAAGTCTCGCGAGAGGGAGCTGACAGAGGGAGCTGCACGGACGGCGCGGAGGAGGAGAGAGCTGACAGGAGCTGCAGGAGAGGTAAGTTACAGCTCTGCCAGCCCCCCTCTCCCCCCACTGAACTGCCAATGCTGGACCACCAGGGAAGGAGAGCCCCCCTCCCTGCCATATATCAAGCAGGGAGGGGGGACGAAAAAAAAATAATGAATAATAATAAAAATTTAAATAATAATTAAATAATAAAAAAATAATACAATAATAATAATAATAATAATAATTAAATAAATAAAAATAATAATTAATAATAATATTTTTTTTAAATAATAAAAATTTAAATAATAAAAAAAAACACCCACCCCCCCACCAAGGCTCTGCAACTCTCACACACTCACTCTCACACACTCACACACTCACACACTCACACACTCACACACTCACACACTCACACTGCATTCATACACACACTGCACTCATACACTCACACTGCATTCATACACACGCTGCACTCATACACACGCTGCACTCATACACACACATTGCATTCATACACTCACACTGCATTCATACACACACACTGCATTCATTATACACACACTGTAAATAAATATTCAATTAATATATTTTTTTTTAGGAACTAATTTTATTTAGAAATTTACCAGTAGCTGCTGCATTTCTCACCCTAGTCTTATACTCGAGTCAATAAGTTTTCCCAGTTTTTTGGGGTAAAATTAGGGGCCTCGGCTTATATTCGGGTCGGCTTATACTCGAGTATATACGGTAAGTTATTTTATTGATTGCAATTTAAGGGACCTGCCTGCCAACCCAGGCCGAAAGTCCAGAGAATTTAATTTGCTATCACTGTATTTTACCCTGTAACGTTCTACGACACCCTAAAACCTGTACATGGGGGGTACTGTTTTACTCGGGAGACTTCGCTGAACACAAATATTAGTGATTCAAAACAGTAAAACATATCACAGCGATGATATTGTCAGTGAAAGTGACTTTTTTTGCATTTTTCACACACAAACAGCACTTTTACTGATGATATAATTGTTGTGATACATTTTCCAGTTTTGAAACACCAATATTTGTGTTCAGCAAAGTCTCCTGAGTATAACAGTACCCCCCATGTACAGGTTTTATAGCGTTTTTGAAAGTTACAGGGTCAAATATATGGGTCAAATATTTTTACATTGAAAATGGCCAGGTTGGTTACGTTGCCTTTGAGAGCGTATGGTAGCCCAGGAATGAGAATTACCCCCATGATGGCATACCATTTGCAAAAGAAGACAACCCAAGGTATTGCAAATGGGGTAGGTCCAGTCTTTTTTAGTAACCACTTAGTCACAAACACTGGCCAAAATTAGCGTTCAATTTAGTTTTTTACTTTTTTCACACACAAACAAATATGAACATTAACTTTGGCCAGTGTTTGCGACTAACTGGCTACTAAAAAAGTCTGGACATACCCCATATTGAATACCCTGGGTTGTCTACTTTAAAAAAAATATGTACATGCGGGGTGTTATTCAGCGACTTATGACAGATAATAGTGTTACAATGTCACTATTGATACATTTTAAAAATGTATGTTTTGAAACCGCAATATCCTACTTGTACTTATAGCCCTATAACATGCAAAAAAATAGCAAAAAGCATGTAAACACTGGGTATTTTTAAACTCAGGACAACATTTTGAATCTATTTAGCAGTTTTTTTCATTCGCTTTTGTAGATGAGTAAAATATTTTTCACATAAAAGTCAAAAAACATGTATTTTTTTCAATTTTTCATCATATTTTTTCATTTTTAAAAAATTAAATTACATGAGATTATATAAATAATGGTATGTAAAGAAAGCCCCTTTTGTCCCGAAAAAAACAATATATAATTTGTATGGGAACAGTAAATGAGAGAGCGGAACATTACAGTTAAACACAAACACCACAAACGTGTAAAAAGATGCCTGGTCGCAAATGTACAACATCGCAAAAACAGTCCGGTCCTTAAGGGGTTAAAAGGGATCTGCCCCATTCCCAAAGCATAACTAACAGACAGCTACCATAGCATTTAATTGTATCATTTTATTACATATAAAGTTACTCAGCTAGTGACCAAAGGCAGAAGTGGGATTGGATACAAGGAAGAAAAAAAAGACAAATTGACTTCTCGCAAATAAACCGAATAAATAAATGAGAAATCATTCCAAATCAGCATCCAAAGCTTCCAAATTCCAAAATCCCTTTGATTAGAGATTCTTCAGATTTTATTTCATAGAACGTTTAATGATTAATTAAGACTTTTTAATCTACATTAAATCCAGAGATTCACATTTGGGTATTTTGTTGACAAAAGCCATTTCTCTACAGGAGCGAGAGATCTAAAGCAGCTTGTTACAGAGCAATAAACTGCGGGTATCTTCTCTCGCGGTGCTGGGTTAAATGTCAGCATATCTTTCCAACAAAACCACCGTGTGTGTTCGGAGCCAGCAACAACTCGAAGACAATCAGGCTCTCCAACAACAAAGTCTTGTTTTAGTTGTGTTTTTTTGGCTTTTGCTGCTTTTTGTAATGTTTAAAGCAGGAGACAGTAATTTAAGCAATATTCAAAGCAAGAAAATGTAACAGGTAGTTATACATAAAAAAACATTTCTGTAATTGTGGATGGATAGAAATCATTCCAATAACATGCCATTTAGCTACTATGTCCATTACCCATTTATAAAAAAAAAGGTCTCTGTATTAATTTTGCAAAACTGAGTGATTTAAATCATCTTCAGTTTTAGATCTAGAGTTTCTACTCAACTGTTTACGACTATTTTACAATAAACAAAAATAAACATCCTCAATGTGACAGATATACATTTAATAGATAATGTTCAGCACATGAATACATACTAAGATATTAGACTTGGTGATTCATTTCAGACCGAATTACAATTCAATTGAATTTACGCTGATCAGATGATTGGTTTCTGAACTCCGAGGAAAAATGTACTCATATCACGAACCAACTAAAACATGCAAAGCCAAAACATGTTAGTTTTAATTTGTGATTCTGAATTCAGTCCATGGTACAAAAAGGAGAGATGATTGCTTTAAAAAAATATGACTGATGGCTAGTAGATGGCCACTAAATAAGTGAGAAATAACTTGAGAAAGAACAAATAGAGGAAAAACAAGGAGGAACAGTATTACAAAATCTATTAAGTAGAGAAGATGAAACTTGGGAGCAGCGCTTTGGAGAAGTCCTTAAGTTTGAGGTGATATGTAGTAGAAAAAAAGGAAAAAATAAAATATAGTGCAGTATTTCAAAACCCCAATTGTAGAGATAAAAGAGAGAGATACACTTATAGTGCCTGGGCAGTACAATCCTCTTCCAGGCACAACATCTGAAGCTTCACTCACAGCCCAGTAGCTACATTTGGAGCCAAGTTATAGGTCCAAATATTTTAAGAGTATCTCCTTTTCACTCTACACTTGACGTTTTGACATACTGCACTATATTTTATTTTGTCCTCTTTTTCCACTACATATCACTTCAAACTTGAGGACTTCTCCAAAGCATTACTTCCTAAATTAATCTTCTCTACCGCATATCAGTGACCAGACGAGAGACTCTGGTGCTAAAGCTACCTTAAATATTTGGATACAAAGTTCTAGAAACCTATCTACCTCTGAACGTTTTTTTTGTTTTGTTTTTTATTTTTATATTGTATATTTAATGTATAACACACACACATATATATATATATATATATATAATAAATACACAAGATCCAGCGCACTCTCCTATCTACTAAACAGCAACTTCAATGTCGACAGACTTTATTAGTCTGTAAAAGTTTTTTTAAAAACACCTAATCTAGGCAAAAAAAATGGGGATTTAGTTACATCATATGATCATACATTGCATAAGCCTGCCACAACGTCAATGTACCCCATCTTTGGCAGGTCCTACTCTCACAGTCTAATGTCTGCTCTCATGAGATTAACCACTTACTTGGGAAAAAATTCCATCTGAGGCTCTCTGCAGTACAAGGCTAAATAGGGACCTGAGATGAGGCACCTGTAACAGGGAGGGGTGCAGAACCAAGGAGTTGGCTAGACTCCCAAATATATATAGGAAACATGGGGGGATGGTTGCACTCACCTAAACATGCTTAAATGGGGTGCTGCTGGGGGCCATATTATACAATAAATACACAAGATCCAGCGCACTCTCCTATCTACTAAACAGCAACTTCAATGTCGACAGACTTTATTAGTCTGTAAAAGTTTTTTTAAAAACACCTAATCTAGGCAAAAAAAATGGGGATTTAGTTACATCATATGATCATACATTGCATAAGCCTGCCACAACGTCAATGTACCCCATCTTTGGCAGGTCCTACTCTCACAGTCTAATATCTGCTCTCATGAGATTAACCACTTACTTGGGAAAAAATTCCATCTGAGGCTCTCTGCAGTACAAGGCTAAATAGGGACCTGAGATGAGGCACCTGTAACAGGGAGGGGTGCAGAACCAAGGAGTTGGCTAGACTCCCAAATATATATAGGAAACATGGGGGGATGGTTGCACTCACCTAAACATGCTTAAATGGGGTGCTGCTGGGGGCCATATTATACAATAAATACACAAGATCCAGCGCACTCTCCTATCTACTAAACAGCAACTTCAATGTCGACAGACTTTATTAGTCTGTAAAAGTTTTTTTAAAAACACCTAATCTAGGCAAAAAAAATGGGGATTTAGTTACATCATATGATCATACATTGCATAAGCCTGCCACAACGTCAATGTACCCCATCTTTGGCAGGTCCTACTCTCACAGTCTAATGTCTGCTCTCATGAGATTAACCACTTACTTGGGAAAAAATTCCATCTGAGGCTCTCTGCAGTACAAGGCTAAATAGGGACCTGAGATGAGGCACCTGTAACAGGGAGGGGTGCAGAACCAAGGAGTTGGCTAGACTCCCAAATATATATAGGAAACATGGGGGGATGGTTGCACTCACCTAAACATGCTTAAATGGGGTGCTGCTGGGGGCCATATTATACAATAAATACACAAGATCCAGCGCACTCTCCTATCTACTAAACAGCAACTTCAATGTCGACAGACTTTATTAGTCTGTAAAAGTTTTTTTAAAAACACCTAATCTAGGCAAAAAAAATGGGGATTTAGTTACATCATATGATCATACATTGCATAAGCCTGCCACAACGTCAATGTACCCCATCTTTGGCAGGTCCTACTCTCACAGTCTAATGTCTGCTCTCATGAGATTAACCACTTACTTGGGAAAAAATTCCATCTGAGGCTCTCTGCAGTACAAGGCTAAATAGGGACCTGAGATGAGGCACCTGTAACAGGGAGGGGTGCAGAACCAAGGAGTTGGCTAGACTCCCAAATATATATAGGAAACATGGGGGGATGGTTGCACTCACCTAAACATGCTTAAATGGGGTGCTGCTGGGGGCCATATTATACAATAAATACACAAGATCCAGCGCACTCTCCTATCTACTAAACAGCAACTTCAATGTCGACAGACTTTATTAGTCTGTAAAAGTTTTTTTAAAAACACCTAATCTAGGCAAAAAAAATGGGGATTTAGTTACATCATATGATCATACATTGCATAAGCCTGCCACAACG
This sequence comes from Pelobates fuscus, assembly GCF_036172605.1. Lineage (NCBI taxonomy): Eukaryota > Metazoa > Chordata > Amphibia > Anura > Pelobatidae > Pelobates > Pelobates fuscus. The sequence continues at coordinate 309,390,726 of NC_086322.1, forward strand.
TCAATGTACCCCATCTTTGGCAGGTCCTACTCTCACAGTCTAATGTCTGCTCTCATGAGATTAACCACTTACTTGGGAAAAAATTCCATCTGAGGCTCTCTGCAGTACAAGGCTAAATAGGGACCTGAGATGAGGCACCTGTAACAGGGAGGGGTGCAGAACCAAGGAGTTGGCTAGACTCCCAAATATATATAGGAAACATGGGGGGATGGTTGCACTCACCTAAACATGCTTAAATGGGGTGCTGCTGGGGGCCATATTATACAATAAATACACAAGATCCAGCGCACTCTCCTATCTACTAAACAGCAACCATCCCCCCATGTTTCCTATATATATATATATATATTTTTTTTTTTTTTTTTCTTTCTATTGGCTGCTTTTTTTCCACGTTGGTCTGTGAACCAAATGCCCCTATCAGTGTACTGCAAAATATTTACAAATTATTATATTCTATATATATTTTGTTGTGCCATTTTATTTCTTCTAACTCTGTTACAAATTTCTGCTGAGCTGAAACAGTATTCAGCCAAAATTCAGGTATCCAGAAATGTTTTCTGCTTTCAGGAAACATGGATTGTACGAGACATATTTTCTTGCCATTTACAAATCTATAAAATACTTATAAATCACATATTTTTCCTTGAAAACAATGGTCACAAATGGACATGATGATTGCATGTTAGGAATTTTTGGAGAGCCACCCATGGATGCATCATTTGTAATCTTTACCTATTTGGCAGTGTGTTATTGATGTAAGGTCACATTAAGTCAGGTTTTATTCTTTATTACAATAGCTGTAACTTTATCAGACTGGTGTTCAGTTAGAACTACTGGTATTCGATAACATTTATATTTTTACCAACATTTAGGTGTTAGCTATGTAGACTGATTAAAATCAATAGTATGCTAAAAAAAATTGTATTAAAAAAAAAACAGTGGACAAGATTAATAATAACTAATTATATGTTTAAATACTACATTTTTAAGAATGTCTTTATTGGTTTTATGTTCATATACATCAATGTCTCAAATTGCAACTTGTTTACAGTTTGTGGTAGTTTAACATGTAAGCAGTAGTTTTATAGAAGTGGTACAATAATATGTATATGAAACAGTGTTATTTTATGAATTAATCGACCATAAAATTTAACTTAAATGATAAACGAAAAATAAACACAACTTTACGTTTACATTTGCAAACATCTGTCTGAGCACCATCTGTCATAATTAGTTAGTGTCTTATATCCCTTGTAGAGGAGCTGGAAGGAAAGATTAGACTAAGGGGAAGATAGCAATCCCCAAGAGTGTAGTTATCCCAGCCCCCAAACACGAGCCAAGACTTCATGAAGGTGTCAAGCAGGTCTGTTTAATGCAAGCAAGCATTCACAATTTATACAATTCCTCAGGCCAGAGGCACATCCCCTGGACCTGATGGCACACAGGCACACAAGGGACACAAAGCAATCAAAACATTACAACAATGTCCAACACTCCCACATACAGCACACAAGCCTTCCCCTCTGCCAGGGATATAATTAAAGCAGCTAATACAATAACCTAATTATCCAAAGGCAGAAAAACACACATTTCCCCAAAGTCGAGAAAACACCCCAAAACATAACACATAAATTATACATCCCTGGATAGCCCTGATCTGGGTGAACAACATATCCAAAAATCACCCAGAGCAGGGGTTCAAAAGTTTTATGGAAGTCACATTTGACTGACCAGAAGCATGGCTTTCATGCCCAAAACAGTTCCCCAGATTTAGGCTGTGCGGCCAGTCTATCTTCTCTTCTATCCTGGAGATAATTGGCTTAAGTGGCTATGGTAACTTAATTATCTCCAGGTACACGAAATATCTCTAAGTCAGAAAATAGCAAGGGCTGATGGGAGATTGAGGAGGGACAAAGCAGCCAGTTTAAACTGGTCTGGCAGTTTCCCTGGGACAACACCCTGCTGGAGACACAATAGGACAAGAAAAAGGGGGAGGGGAAGAGGCACATTTTCCCACGGATTTAAAGGGGCAGAAAAAATGTTTTAAAATCCAATATGTCCAAATAGAGCTTTGAAAGGGCAATACATCCCAGGGGCCATAGTCAGAGGGCAAGAGGCTGGCAAGCAGGCCTCTCCAAGTATAAGTGGCAAATACAAGTATAAGCCAGGAATTTATAACATTCTTGTGTTGGTATATCAAACTTTGTGCTCACGTCTGTAAAGGAAGTAAAGTTTGTCCCTGAAATAACATGCCTACCAAGGTTATGCCTCTATTGTTCCATATCATCAGGTCTATGTCAGGAATCTATCCATGTAACGCTTGGATTAGGTCCACTCTACAAATGCCCTTCAAGCATAGAATATTTCTCTTTAATTGATGCCACATCTGAAATGCATGTGTTATAAGGTTCTTTCTAGAATACAAGATTTGTCTGTCCACAGTTTGTGAGCTATACGGCCTAGGGCTAATCCTGTGTCCTCTATGTCCACCCATTGACCTGTTTTCCAATTGGAACAATCTAAGAGTGATTGTGAGAGAATGATTGCCTGGTGATTATGTACAAAGGATGGTATTCCCTTTCAGCCTATGCAGATACAATGTCAATTTGGTTACTCTAGATTACTTAATGAAAGTATTTATTGTTTTTTGAATGGTTAATAAGGTAGCTGTTTGGAAGGGTAAAGGGATTGTGCTGAATCAATAGAAAAGCATAGGTAGTAAAAAACATTTTTATATTAGCACATCTACTCGTCCAAGAATTTTGTAATTTTTCCATCTAATCAAATCTTGTTTGGTTTGGGTCTTTAGGCGGTAGAGGTTAAACTGATCCATTTTATTTATTTTCTGACATCATGAGACACTGAGTTTTTCTATACTGCTGGAGTTCCAATTAAGTCAGTAATACCTTTAATGGTCCTCATTGAGGAGGCTTGGGGTACGCAGGAATCATATGCTTCAAATGCTTCTCATAAGGAAGCAACGATTCCCATGTTTCTCTCTGGACTGCATTTTATGACGTTGCACATCCTCATGGACAACATGACTAAGTCAAGCTCAGTCGTTACAGAGGAAGCATCTCTAGTGGTTGTCAAGAAAACTCTATCTACTAAATGGCAATGTTTTAGATTGAACAACTGAAATGATTGGACACCAAGACTACTTTACTGACATGGGTGCCTTTAGTAGTCCTTCAACTCTGGCTGTAAAGTTTTGTAGCTGCTCACCCACCCTTGACTCTGGTAAAATCTAGTACAACCCAGCATACAAACACAGTAAGCCAGTAGGGAACACATATGTACTCGGCACTAGAATGGACAGTATTACAGAATAACTTGAAGAAAATGAAAAATAGAATACCAGGGGCAAAAACATGATAATACAAAGTCAGGAAAACAGAAAAAAATTTATGAATAATGTAAATTATGAAATACCAGTTAATGCACTTTCAGGGTCACTAGAACTATTAAGAGGAATATTCATCCCAGTGGTCCCATTATTTATATTTGTCTGGTTTTGAGTGTCAATTCTAAAATGTGGACACAAAGAGGTGCTCCTATATGTACTATTATGAAAGGGCAAGAAATGTGGGACATGCTGCCCTTTGTGGGAGCTAGTGAAAGTGGACTTAGGGTGGCAGTGTGGGTTGTGCAGCCTGCAGGGGATACATGGAAAGGGATACGTGGACCCTCTCCTTCTCCTGGTGTTGTGGATTTTCTAGTTTTGCTTTGTATGTTTTGAGTCATTATTTCCTGGTCAATAAAGATCAATCAAATGGTATCCAATCCAAGCATTGGGAAGTCATGGCATGCTACCAGCTAATGGCAAACTGCATTCTACTGGAATTCATGGACTTATTATACAGGTGGTCACTCACAGGGCAGCATTTACCTTGATTAACACACAGAATACCTTTCACACCTGACTATACTTTATAGTTTATAGAGCTGCTGCCCCCACCTTTGTTGACCCACAGCTGCATATACAGACACACACACAAGTCTGTTGTACCCCCCTGAGTCCACAGTCCAAGTCCTTGGGTGTCCAATGTGACTGGACAAATGGGTGGTACGCAGTGACGGCGTTCCATCACATATATATATATATATATATATATATATATATATATATATATATATATATATACTTGGAGCACATAGGGATTGTGAAAACAAAGTCATTTTAAAGTAATAATTAAAACTTTTCAGTATAATAGTGAATTATATTCGTAATGTTGATGAGATTTTGCCAAGTAATCACTAGGAACTGCAGCGTTCAGGAAAATATTTGGCTTAGTGTCTGCTAAAAAGAGATCGACACAGAACACAATTATTGATTGAAACCAAAATAATTGTGTGTTTTAATGATGAACAGATCAATATTTCAACTGATGTATCAATATTACTCTGAAAACATTGGCTCTGCCTCTGAATATGGGAACGTTTGAGGTCAATTGAAAACAATAATGAAAAAAATCAATGATAAATGTATTTTGATGAACAAACTATTGGCTTGTTGGTAATATCATTAAAGGACCTGATGGGTCTTTGAGGAATTTGTTTTTCAGTAAAACAATAAAAAAATCAATGTATAGTTTTCTAGCAGTCATCATAAGGGATACATGAAAGGCTTATTTGTGCTCCGCACAGATTACTGAGTAACTACTCTGTTTAATGTTTTGCTGAAATGAATGAGACGTTTTCATTGATTGAACAGACAGATATCTTTTTTTCTTTACGCTGTCGATTAATAGATTTTAAAATATGGCATATTGCCTCTGTCTATTCAGACCGATCTAGGTTGACACAAGCTAAGTAAATCAGTCGGACAAATAGAAGTGTGCATGTGGTTCCGAACAAAATGTTATAGTTACGGAAATCTAAATATGGAATAAGAGAAATGCAGAATTATTGTTACCACGTTATATGAGGAGATACCTACCAAATCTGCCCCTTTTGTGCTTTTATTCTGTTTTTGGTAGTGTGATACTAGTTGTGGTTGAGTGTTTTCTTTTTCTTTTCTTCTGTAGTACACTGGGGTTCCTCTGAATCAGTGGTTCTCGATCCAAAGCTATGTCAATAAGTCCTCGATGGTTTCTAAAGGTTCATCATATTTAGGCTCAGCAATAAATTGTTTGCTTTAGCAGTTCGGCTTTCCCAATGCAGCGGGGAACCTTGTAGACACTGGGCAAGTGATTTGTTCAAATAAAATATCTAGTTAACTTCGTGTTAAAACATGTTCATAAACAAACTAAATCGCCCAAATTAGATCTAGATATGAATTAAAATGATTTTAAATCAGATGATTTGGGTTATTTATGAATGAACTGAATTTCTGAATTTCTGACTCGATTCATTTAACAGTTACAAAGCATTTAATTTTTTTTTTCAAAATGGAAGTTGTGCTTGTGATTTATTTTCATTTTATTATTAAAGGGACACTCCAGGCACCCAGACCACTTCTGCCCATTGGAGTGGTCTGGGTGCCAACTCCCACTACTCCTAACCCTGCATCTGTAATTATTGCATTTTTTTTATAAACTGCAATAATTACCTTGCGGGGTTAACTCCACCTCTAGTGGCTGTCTACCAGACAGCCACTAGAGGTCACTTCCTCCTTCATAGCACAGGAAACCTGTGCTAGAGCGTCGCTGGACGTCCTCACGCTGTGTGAGGACCTCCAGCGTCGCTCATTTTCCCATAGGAAAGCACTGAAAATCGTTTTCAATGATTTCCTATGGGGAGACCTAATGCGCATGCGCGGCATTGCCGCGCATGCGCATTAGGTCTTCTCGGCCGGTGGGCGGGATCAGTCTTGCCCACCGGCCGACGCAATGCAGAGGAGGAGCGGCGCAGAGGAGGAGGCAGCGGCGAGGGACATCGCCGCTGCCTGAGGTAAGTGACTGAAGGGGTTTTCACCCCTTCAGTAACTGGGGATTGGTGGGTGGGAGAGGACCCTCCAGTGCCAGGATAACGGATCATTTTCCTGGCACTGGAGATTCCCTTTAATACAAATCTAACAGAGTATGTTAACCCAAAAAAAGGAAATGCAAAAAACAAAAACATAAAAATATATATTGCAGACATCTCAGGAGAGTCTTAATATGTCACATGAGAAAACAAATGCCTGTTATTTCTCTCCTTTTTAAAAAAAATGTATTATATTTTTATTGTGCAATAGACATGTTTTCGTGTACATTGACATGTTCATACATTGGTATCTTGCAATATCGTTTCTTGTGCAGTGTTTCCAATACAATACACTTCTCATAAGGAAAGGCCAGTTAAATATCGTTATGATATTCTCAACGTAAATCTCTGTTTCAAAGCCTCAAATATTGATGTCGAAAATATAGTTGAATAGCTAGAAAAGATGGTTAAATGAACTGACACACAAATGAAAATCATGTTGTTTACATGACGTATTATAATAATAACATCACAGAAATAGAAATGAAAATGAAACAAAGGAAAAAGGTTAAACAGAAGGTCTTAGACCTAAGAGCCATCAGTGGGTGTCTTGGGGCTCAATCACCATCTATGTTTGGAGAACCCTAGTGTAGTACCTGGGGAATGTTTTTTATCATTCTTCTAAAGGGACTGTTTCGGCGTTTCCCTCCTCTGCTGTGTTGCTATTGTTTTTATTCCCAATGTAAAAAAAAACAAGGTTGCCATATAGATTAGATCTCCGTGGCCATTTAAAGAAGGGAGGTTACAAAGCATTTTATGTGAATGAATCACTTAGTAAGGAATTTAATGGCTGCTAGACACAGTGAAGAGTCTAATGAAGGTGAATAATAGAATTTATATTGTCATATTTTATATTAAATATGTGTTAATTTACACTTGAAGAATGTGTCTCCAAGCTAATGTCATGTTTGCAGTTTGAGTTCCTGTCAAAAAAGGTTAAGGACTACAGCTCCAGAGATCGCATGTTTCCTGGCCTTGTTCTGAATAGTAAATTTGATCTTTTCCAGCTTACTGTATAATGCTGATATATAGTAACTGTTCTGGCATTCGGTATCTGTACACGAAAGTGAGGAATGCAATGAAAAAATGCATTTAGAATAAAAGAAGAGAACGAGGAAATAGTACAACACACTTTTAACAGATAACTGGACTTGAGTAAAAATACATTCACAAGATTTTCTTGAGAGAAATGCTTTGAACGGACCGATGCCCTGGATATGAAGACCGTGGTTTCTACTTCATCATCCGCTAGTTCATCAGCAGCAAGTACAAACAAGGAAAGAAGAGGGACTCGTAGTGCTCTTTTCTATAAACAATAACATACACTTTATTCACTCATATTTAAAAATAATCCGCAGGCATTTGAAGTTATTGGGAGTTCATGCATGACCCCTTCTCCAACAACAAAATGCTTCACCTTATGCAATTCTATTGTAATGGACTTACGATTGAGCACTTCCTCCAGCCTGAATACTCACCCTCCTTGTTGGATCCAATCAGGGGGACTGCCTTACACCCAAGCAGTCACCCTGCAGCCAATCACAAACTTTTCTGATCAGAGTGATAGGCAGATTGGCAGCAGGGGGATTGCCTAGGTTGCCAATATAAAATTAAAAAAATCACATAACTATGCATAAATAATAAGTAAGTACATTTAGAATTACATTTTAAATGTATTTTTCATTCTAAATGTCTATTTTGATAATAATCGGGGCAACATTTATTATGATATGAAGTAAGATTGTTGTTAGCAAACCTGTGATAGGAAAAAGTCAGTTGTGGTGTGCCAAAACCAACATATGCTGTAGGCCAGTAAATAACGGGGGCCTACACTAGAAAAGTATGGTAAATAAAAGTAGTAGATGGTGGGGCAGCAGCACTTCAGACCAATCACGGTAGGGTAGGGAAGGAGGCAGTCCCTTTTAACCCCTTAAGGACACATGACATATGTGACATGTCATGACTACCTTTTATTCCAGAAGTTTGGTCCTTAAGGGGTTAAAGGTCCATAAGACCCTCTCACAACTTTAGACCAAGCCTTCCAATTTGTGTTTGGGTCAACATTGATTATGATATGAAGTAAGATTGTTGTTAGCAAACCTGTGATAGGAAAAGTCGGTTGAGGTGTGCCAAAACCAACGTATGCTGTAGGCCAGTAAATAAAGTGGGCAAAAAGGAATACATATCATGCTCAGAATACATTTATTGAGTAAATAATATAATACAATGTAAGTACATTAAGATTACATTTTAACGAATGCCCTTCATATTTCCTGTACCTGTTAGGGTATGTATATTGTAAATGCTGATGACTTCCAGCGACCTAGAGTTTTAATGACATGGACGGGAACGTGCTGGCTCGATGCCGTAGATGCGGCAGCTATCCTAAACGAGTGTCCTGAATAAAGGCTAGAGTTCATACCGAGCCTTGCTACAATAACCGTATAACATGAACTTAGAGGTAGTGAGGATAGCCCCGTGAAGTGACAGTAGTGGAAGAGATGCGTTATTCGGTACGGTGAGGAGGTAAGAATCGAAAATCTTCACCGGCACCATATATTATTTGTGGGATAGTATGGAATGTGAATGGGTTGACCCAGTTGACTCGTTTTCATCATGGGTAGAGTTAGTATGTAATGCTCTTGATGTTTAATTAGGTAGGAGCTTCGAAGGCAACCTTGTCCGTTTTGTTGGCCACAGATAGTTAATTTTAGTGGCCTCAGGAAGCCGTAAAAGGCCAGGTAAATAGCGGTTTTAATGGCAGAGTTAGTGAGGGGTTTGAAAGGGGCTGAATCTAGCAAATCAGATGTATTTTGGATACTCTTAAGTATAGTCTGATTGAATAGGATGAAAGGAAACTGCTGTTGTTGGAAAGTAGAGAAACATGTGATGTTGGATGCCAGTCAGGCGTAACTTGATGGTACAGTGAGATAGCCTAAATTGAAGGTAGCAAAAAAAGTAGTGAACACATACAGAGACATAATAACCAACATTATGTAATGAAGGACCACTTACCTGTGACGTGAATAGAAATGAAAAGACTTGGTGGCAGCAATTGCTAGGAGACCACTAAGGGCACAACTTGAAATACCTTAGAACCTGGAGGAGTAATACCATGTACATTGAAATAGTGAAATCTGCCAGACACGTAAGCCTTGCAAACAATTGAGTAAGTGAATCGTGAACCTTTCACATGTATAAGCCCCTGTTTTCTTAAAATAATGGGATAGCCCGGAGATAGATGAACGTATTGCTGAACGTAGATAAGTGATTAATATAGTGGGGGGCAAGTTGACAAACCAACTTATATAGGGGAAATAATAGAGTAGAAAGGGTTGAGAACCGGAAAAGTATCAATACTGAATAAAACCAAAAATTTAGCATAGGTAATTAGTATCAGTATCAACAAGAATATACGATAAAAAGTATATACAAGGACCATAACGGTGGACAAGTCAAGCTAACAAGTGTATGAGAAGCCAACCAACAACCTGTAATTAGTATAACTAAACCAAAGTAAACCTTTGTTAGCTGATGAGTCCCATGAGGGTTGTAGCTAATGTAAGTACAGTGAATATATATACAAGTTAGTTTATATTTGTGAACCATATGTGTAGGCCCAAGTTGGGCTTGGCATGACTGAACCAGTCAATAGCGACACTTAGCCATGTAGGGGGCCAAGACATATAATATAAGTCGATATGTTCCAGTAAGGGGCCTAATATTGGAAGCTGAAGAAGGCATCGCTGTGAAGCTGCATATTAATGAAATGCTCAATATGATAGAAGCGAAATTCGGCCTGAAGAAACAAACATACAGTTAGTAGAAACAGATTAAATCAGCTGCGGCAACTTAAAGATGACATGTTTTAGTATAATAATGACACAATATGTGTAATAGGTGTGGCATCGTAACTCATCTATATCCTAATTCACCTATTAGGGTAAAAACTTTCAGACAGAAAGTCAGATAGCATGACAGAAAGTAAATATCCCATTGGATATATGAGCGTACAGGCACATGTGCTCAATATTGAATTGTGTTATGATTGTATGCATATGGAGGACCCTGCGAGGGTCAGCGTCTGGTTTACGGCATTGTTCGACAACGTATTTCTAGTCTTTCCAGTCTCTCATTTATTTACCCCTTAGAAGACATGAGTGCTGAGAATGTTGCATGGAGGTTGGTGTTGCTCGAGCAACTCGTGCCTACTCCAGCATCAGCATTGTCCGTATTGGTATGCATGAGCCTGAACAGTTCTGCATGCCCGACCATTGCTGGGAAAGGAACGTTGCATCTGCATAGCTCAGCCGTAATAAAAGGAATGGTCCATGACCTGATAGAACCTGATAGGTGTCACCTTTTCGTGTAGGTGTAGTGGACCAGACTGGAGTACTGGTGATTGACATGTAATCACCTTCTTACAGGGATCTGAGACATACTACAATATATTAATAAGTAGCTTGGATCAGGATTGTTTTACTGGCTGGCTAGTTAGTGCCAAGTGGTGAAGCAATTCACTAGGTTGGTGACAGGTGATGTGGCAGGGTGTTGGCCTCTCGGTGACATTTAAATCATGAGTTAGATTGGGTGTGACAAGTGAGGCCCTCTCTATGCCACTGTGCAGGGGGCTAACTATGTTTTGGCCCGGGGGGGCATAATACCTCAAGCGTGGCGGGTGATTGCCCCGCGGGACTACTAATTCCAAGGCAGAGATGCCAGAAACTTAACATCTATTGGTCACCTAGATCCCTATAAGCCAGTAAAACCTACTCATTAAAAAGGTCTATATTGCGGGGGAACCATTGTGGCTAAAATCTACCTGAATTCGTATAAGAGTTTGTGTAGTTCTGTATGGTAAGTTTGCAACCTGTAACTGAAATCTACAGTATCCCCTAAAGGAAGCAGAGAGGGGAAGGAGAGGTCTATAACCTACGAAAAGTACCATAACTGACAAATGGGTGCAAGGTCTGATAAGAAAATGATGCTCCAAATTGATAACCTGTAAAAGAAAATGATTTGATAAGACATAAGGAAATGGATGTTGCAAGACATCGTGAGTACCACCGTACCCCCCCCCCCCCCCCATGTACAGGCCCCATGGCATCCCAGAAAGCCACAGGACCAAATATCAGCAGACGGGAACTGTAGTGTTAAACCATGCAATCATATTTAGGGAAATATCAAAATATGATTAGACCTGACTCATAAATATGTTTGTAAGCAAAACCGTAGACTGTGCAGAAATGCCTATGTAAATATAGACAGTGTGGCCCAAGGCGTATCGTCTATAGTAACTGATCTAATAAGCCACATGGAAGGTAATACCTGTTTGTGGCATTATGATAATCAGATTGAGGAAATATTACCGCTACATAACTGTAAAATAATGATATCTGTATACTAGGTGCCTATAAATGTACTACTCAGAACCTAAACAAGACATTATATTCTTAATCCAAAAACGATAAATGTTTTCAACGAAATACCTAAACGAGGTGCCGAATTAGCCTGTGGCAGGTTGCCCATTACCGGGCATATGAACACACGTTGTAAAGGCATAATGATGCCAGGAGTAGGAAATATGCGTATCCCGATTTGTATCCCCAGTTTCAGGGTGGCTGTGCGGACTGTGTTGTAATTAATGCGGGTGAAGGTAGGATGTGAATCGGAGAATGGTTGTGGAGTTTGTGTATGTAGCTAAGACATGTTGATGATGAGATGATAGAGAACCCGATAGTTACGAATAATCATCTAGTTTATGAAATGGTGAAAAGAACAGAAACTGTATATAAACACATATAAGACATCATATAATACATACGCACTGAGCCCAATAAAACGAGGTATTGGAAGACAGAATCAAAATGGGAACAGAGGCCTCTAGAATGCCACAGTGGCTGAACAGGCTAGCGGCCGTGATGGCCGTACATAATACACAGGAAAAAGACAGGAGATATAAGACTTACATTAGAAAGACCTACATCTTGTGACTTAGCACAATGCCCCCTTTCAAACATGTGGCGGCAGCAGTGTTTTGTCGTTGAGTGTATGGAACTGTTTTGGGCATGAGACCATGTGCACAGTGGGGCAAAAGAAATAAGACTTCCAGGAAATTCCTGAACCCCTGAACCGATCTTGGTGATTTTTGGATATGTTGTTCACCCAGATCGGGGCTATCAGGGGATGTAACTTTTGTAGGGATATGTTGTATTTTGGGGTTTGTAAAAATGTATGTTTTTTCTGTCCTGACATTTAGTCTACTTATTCCAAATTTGGGTGTAGTAAATAATCTCTCTAAGGGAGGTACATTTTTCTGTCTGTTCATGAACTGTCATCCATTTTTGTAATTTTATTTTAAATACATTATCTCCGCTATTGCTGAGTCATTCCCAGGTTTTCTAAAACAAGAGGTTGGAAAGTTAATTTTATCACCAGATAAAAGGTATTAGTTGTACACAGAATTCACTGTCATCACGCAGGCTTTATGTAGCTTACGAGAAATGTCTAAGTTTTCATTTGATTACAAACTTATCTTGTCTCGTTCCCTTGACCAATGTAACCCCTATTCATTCTACTTGTATTATGAATTTCAACCATCTGAGCATTGTAATACTTCATGTTTTTGCCTTGCTGCAGATTATACAATCTCACATTTATCACAGCTATTTACTTAGTCTTTTCCAATGTTTTATTTAGTCTGAAGATTAATGGAGATATACATTTATTTCCAACTTCTTCCCATTTTTGCTATCTTCCATGGAATCAGTGCTGTGCGGTTCTGAAAATGATTAATTTCTAACATCTTTACAGCTTATTCGAGTTTCCATTTTAATCTGAAATTATGCTTTAAATACATCTTTTTAGACTGGAAATAATGATCCTATTTAAAGGTTTTTTATTTTTTCTTCATTTATGATGCTAGCACAGTTTACCTAATCTGTATTGTCTCGTGTTATAAGTTTTATTTAGTTTTATTGTCATCTTGTTAGATTACATTTTTTTTTTAAGTTTGCAAAATACTATAGTCTTATCTCAAGCCAATCGCCTATTTTTTTTGCAATAAAACATTTGCTTGTTACATGCAAACAGCGTGTTTAGTTGTGTAAATACATGATACGGCTTTATGATTGCTTGAAGGAGTTGCAGAATTGAAGATTATATTAGCTTTAGTGTGCTAATAATCTTAATTTTAGTAATGACAGGAGGCGAATATTTGCATATCTTTCTTTACTGAAAACTCCAGCAGCATAGAAACAGTAACAACCAATCAGAAAAAAAGATATGGTGCCCATAAAAGGCCCTGTCTATGACATCACTTCCTCTTTCTTTGAAGCGAAACAATAAATAACAACAAGAGACATAATCATGTCACGTCAACAGTTCAACAACATATTAGAATATCCAACTCCAGTAGTTCCGCGATGCAGAGGTATGGAAGGTGAATCTTTGTCTCGATGAGAAGACGTTCACGCTGCAAGAAAAAGAAAAAGGTGAAAGGTCTCTGGAGTGATAACTTGTCCGCATACAATAAGCATTAAGCGTCTGGTATACCGACGAACATTAGAATGTGAAACATCAATATATATTTATTCTAACGTAATGATATTTACGAATCTATAAACACAACATAATTCAAGGTTCATGTCTAATATTCAACCTATACAAGACCTTCAAGATACAGGTCTAAGTAGCAAACATACAAACCATAACGTACTTACCTTCCTGAACATAAAGGACATATTCTGTTCCACACGAGAAACATGGGAGGGATCCTATAGGGTGGGAAATATTCGCCTCCTGTCATTACTAAAATTAAGATTATTAGTACACTAAAGCTAATATAATCTTCAATTTTACCACATGACAGGAGGCTTCATATTTGCATTTTTAAAGCTTTGAGTTGACCAATGTGAAGGAAGCATGAGATGTTTGCCAAAATAGAACGTTCTAAACGTACTTTCTTGCGCTCAGTCCGCGCAGCGTACAATGTCGGCTAGGGAAGCGTCGGCCCGAAAAAGCTTGTGAGGCCGCCGCTCCCCTGACCGAGTGGGCTCTGAAACAGGGTTCGACGCCCGCGAAAGACGATAGCCAGCGGACCCATCTGGCCGGTGTTGCGGTAGTCACCGGTCCATGAGGGTTCACATAAGAAGTCAGGAGGTGACCAGTCGAAAGAGTTCAAAGGGGGATATTGATATCGGTATACCCATTAGCGTTCTGACCACGCATAGTGTGTTGTCTGACACAAAGTATGGGTATAACACTGAAGACGAATCGGACTTAGTTCGCCTCGACATGGTAAAGGTAACCCCGTCTGGTGTGAGAGAGAAAACCATCCATATCGCAAGCCCTAACGTCTGCTACCCGTCTAAATGAGGCGAGGCATAATAAGAGGGCTAGTTTGGCTGAAAGTTTTTTCAGTGACAAACAAGGATTGTCCGGCCATTCCCTAAGGAATCTCAGCACCACATACACCTGTCAGAGGCGTGACTACTTGGGTGCCAGGGGTCTCGATAATTCGGCACCCCGTAGTAGTCGACAAACCAGTGAATATTGACCTACTGGTCTGCCCTGTACCGGAACATGCGCCGCCGATATGTGGATCAGATCACGTTGAGGGATCGATATGACCGACCCAACGAGACCAGTTGTGACAGATAGTAAGGATCAGTGGGACAGGTGCGGTAAAGGGGTCGGAATCCCTTTCCACCCACCAGTCACTCCAGGCAGAAATATAGCATTTCCTGGTGCCGGGAGCCTATGGGTCCCATAGAAGGTCTTAGTTGATGCAATAGGTCGTGGACTGACCAGGAGCCCCTGAAACCGTCCAGGCCACTAGTGCTAGTTGTCCTTCCCTGAGAAGAGAGTGAGCTTCCCCTCGAGGTCCCATCGGAAGTAGAGGGAAGGTAGGGAGTAGTAGAGGGTCTTCGCGAGACATCTCCAGGCTTTCCGGGAATCACGGTTGATCTGCCCGAAGGGGTGTCATGAGCAGGAGCGATATCTTGTGGGTACGTGTGTATCGAAGCACCCTTGCTATTGTGGAGAACAGCTGGGTCACGTTTGTAGGGTTCATCCACCGCTTCGCATCCGGAGGAAGAGTCAAGGATCGTTTTGCCAATTCAAGTTTGTATGTGAAGTAATCACCATCGAAATTCCGTCCTCACTTCTGCTGACAGTGGGGTCCAGTGGTCGTAAGAGTGACCGGTGCGTACGTATCTCGCCATCAGTTGTTGCATGGCCCTGTAGCGTAGTGGGCCAGGGAATATGGCTTGTATGGAGGGGGAGAGGAGGAGAGGACTCCCGCAATCCGGCGAGTATCCTGAGAGGAATCGTATCCAACCTTAGAGTGTATCTGACATCTATCCTTACAGAGGCGATCTTTGCCCTAGACCGACGCAGAACATAGTTCTCCAAGCCGATGTCGAAACCGAGGAACTGGCCCAACTCAGATGGAGGAGCGATCTTTGATTGTGTACTATCAAAAAACCCATGGAGTCCAGAAAGCGAACTACAAATGTGTCTGCAATCGTAGCCTGGATTCGTAAAGGGTCAGCAAGTCTTCAAAGTATACGAGGCATAGTACGCCCACCTTTACGGATGTGTGCCCTCACTGGTTTCAGTAGCTTTGTGAGCACCACGGAGTCGTAAACTGCCATGTTTGTCCTCACCCTTGGAATCGGAGGAAACTTCGGCAGTCCAGGGCAAGGTGTTTGTCCTCACCCTTGGAATCGGAGGAAACTTCGGCGTCCTTGAGGTCCAAATGTGTAAACCAGTCGTTATCGCTTAGGATGTGTTGTAGAAGATGAATTTCCTCCATCTTGACGTGTTTGTATACCACGTAGGAGTTCCATTGATGTAGTCTCCTGGCTTCTGCTTGACCAGGAAAACATTAGCTGAGGAAGCCTTCCCCTCCGGTGCATATTGAATTGTGCCCTTCTTGAAGAGGGTGCGGATTTCTTTGTCCACGAGGCGTTCATGTTCCGCCAGCATGCGTAATGGAGGTGAAGGGGAGACCCGAACGGCTGTGATAAAAAACTCTATGACATAGCCTTGTATTGTCTGGAGAAAACCCATGTGACTTTGGTAATCGTCTCCCAATTCTGTAAAACAGAGACAGGCTGTCGGTCATTAAATCGGAAACAGTTAGTTATGTAGGTGACTGTGTATACGATCTGGAACCTGTCGCCCAGAAGTGGCTGGTGGCTCGGTTCCGCTACCGACCAGTCCTCCCAAAACATCTTTCTGGAAGACTTGAATATATTAACGTGTTTCTTGAGTTCTGCGATGAACACTACGTCAAATAGTAGGCCTTGTGCTTTTGGGCCGAATTCTTGTAATTCCTAAGTCCAATAGTGTGTTGTTGATGCGCACCAGAACAGAATTGCGTCTGTCGGCGCATAGTGCGTCATTTGCGTTGCCCAGGAGGCATATCGAGCATTGAGCCCATTCCCTGGAGGTGGTAGGGTTGAGTTGTGTACCCAGGTTGAGTGCCAGATCCGCGAAGTAGAGCACCTTGCAATCAGGCCTGGTAAATTAAGTACTTTATCGTGTGTCGACCTCAGGTCTTACTCCCCACCATTGCGGGGTTTCGTCCCGAGCGTGCAATGAAGACTACCACAGTGTTGTTGAGCTCGGGCGCAACTGCCACTTTATATGGTAGCAGTGGTCTGGGGTAATTGGCTTTGAGGCATGCGCATACTTCTATCCCCAGAGGGTTGAGCAGCCAATAGTGTTCGTCCAGGAACGGTCCGTCTCCGGCTACTCTGGTTTAGTGCCGCTACTGCTGTCTCTGCCTCAGCCGCCGTCACAGAGTAATGTTTCCCTAACGTACTTCGAGGAAGTGTGGGGTAGGTCTTGCCATTCCACTTCCGCAGACGGTGAGCTATCTTCGTGTCGCTCATCTACCATGTCCAAAGTACGTGGTGGGTAATAGTCTTCTTTGTCGGAAGATTGTGGCGGACGGGGTTTGGGTTCCCGGTGCTCCGCTTATTCGGTCTGTTTGATGGGCGTCTTGCCCTTGACCTTAGTGGCAGGGGGGCTGGAGCCCTACCCTTGCCGTTTTGACTTTAAGGTCTGTGGGTCTGAGGCCTCTGTTATGGTACTTTTTCAGTAAACCAAAATGTTTAAGTGTCTATCTGTTCCTGTCCAAATTAAAGAGAATTGAATTGCGTATATACGCTGAAGTAATTCAGTCTGACACACGGAGTTCAGGTTAAAATAACTTCGAGGAAATTTATTGGCAAGTGAAGAATCAGAGGGCGCGCAGGCCCTTTTAAGAGACATTTTCGTCATCATTGTTTATCAAGATATCAGTGAATAAACATCATTAATTGGATTAATTGTTAAGTGTCTGGATTAGTGTCCACCTATCAATATAATTAATTGGATCAAAAACTAAGTGGTTAGTTCCGTGTCCACCCACCAGGAGGTGGTATTATTCTAGACACGGGTGGGGACAAGGGGGTCTTGAGCGTCATTTTACTCGGTCGGTGATGTCAGATCTCGTGGTTAGGTGCAAGGTCTCTTATGAATAGAACATTTCATTACTACTGTGTTCTCATGGCCTTTAAATTATACTATGTTGCGAGTTAGGGGAAACTCAACAGTTCCTGGGTTAGTCATATCCTTATGGAGAATACAGTCTTTGTCTATTGTATTAGATGTGCTGAGAAATACTGTCATGTAATGTAGTTTTCATATGGAGAAGTCAGGTTATGAGGACAAAATGGAGGATTTGTCACAGTATCAGGTTAATACAGAGTTAGAGCAGCAATTCAATATAAGTACAATAAGATTTTTTAATAATTCTACATCAGTCCCCCCTATGAAATGTTAAATTCTAAGAGATAAAAACTTTATTTGTTAATACCGGAAGACGTGTTAGACCAAAGGCACAGAAACCCCGTGGCCGCTAGCTAGGTGTTAATGCAAAGTGCAAGTCTGTCCCTATTTTCTGACCCTACTAGGCTAACTCATCTGTCAGTATGGCTCTCGAACACTTCACACCCATGGGTGTCCCATGGCAGCTAACCCACCGCTTCTCCACACGGGGCCTTTACCATTCACTGACAGATGCTGTCCCTAAGGTGGTCCCTTCCTAGAACTCTCGCACTTTATCATCAAAAGGGATAGATTGCAGCGGCAAACAGGGTGAGTTGAGATCCTGGAAATCTTGGTCATCAACATCAAGAAGTGTGAAAGTGGGTGCCGCTTGGTCAACAGTCTTCGTGAGAGCTTTCCTCAGACAGGGGAAGACACAACAAAAGAGAAGAGCAAAGATAAAAAGAGAAATTAGTATTGCCATACCAATATGCATTAAAGCCTTTTTCCAACCCGTCATCCAACCAAACCATCTGTCCCAGGGATCTTTTATCCCAGAATTCCTTTTTAATTCTTCTGAGAGGTCATTTAATTTTGCTATGGCTAATGTAACTTTACCATTAGGACCTGTGTTTTCTGGGATGTAGGTACAACATGTCATGGTGTCGGGCAAAATTTTACATACCCCTCCTTTTTCGGCTAGGATCATATCCAGGGCTATTCTATTTTGGAAGGCCATTTGGGATGTTGCCTGCAACTGTTCGGCTAATCCCTGGAGGGCTTCTCTGGTGTAATTAACGAAACGCTGTTGATTGTAATAAATGTAGTTTATCCAGTTTAAGTTCTTGTTTGCGGTAACTATGGTAAAAATTGATTCAAATCCTGCAGCAACTTCATCTCTCGCTTTAAATTCATTGGATACCCCCCTAGGCACCCCAATGGCATCAATGTAAATGTGAGGGTCAAAACTTCCTTTTACTGGGGCTTCACGCTTAGCCTTAGTGTGGCTGGACTCATGGGTGTTGGTGTGTGTGTCAGAAATAATGTGTATAGGCATAATGGCCTTGGCCAATGTACACTCCCCCCACCACTCTGTGTCCATTCTGGATCTTAGCTGTAAATCCCCACACAACCAGTAAATATCTCCCAGTGACCTAATGTGCTGCTGCAGCAAACGTACAGGAACAGTTCTATATGTAGTACAATAACCTGCGGGAAAGTTACCCACAAATTTACCAATCCCATCATGTTTGACATAGCAAGTGTAATTACCTTTATATACGGTAACACCATGAGGAGGTCTTACATTTTTGGCTATAAGAGGATACTCCGCTGTCCATGCTTGACATAGAGACCTGTTGAAATTATATTGGTAGGCAAAAAGACTTAAAATACAATTTTCTTCATCTACTGGCAGGGTTAAAGGTACAGTGCCCAGATGAGGCCGGGCACCACCACACACATAGCATGCGGTTCGGTTATGTTTGTTGGCATTATATTTTATCCATTCTAACCATAGGTTAACATCATTAAAACCTGTTTCAGCGGCCATGGTATCTTCAAAGGTGGGGTTAGCAATGGCCATCATGTCCTTAAAGGACTGGATGTGTGGTTTTAATGGGTTTGTGACCATGTGAGTAGCTCCTTGCCACTCAGGGGAATTACACATATCTTTAAGGTAGAAATGCCCTAATTTAGTATAGGAACCCTTTTTCCAGTACATTCCTAATACATACTGGTCTGCATCTGTTGGGCTTGGATGCTCAACATTAAGAATTAATTTCATTGGTGTGCCTCCTCCAGGCTTTCTCAGAGTCATTCTTTGAAGGAGGGACCTACCATGATCATCTACTTTAGATAAGGCACTTTTTGGCTTGTAGCCCCAGGAAGGCCCGGCATTCCATCCCGCCGCCCCCCAATGGCCACAATTGTGCCCCCATTGTTTGTCAACTACACAAACATATGGATCTTTTACATGAGGGATATCTCTATAGATATTCTGGATTTGTGTTGTAGAGAATGGGCATTCTACGATGTCACAATAATCAAAGGTATAGGTAGCCACACGGGTACATGATGAATTATACCAGAAGGTGTATCCACTAGCATCTTTAGTGATGGCTACTTGCTGGGCCTTAATTAAACTAATTAAGGAGACAATGTACCAGAGGTACATGGTTGTGCGGTATCTGCTTCCTCTGGGGCAGGAGACTTCTTGCAGTGGGAAGCGTGGATCCAATGTGGCCTGCCGGCCAATTTGACGGAAGTTGCGGTGATCAGGAGAACTTGGAATGGCCCGTCAAATCTTGGTTCCAGGGTGCTTTTCCGCACGAACTTCTTAACCAGAACCCAATCTCTGGGAAGCAGGTTATGGGTACCTGTGTTCAAATCAGGATCTGGAATTGAAGAGAAAACTTGGGCATGTATTTTGTTCAAGGCACTTGCAAGTTCAGTTACATAGTCTACTAAAACATCTGATTGAAGCTGTAACTGCTGTGGATAATAACAACCTAGCCTGGGTGCTGTCCCAAATAGAATTTCATATGGGGATAACGAGTGTTTCCCTCTAGGTGTGTGCCTAACGCTGAACAAAGCTATTGACAGGCTTTCTGGCCAGGGCATTTTTGTTTCTTGTGACATTTTTAACATTCTGGCTTTTAGAGTGCCATTCATGCGCTCTACTTTACCACTACTTTGTGGGTGGTAAGGGGTGTGGAAGGCTAGGGTCACTCCCAGAGCAGTCCAAATTTCTTTAGTCACTGTTGCTGTAAAGGCTGGGCCTTGATCACTTTCAATTACTTCTGGAAGTCCAAATCTACATACAATGTCTGTAAGTAGGCGTCTTGCGGTTGTTTTTGCAGTGATATTGGCCACAGGGTAGGCTTCTGGCCAGCCTGAGAACATATCCACCATTACTAGTGCATATTCATGAGACCCACTCTTGGGCATTTGGATGTGATCAATTTGAATTCTCTGGAATGGGTACATGGGTTTTGCTAGGTGCTTTGTAGGCACCTTGATTGGTCTTCCTGGATTACATTTTGCACAAATGACACAGGCCTTGCAGAAGCTGTTGATCAGGGTTGTGATTCCAGGTGCTTCATAATATTTTTGAATGAGGGCGGCCATTAGGTCTTTTGACAGATGTGCAGGCCCATGGGCCCATTGGACAACTGCTGGGTATAAGTTTCTTGGAAGGCAAAATTTAGAATTGTTGTAGTAAATTCCGTCCTTTAGGACAGCTCCTTTCTTCTTCCATTTCTGGATTTCTTCAGGGGTAATTATAGCTTGTTGTTCTCGTAGAATTCTTAGGTCAGTAGGAAGAGTTTGTAAGGTAAAGATAGGAACTTCTTCTTCTTGACCGGACACTTCTTCATCCACTTCCTGCAAATCTCTGGCCGCTTGCTTAGCAGCCTGATCAGCTAAATGGTTTCCCTTTGCTTCATCTGAATCCAATTTCCCATGTGCCTTTACTTTCAAAACGGCCACTTCTTCAGGGAGTAGGAGGGCATCCATTAGTTCCTTGATTGCAGAGCTGTGTTTGACTGGTGTACCGGCAGTGGTAAGAAATCCTCTTGTCTTCCAAATGAGGCCGAAGTCATGTGCCACACCCAGAGCATATCTTGAATCTGTATAGATGTTGGCACGCTTTCCCTTGGAAATCTTGCATGCTGAAGTCAGGGCTTGCAATTCAGCTTCTTGCGCAGACATTGCTGGCGGTAGAGGTGATGACTTGAGAACTTCCTCTGTTGTGGTTACGGCATATCCTGTGTGGTATTTTCCTTCTTCATCAGCATACCTTGAACCATCCACAAACAGAGTAAAATCCGGATCCGGTAATGGATTCTCATGCACAGTTGGTAAGTGTACTGTTTCCATTTTCATCTGTTCGAAACAGTCATGAGGAGTTTCTGGGTCATAGTCATTTGTTATAACTAGGTCTTTAAATTCCTTTTCCAGGAAATGGCGTGGCCATGCTTCAAGAAGGTCAGTTGCTGGGTATTTGGCAATGCCATTTTCCTGTAGTTGTGATTCATCCATGGTGGCCCATAATTTTGCCATGGGCCCAAGGTCATTCCATGATCTTGTCTTCAACTTGGTAACAGGAATATGTGGAATAGCAGTATCCCAATGACGGTATAGGTAATTGAGTTCTGGGGGCAGTTGGATCAGGACCATGCTGTTGCCTTCCGAGTCACAATAGAAATCTTGGGCAGTGAGCTTTACTTCAAACCAGTGGTAGAGCTCATCTTCATAGCAAGGTTCAGGAGTAATGTCTGGCTTGTACCACATGGTACAGAAGGCGTAATCTGGACCTTCACAGAGAGGTGTCTTGTCCTCGTGAAAAGTTAAATGTGGATGCATTTTCTTGATACATCCACAGAGAAGGTAGATGTAGGTTTCATCTGTGACAAACCCATAGTAGATACCCCCCTCAGGGAGTGGAAGAAGAGTGGATGGGTTAAGAACTTGACACCTTTGTATAGAAATGTTGTCAGGCAGAAGAAGATGACATTGCAGACGTAGGTGTCTAGCGGGAGACACGTGCTTGAGCTGGACTTGGTTGATAATGGCAGAGATGTCATGAGGGGCCAAAACAACCAACGGGTGGCCAAGGACCAGGTCTGAAGTTCTTTCAATGAGTTCTCTTGCAGCAAAAACAGCCCTAAGGCAGGAAGGGGTCCCTCTAGCCACAATGTCCAGTTGGCATGAAAAGTATCCAATAGGCCTCTGGCGGCCTTTTAAGTCATTAGTTTGGGTAAGAACTCCTGTAGCATGGCCTAGTCTTTCAGAGACAA
Source organism: Pelobates fuscus (assembly GCF_036172605.1). NCBI lineage: Eukaryota > Metazoa > Chordata > Amphibia > Anura > Pelobatidae > Pelobates > Pelobates fuscus. The sequence continues at coordinate 309,413,312 of NC_086322.1, forward strand.
ATAATTTGAAAGGCTTGGTATAGTCTGGTAGGCCCAAGGCAGGAGCAGAGACAATGGCACGTTTAAGAGATTTGAAATTGTCCAGAGCTTCGTTGGTCAGGCCGAATGGATCTGACTTGAGTGCATCGTAGAGAGGTTGCATAAGCAGAGAGGCCTCTGGGATCCATGCTCTGCAGTAGGAAATGAGGCCTAAGAAGGCATGAAGAGATTTTGAAGTCCTTGGGGGTTGAATGTCCAGAATTGCTCTGACTCGGTCCCGAGTGAGATGTCTGGTACCTTGAGATAGGCAATGTCCAAGGAAAATCACAGAAGGTTGACAGAACTGCAGCTTGAGAAGTGAAGCTTTACATCCTTGTTCTGCCAAATAGCAAAGCAGACTAATTGAACACTTTTCAGTAGTGGGTATATCATCTCCACAGAGCAGCAAATCATCCACATACTGGAGTAAAACAACTTCTGGGTGTTCAGCTTGCCATGGGTCAAGAATAGTACACATGGCTTTGGCAAATTGACTTGGAGAATTTTGTGCCCCTTGGGGCATGACAGTCCATGTATATTGTTGCATTTCATGGGTGAAAGCGAACAGGTATTGACAGGATGGATCTAGTGGAACACTGAAAAAAGCATTAGCTAGGTCAATGACTGTGAAATACTTTGCAGAAGGTGGGACGCCAGAGAGCAGGGTATGGGGGTTTGGTACAAGAGGGGTATCCAGGACAGTGGCTTCATTGACCGCACGGAGATCCTGAACCATCCTGTACTTTACTGGCTCACCTTTTAGAGTCTTCTTCTTCACAGGAAATAATGGAGTATTACATTCTGATTTACACTCCACTAAAGCACCCTTTTCCAGGAGCGCTTTGATGTGAGTAGAAATGGCTGCAGCCTGTGCTGGTTTTAGAGGATATTGTGGTTTCCTTGGTAACTTAGCTCCTGGAATAAGCTTAACCACCACAGGTGGGACATTTAGATGACCTATATCCTCTGGGCCTGAGGACCATAACTTAGCAGGCACCTGAGTTTTTAACTCATCTGGGAAATTGGACCTAGGTTCTGCTGCTTCCTCATTGGGTTTTTCTAATTGCAGCATCAAAGGTAAGGAGCACAGGGCTGAAGTGTCAGAAACAGATAGAGGTGTAAACATTTCTACCTGTCCATCTGGAGTGAAGGTTATAGATGCCTGCAGGCGTGAGAGGACATCAGCGCCTAACAGGTTAATTGGGCATGTGGAGGAAACTACAAAACGAGCAAGTAAGCTTGTGCCAACCCGCAGAGGGGTTGTTAGAGGACTGTGTCTCGGTTGGCCATCCACTCCAACACAGGAGACATCAATACTTGACAAGAAAGATGGGTCTGGCAGGTCTTGTTCTCTGAGAACACTTCGGGCTGCGCCTGTGTCAATAAGAAATGTGGTAGGTTGGCCTTCAATGGGTAAAGTCACTGTGGCAAGTGCCCCCCCCCCCCCCCTTTATCCCCTGTAGACACTGCCATGACAGGGGTTAATGACACAGGTTTGCCAATTTCCTAATCATCATCTGGTTCCTCAACAATTGGAACTGTTTTCTCGGCCTTAGGGGCCGGGGCAGGCTTGGGAAACTTTTTGGGCTCCCCTGTGGGAAACTTTTTGGGCTCCCCCGGTTCCCTTTTGGGTTCTGGACAGTCACTTCTGTAGTGTCCCTTAGCCCCACAATTAAAACATGTTACGTCCTCTAACTTGACACCCTTGGTGCCAGGGGTGATGGGGGTGGCACGGGCCACCATGAGAGGAGCTGGATTGGGTCTTCTGGGGGTTTGGGCAGATTCCAAACCTCTAGCAACTAGGAGTAACGTATCTAGGGGAACAACCTTGTATTCAGGGCGTGCAGCAATGATTCCCTTGCGTATGGAATCTTTAACACCTTGGACAAACGCACCTGATAGCATTTGTGAATGAATTTTGTCAGTGAGATCAAATCCCAAATCTGTAAACATTTGATATAGTCTTGCATGAAACCTTTCCACTGATTCTCCTTTGTCTTGCACAACATCAGTAAGGCCAGCAGCTTGATCTGCAAGTTTATCCTTAGCCCAATCTCTTAATTGATTGCAAAAGGTTACTCCGGAGGGGTAATCAACATCACTTGTAAGCAGATCTGTACTGAGGTGGCGGGCCATGCTGGGCCAATATGCATCCCCTGCTTTAATAGCACAAATGCTCAGTAGGTCACGCCAGGCGGCGGAATAAGTCTTTTGTATCTGAACTATCCCTCGGTAAAAAGGCATAGGCTGCTTCTCTGGGTCAGGGAGAGATTTCATTAAAGCACTAGCTTGTGTGGGGTTAAAAGCGACATATTTAGGAGGGGCCTGTTCTCCCCGACCTTGATGGCCGAAGGGATCTTCAATAGAACGGTGGGCTCTCGCAGCCTCCATTGAACCCTGGGACAGCCTGTCATCCTCTTCCTCATCTAGCTCTATTATCTGGGACCTTCTGCGTGAGGGGAACACCTGAGGAGACAGGGCCGGGGGATAGGAGGGAGCTCCGGAGGCGGGAGTTGCCATTGGGTCATAACCTTGGGGCCGGTAATCACCGGGAAGCACCGGCATCAGGGGTGCTGAATGGCTGGGGGCCGCCATATTGGAGGCGGGGAAGGAAGTTGCATTGGGGTTAAGGGAAGATGTGGCGGCCATGTTGGATGTGGGCACATCCGGGGCAGACTGAATCGGACTGGGCATGACCGGAACCTGGGGAGTGACTTGGGGAAAGGGGTATGGCCAGTGAGGATAGGGGTATGGGAAGGGGTATGGCCAGGCCATTTGGGTGGGGGTTGGGGCGGAACCTGGAGTGGGCAGGAAGGTTGGGTAGGGATTAGCAGAGGGGGTGGGAACCTGGGCTGTGGTCGGGGCGGGCGAGGGAGAGGGTGGAGAAGAGTCAGTAGAGGCGGGTGAAGAAGGAGGAGCCGGAGTGGGATCAGCAAGATTGACAGTGGCAGGAGAGGAGGGGTTAGTGAACTGGGCAGATGCAGATGGGAGGGTAGGATTATCTACGGAGACAAAGTGTGAGGAAGGAATGGCAGATGAGATGTTAGCATTAGACTCAGAAGGTGGCTTGGGGATGGATGAGGATGATGGGAATGTTAGGGAGGGAGAAGGGGAAAAGTAGGATCCATCAGAATTTAGGACCGGGCAAACGGGAGAGGTGACGGGATGGGGATTGGGAGGATTGGGAGTGGGATACATAGTCAGCTGGCAATCTCCCATTACTGACTGGATCTTTGGGATAGACATCCCCCGGGCGCCATTTTGGGGCGCTGGCTGAGGAAGAGCCCCAGTAACATAATTATTATGGTACACAAACATTTTCACACCCTTGTGAATTATTTCTTCCTCAACCCAACCTTCTTGCTGAATAGCCTTCGCTACTCTGTACCATGCTTCAGCTGTTTTTAATAAATCATAATTTGCAAGCTTGCCTTTCTTCTCCATCAACAATCTACGCCAACTTTCTGGTTGTAATCTACCACATGTCGGCACAGCAATTTTACAAACTTTTGCAATCTTTTCAACACCTTTAACCATCTCCTCACCCTCTCTGTCATCAACTAAATCACATGCTAACCAGCCCTTACTGGGCTTACTTAAATCCTGCCCCATAATCCCTTTTCCCCTACACCAGCGTCCCAGATATAAGGAAAGACAAGGAAAATTGAACAGGAACGTCTACAATGCTCGACTGCCACCCGAGAATCGTGGGCCCTTCTCAGGTGCGTCTTCCCAAAACGTAGACTAGTCACTGAATCCGCCTACCCGGGGTGGTAGACACGGATTGGAGCGAGGTGAGAAGTGTGTGACCAATCACTTCTCTTATAAGAGGAATGGGAGTGGATAGTATAATAGTACAGGAAGTGTAGAAAAGGTAAAAGGTAAGGGAAAATCCTTAGAGACAGACACAGGAGTTTGGAAGACTCCTAATTAAGCAAACAAGACAACAATACAAATGAAATACAGTGCATGCATCACAGTTCAAATGAAATCAACAGTAATCCCTTTCCTTCTACATGTGCTTACTCCAAAGTCACCTTTCTCAACCTCGTAGTGTCCCCGCTCGGAGAATGACTTCCTCAAGTCTCACTACCAGCGGCCACAGGAAACAGCAACCATACCTGAATCCTGTCTGGCGTCCCTCGTTACAGCAGTCCACATAAAAGTGGCCGCGCTACCCTCACCCTCGTAGTGCCCCTATAAAACCCACTTTATAAGTCTCACTACCACGTGATGCGGAAAACAAGCAATGCCTGCCTGAATCCCCCCAGGAAACTGAGTCCCCTGCCACAAGGCTAAGTCTCCTACCACAATTAAATAATCAGTGGACCTTCAACTCAACTAGAGCCGAAGGGTCCGGGTCAGGACGTCCCCAACTCAACTAGAGCCGGAGGGTCCGAAAGCGCACAGTGAAGCTAGCTAGGCTATCAGAGTGACACAAAATTGGATCACAGGAAACTATGATTCTACACAGATCCCACAGTTCCACAAACTTCTTTTTCCATACAGCCACAGCCACGAGGCTCCTAAAAGAAGTAAACAGGCAAAGAAGACCCCCAGGAAACTTCCACAGGTCAACCCCCCTTTTTCCTTACAGCCACAAACACGTGGCTCCTAAAAGGAGTAAAACAGGCAACAGGACTCCAGGCAAATCCCCCGGGTCCACCCCCCCTTTATCCCAAAAGGGGAAACAGACAAACAGTCAAAACAGAGAACCCCAGGCAAAACCCCTGCAGGTCCACCCCCCTTTTATCCCAAAAAGGGGAAACAAATAAACATTCAGCCCGGGCAACCAAACTAGACACACCCAGGCAACAGATAGACTAAATGCAGGTAACAAATGGGTAATAAGACTCCGGGCAAGATATTACCTGTCTTTGATGTCCTCCCGGGAAGCAGTCACAGACACGTGGACGGGTCAATCAAAGGGGCAGGAACATACCGGTGGCTCTGCAGAAGTCTCTACCGTGTACCTGGAGGTGATCAATCTCCTTTCCTTCCCCCTGGATTCCTCCGTCCACCCTTGTCTTCCTTAGGACGGCTCACCGGCCAGACATAGCCCGGAGTCCCTGTTCGGGCGCCAAAGTTGTTATGGTACTTTTTCAGTAAACCAAAATGTTTAAGTGTCTATCTGTTCCTGTCCAAATTAAAGAGAATTGAATTGCGTATATAAGCTGAAGTAATTCAGTCTGACACACGGAGTTCAGGTTAAAATAACTTTGAGGAAATTTATTGGCAAGTGAAGAATCAGAGGGCGCGCAGGCCCTTTTAGGAGACATTTTCGTCATCATTGATTATCAAGATATCAGTGAATAAACATCATTAATTGGATTAATTGTTAAGTGTCTGGATTAGTGTCCACCTATCAATATAATTAATTGGATCAAAAACTAAGTGGTTAGTTCCGTGTCCACCCACCAGGAGGTGGTATTATTCTAGACACGGGTGGGGACAAGGGGGTCTTGAGCGTCATTTTACTCGGTCGGTGATGTCAGATCTCGTGGTTAGGTGCAAGGTCTCTTATGAATAGAACATTTCATTACTACTGTGTTCTCATGGCCTTTAAATTATACTATGTTGCGAGTTAGGGGAAACTCAACAGTTCCTGGGTTAGTCATATCCTTATGGAGAATACAGTCTTTGTCTATTGTATTAGATGTGCTGAGAAATACTGTCATGTAATGTAGTTTTCATATGGAGAAGTCAGGTTATGAGGACAAAATGGAGGATTTGTCACAGTATCAGGTTAATACAGAGTTAGAGCAGCAATTCAATATAAGTACAATAAGATTTTTTTATAATTCTACATCACCTCCATCAAGCGGTGTGGGGCAGAGCCCATAACAGAAACTTCTCCACTGAGGCCGCTACTGGGGCGTTTGTCATTGCCTAGAAGTCTTGGGAAGGTTGAGCATGTCCATGACTCGTTCCCGTCCTGTTGGGAGACAGTGGTAGTCAGTGGGAGTAGTGTTTGAGGATCAGCACATAGGGGTGCTAGACTCCTGGTAGAACTGGGGATCAACCGGGTAAAATGGTTTGAATCGCCTGCTTAGTTTGTCTGAGAGTATGAATACCTGTGCCAAGTGTAGAGGGGTCACCTCTATTAGTTTAATCTGGCTACTGAGAGCCACGGTGCAGGTGCGACTGACTGGTAGTGGTGTTTGGTCAGGTTAATGTAACCGCAGGACCCACGTCTATTCGGTTGGGTTCATCCCAGGTGGTGTGCCATGGTAACCCAGAGGACATCCACATTATAGTTATTGGTACCTTGCAAGTATTGCATGCATATCTGGGGGTCACCCCAGGTGGTGTGCCAGGAAAAATAAGCCGCCACGGTGGCATCGATCGTGGTTTGAAACTCTTGGTTATTTTGGGTATCCTCCATGATTTGTAATATACAATAGGGGCGGTTCCCTTTACAACTGGGGATTGCCCGGCGTAGGGGTGTATATATATATAAATATATATATTTTCTTTATAGAAGGCGTTATGCACGTAATATAGAAATTAGGGCTATGTGAAGCTGTAGAATTGGTACAGGCCCTCGTGCATATCATCGGGGTTCACCCCGGGTGGTGTGCCGTGGTAGCCAGAGGACACCCACATCAACTGAAAAATTCACATCAAGCAAAAAGCGATTGCTGCGAGATCCAAGATGGCCGCCGGCCGCGTGAGCAGTGAGGATTCGCTCGCGGCCGCGAGAGAAAAGGACCGCGGCGAAAACAGCAAATAGCCCCGGCTACCCTCCACCCGTCCCCACACAGTCCCCAGTAGTGACAGCAGGGCAGGTCCTCGCGGTGAGCGCGGCATGGGCAGCCGCAACGCCCGCGGACCGCCAGGTGCAGAAAGGGATTAAAGGTAAAACAATACAAAAACAAATGCAGGAGGCACACTAAGAATGGGGGGACAGGGAGACAGGATAGGCAGCCAGGGGAATACTAAGTACAAGGGAAATATAAGTAATAAGTACAGTAATGAAAATAAAGTACAATCATATAAGTCTATTAGAGAGGTAATAATACTCTGACCTGTTGATGGCTGGAGCAGCAAAGAAAGAGGAAGTGATGTCATAGACAGGGCCTTTTATGGGCACCATATCTTTTTTCTGATTGGTTGTTACTGTTTCTATGCTGCTGGAGTTTTCAGTAAAGAAAGATATGCAAATATGAAGCCTCCTGTCATGTGGTAAAATTTCGTTTATATCTCATTGGCTGCCTAGAACTTGCAGGTCATGAACCTGCCGACAGAAAGGCTTAAATAAAGTAAGTTTTAGTTTTATCATATAATGCACAATTTATGTCACTTACCTTCCCCACGACACCTGCGGCATCTTGGAGGTCCTTGAGGGTCTTGGCCACTTGTGGCTCTTTCCCGCCATGCTCCTTCTATTCCTCCTTTGGCTCTCCTCATTGCTGTCTGGTGCTAAGCTCCCCTTGCTGTGGCAGGTCTCAGACTCGGACAACAGCTCAGCACATGGGGGAGAGGGAAGAGCCGGTTGGGACAGACAGAAAGGAAGAGCTGGGGAAATAATTAATATGGCTCCCACAGGATACATGATTAAGGCATCACGGCCAAACCATTGTAACTTTACATTCCACATTAAAACAACCTTGTTCACCCTACACCAGGCATAGGCAACCTTTGGCACTCCAGATATTTTGGACTACACCTCCAATGATGCTTTACCAGCATTATGGGTGTAAGAGCATGATGGGGGATGTAGTCCACAACATCTGGAGTGCCAAAGGTTTATTATCCCTGTCCTAACCTGTGCAGTCTATGGCTCTTCACTTGTGGATAGATTTGGAGATTAGTGGACCTCTACCACAGAGCTCCAGCCCTACTCATACTAGTGTGCAACACTCTACTACTTATCTCTATATGACTCCCAGTCATTTCCCCCTCCCTTACAGCCATTGGGGCTTCACCTGCTAGGAGGTGGGAGCTGATCATGATCTTCCTATGAATAGCCAAGCACTGCACTTTGTCAGTGCTTGGTTGTTCTGGTGCTTGCTCACAGTCTCCTGGTATTCTTGGTTCCTAATCTTGGTCCTTGTTCCTAATCCTGGTCCATGTTCCTGGTTCCTGGTTATCAATAATACTTATGACCTCTTGCTTTGACTATGACCATGCTTCTTGTCTCCAACCCTTGGCTTCTGACGTCCTGATCTCTATTTGTGGATCTTCTGGCTTCTGACATTTAGCTTGACTCTTGACCTCGCTCCTTTGCTGCCAGACCTGTAGCTTAGTTCCTCTATAATTAAACCAGCCAGTAGGTTGTCACAATTTATGAATTTCTTGGGCTGGGCACAACGTGGGAATGTATAAACTAACTCCAAATTTTGGTTCTGAAAAATTTGGGTTTACATTTTCGATTTTGATTGAAAATTTCGGTTCAATATGTAGAATTTCGGGTCTATTAAAAATGTGTCCAGGATGCCCTAAAACTTGGGAAGAAAATGCTTTTAGTGTCCCTTTTAGTGTCCCTTTAACCAAAAAAACTACTCTTAAACTATAAAATAGTAATTCACAGTTAGACGTGGCAGCTCGACTTGGGCATAGCAAACATTTTTGGTTGTTCTGAATTGATATGGTCGTGATGTATTTTGGTTGAAGTTTTTAAAATTCTGTGACCTCAAATTTAGCAAACACAGAAGGTAAATCAAACACCTCATTGGTCAAATATTACGTCTAAGTTGTAAGTAAATTATTTTCTTCCAAAATATATTTTTTCACACGATGTTGAAGCATTACTAAAAAATAAAACTGAAATGTAATACAACATAAATGCATAAAACGTAAATTGTTTCTGGCATTGGCTCAATATCAGCCAATCTCTCCAAATATGTGGACATTTGGTTACAGGATCTGGTTAAAGAAATGCCTTCATACCTAAAGGACACCACAGACGTTATTAAAATTATTAAGAATGTAAGTTGGAAAGAGGGCTATTTTCTGATGACTTCAGATGTGTCAGCACTATACACATCAATCCCACATGACTTAGGATGTAAAACTATTCAGGAATGTCTGAAAAAGTCAGGAAAATTTTCAGAAGCGCACATTACCTTTTTAATAGAAAGTATAAGATGGATTTTAGATAATAACTATTTTATTTTTAATTCTAGATTTTATTTGCAACGTCAGGGTACAGTGATGGGGACCAGGTTCGCCCCCAGCTATGCAAATTTATTTATGTTTGGCTGGGAAAATGTTATTTTTATTAGTACGGCATGGGGAGCGGACCTGGTCACATATCATAGGTACATAGATGACCTTTTTTTATATGGAAGGGGACTTTAAGTGATCTGGAATTTTTTTTAATTAGTATTAATAATAGTAACTGGGGTATTGAACGTAATAGCCAATTTAGTACTAGTAGCATTAATTTCTTAGATTTGGAGATTTATACAGAAGGGGATACCCTTAAAACAAAAAAATTCTTTAAAAAAGTGGACGCTAATAGTTATGTTTTATATAATAGCGGACACTATACGCCTTGGTTAAACAATATACCAAAAGGACAACTACAAAGGATCCGAAGAAATTGCACTCATGATAATATTTTTAAAGAACAAGCTAAGATAGTTTTAGATAAATTTGCACAAAAGAAATATCCTGAGACACTACTTAAAAAAGCATTTGAAGAGACCAATACATTAAATCAACAAGAATTAATTTCCAAATGTAATACAAATAAAAGATCTGATAATTCTAGTTTAATGCCTTTGGTCCTAGATTTTAATAATGATAATAAAAAAGTGAAATCTATTATAAACAGACACTGGCACCTTCTTAAAAAAGATAAAGAGCTATTAAAAGTTATCCCCGACAAACCTTTTATTACTTTTAGAGGAGCACCAAGTTTTAAACGTATGCTAACTTTTAACCACCCTAAAGCTGAAGTAGCTACTACTTTTTTAAAAAAATAATAAAAATGGCTTCTATTCATGTGGGAAATGTGCAGGATGCAAATGCAGTAAAAATAGAACTATCAAAGGCATTAGCAAATTCAAAACAAAGCAAAAAGAAGAGGAGTTCCAAATAAATTATTTCATAACTTGTTTTAGTAAAAATCTTATATATCTTTTAATTTGTCCGTGCGGATTGCAATATGTTGGCCGGACTATTCGCCCTTTACACAAAAGAGTGTACGAACATATAAACAATATAAAAAAGGGTTTCGAACAAAACAGCGTTTCAGCTCATTTTAAAAGATACCATAAACAAGATCCTAGTGGCTTAACATTTTTAGGGATTCAGATAGTCAAAAAATCTTGGAGAGGTGGCAACTATATTCTAGACATTGGAAAGGAGGAAATGAAATGGGTGCACAAATTGGGTACCTTAGAGCCCCATGGACTTAACATAGAATTTGACTTATATAATTTCTTATGATGAGTCACTCCTGTTTAGTATTATTTTAGTGTTCCTTCTGTTTTTTTTTGTTTTTTTTTAAGATTTTTTAAAGATTTTAAACAAATTTTTATCTTAATTATATTTACTGGTCTTATGTGTTTGTTTTGTAATTCTATATAAAGTAACATCTATATCTCCTTTTTCCCCCATGGAGTAGGATATTTTTTTTGTATATGCACATTAGAACCCACTATTTTCTTTGACTTCATGATATCATCAGCTTACACTTTATATAGTGGACATTTGCATTAAGAGACATTTGCATAAAGAGACATTTAGGCAATATGCCCTTGAGTTCACTGACTTGTTTTACTATTGGGACTAATTATGTGCATCTGAAAAGTAACCACGCCCACAGAGATGGGTATATTTTGTGAGTGACGGCAACCACCTGAACGTGATCTGAGGAAGCCGCCAAGGCGAAACGCGTCATCACATTTTTTGGACGCACGACGTCAGTACGTGCTACTAGCACCTCCCATTCCCGGAAGCATTCTATCACCGGAAAGACCGCAAGTGCATGCCGCGAGTCCGAAGTGTGTGGAGATCCATCGAAGCTTTCCAGGGAGAGGGGTGATATATTTTATATTGTTTTGTACCAATAAAAGGCTTATTTTGATTCCCGTGCCGTCCTTCTTGTTTTAAGCACATCATCCAACTATTCTACAGAATCCTACAGAAAGGATTTCAAAGCATCATAAGTTAGGGCAGAGAAGGGTCTGAAAAGGCAAATCAAATGAATCTCAAATGATGGGAAAGAGAGGGGGGTGTAGAGGTTTGAAGGAGCATTCACCTTTACATTCAGAGTGTCTTGGATTGTGGGTAAGTTGAAGACCACCAAAGGATAAAGATGCAGGGGTAGCAGTGTCAGAGGAGGAGTGCCATGTTTCTGTTAAGGCTAGTAAATCTAGGGGACGAGAGATGAAGAGGTCGTGGACAGCAGTGGATTCCAAAGGGAAGTTGTGACAAACTCCCCTTCCCATGTGAGTTTGCCACAAGCTCTTGGAGGAGCTTGCTTGCCAGCCTCCTGCCCACAGGCTATGGGCCCTGCAGGGAAACCTGTAAATGACTAGCTAACTGGCTTGGTTCTTGCCGTTTCTCTATTCTGTTTGGGAACCGAACAGGCGCATGAACCATGGACCACCCGGGAGCTTGTTAAGCCTAAGTGACAGTTTGTAACACGTTCTACCACAGTGTTCTAATTGTTCGTATGGGTGGCTGCTGTTCGCATGAACAACCACGAGTTGGCAGCAATCTTACTCAAGTGAACGCAGGCAGGGGTGTTTGGTCGTCGAGTTCATGGGACTGAAATCGGACACAGAAACTCCCGAACACCACTGGGCTTTCACCTGCATTCGGTTCTATACAACTTAGAGGAGAACTGTTTGGTGGAAACATTCCCACGAACAAGGTGAACAAGCTCCAGGGATTCCATTCCGTAGTTTGTTCATTTTTAAACTACCGAACTTGGACTACCATTAGCACTGATTTTATGGAACTTGTTTGGGCATAGGACCATGTGCATTATGACTTCCAGGGTAATTCCGAACCCCTGAATCAATCTGGGTGAGTTTTGGATATGTTGGACACCCAGATCAGGGGTATCAGGAAATGTAACTTTTGTGCAGTTTTTATGTGTTGTAAAGGCATTTTTGTGGTTTTGTAATATTGTATGTGTTTCTGTGCCTAGAGATAATTTAGTTAGTTCCGTTCCTGACTCAATTATCTCTCAGGCACAGAGGAGGAGTTTGTAACTTGTAACTAGTCCCCTCTCAGGTCCATGTTTATCAGGGATTATCATGTTTGTGTGGGAGTGTTAGGGGCTTGGGAGGAGTTGGAGGAGATAGGCTGGAAAGGTATATGTAGCGTGCATGGGATGCATATATATGGGAGGGGAGTAAAGTGGAAGTAATGAAAATGGTGTTGCCAGGGACCGGTGAGCAGAAGGATAGGGATATTTTAGTAATGAGAGAAGTTTGTGTGGAAGTGAAACATAGAAGGGAGAACATTAGTTAGAGAAAATGTGTTTTGTTATATAGATATGGAGATTATACATATGCACATATATAATCATAGACAAACATATATCTGTCAACATTGAAGTTGCTGTTTAGTGGATAGGTGAGTGCGCTGGATCTTGTGTATTATATATATCTATAATATATAATACACAAGATCCAGCGCACTCACCTATCCACTAAATAGAAACTTCAATGTTGACAGATTTTATTAGTTTTTTTTTGGTTTTTTTAAAAACACCGGATCTAGGCAAAAATAATGGGGGTTTAGTTACATTATATGATCATACATTGCATGAGCCTGCCACAACGTCAATGTACCCCATCTTTGGCAGGTCCTTCTCTTACAGCCTAGTGTCTGCTCTTATGAGATTAACCCACTTACTTGGGGAAAACTTTCCATCTGGGGCTCTCTGCAGTACAAGACTAAATATGGCCCTGGGATGAGGCACCTGTGACAGGGAGGGGTGCAAACCAAGGATATAATGTAACTAAACCCCCATTATTTTTGCCTATTTTTGCCTAGATTAAAAAAAACTAATAAAATCTGTCAACATAGAATACTGTTTAGTTGATAGGTGAGTGCGCTGGATCTTGTGTATTGTATAATATGGACCCCAGCAGCACCCCATTTATGCATGTTCAGGTGAGTGCAGCCTCCCCCTGTTTTACATATATATATCTATACACATATACCTATGAGTGTTCAAACCATGGCTACCGATGCAGTTTGTTAACATAGGGATTTCAGGTGAGGAGAGGTTTAGTGACTTGTTTGGTGTGTTTTGAAAACCAGCTGATCTGCACTATCTACAAGTATGGTAAGGACCATGGGGAGGGTGGGCAGCCTTTCAGAGATGATACATCTGCGTAGGCTTTTCTGCAGTTGCATTGTTTCTATTCTTTTACTAATAATAATAATTTTTATATAGATCTATTCTCCCCAAGGAAAGAGAAGGGTCTGTATTCTATAAATCCTAAAATGAATAGGCAGCTGATTAATAGATACAAGTATTGCCTGTCCGCTGCATCTCTAATATCGCATTTTTAAGGATAAGACAGGAAGGCTTCCATTTGACCTTTAATGGGCTATTTGACCTTTAATTGGCTAATGTCTTTTCATCATGCACTTTTCCCCTGACAATTAATGCAACAAAATCCAACTCTCGCTTGTATAGTTTATAATATATAACGTCCTCGCGTATCTTTCCAGACAACGAAAGGAGACTGAGAAAAATTAAGTGATTGGAATGACTTATGTTGACCAGTTCCAATTTTCTTTCCTTGTAAACTCTGTTTAGTGTTAAAAAACAATTTGATGGCAGATTGTAGGTGCCACATTTCTCCTCTGACCTTTAAATCAAATTTAGCTCTTCACACCACGCTACACCTTCAAGCAAATCCTGACAGCTTAATAAAGTGAAGAGTTCTACAATAAATCCAGCTCTACAGTCATCATTCAACAAAAAGTCAGATGAAAACTCTGGCCGTGGGTGATGTCTTTTGACTCAAAATGCGATCACATGCAGGTATAAACAAACTTCTGAAATGATACAGTGAACTGAGAGAGCAAGCTCACTTTTCATGTAACCCTAGGTCTTTTGAAAGCATTCTTCATTTCTGTCCCAGGAGAGTTAATCATTTATTTCCCACAGAGGTTAATTCTTTGTCAATTTAAAAGTGTAGCGTCTAGACAAAGGGACATGCTGCTATCCCCCTACATATCAGATTAGTACTGGGTTCTGAAATTGAAAGAAGAGAAATCTGTGTAATGCCCATGTATGATCTATAACTGCGCCCATAACAGTCAGATATTATATGAAAACTGTTACGGCAAAGGATTCACACGTCGCTTATCAAAACAGACTTGCTCTTGCCAGGAGTCGGTCAAAACAGGATTTAAACTGGTTGGTTTCATATGCCATTTGTATTTATATAACAATTTGAAAGTTGCTCTTTCTTTTTTCAAATATATATATTTTTGAATCTGTTCAGATAGTTTCTTGTTTGGATTTTATTTTCGTAATAATTAAAAATTTCAAACTTTCGAGAACCTGCCAAGTGCAAACTGGGCGTTCAGAGACAGAAACGGATGGACACTCTATAGGAAATAAAATAATTTTACCACACAAAGTACTTTAAATATAATATTTATTCAAAACACTTACAATTGCATGGAAAGTATCACCGGAAGTGGTAAAAAAATAATAGAAAAAAATGAGCATTTTATGTGAGCCATATCAGTGTACCAAAACTGTCATTACATATCAAGGGAACAAAAACAAACGTAAGTTAAACTCTTCTATGTGACAATTGTACCATGAACATTAAACCGGCTGTATGCTTATTTTCTGTTAATGTCTTGAATAGCCCAAATAGTTCATATTTAAAAACCACGGAACATTTAAATACAAGGCATGGATCGTAGTTGAACTCTGAACTCTGAGTAGCAGATTGAATTTGATCTCAAGTGTAATTTTAGTTTGACAATTTCCTTTTTCTAGTGTCGTTAATATAAAAGCCAATATCTATTAATAATTAAAGGGACACTCCAGGTACCAGTGCAACTTTCTGAATATTTTATAATTACCTGTACATTTAGCATGTTGATTTATTTTTAAATTAACGTAGAGGACAGTTGCCCATGTCAGGAAGCACAGCGCAGTCAGTTGAAGGGTGTGGATCAGCTATTTATACATAAAAATCAGATAACAGGTCTACAACTCCCAGAGTTCCCTGGTTTATCCATAATGCTCAGGAAAGAGTTATACGATAAAGTCAGTGCTTTGAAAAATCCCACAGAGAAGTATTAGAGCAATTTGATTGGGTGATCACTTACTTGCCTGGCTAGTACTAACCTGTTTTGTATAAAGAGTCTGGGGATTTATTGTAAATATAACAAATGTGAGATTCATTTTATTTATCATTATTAAATTATTTTTTGTTTGCAAATAAATTGTGATTATATTATTTACCCAATTCATCAATAACGTATGGGTCGCTATAAGCCTAGAATGTCCCTATAAATAAATTAGATGATTGTATATCTCGGTAATGAGAGACTCAAATAATAATGTTCTGCAATCTGTCGATAGATTCAGTGCCGTTAAATAACACTCCACAGTGCTCTCACTATAAACAAAAGTCTGTTAGTTTAAAATATAAAAATGCTGACAAATACTAAGGTTTTATAAACTCAAACAATAATAGATCCTATAAAGGGTGGGGGTTCCAATACATGCTTAGCCTCTCACTTTGATTTTATCAATAGCAGATTGAAGCAATAACATCTACTCGCAGTTCAGTATACAGCCACAAGGGGGGTATCTAGAGCAAGATGCAGCTAGGACTTGATCCTTGAAGTGCAACTTCAATTGGCTTTCCATACAGTACTTAGCCATGCTGGGTAGGACTGGTCTGTATTAAAGGATGTTGCTAGGCGACAATGTATATTAAGTGTCACCATATTCCCAAATCATTTTGTTGGTCTGTAGAATCCCAGCCTTACCTTATTGATCAGTGGTCTCTCTGGACTCAAGAATTGACTCTGACTGATAACATCTGTGTCTGTTCCCTGATCAGACATCAAAGGCCAGCCACTGCTCCCCCTATAGATCTGCTATTGTAGCACACTGCATTAACTCCAATAAAGAACCATACATCGAAACGAGAAATTCAAAAAGATCAACCTCATCAATCACTCATTCGTTCAATCGATCAGACAATCAATAGTCACTTGCTGCCAATTCCCTCAGGGATGAACTCAGAAGCGAGAGAATTGTAGTGCAAATTGGAGAAAATTGCTCATTCTAAGTCAACACATTAATTTTACAAAAAGAAAAAAAAAATGATGGCAAAAAAAAATTATAATTGGTCTTTTTTGGACCCAAAATTCCAAAATTGGTAAATTTCTAGTCAATTCTCCACAGTTCCATGTTTATTTTTAATCATTTTTTTATTAAAGAGAATGTAGAGAATCCAAAAGACAATAGTAACACAATACATCAGTATGATACACGCAGTATATCAATATTTGTTATCCAGATTTTAAAATGAAAATTAGATTCTTACAGTTTATAATCAGCACAAAGATGATAACAAACAAAAGTTTTGTAACTGGGTTATGTCTTTTCTTGGGGTATTATCTCAGGTAAATTCTAAGGAATTCATACTACAATGAGTAGTATGGAATTAATGACGACCGCTTCAAACAATGGTCTCAATTTAATATTTTGGGATAAACTTATAAAAAATGTTTTAAAAAAAATATATGTAAAAATGTAAAATCATTTTAAAAGTTTAGCCAAAAAATATGAGGAAGGCTGAACTTGATGGACGCAAGTCTCTTTTCAGCTATGTATGTAACTATGTAACTATGTAACTATGTAACTATATAACTATGTAACTATGTAACCATGTAACTATGTAACCATGCAACTATATAACTATGTAACTATGTAACCATGTAACTATGTAACCATGCAACTATGTAACTATATAACTATGTAACCATGTAACCATGTAACTATGTAACTATATAACTATGTAACCATGTAACTATGTAACTATATAACTATGTAACCATGTAACCATTTAACTGTGTAACTATATAACCATGTAACTATGTAACCATGTAACTATGTAACTATATAACTATGTACCCATGTAACCATGTAACTATGTAACTATGTAACTATGTAACTATGTAACTATGTAACTATGTAACCATGTAAAAATTTAACTATGTAACCATGTAACTGTCAGGATCGGGACAGGGATCCAACACGCAGAGTACAAAGAGAGGAAAGGTACGTATACCGGGCCTTAGAATGGCCGGACTAACGTACCGAGAGTAATAGAGAATAGTCAGAGACAAGCCGAGGTCGAGGGAACGAGAAGACAGATAAGCGAGAGACAAGCCGGGTCAAGGGATAACAGAGAAGCAGGGTAGTACAACAAGCCGAGTCAAAACCAAATAGAGCAAACTAGAATACCAGAGCACTGAGTGACTAGACAAGCTAGAACCACGACAGGGCAATGAGCTGAAGTGAGAAGTAAGCTTAAATACCCTGGCTCTGGATGGTAATCACGCCTCTGACAAGTACCGATTGGATATCGGACACTTGAGTGACAGGTCGCTCGTGATAGCGTCATGACGTCACGTATTGAGCGTCCCGCTAGAAAAGGACGTGGATTCCTCGCGGCCGGTGTTTAAGTGACTGGATGAACCGCGAGGAACGAAGGAAACAGCTCGCCTGGACGGGCAAACCACCAAGTCTCTACCTCCCTTAGAGGTAGAGGCCTCAGGTACCCTGACAGTAACTATGTAACTATATAACTATGTAACCATGTAACTATGTAACCATGTAACTATGTAACTATATAATGATGTAACCATGTAACTATGTAACTATGTAACCATGTAACCATGTAACCATGTAACTATGTAACTATGTAACTATGTAACCATGTAACTATGTAACTATGTAACTATATAACTATGCAACTATGTAACTATGTAACCATGTAACCATATAACTATGTAACCATGTAACCATGTAACCATGTAACCATGCAACTATGTAACTATATAACTATGTAACCATGTAACCATGTAACTATGTAACCATGTAACCATGTAACCATGTAACTATGTAACTATATAACTATGTAACCATGTAACCATATAACTATGTAACCATGTAACCATGTAACCATGCAACTATGTAACTATATAACTATGTAACCATGTAACCATGTAACTATGTAACCATGTAACCATGTAACTATGTAACTATATAACTATGTAACCATGTAACTATATAACTATGTAACTATGTAACTATGTAACCATGTAACTATGTAACTATATAACTATGTAACCATGTAACCATGTAACTATGTAACTATGTAACTATGTAACTATGTAACTATGTAACCATGTAACTATGTAACTATGTAACTATGTAACCATGTAACTATGTAACTATATAACTATGTAACCATGTAACTATGTAACTATGTAACTATGTAACCATGTAACTATGTAACTATATAACTATGTAACCATGTAACCATGTAACCATGTAACTATGTAACTATGTAACTATGTAACCATGTAACTATATAACTATATAACTATGTAACTATGTAACTATGTAACTATGTAACCATGTAACTATGTAACTATATAACTATATAACTATGTAACCATGTAACCATGTAACTATATAACTATGTAACTATGTAACTATGTAACTATGTAACTATATAACTATATAACTATATAACTATATAACTATGTAACCATGTAACTATATAACTATGTAACTATGTAACTATGTAACCATGTAACTATGTAACTATATAACTATGTAACCATGTAACCATGTAACTATATAACTATGTAACTATGTAACTATGTAACTATGTAACTATGTAACTATGTAACTATGTAACTATATAACTATATAACTATGTAACCATGTAACTATATAACTATGTAACCATGTAACTATATAACTATGTAACTATGTAACTATGTAACTATGTAACTATGTAACCATGTAACTATATAACTATATAACTATGTAACCATGTAACCATGTAACTATATAACTATGTAACTATGTAACTATGTAACTATGTAACTATGTAACTATGTAACTATATAACTATATAACTATGTAACCATGTAACTATATAACTATGTAACCATGTAACTATATAACTATGTAACTATGTAACTATATAACTATGTAACTATGTAACTATATAACTATGTAACCATGTAACTATATAACTATGTAACCATGTAACTATATAACTATGTAACTATGTAACTATGTAACTATGTAACTATGTAACTATGTAACTATGTAACTATATAACTATATAACTATGTAACCATGTAACTATATAACTATGTAACCATGTAACTATATAACTATGTAACTATGTAACTATGTAACTATGTAACTATGTAACTATGTAACTATGTAACTATGTAACCATGTAACCATGTAACTATATAACTATGTAACTATGTAACTATGTAACTATGTAACTATGTAACTATGTAACTATATAACTATATAACTATGTAACCATGTAACTATATAACTATGTAACCATGTAACTATATAACTATGTAACTATGTAACTATATAACTATGTAACTATGTAACTATATAACTATGTAACCATGTAACTATATAACTATGTAACCATGTAACTATATAACTATGTAACTATGTAACTATGTAACTATGTAACTATATAACTATATAACTATGTAACCATGTAACTATATAACTATGTAACCATGTAACTATATAACTATGTAACTATGTAACTATGTAACTATGTAACTATGTAACTATGTAACTATGTAACTATGTAACCATGTAACCATGTAACTATATAACTATGTAACTATGTAACTATGTAACTATGTAACTATGTAACTATATAACTATATAACTATGTAACCATGTAACTATATAACTATGTAACCATGTAACTATATAACTATATAACTATGTAACTATGTAACTATGTAACCATGTAACTATGTAACTATATAACTATGTAACCATGTAACCATGTAACTATATAACTATGTAACTATGTAACTATGTAACTATGTAACTATGTAACTATGTAACTATGTAACTATATAACTATATAACTATGTAACCATGTAACTATATAACTATGTAACCATGTAACCATGTAACTATGTAACTATGTAACTATGTAACTATGTAACCATGTAACTATGTAACTATGTAACTATATAACTATATAACTATGTAACCATGTAACTATATAACTATGTAACCATGTAACCATGTAACTATATAACTATGTAACTATGTAACTATGTAACTATGTAACTATATAACTATATAACTATGTAACCATGTAACTATATAACTATGTAACCATGTAACCATGTAACTATATAACTATGTAACTATGTAACTATGTAACTATGTAACTATGTAACCATGTAACTATGTAACTATATAACTATATAACTATGTAACCATGTAACTATATAACTATGTAACCATGTAACCATGTAACTATATAACTATGTAACTATGTAACTATGTAACTATGTAACTATGTAACCATGTAACTATGTAACTATGTAACTATATAACTATGTAACCATGTAACTATGCAACCATGTAACTATGTAACTATATAACTATGTAACCATGTAACCATGTAACCATGTAACTATGTAACTATGTAACTATGTAACCATGTAACCATGTAACCATGTAACCATGTAACCATATAACTATATAACTATATAACTATATAACTATGTAACTATGTAACTATGTAACCATGTAACCATGTAACCATGTAACCATGTAACCATGTAACCATGTAACCATGTAACCATGTAACCATGTAAATCAAGACTCATGCTTAGTTCTCTTATCTCTATGAAGCATTGTTTCCAACCAATCTGTGCAAAACATACTTGACAACTTGTGAGAAACCCGTGTAAAGAATAAATGGGAAATAGATCCATTTTGTCAGGATTATTTTCCTGCTAATCGTCACCACAATTGGAAAAGTTCTCTAGTTACAACATTCGATTTCAAGGTCACCTCACATGATACCAAACACTGCCCAGGCAGGTGTCAATTTAACTTTGAACCCTGAAATGTGTGCTGCAAATTGTGTATTGTATGCAAATCATTCTGTAAAACTCTACAATCCAGTTCCATAACCAATGTATCAGAGTAGCCAGTAAACGATCACATGTGTTGGGAGATTTGACAATTTACATTCGATATTTGAGCAAATAACATTTTTGTACTGTGTAAAATTTAAAGGGCCTGAGGTGACCCCTGTGATGAGCCACCACTGACGAAACGAACGTAAGGGGCTCTAACTATCTTCCCAAAGCTGGTGTAACTTCAATGGCTAACATAACAACTATTAAGTCTGTTTCTTTAATCTGATAGATTGGGAAGTTGATTTTTTGGCATCAAACGTTTTTTATTTTTCATGTTTCTCCCAATTCCGGTAGTTTCTCTCTACAGCTGCTAGGTACCTTCTAAGACTACTGCCCACTTTGTTATTCCAGGAGGAGAGGAGTGTAGACTGGGGGTGCATTCAAAGTCACAGTATCGGTAATTTCCCCCTTCCCTCGTATAGGTAAAGTATGAAATTAGTTTAGTTCACCTAGAACGTTTGTTTGCAGATATTATATTATAACCGCCACATAGGTTAAAACCTTAAGGACGGAGCCAATTGTACAAGTTCTGATCAAAACAAAACACAAACAACCATTGAATTTGCACTATATGTCTGTTCAACCATAATTTACCTTCTTTCATATTAAATACACCCACACATGGCCAGGAAAGGCCAGATTGGATGCAGTGGGACAGCCTGGGTGATCAGGTAGTCCCAACATTTACAGGGAAAGGTAAGTAGCCATGGCCGAGGGAGCTGCAAACCGTCACTTTTAGCAATGCCGCACAGAACACCCTAATGGCATTAACGGGTTAAGAGATCTCTTCTTTTTCACTGGAGCACATAGCAGTATTTACATGTTATCTCATGACTTAACCAGAAATGTATTATTTAAAACACTGTATACAAAACTCTTCAAGGAACAGAACACTTCAAAGCATCGAATGGACTTAAAAAAAATCAACACCTCAAGTAAATATTTATGTAGCTTTTTACTGTACGAACTATTGCATAATTAACATTGATTTCTCTTCCATTTTGCTTTGCAAATAAAATTCCAAGGATGCATTCTTACTCTGGAATAAATTACACACGCTATTTTATACTCATTCGGACTCAACAAATGTAATGTTCAGATCACCTGCGGAGAACGAGAAGCCAAAGGTTTGGATAAAATCAGTGGTTTATCAATATTTACATTTCATAAAAATTGGAAAATTGTGCATTTTAAAACATTTTTAGATTCCTCACAGAAAAGGAATGCTATTCTTTATATATATATATATAGATAAATTCTAAGATATATGTGTGTAAAGATTTGTAGATTACGGGGTTATTCGCTTAAGTGACAATTCCAAGTGAATTCAAAGTATATTTCACATTTAAGGCCAAATTAGATGAATTGAGAGCTTTTTAGAGGTCAGTTATTTTGGCCTTAAATTTGAAATTCACTTGGAATTCTCACATCAGTGAATAACCCTAATAGTTGTCATTTTCAACATATGGGTAAAATTTAACTGCTGTTGCATTAATCAATCCATCGTTAGTCCAACTCTCCAAGGTCAAATATAAATCAGATACTTTCTTACAAACATAATGAAGACATTTAAATTAAAACAGGTTTAAAGGTTAACAATATGGTAAGTACTTAATGCACAACTAACCATGTGGAGTATAGTGTTAACGATAAGGAAGTAGGATCCATATTAATTAAACAGAGGCTTATGGTATAGGTTTCATTTAGTTTTGGGAGTAATCAAGATTAAAGACGACTGGGTACCAAACACTGCCAATTTAAGCCCATATTCTAAAACCCTTACCCAATGAGACAGCATTCTCTGTTTATCACCACAAAACTATAGATACACACATCTGAGTAACTTTGGCTAACTAGTAAGGGGGTACCATGCTGGAGGTGTTCTTGTCTAGCAGTTTGAACAGTGTGTGCTTGTGGCACGGGGTTCCACATTATGTGTGTCAGGATGAACCAGTGGCCCAACACACAGAATTAAGTAAAACACGTAACAAATACAAACAGTGACAACGTATTACTGGGCCTTACAATAGCCAGAATTAACGTAATAGAATAAACAGTAACGAGCCGAGGTCAGGAATACAGAAAGGAACAAATACGGAAAGAACAAAGCCTTAGGGTCCGGGATACCAGAAATACGGGAAGTCAAGCCAAGCCAAGATCAAAAACCAATAATCAGAATCAGGAACGCGCTCTTGGATAACCAACATGATGGAAACCAAGACAGGGCAGTGAACAACTACAATTTTGGGTTTAAATAACCTAGTAAATCCTGCTATTGGCTGATTTGGGTCCCATGACCCCAGAATGTGCATGCATGGGAAAACGTGACGCCGCACGCACATTCACGTCACTAGTGATGTCATTGTGGGCAGAGTTATTATATAGCGCCACCTTGCAGCATCTGGCGTCCTTCCTAACACTGGACCCGGCTGCTGAATTACAAACTACATGGAGGGAGAGGCTCTGGAGGTAAGGTGAGTAACCTCTCTCTCCTTTAGTGTGACCGCACCGAACACATGCGGTCACGTCGTGGTGCCGTATGGGCACTGCAATAGTGTGACCACACCGATCTGGTGCAGTCACACTGAAGTGCCGATAAGGCACCATGACAGTGTTGTCAACTTCATATGGTTTAGTCCTCCTCTTTTTAACCCCTTTGGAGTGCAGACTCCTCCTAGGGTTTTGGGGATCTTTTCGGGTGATGGTCTGTCTCCCCTTGTGATGAAGGTGGTAGTCCCTTCTAAGCCTGGGGCATGCAGCTAGTGTAGCTGTCTTGGATCTGAATGATTCATCAGGCGTTGTTGACATCTCTCAGGGGGCTGCTTATATGTGCTGGTCCGGTCTGCTAGGTTTGCACCTTAAGCAAGAAACCAGGAAGATTTGGAAGGGATAAATTGTGGAGATTTTCTACCTCCTGCTGTTGGAGGAGACTCCTTCCTTGGAGGAGAAGGTGGGTAAGGACAAGGATAAGTTGATATTTAATTACTGGAAAACTCCTAAAACCTCTGGGAATTAGATACAGGCATTTTCTATGCCGCCGAGTGTTATAAGGGAGAAGAACCCTCAAAAAGTGCTCTGCCTTGTTTTGCTATCAGGACAAATTTTGGAATGCTTGTCATAACTATGGAGGCCTGGACTGGTGGAAATATAATGTGCAAATTCATCAGTGGCTGGCAGTCTGACCCTCTATCTCCTGGGACCAAATGAATATAGGCATCTGGCTATCGAATATAACCCACCTGGTTTCTCACCAGGGTGGTTTCTCATCTGACAGCCACCATAGACCAGGCTGGTCTTGGAAATTCAATGACATTTACAGTAAGTGGGGTTCCTCATGTCCTTTTAAGCATGAGTGCTCTGGCTGCAGGGGAAAGTCAGATGAGAAGGGTGGCCTGGGGGCTAAGGGTGATGACATCAGTGATCATAAGTGTGATGCGCCCTTGGCTAGACCTTTATAGCAACTTTTGGGCAGTAGCCCTTTTGTGGGATGGTTTCAGGCAGGGTTCTGAGGGGGTTCCCATTTCAGTTGCCCCCTCTTCTGTTTAGGTTAGTATCCCAAGGTCTATCCAGGAGGTCCCATAGGTGGTCCTGGATAAGCTTCACAGGGAGGTGTCTTTGGGGTGCATAGCTGGGCATTTTGGTGTTCCTCTCCTAGATAAGCTTCAGGTTTCACCTTTGGGTCTGGTGCCCAAGAAAGAGCCGGGCACATGCCGCCTCATTCACCATTTGGGGCTTTGGTGAATAATGACATTTTGACTGAACTCTGTCCGGTGTCCTACGCATCATTTAACGTGGTGGTCTGAATGGGGTCCTTGCTGGCTCTCCTTAACAATCCACTCTAAATATGAACAGAATTTACCTGGGTGCTTTCCAGTGCAAAGACATTAGAAAGTAAATAAAGGAGCACTCACAGGATTTAGAAAAATGTGTATTCACAAGGTTAAAGAAAAATAATTAACGTTTCGATCTTCCTGGGTCTTTATCAATATTTTACAATTTGAGGAACCTGCCTGACAAACCAGGCAGAAAGTCCAGAGAATTACATTTACAAGCCCTATATTTATCTCTGCCTGACACCACAAAACATGAACATGGGGGGTACTATTATATTTGGGAGACCTTGGTGAACACAAATTTGAGTGTTTTAAAACAGTGAAATGTATAATGATGATGATATCATCTGTAAATATTCAGTTTTTGTGTGAAAAATGCAAAAAAATATGAATTTTACACAATTAGACTCAGTTGTATAGCTCTTCACATTTCTTGATATATAATAAGTGTGGGTGCACTTGATATGAAAGAGGTTAATTATGGATGAACAGACATGTAGCTCAATTTCAAGGGTTTGTTTACATTTTGTTTTGATTTGAACGTGTACAATTGACTCCGTCCTTAAGGGGTTAACACTGAAAACTTCATATGGCACAGCTACTGGCTCAGAAGTCTAATATCTTTGATGCCATTTATGCAACTTTTGACGATCAAATTCAATTTCTACCTTAAGCAGCCCTTTCACCAAGAGAATGAGCTTTTAAAATGCATGCAATAATTGCAGTCCTATATCCTCATACTATTTTAAAAGCCTTAGTGTATTGACTCATAATGGATACGTATTTATATCAACATTTCTCCTTAAATTCTTATTGTTAAGAGCATACCTCAATGAAATACCTGAAATTATTCAACGTTAAGAGAAGAACATAATAACATGTTAACATCACAAAACTATAAAGTAGGTAGGGAGATCTCAAGATGAGTACATACGGATACAACAACACAAAACATACCAGGAAACTAGAAAGCTTTAATCTGGAGAGAAGAGAATAGAACAGATTAGTGCTTCTTTGATTGTTCAGAAACTGACTTTTTCCACTTCAACTTCTATCTGCCTTATTGCTACAATATTCCATTCCGATTTTTAGTTGACTTCGCAAGATAGCAGAGTCGACTAATGGCTTGAGTCATAGACCTATCTTTTGTTATACCACTAATGCTTTTTCTGAATGTTAGTTACACGAGCTGTTATTTCCACGTCGTTTCAGTTCTACTTGCTTTTTGTATGTATCAATTTAACAGCGATAAAACGTAATAATGTATTCATTTTATTACACATTACATAGCATTGCGATTATAAAGAAATTTGCTACACAGTAGCAATTTTCCTGCTGAGATCTGAATTTTAACAGAATCCTTTTTTCAGACATGATGGAAATGGACCTAATCAATTGTAGAAGACCTTGATCAAATTAGGAAATATGCACCCATTGAATTCCACATTATTCCACTGTTATGGCACCTCCTAAATTCAATGTTGCAAGCACCCCTGAGTACAACCCTGGTACACAAAGCTGACCCAATGCCTCTAAAAATGCTGCATAACTGCTGAACGATCCTGGCCAAAGTCTCACTCTGCATCTGACGTCCTCCACTATAAATGCATGCTGCACTTCTACATTCTGGCTCTTTCCTCTGCAAAAGAAAATTACTTCAACATCCCCATACCCTCGCCCTCCCGTAAACCCAAATGTCTCTTTTAACTCATCTTGTTGCTGCTCCTCCTCCTAATAACATGACCACTAAAAATTCACAACTCACTTCACTGAGAAAATGTCAGAAATTAGGGATGAAATGAATATAATTATGTAACTATTTACACTAAACCATAGCATTACACATGTTGTGTAACACGAGATAGTGCTACACCTATGGACACTTCTATTGTATCCACACATGAATAAAGTCATCTCTCTAGAGGAGAGCTAGATAGGAATATGGCTTCGGAGATTACTAGGGTATATATATATATATAAATATTTGTATTATATATGTAACTGGCATCAATAGTCAGTCCAACTTCCCAGTCTTAGGGTAGTTAAGATTTAGGACGCCTTGTATAAAAGCAAAATAAAAAGTATCTGAATCCCCAAGGTAGCTAAATGTAGGAATTTTAAATGGAGTTCCTCAAAGGCAATAATTACTGTAACATGTCAAATAATTAAATTAATTTCCTCAGCATAAATATCCCTTACATGCTAAGCAACTAAATTATTCTGATCCGCTTATAATCGAGATTAGTATATATTAAAGTACATTAAATCGAATTACCTTAATTAACCTCTAATTATAGAGGAAATTATCAAAGGAAATCTCTCGCCGTTGCCGGGCCTTAAAATCTCCTCTTTGAATGTGAAATCCTGAATATTGCATATTACATCCCCTGGTTATTCTGAGGGAGTGCTCTTGGGCATAGTGTTCTATGTGCACAATCAAATTGAATTATTTCCTGTTCAATATCTGATTGAATATTTTGTTAAGTATTTGGGTTATATTTTTCTTATCCCCATTCTTCTGTTTAGGTACCCCGCGTACTCGGAGATTCTTTCTCCTACTTCTGTTGTCTAAATCCTCTATTTTTATATGAAATAATAGTAGTATTTTATAATGTATTTGAATTTGATCTTGAATAGCAGCTCTCTGTTCCACTGAGGTGTTTCCTTCCTCCTCCAATACTTCCACTCTTGCCCCTATTTCATCTATGTCAGCTTTCTGTTCCACTGAGGTCTCTCGGGTCCACCATTTCTGCCAGTGATTTTTGCCTGGAATGTTTAGAAGCTGTTCTGACTGTGTTGCTATTCGTGTAGCTGTCTGGATGTTGTCCAGAGTTGGAAATACCAATGCTACAGAAGCCGGGGCTTGAGCTGTCTGGGTATTGTCCAGGGCTGAAGCTACCTGGGATACTGATGGCGGTGACTGGACTGGAGCCTGGATTGGTGCCTGGATTGGTGCCGATACCGGAGCAGGAACCGGATACTGAGCTGAAGCCAAAGCTGCTGCTCCCCCCAGGTTTGGTCGGTTTGTTCTGGTATTTCTATTTGCCATTTACCTCCAAAACCCTGATAATCTCGTAAGCCTTGTGGGTCTCTTAAAACTGAGAGAACTCCAATTGCCATCTAATTCCACACCAGTTAACTTCAGGTAAGTCCTTTACATTTTTAGGACACTCGCCAGATAGCAGTAAGTTTGTTGAGACACACGTCAGGTCACTTCCTGGGACACTTGCTAGGTGGTCTCGCTAGGTCTCTAGCGTACCGGGGGCACTCTAGATACTGCAGATACTTTCCTGGAAAAGCTCAAATAATCTGCCGGACAACCTTTTAGAGCCCTCTGTGAACACGCTGATAGAACACTGTGAGAGCCCGGTAAAACACTGGGAACATGCCAAGTAAGTCCTAGTAATGGACACACGCCCACATGTTTTTTTTATTATTACTCATGAATTTTTTACATGTTACATGTTTTTAGATGAGGAAGCAATTAAATACAGACCTGTGTGGAATGCTATAATTTGCAACATATGTGTAGAGAAATTGCCAGGCTATGTACTTTACTTTCAAAGAAAGCCTATAGAGCAATCCAGCTTACACGTAGCACATTGTATTCTCATTGAAATAAGAGAGGACAATTTTTAGCTAAGGCACTAAAAAACAAACTCCAAAAAACATTTTTAGCTAATTTAAAAATACCTGATGGCACAGGCTTCTATAGAGCCTGTATAATTTACAAGGAACTGAAGATAAGGAATTATAAATGAAAAAATATTTAGCAAGACATATAACCAATAAACTGGTAGCGGGAAGAGGCAAAGAAATTAGAGGCTCCGCTTTCGTTAGAAGAATTGAAAGGAGTTATTAAGTCAATGTCATATTATTTATATTTCAGGCTATCCCTATATCAATACACAAGGAAATTTTCTATAAAGTGAAACACTTGTTTCTTTTTTTATTTGGAGCAATAAGAAAGCACAATGTACAAAATATTGATGCAAAATAAGGATAGAGGTGGAGTAGGTATGCCTCATATTTACAGATATTACTTTGCTGTTTTATTTATTAAACATATGAAATCATGGGCTGCAGTAGAACAGAAATGTGTTTCTGTCCCGTTGCATACTTTACCATGGCAAACATATAAAATAAATAAAACATTACCTAAGCCACTTCCTTTGATTAGTAATATATATAAAATATATGGCAGCTTTAAACAGGAGTTTCACATTTATATCCCTTCGCAGACAACCCAGAATTGCAGGGAGGGTTGTGAGCGAATACAATTAAAAAACTTTTAGATGATAGAAACTCTACTCTTTCCTCAATTTTAATAGGATAAAATGGATCAACTGTCATAGGATTAATGGAGGCTAAACAATGTCACTCATTATTAGACACTATTAGATGTGCATAATTGACAGGATTTTTGAAGAAAAATGTCATGTCTCATTGGGAATACAGAGATCTTAGACCTTTCGAAAATATATGTGTTATTAAAAAACAGGAAAGAGGCTATCTCTCTACTATTTAAACCAGAAAACAAATGAAGGTGAAATGGCAACTTTTCAGAGGAAGTGGATGAGTTCCATGTACAACTATTAGAGAAAGCCAATCATTTTCTGTAAAGCAATGGAGGCCTCAAAACCTTCTATAAACGTATGACACGGCGGTATAGAATACCTGTAAAGAGTCATGCTTTTAAACCATCATATAGTGATACGTCCTGGAGATGTGGGGAGGAAAAGGGCGATATTGAGCACATATGGTGGTTTTGTAAAAAGATACCGTTTTTTTGAGTGCAAGTTATGAATTTTTTCATACGTTTTCTTTTTTTCTTTAACGTTTTCACTGACACCATCACAGGTGCTTCTCGGTTGGCCTTTCTGTTTTTCAGATATATATAAACAAAAATTACTATGGCTACTATAAGGGGAAGCCAATGCACTAATCCCAATTTATTGGAAGCAAGCCAGCATTCCTACTATTGATAAGTGGATGGCTAAAGTTCAAACAACACGGGATATGGAAGATATACACTGGTCCGCAAAAGGAGAGAGGGAGAATATTTGGGAATATGGCTTCCTTGGATTAGACACTGGAGATATGATTAAAGGATACAAAGAACAGGAATAGCAGAGGACTAGAACGAATAGTTAATATAACCCCGTTAAGCAATTACAAATAAATAAATAGAATATTGGAAAATCTTTTTTTTAAATTAAGGAATTCTCTTTCCACACACAGTAGAATACATTTGATTTAAACTTAATATAAGATAACAGGTTATTTATTTATTTTATTTTATGTATTTATTTATTTTTTTCCCCTTTGTTTCTGTTGATTTGTAAGATAGGGAAAATATGGTCACGCAATTTATAACGTATGTGATTATAATTAATTGGTGATAATTATGTCCTGTAATGTAATTTCGAAAATATGAATAAAAACCTAATTAAACAAAAAAAAAAAACAGAAATCAGAAAAGAGATCTCTAATCTCTGTACTTTCCTTACCAGTTTTTAACCCAACCACATTTCCTTTTGCTGTTCTAGGCACACTCGCACTTGTCACTGCAGAAGACATATCTGCTCTGCTCCAGTACTCCCCACCACCTGCTTTGTCAATCCTACTCCCTAGTATTTTATTCACTCTCCATCTCCTTCACATGCTTTGTCCCTAAAATAAACTGAAATATTTAATCTTTCCCTCTCCTCTGGCATAATTCCTTCACACTTCAAGTATGCAACCATAACCCCAATTCTAAAAAAGCCCAATGTTCACACTAACTCCCCATTCAACTACAACCCTATCTCATTACTATCAATTTATCAAAGATCCTTGAGAGTTGTGTACGTGAGATTGCCAAGTCTTGTGGTCACTTGTAATCCCTCTGTTCCTGTGCGTCCAACTCATCTTATTACAAATACTTGTCAGTTAGTCCACCCATTGTACAGCGCTGCAGTTTGTTGTCTCTTTATAAATTATATTAATAATATATTAAACTGGATGTGCAAACAGGTGAATATTGCAGAGTAAGATTGGTATTTATAAAATTTAGTAGCACTGTGTTGAAATTTTCCCTTTTTAAAAATATACAAATTAAATGGCTGCTTAATTTTCTTTCAATCTCTCACTGTTAAATACTCTATTCTAATCTATACATTCTATTCTCTATATGTTTCCAGTTTGAGATAAAATAGCTCTTCCAGTTTGGAACTGGTTTAAAACGTGGTTGTCCTCTAGGTCTACATATCTATGCATCCTGCAGCTCTGAAGTGCAAGTGAAGTTAAAGAGGGCATGACAATTTTTTTTTCAACACTATCACCCCAAAATATACATTTTTTTTAACAATTTAATCCATTAAAAATGATTGATTTGTTTTACATTATTCAATTTTCTCCTATCTCATCCAGCTTGACATGCATAATGTTTTTATTTAACTATAATAATTCACAATCTAAAACATTTATTTCATCAGACTTTAATGGCAAGTGACATAAATAAGTGGGTCTCAGTCTGTCTTTTTTTATTTAACAGTTTCAGAAAACTAAAATTACTCAAGCATTCTGGTGGCATGATTGAGAGAAAATTCACATTTAAAAAAAATTATAATTATTCCTAATCTTGTTTTACATATTTTGCCCTCTAGAAAGGACTCCTGTGGTGCAGAAACACAGGCTAACATTGTATCTTTTATTACCCATGTGTTCTCATGCAATCTCATATTTAGCTTGTAAGAACAGCCTCTAGGGCAGGTGGTTCCCCAACTATGTGCCGAGGAACACTGAGGCGCCATGACGGCACACAGGGGAGTCGCAAAATGTTTCCCCGGTGATGTGATTATAAATAAATAATATAAATAAAGGGTCAGGTCTCTCCTTGACACAATTTCCCCCTCTCTGTTTATATTTGTATATCAGTCTATATTTATATGTGTTTCTCTGTTTATATTTATAGTGTATCATTTACATCTAGTGTTTGTTCTGCCTTCGTGTTTATGTGCCCATGTCTTTTCTGGTTTCATGATTTTGTATTCACTGAACATCCAGAGCCCAGCATGAGTGTGTTCAGTTATTTCTATACCTCGATATTCACTTGCTCTGTTTGTCCTGCGTGCACCGGGAAGACATCTTTTGAGGGTTTTTCACAGACAGAAATGCAATAAATAACTTCATAAATTATAAGAACTGAATCCACCCTCTGTCTATGGCAGATGTCTCCATTCTACAAACACTCTGCAGAATCCTAATTTGACATCTTTTTAAAGAGAGTTGGACATGAATCGCCTTATTTGAATTGGACCGTGACTGGGCTTTCCCATGAGACTGCTGGGGAATTAACGTGTTCTCTGCATGTTCATGTTGATGCATATAACAGTTAAATATTACTTCACATCCTAAACTCACTTTCAGCATTCTAGAACCAAACAGCTGGCTGTGCAAGAAAATACTCCCCACACGTTTAATGACAGCACAACCGCCGTTTGGCATTAACGTACACCCAGCATTTCACAGGTACTCGTAGTTCTTTAATTCTTCTGGATTATAGGAAAATAGACATTACATCTAAAATAAATATATTCTATTAGTAATGATACAGAAGGGTGTGTAGTTGTGTGGACCATAAAAGAAAAAGGTCCTTTTTATCTTGTTCTTAATGACATTTTTTAAATTTTATCTTTATAAAATTTTTATCTCACACAAATATAATAAAATAGACAAGCAACACATCATCATTAGAATATACTTTCTAAACAGCCTTATTCATGTTCTGTAATAAAAGTCAAAACAAAAACAACCATTCCTACATTCATGCAATCCTATAAACCTTATAATGATCTCTAATAGACATGTGCAATTAGTTTCGGTCCGAATTAAAATTCGGCCGAATTTCGGGTAATTCGGACATTCGGGCGCTTCCGAATTTCCGAATAGCTGAATTGCCGAAGTGCCGAATTGCCAAAGTCCCGAAGTGCCGAAATTAACGAATTTCCGAAGTGCAGTAGTGCCGAAGTGCCGAATTGCTGAAGTTCCGAAGTGCCGAAGTTCCGAAGTTGCCGAAGTTCCGAGGTATCAAAGTGCCGAAGTTCCGAAGCATAGTATTGCCTAAGTACTAATATTCTTACCCAGTGAAAGAAGAAGAATGTTACACTGTATACAATTTCAAGTAAAAAGTATACAAACATAGCCAGGATTCAGCTGTAAGCATTTGCAACACTTACAACAATCATGTAACAAACATTAATATAAAATGTAAGTTACTTAGCCAGTCAATGTAATGACAGGAATGAATAAGTAGATAACTCCCTAATTCCCATGGTATTAGGGAGCTATCTACTAAAAGGCTGAAAGACCTGAATTGGTCTTTCAGCCAAATTTACTAATACTAAGTAAAGATTACTTAGTATTAGTAAATTATGCCCCTACTCGCTATATCGCGAGTAGGGGCATGTCTAGTAAACAGTGTAGCTCATCTCTGCACTTTTTCTAGTATCTTTCTTTAGAACAGGTGACCAAAATTGCACAGCATATTCAAGGTGTGGTATACCAGCGATTTATAAAGAGGCACAATTATATTTTCAACTTGAGAATTTATGCCTCTATTTATACATGACAAAACCTTGCTGGCCTTAGATTGCATATTGCTGCCTAATTTGTTGTCTATAACAATTCCCAAATCCTTCTCATGTGTGGTTATCCCTAGTTCACTACCATTTGGGGTGTAAATTGCTTGTGAATTCTTAACCCCGAAGTGCATAACTTTGCATTTCTCTACGTTAAATTTAATCTGCCATTTTAGTGCCCAGTCCCCCAATCTATCCAAATCCCTCTGCAGCAAGGCAATATCCTGCTCACATTTTATTACTTTACAAAGTTTGTGTCATCCGCAAACACTGATACATGGCTTTCAATGCCCATTTCAAGATCATTTATAAATATGTTAAATAGAAGTGGTCCAAAAACAGAACCCTGAGGGACACTACTTACCACTTTTGTCAAGCTTGAAAATTTACCATAAATGACAACTCGTTGTACTCTATCCTTAAGCCAATGTTCTACCCAAGAACAAGAATATTCATTTAGACCAATTTCTTTTAGTTTGAAGACTAACCTATTGTGAGAAACCGTATCAAATGCCTTGGCAAAATCCAAGTAGATCACATCCACTGCAACATCCTGATCTATACTTCTACTTACTTCTTCGTAGAATGCAATTAGGTTAGTTTGACATGACCTATGTTTCATAAAACCATGCTGATTATTGCTAATAACACAGTTCTTCCCAATGAATTCCTGAATATTATCCCTTAATAGCCGTTCAAATTATTTCCCAGTCACAGAAGTTAAGCTCACAGGTCTATATTTCCAGGCAAGGATTTTGAACCCTTTTTAAATATAGGAACAACAACTGCCTTCCTCCAATACCTCCGGTACAATACCTGAAACAAAAGAATCTTGAAAAATTAAATACAGAGGTTCACTTATTTCCCCACTAAGCTCCTTAAGTACTCGTGGGTGGATACCATCAGGCCCCGGAGCTTTATTTACATTAATTTTCTTTAATAGCTGTAGCACCTTGTCTTGAGTTATCCAATCGCAAGTTATCTGCAGGTTTTTTGCAGCAATCATTTGCATATATCTTGCCATTGGATCCTCATTAATATATACTGAAGAAAAATAGTTATAGTATGAAATTCATCTTTCCAGAATTTAATAATGTGGGGGCAACTCCACCAAATGTGAGCCATAGAGTCCTCGTATTTTTGGCAGTGCCAATATAGAGGAGAATTTAATAGGGGCATTTTTGGGACCAAATACCATCTTTACATTATGTTTAAGTGTGTTTCTAGAAAATGGAAACCTTCTTAATTTTATTCTTCAATCCGTATGAGATATTGCTACATTTAAATCCATCTCCTTTTGTTTAAGGCCAAGGGGAAAAGTCAATTTGATCGAGTGCTCAAAAGTGACTTAGTGCATGAGTATATCATTTTCACATTTGTATACTTAAAATATTTTTTAAAAACCATCAACTTCCTTATTAGACTTTAACAAATAAACTTTCAATACGTTTTTTATTTGTAAGTAACTAAAAATCTCTTGATTGGGCATATCAAATTTCATTAATGAATTAAAATGTAAATGTCATTATTTTTACATAAATCATTTATGACTGTAACGTGTAACCTGAGATTTTTTTCTAATTGAATAAATTAAGATCAGGAATTACCTTCTCTAAGACTGTAATATTTGCACCCCTATACATTTTGTTTGTAAATTGCAATTCTTTTTGATAGTTTTTCATTGGCTTAATGTCTGTTGCAGGTTTATTAAGGAATTTATTTATTAATCTATTACTGGTATTTATAAAGTGCCAACAGATTCCCTAGCGCTATTAAAGTTATTATTTCCGGTATCTTACCAAATTAGATCTTCCAGATTTTTTACGCTAGCAGCTTCAGATTCTAATTTGTTCCTATTTTGAGTTGAATAATTGCAATTTATAAACATATTAACTAAATAAACTTCTATTATTAAGGGATATCCCAACCCTCCTTCATATATTTTTTTAGAATTTATTCTTGTTTTTTTGCCTCACCAAATGAAATATGTAAAACCCGTTCTGCAACAAATCTAACCATCGTCTATGGCTCTTTAAAGGGATCATGCAAAAAGATATGCCAATTTGTGACTATGATATTATGTATCCTGCCCCACCCAGAAATGTCATGTGTGTGCCATTCTTTAAAGGGACACTATAGTCACCAAAACTACTCTAGCTTAATGAAGCAATTTAGTGTATAGATTAGGGGTGCCCAAAAGGTAGACCCCTAGATGAAAACTACAACGTCCATGATACGTTGTCATTCCTAAAATATTCTAAAGGAATGCAAAGCATCATTGTAGAACTATACCACCTGGGAACTGCCTTTTGGCACCCCTGGTCTAGATCATGCCTCTGAAGTTTCACTGCTCATTTCTCTGCTATTTAAAAGTTAAATCACTTTTGTTTCTGTTTATGCAGACCTAGCCACACAGACCTGGCTGTGACTCACACCGCCTGCATGAAAACAAAATGGTTACATTGTTAATGAGATGTCACTTGCTTTAGAAGTTTATATATTCTGCTCTGTAAATTTAACTGTAATCACACACAAGAGGCTCCTGCAGGGAGTGGAAGATAAAATAAATTATAAATTAAACAGACTATGCAAAAAAGGAAGTGTAAACATTAGATGACCCTTTACAGGAAGTGTTTAGGGAGGCTGTGAAGGCACATGCAGTATAAACAAAGTGATTTAACTCCTATTTGGCAGATAACTGAGCAGTCAGATTGCAGTGCATAATCTATAAACTGCTTCATTAAGCTAAAGTTGATTTGATGACTATAGTGTCCCTTTAAGAGCTTTATTAGTGAATTTTAAAAGCTTCCAAAAATGTTCCATTATAGTTTTTATGTTCCCTGTTATAATGATTCCAAAGTAGCTTAGTCCGCAGGAATTGATATTTCCCCTTTAATTCTTGTAGATCATCATTGTCTATATTTTTAGTCAACACTGAAGTTTTTTTCAATATTTAATGTATAAGTGGACGTAAATTCTATCATAAGTGTAGGCAAGGATGTATTATAAAAAAAAATAGTTGCATAAATGGTTAGAAATAGGTCATAAAGTAACCTAAAATGTCCTTAAATACCCCGACCACATCTTCATGTCTCCTAAAATGAAAGTGTTCTACGTTGGCAATTTCAAAAGTAATCAATATAGTTCCACTGCTCCTTTTGGCTCTAAAAAGGTTAAACAAATAGTATTTTCACATCAGCCTCATCTATATTCTTAGCTAAACCATTGCAGTCTGCTTAGTGTGTAAACACACTCCACTAAACAGTGTCAGCTTGCCACAGCTCCGTGCCGCAACTTCCATTGTCATCCTGTTTAAAATGCAAAGATCTGTTTCACAGCAGCTTCCAGCAATAATAATCCTTGTCTGCAATTGTTTATTTAATCACTGTTTTTTGATGTAAAATTCACTGTCGCTGGAGTAATATTTTATTAATATTAGCCTATCTGCATGAAAACTAACAAGGTTTCACAAGCCCAATAGATTAAAAAGTAATAGGTTTGGTTCTTATTATTACAAGGGCTACGTCAAACTGTTCAATGTTTGACACTTCTGAACATGTACGGGAGATTCCACCTATGCAGATTGTTACAGGTTCTTACTGCGTATACAATGCGCAGAGATTTCTCTTAATGTACCGTCTGTCTGGCAATATGCGCTGTTAAAATAAAGCCAACTCATTTTGTCATTTTTGAAGTCCGTCTTCAAACAGACATGGCAACTGGGATTAATATCCTCTCTGCATCATGCACCCAATCAGTGTTTGAACGCACCGCTCTCTAAGTGTTTTGAAAGCGTAAATGTCAGGGGTCACTTTTACTTACTTTCAAAGTACACTGGATTTTAGAAATGTACTTGTTTTTTATAAAACCTAGAAATGTGAATAACTTTATAAGGTAGCAGATAGCATATAGAATGCAGAACACGTACAGGAGGGGGGGCATGTTGGGAACACAGGAATATTTGTTCCTCTATTATCCTTGCACGGAGAATGTCTTACTTCCCACTATCGAAACTTGCTCAGGAAGGAGGTGTCTGTTACCTGTGGATGGATGAATTTAGACATAGTAAGTAGATAGATGCACTATTTTCTCTGTATATACATCTCACTCTGACATGCCCATGGCTTGCACAGGTTCTGCCATTTAGTATATATGTACAAATGCAAGAATATATTTTCATTATTAATTATCAAGCCCAGATCTCCCTGCTAAACCCCGTGCATCTCAACTGCGGGAGGGACCTTTATGGAGTACACCTGTATCAGGTGCAGATCATTTTAAATGCTCCCGGACTCACCGCTGCAGTCAGTGCTCTGAGTCATCGACTGATCGCTGGAGCTGCAAAGTGGTCTGCACCTGATATTGGCATAGATCACAATGCTCTCCCACTGAATCACCAGGAGTCCAGAATCCAGCTCCTCAGCTCACCCTGTGTTGGAGCAGAATGGATTGCACCCCTTCTGCTAAAAGATAAGCAGGAAGAAGAAAAAACTCACACATTCAGACAATACACACACACTCAATCACATTCAGACTCCTCTCCACAAACACACACACAACTTAGCAACACAAATGCACAGAATACAGCTTTCAGCCTCCTCCACACACAAGACACAGACACTACACACATTCTCACACAAACAAGTCTCCCACACACACATCAAACACTCAACCACCACAGACACACATACAATACTCAGTCCCCCCCACACACACACAATACTCAGTCTCCCCACACACACACACACACACACACAAGACTCAGTCTCCCACACAAACATCGAACACTCAGTCTCCCCCCCACACACATACAATACTCAGCCACCACAGACACACATGCAATACTCAGTCTCCCCACACACACACAAGACTCAGTCTCCCACACACACATTGAATACTCAGTCTCCCACACACACATACAACACTCAGTCTCCCCACACACACATACAATACTCAGCCACCACAGACACACATGCAATACTCAGTCTCTCCACACACACACAACACTCAGTCTCCCCCCCCCACACACACGTAATACTCAGTCTTCCCACACACACATACAACACTCAGTCTCCCCCCCACACACACACACAAACACACAAAATACTCAGTCTCCCCCCACACACACAACACTCAGTCTCCCCACATACATACAACACTCAGTCTTCCCACACACACATACAATACTCAGCCACCACAGACACACATGCAATACTCAGTCTCCCCCCCCACACACACACACAATATGCAGTCTTCCCACACACACATACAATACTCAGTCTCCCCCCCACACACACACACACCATACTTAGTCTTCCCACACACACATACAATACTCAGTCCCCCCCCCCACACACGCACCATACTTAGTCTTCCCACACACACATACAATACTCAGCAACCACAGACACACATGCAATACTCAGTCTCCCCCCCCCCCCACACACACACAATACTCAGTCTCCCCCCCACCCCACACACACACACCATACTTAGTCTTCCCACACACACATACAATACTCAGTCTCCCCCCACACTCATACAACACTCAGCCAATACAAACACACACAACACTCAAAGACACAGAACCCATGACTCCAAAAAGGAGCCCCAAAATGGCTTCCTGTCTAGGCAACCTTAATCTGACTGTGTTCTTGTGAACTGATTTACGCCCAGTAGCCTAGGAATTCTATTTACTGCAAGGCAGAATATTTATTGTACAACTTAGAAATATGAAAAAGTATGTTAACATTGGAAAACTATGGTAAATGTGTTAACTCTTGGGCCAGGAAGGAATACCTTGCAGAACAGAGATTAAAGAGGAACAAAATTATCCAAACTTATTCCTGAATTACAAGTGTAACTCATTTTATTAGCTATGTCTTGTTTACATTAACTAATAAGTAAGCCCTATAAATTGAAACAAATGTAAATTTAAGGAAGGACATAAATTTAGAAGGTTAGAAATGCATCCTAGAGTTTGCCAGTGATATCTAGATATATTTAGTATGCTGTGAACCACTTTTACTTTCTTACAATAATGTAATTAGAGGTGAGTGTCTCTAGGCTCCCATGTGAGCACTTAGAATTTTGCTGATTTAATGTAACATTAGATCATTGACGTAACAAGGGGTCTCCAAAGGTTCTGCAGGCACCATAAAACATCCACTTATTGGCCTGTCTCATTGCACGAAAGCTGATTTTTATGCTTCTACTGGCACAGAGCTTGTACAGTCTTCCCTCACTGTCCGATGCTGTAGGCAGGTTCCTGGAAAGGCTGTGACATCACATTGCAAAAGAAAAAGTGTGCAAATTTAAATCTTTGAACGTAGAAATCACCATATCAATATGCAGACCTGCTTTACCTAACCTCCACTATAGAGCAGGGATAGGAAATATTTTGGTGGCTGCCTGTTGTTTTATATGCTGTATGTGTTTGGGCTGTCTTTGATATTGTATGTGTGCATGCGGATTGCTATTAGTATTTGTATCTGTGGTGGGAGCTGTTCTTTGTGTTGTGTCTGTATGTGAGCTGTTTGTGTGTGTGTTTATGTGTGCTGCCTGTTGTGTTATATACTGTTCGTGTTTGGGTTGTCTGTGACATTGTATGTGTGGATTGCTATTAGTTTTTGTATCTGTATCTGTGGTGGGGGCTTTCTCTGGTATGGTGTGTGTAGGGGGCTGCTTCCAAGTCTGTGTAAGTGTGGAATGTCTTTCCTGTTGTGTGGATATTGTTGTGTGGTGTGTTGACAGGGGTGTTGTAAGGGGTCTTAATTTCTGTATTAAATATTACAAGTTATTATAAATTGTTAAGGCAACCCTATTCCTTGCCTAACTTTTTCCAGGGATGGGGGCATTGTGTACTTGGCATTCCCTGTGTGGTGGACCACCAAAGTATCGTCGCCACGGATTCCCTTGTCCCAGTGTGAAGTAGCTCTATCCAACCGATGAAGTGATTATAGCTGGTATAGCTTTCCCCCCCATACATTAGCCGAGAGTGAATGTTGGG
Organism: Pelobates fuscus; assembly: GCF_036172605.1. Lineage (NCBI taxonomy): Eukaryota > Metazoa > Chordata > Amphibia > Anura > Pelobatidae > Pelobates > Pelobates fuscus. Next base: position 309,453,994 of record NC_086322.1, read on the forward strand.
AGTAGATTTGGTTTAATAGGTGAAAAAGACACCATGGGGTCTCTATACAGAACAACCTAGACTCTTCCCCAGCGCCTCTGTGTCTGGGAGATAATTGAGCCTAAAGCTTGGTAATTCAATTATCTCCCAGGTACAGGAGGACATGCAAGTTATACACAAAACACCCTAAAAGTATCCCCAACATTTACCGGAACCTCATAAGAGTCATATCCGAGGATAGCCCTGATCTGAGTGCCCAAGTTGTCCAAATAGAGCTCAGATTGGTTCGGTAGAATGGAATTACCATTGGGGTAAAGTTTTGACCAGCCAACCATGAGGTGCAAGCCCAAAACAGTTCCACGGAAATGTGCGCAACAGACGGTGTCAGTTCAGGTTTTCCTGTGCGAATACTGTATAACAGATTCTCTTGTTTTCTTGTTTTCCCCCTAGTCGGTAGTTCATGTCTCCTGAACGCCATTCAAATAGTTGGTCGGGAAGAAGGACGGGCAGCGGTACAATCTTGACCCGGATACGTGCGAGTACCTAGCCAAAAAGCGTTTCAGTACCGTTGCCTGCTTTCGGGAGACAAGATGGCCGCTATGCTTTTCTCAACCACGTGCATTCGGTTACACGAAATGGCGACCACCCAGGGGAAGCCCTCTGTAATTACTTCCCTTTCTGTTTCGCACAGATGTTAATGGATTTGTCAAGGTTCTGATGAGGTACTGGGGTGGTCCTCGTTCAGGAGTCGAACCAACATGGTTCAGGTACAATTACTACCGAACTGATGAAAAGTTTTTAAACAAGTGATGGGGTTATTCTGTCACACCCTGGTTGTGGTCTGCACCTACTGTGGATACAGAATACTTGTGCCTCTGTCTCCCCTCTGGTGCTTTTTCAGCAAAGCAAAAAATTGCCATGGTAACCCATGGTAAAGGTCTGAATCATGGAGAAGTGAGAGACCGGGAGAGAGGGTTAGCTGTGGTGTCTCACCGCAAACCACAGTCTCACTTCTGCTTTGAGTGCTTGGATGCTCAATGCCAGCTTGGGGGTCCCGGGATCTCTGCATATTGCCCATTTGGGTCAGTAAACTTCACGTAAAAAACATGCAAAACTACTACTGACTGCCGAGCCCTGCTTACCACTTCATTGTGCAACTTCATCAATATGTGATTGTGCTACAGTTTATATTAGACTTGGAGTTTTATTTCATTACAAACTGTAATTTATACAAATTTATGTTTGCCAAGCGATTGGTCGAATTCTCAAACACCATGCCAAAATATATAAACGATTCACGCACAAAATGTTCAATGGCCAAACATGATCATTTTAATAAGTGATTCTGAATGTCACCCCTGATGCCTAAAAAAGAGATGATTAATGGGAAAAGAACTATTAATGGTTGGAAGACAATCACTAAATACTGATTTTATTCACAGACCAAGAGAAAAATAACAATGGAGGGAAGAAAAGGAGGAGGAGTAAAAAATATAGCATTTTTCAACTGCTTCTCCTCGTTTTCCCTCTGTCAGAAAATGTGGCAGAGATATATCAGTGTACTGCAAGATGTATACATAGTATTTATATTATTTATATATTTTCCAGTTAACTGATTAGACCATTTTGACTCCATTTGGTTCGTCTGATTTGTTTATCTGAATCTTTCTTCAGATACGAAATTTGGTCGAGCTGAACCATAACATGGCCAAAAGTTTGATATCCTGAAAACATTTTTATTTTTAGCCGAAGAGAGTGTCAAAATGATCATTATTTTGCGCAGCACAAGTCTTTATATTCTTTCAGGATGATTGTCAAATAGGTACCCCATCCCACCCATACACTATAGGTGTCCCTTTGGAGGTGACCTCGGGAAAACATAAATTAAGCAGAGTCTCTGAAAGCAGTTTCATCAGTAAATATTGCAGTCAGCATGTCAACCTCCCACATTGGAATTAGTATGGGATTCATTGATATTGGGGTACTGTGACATAGTGATGGGGACTCATTGATATTGGGGTACTGTGATGTAGTGGTTGGCTTAAAACAATATGGCCGTATGGTGGAACTGAATCCCCATATTTATTTTCTGTTACATGTAAATGTAAAAGCCTCTTCCTTTAACTGTACTTCTCAATGACATAGACTGGATTCAGTGATCCTTTAGTTTTACCTTTAGGTTGTTGGGGAAATCCAACGGAGAGCTATTGGGGGGAAGAGACAGAGCCAGAGAATGAAACGCTGAGAGAGCAGTGGGAGAGGTTGGAAGAGCACCAGCAGAGAATGATATCACATAGACCAAGATTAAGAAGAAGCTGTTGATGATCAACCGTGTCAAAAGCAGCAGAAAGGTCAAAGAGAATTAGGATAGATTAGTGGCCAAAGACCTTGGTGATTATTCTGACACCTTGGATTCGTCCTAAAAGATGGCATTAAAGCGCTTGTCAGATAGTTTGGAACTAGATAGTATGAGCCAATATGCTTAAGACACACACAGAGAAACTTTAGATGTTCTTTCAAACCTTTGGTCTAGCATAAGTAAAACAGGTTTAGCCAGGGGTGACCAAATGTTAGAATTGCAACTCGCATGATGCTTTGCAGTAGGAATCTACATTTAAGCATATCTAAATCCCAACTGAAAATTAGGTTTGGAAGCAGCCATATTTTAGCTACTAGATACAATGGTGAGCAATGCATAATATGACCAGAACAAGTCGCCAAGTGTTACTCATTTACACTTATTGTTAAAAACACTACAAATAATCTAGTGTCACAGTATGATGGCTTTCCACACATTTTTCAAAGCACAGAGATAGTTTTCTTTATGGTGTTTATTTTGTCTTCCATGTTATAAGACTTGTAAGACTTGACTATATGTTTAATTTTAGCATCGCATACAAGACACCACCAGGGATCTATAATATAGTTTATTTGGAATATATTTTGGTGACACTTATGAAAAAAGTGGATTTGAATGCACTGTATTAATCCTATCCAAAAATATTTATTTTAAGCATTTACTTCCTCGGGAGGGCTGTAGGCTATGATTTTCTGTAGTGATCTGAATTTTAATATTTCTTTCAGCCCACAATTCGTGTAGTAAAGACAATACGATTATTTATTTTCTTAATTGTCTAGGAAATTATCATCAGGGAATGTTTCTGTCCCTGCCGACTTATCATATGTTACTAGTCTGAAAGGACAACAAAGTCTCACAATGTGACTTATTACCATATTCTATCTGAATGGTGCTTTGAGAAAAACTCACTTCGGGGATAAAAAATTCAATTGATGGCTGTTCTTTTCTGCGAAGATGATCGAGTTTTTCAGAAACTAATGAGATGAACTCATTTTAGAGTGCAAGCTTATGCCTAGCAACTGTACACAAAGCAATTTTACAGTATGTCATCGCTAGGGAGCTTTTTTCCTTTACAAGCCCGATATTTGTCTTTGTCACGTCTTCTTGCTGAAGAACATCAGTGAATGACTATAGACTTCCGACTCTAAAGAGCCAGCGTGATGTTGCAGAGATATTCTGCCATGAATATGAATGTATTTTAATGTGTGGGCTCTTCTTACCATCAAGAAGCCTTTTTCAGTATTTATTTCATGTAATTTCCTCATTTATTTTTCTAAAGATATTGATGTCTCTCTTCGGTAGCTGATAGATTGAATGCAAGTTTATTTTATGGATGGCAATTATTTATTTCTTATTGTAACTGATGATTTCATGTTTGTTGTGTTTTCTTTTCAGGAAGGAAAGCAGCATCGTGTTTGGAATTTTTAAGGTTATATGTACTTTACAGGTTACTCCAACCATTGGCAGAACTAAGGTGGGGGAGCACCATGACAAATCTTCCCCCTGAGAAGTCAGGTGTATTTACGTCTGGCCAGTAGCAGGGGGCCCCCTAACAAATTCCTGTAGCCATGGTTGGTGTATCTGTCTCCGTGTGGTTGTATATGTTTGTGTGCTTGCATGTGCGTGCAGATATTTCCATTTCTTCATGTGTTGGTGTGGATGTAGGTATTTGTCACTGATTCTAGGTTTATAAGTGAGCGCATCCGTGTTTGTGTAAATGTATGTGTCCATTTTCTAAATATAAAATGTGTCCCTTTTGTATTCTGGCTCTGTATCCACCCTGACTCCAAACAACACCTGTGCTATAATAAAACAGTTTTTGGTTACAGCAACCCTTTCTGTCATTGCGTCCCTTAAAACAAAAATAGAAAGAAAGAAAAAAGGTTTTGCCCACAAATCTATACCGAGACCAAGTTGTCTCTGCAGCCCAATCCTACTTGTAATGATGAGGGATATCCTGTAGGTCAGGCTGAGGGAGGACTTTGGTGTCACGGGAGCATGCTGCCATTGAGTATATATCGCCAGCACGGGAGCATGCTGCCATTGGGTATATATCACCAGCACGGGAGCATGCTGCCATTGGGTATATATCACCAGCACGGGAGCATGCTGCCATTGGGTATATATCACCAGCACTGGAGCATGCTGCCATTGGGTATATATCACCAGCACGGGAGCATGCTGCCATTGGGTATATATCACCAGCACGGGAGCATGCTGCCATTGGGTATATATCACCAGCACGGGAGCATGCTGCCATTGGGTATATATCACCAGCACGGGAGCATGCTGCCATTGGGTATATATCACCAGCACGGGAGCATGCTGCCATTGGGTATATATCACCAGCACTGGAGCATGCTGCCATTGGGTATATATCACCAGCACGGGAGCATGCTGCCATTGGGTATATATCACCAGCACGGGAGCATGCTGCCATTGGGTATATATCACCAGCATGATAAGCGCTGATGACAGATGCTTTTTATTAGCAGAACTGAGAACTGAGTTGAGCAACCTGGAACTCTTGCTCCAGCCTGCTAATGACGCTTCTTACTGAAAAATTGCACATATAGACTCCAGAAGAAGAAGTGATGTTTTTATTTGTATTTTTTTATTTATGCTATTGAAAAGCATGAATTTGTTAGTCAGTCTTTAGATGGTATCAGCTATAAAACATTAACATTATCATGTCGGGGAAGCTCGTATCCTAGAAAGACTGAAATGGGGAAGATTTAATTTCAGAATATTATAGGAAACTTTAAAAAAATAAAATACCGTAGATACATATCTTAACATATTGAGACGGTTAGCAAATAATAAGTAAATAACCACAATTAATATAAAATATCAACCAGCATCAAAACCCCTAAATGGCAGCTAGGAAACAAATCATGAGTTTCCAGAAGGGGATTTTCAATTTTCCAATTAAACAGTAAAGATGATCACAGTTTGCATCATAACTGGTGTCTGTAAATCTGTCCATGACAACCATATTATTTTGCTAAAGTTAAAAAAGAGTAAATCTTGCTTCTATCCTACCTGAGTCTATAGGTGTCCACTGTCTGTATATCAGGGTATTCTGCAGCGACATAGCCCACGTCTGTTTGCCATGATGGTGTCCGGCATGGTTGTGGGTGTTTATGAGTGCGGGGGGAGACTTACTGTTCAGGATACTCAGCACCATAAGGACGGAGAGGTATTTTTGATGTAGTATTTATGTTGGCAATTGATGCTGCTCGCATCCTTAAATAACATGTGATCGAGATGCTGAAACACATTTGACATGACCTGCTACCTTCATTGATGTCATTAGAGGTCCACACAACCCCATTGCTCAGATGTACTGTTAGCACCTGTGATCCAGCTGCTTATTCCCTGTTACTATATACAATTATTAACCCCTTAATTGTGAACCTGTGCTGCCTAGACTAACCTGAATTTGACTAAAATTCCTGGATTTCCCTTGGCCATACTGTGTTATTGGTGCTAACTACTGCATACCGGACTCCATCCCTACAAACCGTGTCAATATAAATAAATTGAGACAAAAGTTTGTAAAACGTGAGGAAGCAAATTGTCTATAAAACAAAGAATAGACTGAGTAAGAGAATGCCCAGTTCTGTTTATTGGTTCTTGTCTGATTTCCTGTGGAATGTTATACATCGTTATGAATTCAGCAGTGAAATACAAGGGATACATATCTTGATCCCAAACATCCAACAACAGGATGGCATAAGAGGCTAGCCTTTACACTATTTCAGGAGGCTGTGGCATGGTAGCTTCCACCACACACATTTTGATCCCGAAAAATCCAACAACAAGATGGCATAAGGTTCCATGATTCAATCATACAATTAGTGACCAATACACAGGGCTCAGTAGATATGACAGCACACCTTTAGCCAATGGGGAGCTAGATGAGTTGGAATACTGCGTACCTTTGTTTGCATAACCTGTATAATATACTATCACTATCCTTCAATAAAATACATTTTATATACGTATATATATATATATAGTTGTGCTCAAACATTTGCATACCCTTGGAGAATTGGTAATATATGTACAATTTTTAAAGAAAATGGTAATGAGCAGGCAAAACACATTTCTTTTATTTCTTATGGGATTCATATCCAACTGTAGGCTATAACAGAATGGCACAATCATAAAACAAAACATGGCAAAAGAGAAAAAAATCAAATAACCCCTGTTCAAAAGTCTGCATTCCTTTAGTTCTAAATATTGTGTATTGCCCCCTTTAGCATCAATGCCAGTGTGCAATATTTTGCAATAGTTGTCTATGAGGCCCCTAATTCTTGCAGGTGGTATAGCTGCCAGTTCATCTTGGCAAAATGCCTCCAGGTCATGCAAAGTCTTTGTTCATCTTGCATGAACTGCACGTTTGAGATCTCCCCAGAGTGGCTCGATGATATTAAAGTCAGGATACTGTGATGGTCACTCCAGAACCTTCATGTTTTTCTGCTGTAACCACTGGAGGTTCAACTTGGCCTTGTGCTTAGTGTCATTGTCATGCTGGAAAGATGCAAGAGTGTCTCATGGGCAGAAGAAGAAGAAGAATGCAAGTTACAGTGGGGTTGGTAATCTTTTAACGATAGGCCTTGTTGACCGTCCTCCAAACATAGCATTTATGGTTGTGACCATAAAGCTCTATTTTGGTCTCGTCACTCCAAATTACAGTGTGCCAGAAACTGTGAGGCGTGTTAAGGTGTTTTTTTGTGGCATTGGCGCAGTAAATGCTTCTTTCTTGGAACTCGACCATGCAGCTAATTTTCTGTTCAAGTACCGTCATCTTGTGCTCCTTGAAACAACCACACCGTCTTTTCCCAGAGCATCCTGTATTTCTACTGAGGTAACCTGTGGGGGTTTTTTTGTAACCCAAACAATTACTCTGGCAGTTGTGGCTGAAATCTTTCTTGGTCTACCTGACCTTGACTTGGTATCAAAAGATCCCTGAATTGTCCACTTCTTAATAAGTTGGGTGATTTCTGTTATCATTATGATTTACAAAGGAGCCACACAACAATGTCATAATAAATAGCTTAATATGGTCACTATCCTTCAATAAAAGACATTTTTTGCACGATCAGACAATATTAGAGGAGGTATCAAACCAATTATTGCACAAGTTTTGGTGTTCTTCATAACCTCTTGATTTTGATTAATAACTAAAGAAAAAAAGGGGAGAGAAATCTGGAGTTTAAGAGAAAAGGTTAGTTTTCGATTTTTGATCAGAACTAGAGAAAAAAAAAACCCTACATAATTTAACTATTTGCCGTAGATTTCGCTTCCGCTTCCTGCTGCATACTGAGCTGAACAGCCGTGGGGGGGGGAGGGGGGGGAGGGATCTTCAAATGTAGTCTCTTTATATTTTGTTTCCATTTGTTTTATTCTTTTTTTTCTTTACCTTAAATGAAGCCCTATGAAATGAATGCTGAGATCTTGATAAGCCAATTCTATTTATTTTATAATATTCAGGATACTTCCCTGATTCTGTCTAGATGTAGAATCACAGCAGGGAGATAGTATTTGCATCTTAGAACTGAGGCACAGTAACTTTTCTGCTCCCCACATCTATTTTTCAGGCAGTCTGCATTTTTTTCTGCTGATTTTTATCACTTTGTGTTCTCGCCTATTTTTCACTGTTTCCCATCTTAGCAAAAAAAATGATAAATAAATCTGGCATAATTATAATGCACTGGTAGTTCTCAATCTCAAACTGTTTGATACCACTTTTTATTTTATTAATTATGATCAGGATTAACTCTTCGGGAATTTTGTTGAGCACATTGCTTGTACGATAGTTTTGGTATCTTGTTGTTCTAACAGCAATGAATACAGCACTTTCTTTGTCTTTGAAAGGGCTAAAAAATAAAAATAAAAAAGGGAAGGAATTGTGCTTGTCCTTTATGGATTAAATCTCAATTTCTACTGAAATATTAAGAATTATTTGGGGCAAATGTTTGCTTCTTGGTTTATTGCTAGAGTTTCTGTTTATGATGAAGACAATAACCGTGTCAGGTTTGTAAATATCGATTTATGATAAAAGAGCGTTACACTGAGCAATAAGCTTGCAATATAAAGATCATATAAAGAAAAACATGTCGGACGGTTTGTGCGTCTCTTTTCCCTTATCGAGATGTCAAAGCTTGTTTTTTGAGCATGCCAAAACAGCCTTTAAATTGTATTTACATTCCATTGATGTGTAAATGGTTAGGTTCTGCTTATTTATAGTCACTTGCCCACCCCATTACCTGTTCAGGCTGCTGCTTAGTAACCAGTAAAGCTTAAAGCAGATCATTTATTTTCATGACGTCTGTGTGTTCCACAGGTTGTATATAGCGTGTGCATGCATTGCACATTTTGGGTAAAGTGTTATTCTTTATTGCAGAGGGACATATTACATTTTAGACACCCGTGGTCAATCATATGAAAGTAATAATAGTGTTAGAAGGGAAGACGGAATTATCCAGCATCTTACTGCTGCTCCATAGTTAATGATCCTGCTACAGTGAGATGTTAAATTCTTAGATTGATAAAACCACTACTATTGAGATGGGTAATGGTGACATGTATACCATGATATCTATTTATACGTATTATATATCATGTCTGACCCCAGTGCATATTGGGTGCAAGCAATTAATACCTTTATCACCATATCTTTATCTTCACTTTTTATTTCTCCTTAAAATCTTATCTTTATTTAATCTTTTAAACATAAAGATAACTTTGTCTTTGTCTTTCATCACTTTTGCTTCTGTTTCTAACTTGACTTCCACCCACCACTCACCTGTTATATTCCCTTTTTTCTGGGGAGAGAAAGGGCACCTATTATTCTTAGTCTCAATAAAGAAACAAAAAAGCAGTTTTAATCACTTAGTTGCCCAAATCCCTATATCCAGTTAGACAAATATTGATCCCAATAGTTTAGTGTAAGTTATTTTCTATTTGGCAAAAGTTAAATTAGTTCTCGTGGGTAAACTGGGTTATTTTTTCCTTCAATTTCCTTTAACTATTCTAACTCCCAGGCTACCTGGACTGAATCTTGGAAGATACTCCACCTCATTTATTCTTGCATTGTTACCATATTACCACGTGTTACTATAGAATTGTTACCATTTATACCTGTAGTTTGCCACTGTCATTTTATGTGCATGCAGTTTTTATTATTGTCAATTAATGTTTTTGACCAATATTTTATGTATGCTGTTATTAATATTTTGGGTGTTAGAATTTGGTTGCTAAACTTTTCAATTGTATACAACACATGGCTACTCTATCATCCCTCCCACCCCCCCCCCCCCCCCTTTTTCCTATTCTCCTCCCGGCTGTTAATACCTTCATACAACTGTTCCATCTCCATCTCTGTTCTTCAGGGCCTCACTTCACACTCCCAGAACCAATAATACTGAAGCTCTGCATTTTTCCTCAGCACTACCCCCACGTCCATCCAGGCTCCCCCTAAATATATAGCATGCTCCGCCAGCTGTTAGAGATTCTCACTCACTTACCTTTTCATTCCCTTTATATTTTACCAATAGCTGCAACTCGATGTTAACTTATTTTATCCATCACTTCCACATTTCCCCTGCTACCTCTTGTCTCAAATCCCCACGGTATCCTTTAGATTGTAAGCTTACGGGCAATCTAGCTAAGCACTTTGTATAAACGAGCTTCAATGGCTAGATATCAGCTTACGGGCAGGGCTCTCTCTACCTTTTGTATTTGTGTGCGTATTGTACGTCCTACACTATTTGTACAGCACGGTGGAATCTGTTGATGCTTTATAAATACCAGTAAGAAATTAAGACATAAATAATGTTTTCCTGTTCTTCTGTGCTGGTTTATTGATTGGATATTACTGAGGATATTATACACATATTAAAAAACAAAGAGAAAACAAACGGTCCAGCCCCTATCTCTCTAATATTTTTTTTACTCTATATGTAAGTTGTACAGGTGAGTTTACTTTCCTCTGGGATTAGTTCCCTTTTTGTTCTCTATTACAGTTATCCAATTATCCCAATATTCTATCTTGGTGAATCTGTTTTTTGGGGTCATTAATTGCTTATCATTTCTCACTACCACCCTTTTCCATTTTTGCTTGCCATAGAACTTGCAGGCTGAGCTCCTATTTGGATATTTGAGATTTTGACCGTGTTTCAGTTGTGTGCAATGAACACTTTAGCAGCCGTGCTAATATGGAAGAACATCATTAATGCTTTCTTTTCCATGTTTGACCAATTAAGGTTTCAGTAAGATTATTGCAGGCTCAGATGTAAGTTTGACGTTAGTTACTTGGCTAGTTAGTTTTATTGTCTCCAATTATTTCTTCATTTCACACCACCACCAGATATGTACTAAGCTTCCAGACCCTGAATTACACCGTCAGCGTTTAATAGAAATATCTGGTGAGTCAAGTACCACCTGTTCAACAAATCGAAATGCACATCTGGCAAATTTAGACAACGAATATGTTTATATCATTTACTTAAAGCGTTTTTCCAGTCTCACCTTTAATATATATAATATTTCAATACTTAAATCTGTTTCTCATTTTGCTACTGCTCATACTTGCTCGTCATATCTTAATTGGTGTAAAACACTGACGCGTTTTGCCAGTACATTTTAACAGCTTTCTAGCTCTAATATTTGAATAATTATCTTTACTTTTGTAGAAATAAGACCATTACTTCTCAGGTACAATAATATATCTTTACATTATTCTATAAGCTGTTGGAAAGATTTCACTTTATAATTTGACTTTAGATCTTTAATTATTTTATGCCAAGATTTAACCAGGAATTTCAATTCATGTTTTCCAAGTTCCAAGTTTCCAGAGATAGGTGATAAATCATTTCATTTGTTTATAAGTCCTAACCCTTGTTTATGTTTATTCCACCAACTCATTAGTTTTCGTGTGATGATGTTTTAGAAATTGATTCTGAGCCTGACCTTTTGTCCAGGTAAGATATTTTACTTCCGTTCTGTGCGTTTTTCTGTATTATTCAATTTTGTCATTGCTAACAGAAGTATTTTGAGTTACCATTATATGAAAAATCCACTGGCTAAGAAACAATGATGTATTTCTAAACATCCCAAACCTCCGTCTTGACTTCTTTTGCCAGCTATTTCATTTTGTCTCTTCTTGGTTTCCTTCCTCCCCGTGCAAATTTTATAAAAGCTGCAGGCAGCATCGATAGCCAACTTTCTGGAAAATGAAGTGGTATCCTACAGCCTCTATAAATAGAGCCATTTTGGCATAATACATGCCTTTCAAATGTTAATTCCTGTTGACCATGAATAAGCCATGCCTCTCCAATCCTTCAAACTTCAGTTTTAATAAAACTAAATTCAAACTTAAGAATGTAAAGAAAATACAGGTTGCTCTGAATAACAGTATGAGTATAGCAAAACATTAATATCTAAGGTATACTTCAGATTAATTGCCAGTTAGTATATGTAACGGACGCTGGTATTCCATTCCCCGTTCGTTTGGTTGCTCCCAAACTGCTAGGTATTCAGAGATTATAGGTAAAATAAAAATAAAAACTGCGGCAGCTTTTATTTTTATTTTACCTATTTGTGTCTAAAGGGTTTTGAGGGATTCCCTTTTTAAAGTTGCTGCATTGTTTTGCTCTGTTTCAAAGCGCTAACCCTCTTCTTTCCTTTTATATTCAGAGATTATAGCTCGCAGTTCAGGTGCGGATTCCTACGTCCCCAAGAATCAAAGTGCAGCATACAAATAAATCCAGCAGTTCACCAATCCCTTCCCCAAACATCAGTCGAGAATAGATGAAGGGAAAAAATTCTGATAATCTTTATTGGTATACACAGCTTTTATGCATAACCCCATGCAAGGAGTCTTCGTCCCAAAGAGACAGGGGTCATATCCCAGGATCCTCCCCACCTGGGAGCCAAATGCAGGAAAATAGGTCACTGTCCCTTTGTCTCCCAAGAAGGGAAAGCCCTCCCCCCAGGCGAGGGGTCTCTCACCCAACACAACAGGGGGCTTCTTCATCCCAGGAGCCTCTGTGCCTGGGAACCAAAGGCTCAAAAAGAGGTTGCCCCTTTGTCTCCCAGGCACAGAAAAGCCCGCCAAACTAGCCAGTGTATCCAGAAGTGTCCCCACCAACCGCAGAAGTCCTCACCACAGCATGTACCCTGACCAAATGGGAAAACAGACATAACACACGCAAAAACTAGGGAAAACACAGTAACAAGCTAGGGGAAACACAGTAATACAAAGGTGAACACATGAATGAACGGGGCTCTGCTGCAGGCACCAAGTAGTTTTGTCACAAAATATATTTACGATTTACGATTTTGTCACAAAATATATTTACGATTGGTTTGAAAATGGTATAATACAATCCCAAAATAAAGTCTTTAGGATCCTTGATATTTGGAGGAGCTGTCTGGTGTCCTCACGGGTTCAGGGAGGTTTGTGACATATAAAGGCAATAAATGCATAGGGAGAACCAATATGTGAACCATTACTGTTTCTTCAACTTATATCCTTGGCAAGGATTATATTGCACAAGCCATATTTCTTGTGAGTGTATTTTAAATTATAATTTTTTTACCTTTAGTTATACAATAGCACACTATTGGTTCTCCCTGTGTGTTTATTGTCTTTACATATTTATTCATTTACTGATTTATAAAATATTTTACCAGGAAGAATGCATTGAGATTGCGCTTGTTTTCAAGTATGTCCTGGGTATCAAAAAACGTACCCAACTTTTCAAGTTCTCAGCTGAGATAAAAGATTTTTATGGGGAAGCCCCATCAATATTTAATACAATTTGCTCTTAGAATTGTTGTATAATCTGAAAAGGCTTGCACGTTATCAACTGTGTATTTATATCAGCAGCTCCACCACTAGTTATAAATCAAGTGTGAGTCGCCCCATGAGATGAGACTAGTGAATAACATAATACATGAACAACCGTAAGGTAAAGGCATGTAAGGAAATATGACAATAAACTCTTTAGGAGGTGAAATAATGACATGTTTAAACGCTTGCTACTTTACGATTAGTTAATGTGCAGAGAGCACAATGGGGGCTGCTTCACTTAGCTGTGGTAGAGCTTGTTGGGGCTGCGGTGGAGCTTGTTGGGGCTTCCTGCTTGTTATTTGCTTCCAAAATTGATTAAAGAGTCTGTCCAGCTTAGACTCAATATCCTGCCATGCTTTGCTGGTACCAGGAGGACACGCAGCTGCCGCCATATTGGGAGAGTCGCAGATAAGTATGTCTGCCTGGGCGGCTGTGCTCTGTCCGTCCATTAGCTCCAGACAGCCTCTCAGGGGTGGACCGGGATAATCGGGAGATCGGCCGCCTCTCCCGCCCGGTAAGCATCAGGGCCTGCCAGGGCACAGTGTCACACCAGGGCAACTCATATCTGGTGTAACAGTAGTGTACATTTAAAAAAAGAAAAACAGGGGGCTTGTTGTTACCTTTCGGGGACCCTCGGTGTTGTACGTGGCTGGGTGGAGGAAGAGACCTTTAATGACATCAGTGAGGACAAGGAACGGGACATGGCTAGCTTGGTATCCAACCTTGTGCAAATGGGGAGTTTGCGGTTGTGCAAATGGACTGTTTGCGGTTGTTTGCGGTGTGTTAAACGGGGAGTTTGGTCTGTCACTGTGAAGCGGGCGTAACCCTTACACTACCTGATCAATACAACATAATACCTGATGTTTTAAAGCACGTTATTCCAAACAATTTAGGAATGCTAGGTGATTTATGCCCTTTATGGATTAAAATCAGACTCTGCATCAACTATATAATTTTCCATGGGAGTTTTGCCATGGATCCCCCTCCGGAATGCCACAGTCCAGGTGTTAGTCCCTTGAAATAACTTTTTATCACTATTGTGGCCAGAAAGAGTCCCTGTGGGTTTTAAAATTCGCCTGCCTATTGAAGTCTATGGCGGTTCGCCCCGTTCGCCCGTTCGCGAACATTTGCAGAAGTTCCAGTTCGCCGTTCGCGAACGGAAAATGTTATGTTCGCGACATCACTACTTATCATCTCCCTTCTTTCTTCCTTATACCGATGTTTGCACTGTGTTCGATGTATCCTCTCTTTCTCTCTGCTCCCATATGTCTTTCTCATTTTCTTATGGCTAAAGGGGTCTAAAACTGCTTTTGAATAGGGGAAACCCTTGTTTACCCCTCCCTCCTCTCCTATACTATTTTATCAGTGGTGTCTTAACTGTTCCTCTCTCTCTGCTTCTTGTATCTAAATAACTGTTTAATTAGTTTATATTCTCTTATTAGACCTTGCCCAATGCCATATCCCAGCAAGATAAAAAGAAGGGTGTGGCGCAACAACGAACAAGACACTCTGTTCCATTTTATTAAAACAGGCATAAAATTACTTCATAGGGGTGTATGGGGCCTCACAACAATTGTGCAACATACAATTTTTTAAAAGTGATCTCCGCCTGCTCGATCCAGGCAGGCTCCCTATGGTGCGCACACACACTGAACTTTCAAACAGTCTCTTTACATCTTGTATCAAATTTCACATTAGCTTCTAGGTTGTAACATGTAAGGAACCCTACCTCTTGGATTAGATTTCTTCAGAGCATTGACAAATATGTTTTGACTTCTATTTTACATACTTTTTCTATATTCTATGAACTTTTGGAATTATATGTAATCAGAAAGTGATCAAAAATCGATTTTCTAAATAGTATGGAAGCTTTATTTAGCTTTTCTAAGCTGGCTTTCAGTTTCTTCAGCTGTTGCTCTTGATTCTCATTTACTTCCACTTATTCTGAAGGTTCTCAAGGACTCCCTGTGCATGTTCCCTGCCTTGGAATTTTAGGACTCACTGCAGCCCTCTCTCCCTCTAGGTAACCCAACTACGGGAACACCTCTGAACTGATGGCAAGTCCCTCTATCCAGTCGTATGCTGTTTACACTGGGATGCCCTCTCTTGGCTCGCTCCCGAGCAATGGTGTCACAAGGGTTGTTGTCACCCAGTGCGGTATCTCATGGTGTCACTCCAATCCCCTTAGTAATGTGTTTTTTTGTATTTTTTTTTACTAATCTAACTCGTAAATCATAACTCCCATCAGGGCCGGTGCAAGGATTTTGCAGCCCTAGGCAAACAAAAATTTGCCGTCCCCTCATATACTTTGCCCACCATGTGACATTACAATGCCCTACCCATATGATCTGCCATATGAGTTAATGCCAGTGCTGCACACAGTGTCTTTTCTCTGAAAAGGCAGTGTGTTTACATTAAAATGCCTGCAGGAACAGTCTATTCACACAAGAACCACTACATCAAGCTGTAGTGGTTCTGGTAACTATAGTGTCCCTTTAATGTAAATTAGAGATTAGTGAGACTACTTACCATCAGATGAGGACAAGAGGTTGATGATGCTGCAATCTGGCGCCACTGATCTGGTGTGAAAGAGGCTCTCTGGAGGCTGTTTGTAACTCTGCTCACAAAAATCAATGAACAGCTCAAGGTTTGGGCCCCCAAGGCCTGACCGTGAGTATGCCTACAAGGCGCACCCATAAGACATGGAGTGTATGTGTGTAGGGGATATGTTATGTGTTATTGTAGAGGATGTAATGTGTGTGTGTTCTTATGGAATGTTGTGTATAGGAATACCAGTTTGTGTACGGAATGTAGTGTGTGTGTGTGTGTGTATAGGGAATGCAGTCGATTGTGTGTAAGCGATAGAAAGCAGGGTGTGTTTGTGTATAAGGGATGCATTGTGTGAATCTGTGTTTGTATGTGTAAGGGATGCAAGGTGGGTTTCTGTGTATGTGCATTGAGCGTGTGTAAGATGCATTGTGTTTCTGTGTGTGTAAGAGAAGCAATGTGTGTTTGCATGTGTGCGTAAGGGATGCATTGTGTATTTTTGTATATAAGGGATGCATTGTGTGTGCAAGGGTTGCATTGTGTGTGTGTGTGTGATGCATTGTGTGTGTGTGTAATGGATGCATTGTGTGTAAGCCTGACTGTGCAAGGGAAGCATGGTGTGTTTATGTGTGTGTGTAGGATTCACTGTATGTTTTGATGTGTGTGTGTGTAAGGATGCATTGTGTGTTTCTGTGTATGTATAAGGATGCATTGTGTATGTGAGTAATATAAAAAAGAGGGGCTGTAGCCCCTCTGTGTGTCTTTCCCTTCCCTTCCCACCCCCAGGTCCCTCTGTGTGTCTCCCTCCTGAGCCTCTCTGTGTGTCTGTGTGTCCCTTATTGCTCTCCCCTGCTTCCCGCCCCTTAGTGCTCTCCCCTGCCACCCTTTCCCTTAGAGTTCTCCCCCCCCTTTCCATTAGTGGTATCTCCTCTCCCTCTCCCCTGGTGGCCTCTCTCCCCTCCCCCCCCCCCTCCACTAGTGGTCCCCCCCTTTCCCCACCTCCCCTGGTTGTACCCCCCCATTGGTGGTATCGTCCATCTCCACCCCCTGGTGGTATCTTCCCTCCCTCCCTCTCCCCTGGTGTTATCTCCCCTCTTCGTCCCCCTTCCCTGTTGGTATCTCCTCTCTCCTCCATCTCCTTTTGGTATATCCCCTCTCCCCCACCCCTCCCCTGGTGGTATCTCTCCTTCCCTTGTGTGCCTCCTACCTCCCTGTTTAATGTGGCGGTACAGCAGCTTCTGTTTCCTGTACCCGGCCGGACTCACAGGAAATGCTCACTGAGAGAGCACTTCCTGTAAGTCCGGCCGGTACAGGAAGCTCCCACGCTACTCAGTGTGACTGGCAGAAGGGAGCAATGTGCGCTTCCCTCCTGACAAGTTACTCGTATCCTGCGCCCCCAGAGCCGGTTCGCCCTAAAGGATGCGCCGGCCCCGGTGCCTCCTCCTCCCCCCGTGATGCACACCATGGTGTGGCCCACAGCCCCTGCTCCCCTCATGTGAGGCCACTGCTCCTGTGTGACCTCAGCCAATCCATGTAGGACAGCAGCATGCTACGTCATCACTCCTCCCCTGTCTTTCTTAGTTAAATATTTTGATCATATTATTAATTTATGAAAATATTTTAAAGTAAGACCAGTTGAGGATGATTGAAGCATGATGGGGAAAGAGTTTTACACGTTTATTTACAAAACTAAAATTGAGAAGAATTGACAGGAAATCACACATTTTAGGTGAAAAAAAAAAAACCCTCCAATTTACAACTTTCTTGTAAATTGTCCATACCTCTGCCAGTGACTCTATTGGTCCTGTCTCACACAGTAAAGGATAAATGCTATGAGGAAAGATAGAAAAGATAGTCAGTCACAAATAAAACAAGAGACAGACATAACTATATATATATAGAGAGAGTGACAGGGTTAGAAATATATTTTGATGGCTAGACACAATAAAACATCTCTGATTAGGTGACAAAAAAGAGTGAATGTGGGCAGGCCAGGATAAACTGATGGACAAGCTGATTTCAAAATTCTAAAGATACACACGATCATAAGCCAAACTAGATAACACTTTTCAGGAATTAGCATTAGACCAGCATAGAACCAAGTTCAACATGGTATGATGACAAGAAAGCATGGGAACATGTGAATGGGCTACTGGGACCCACAATCGTTTATCAGCAGACCTCCCAACTTTAAGAAGTATTTAGCAGGAACAAGAGAGGAGACATGTCTACCCAGGGATGCCATCAGAAATTTTGGGGCACCTGGCACAGCTCAAGGTCTTGGCCCCTGGGGCCTGCCCCCGAATCCACTCACAGGGCCACCCCCGAGTCCGCCCACAGGGCCGCCCTCTGAGTCTGCCCACAGGGATGCAGTGTGTGTACTAAATGTGGTGTGTGTATAGTGTGTAGAATGTGTGTAGTAGATGCAGAGTGTGTGTGTAGATGCAGAGTGAGTGTGTGTGTACAGTGAATGTGGTGTGTGTGTGTAATGGATGCATTTAGTGGATGCAAATTGTACATTTGTGTAATGTATGAAGTGTATATAAGATGCAGAGTGTGTGTTTGTTTAGTGGATGTAGTGTGTGTGTGTGTGCAGTGAATGCAGAGTGTGTGTGTTTGTGTAGTGGATGTAGTGTGTGTGTATTAGATGTGGTGTGTATAGAGAGTGTATTGAGGATGCAGAGTGTGTGTTTGTGTAGTAGATGTAGTGTGCGTGTGTGTAGTGAATGCAGAGTGTGTGTAGTGGATGTAGTGTTTGTATAGTGAATGAAGTGTGTGTGGATGTGCAGTGGATGTAGTGTGTGTATAGTGAATGCAATGTGTGTGTGTGTGTGTTTGTGTAGTAGATGTAGTATTTGTGTGTATTAGATGCGGTGTGTATAGTGACTGCAGAGTGTGTGTTTGTGTAGTGGATGCAATGTGTGCAGTGACTGCAGAATGTTTGTTTGTGTAAGGATGTAGTGTGTGTAGTGAATGCAGAGTGTGTGTTGTGTAGTAGATGTAGTGTTTTAGTGAATGAAGAATGCATTTTTGTGTAAGGATGTAGTGTGTAGTGACTGCAGTGTGTGTGCTTGTGTAGTGGTTGTAGTGTCTGTATATTGACTGCAAAGTGAGTGTTTGTGTAGTGGTTGTAGTGCGTATAATGACTGCAGAGTGTATTTTTGTGCAATGATGTAGTGTGTTTGGTAAATGCAGAGTGTATTTTTGTGTAAGTATGTAGTGTGTGTAGAAGCTGCTAAGTGTGTGTTTGTGCAAGGATGTAGTGTGTAGTGACTGCAGAGTGTATGTTTGTGTAAGCATGTAGTGTGTGTAGTGACTGCAGAGTGTGTGTTTGTGTAATGATGTAGTGTGTGTAGTGACTGCAGAGTGTGTATTTGTGTAAGGATGTAGTGTGTGTAGTGACTGCAGAGTGTGTGTTTGTGTAAGAATGTAGTGTGTGTTGTGATTGCATAGTGTGTGTTTGTGTAAGGATGCAGTGTGTAAATGTTGTAGTATAGTGCGTGTAAATGTATGGGGCTGCATAATGTGGGTGGGGGGGGGGAGCCTACAGTATTTGTTTTTCCTATTTTCTTCGCTTAATTATAATACATTTTATTTTATTCCACCTCCCTGCATCTTACCTGTGGCCAGGAAGGGGGAGATCACATTCCCTGGTGGTCCCTGGTGGATTTACCAGAGATTCAACCCAGAATGAAAGGATAGTGGACCAATAAGGAGACTATTGGGAGCTATGCACGAGTGCCAGATTTCTATAGGGAGAGTATGTGGGGTATCTTCAGCATAGTTGGAAGAGGGCTAGCTAGACTTGCTATCAGTGGAGAATGGTAGTGGGTAACACATAAAGCATCCTAGGATCACACACAGGATTGACATGGCATCGAACGAGTCGTTTACTCACAGACATGAGACCGTGAGGTGAAAGTAATACCAGAAATCAATATGCTTTCATTGCAAATATACCTTTGGACTCTTTTATTAGCTTTCACGGCTTTAAATGAATTTCATTGATTAGCTCAGCATGAGTTCTATCAGTAAATGGCAAATTCACGGTAAACAAAATATGTTCCTCTTTCTTCTCTCTTTCTCTCTCTCTTTCACTTTTTCTCTCTCTCTTTCTTCTCTCTTTCTTCTCTCTTTCTTTCACTTTTTCTCGCTCTCTTTCTTCTCTCTTTCTCTCTTTCTTTCACGTTTTCTCTCTCTCTTTCTTCTCTCTTTCTCTCTCTCTTTTACTTTTTCTCTCTCTCTTTCTTTCTTTCTCTCTTTCTTTCTTTTTTCCTTTCCTTGTTTGTATTTTTCCATCATGCTTGACTTGTGTTTTTATTAGAATACATTTTCTTGCTGTTATTTCTGCAACTTAGAGTCATGAAGTTTTTTTTAGATTAAGATATATATCAGTTATTATTATTTTATTATTTATATAGCGCCATCACATTCCATAGCGCTGTACAATGGGTGGACTAACAGACATGCAATTGTAACCAGACAACTGGACGTACTGGATCAGAGGGCTGGAGGGCCCTGCTCAATGAGCTTACATCATGGGTCCTCAAACTCCGGCCCTCCAGATGTTGCTGAACTACAACTCCCATGATTCTTTGAATTACATAGATAGCCAGAGAATCATGGGAGTTGTAGTTCAGCAACATCTGGGGGGCGAGAGTTTGAGGACCCCTGGCTTACATGCTAGAGGGAGTGGGGTATAGTGACACAAAGGGTAAAAGTAGGGGTACGAAGTAGGTTGTTAGAAAAGTATTCACTGAGGGCTTAGTAGGTAATTTTTGACAGTTGCAGGAGAGGAGTCATGGGGTGAGGGGTGGGGGATAAAGACCTGCTAACAGTTTAATTGATATGCTTTCTTGAAGAAGTGAGTTTTCAATGATTTTTTGAATGAGTGGAGACTGGGTGAAAGTCTTACGGAGAAAGGAAGGGAGTTCCACAGAAGAGGTGCAGCCCTGGAGAAATCTTGGAGGCGAGCATTAGAGGTGGTAGTATGGACAGAGGCAGCGGCGTACATACCGCGGTCGCAGGGGTCCCCTGCGACCGGGTACCAGACCAGCTGCCACATTTTGTGGCCCCGGGCCCGCACGG
Organism: Pelobates fuscus; assembly: GCF_036172605.1. NCBI lineage: Eukaryota > Metazoa > Chordata > Amphibia > Anura > Pelobatidae > Pelobates > Pelobates fuscus. Next base: position 309,474,831 of record NC_086322.1, read on the forward strand.
CAAACTGCTGGGGCTGCATATGAAGGGGTCCATCGGGTGGCCCATGCTGTCAGGGCCACCTAATGGGAACTCTGACTCCCATCAGGCTGAGCCACCACTGGACTCCAGGGAAAGTAACAAGGTAGGAAACATTTTGTGTATGTGTGTGTGTTTCTCTGTATGTATGTGTCTGTGTCTCTGTGTATGTGTGTGTGTGTGTGTCTCTGTATGTATGTTTGTCTGTGTCTGTGTATGTGTGTGTGTGTCTCTCTGTGTGTGTGTGTGTCTGTCTGTGTCTATGTATGTGTGTGTGTCTATGTATGTGTGTATGTCTCTGTGTGTGTCTGTATCTCTGTGTGTGTGTGTGTCTGTGTCTATGTGTGTGTGTGTGCCTGTGTCTCTGTATGTATGTGTCTGTGTATATATGTGTGTGTGTCTGTATGTATATGTCTGTCGAGGGATGTATGTGTGTGTGTGTCTGTCTGTGTGTATTTGTGTGTTTCTGTATGTATGTGTGCTCCCAATATTCTCAAATCTTAATGAATACATGCTGCTCTAACAATGTCTTGGATAATTTTATTAGAAACGAGTAAAACTGACCATGGCATAACACTCAACCTCAAAATACGGAATCTCCAAAGATGCCAACACTACCTTTTAAAATACTTCTTTTCATCTTGAAGAACATCTCATACATTAGAGATTTATGTATTATAGATAACTGATCATCTCCTTAAAAACACATTTACAAAAGCTTTCATTGAGTCTCCATAGTACATCCTGCTTGTGCAATCCCATTGGACCACTTCTGGCCACCTCTTATTCCAAAATATCTGACCTAACATAATCCTTACTGAAGACACTGAACCGTGTATCAACTTGACTATCAACCTGACCTCCACCTTATCTCCACCTTAATGGTAATATCAAAATAATCTGATCCTTTGCAATTCAAATGATTTATATGCTCTATGATGACTGGGTAATTAAAATGCTAATTCATGATTGCATTGGTACTGAACAATATTTAGTGCCATGGATAAGGGTGCTACAAGAAACATGTTTAATTACTGAATAGATTAATTCATTATTATACAAGAAGGTATAGGGGTGAGAGTCTGGAAAAGTGATCACAATTCCGCTTATTATTCTCACTAAGAGGGCTATGTGTTTGTTTAAACACTACGGAGATCCTCGACAGCTTGGCAGCATGCATTAAAGTATCGGTAGAAAAAGATTTACCTCTAAGTGCGAAGGTTTGACATTAATATCGGGCTCATCCAGCAAAGCATTTCAGGCATAATTGTGCAAATGTTTATTTGCATACAAATGAATGCTATGACTAACTAGAGGGAAATGAACTGCGAAACGTGTAAATGAAAAATGCAGCACAATTAATGGTAGTGATTAAAAATAGATCAATCCACGTCGTTTCCACCCTGTCTTTATCAAATGGAAGCGGTGATTTACGGAACATGTTACATTTCAGTGGCGGCTGTAATTAACTCACTTCTGACAAGTAAGAATGTAATTTTGGTCTGGAGGGATAATGGACACATAGACACACAATTCCTTTCCGTAGTGCAATCTTAACATGTTACGGAGACTCCAGGCGCCCAGGACAATTTATACACAATCTCACAATCATTTCTCCAATGTCTATGGTTTGTGCTCCATGAAATCTTAGATGTTCACATTGAGCAACATCTACTTAGCTTCATGTTTGTGTTAATGGATGAGTAATGATAATTCATGTCTTGATACATAGTATTACTCACCACTCGTCCAAACGTTGAGTACAATTGAGCAAAATATAATAACAAGAAACCATTAATCAGGAAAGATACATACAGCTGTCGTTAATCTTCCCCAACCAACCAATCTCTGCAACTCATTTTATTGATATTGGAAGGATCAAAGGGCGAGTGACTACCAGACAAGATGGCAGCTGGATCTATGTCTGCTGAGTTATCTCGCCAGCCTCATATGTTCATGTCATAATTTACAATACTTTAAAATGGAAATCACATATCACAATGTACAAAACATAAGAGGCAGAACCTTCTATACTAAGCTTTATACGTAGCAACAAAAATAGCAAATTGTGTGTAATATATTATAAAATTGGGTGAAAAAAAATCTAATTTGCTGATTCAGGATCAAACTTGGAAATTAGTCTCAAAGTAGCCACTTTGGTTTTGTAGCAAATTGGTTTTGATGAAAATTAAGTTGGTTTTACAGATCAAATTAGGAATGCTTATCAACAGGCAAATTAAAACCACATTGTTTGGTTCTCACAAATAAAATCATTTCTTCAACGAGCGATCATTTTGTTTCTTTCCACTTTCCATGTCTAAGTATCAAACAGTTTTATTATGCTTGCTGTATGTAAAAATATCTTGCTCTGTTCCAACACATAGACTGTTTGTTTGTTTATTTGTTTGTTTGTTTTTTGCCTTGTTGGACATTGTAAGTGTTGACTATTTGAGTAGAACTACCGGAAACAGACTATTGATAATTCACCCATCTCTTAATGAGTCCAAACTTTGAATAACAATCATTTGTTGAGTAAAGACAATTGAAGATATACAGATATTCTTAGTACTTTTTCTTTTTATCTCTGGTCGTCCTTTTAAATAAAGCTTCATTTTGTGCTAGCCCAGCATGTTTAATATGATTTGCAACTTCAATTAAACCCTCCTAGCAAAGCTTGTCGCACCTTTCATATATTTTCCATTAAGACTAGGATGGAACACGAAGACACATTATTTAGCAATCACTGTAAATAACTAGTAATCTGCCGGTAATTAATGTCACACACTGTTACTTGCAGCAACAAACTCAATTTCCCCCTAACTAAAATGTGATATATTTTTGTATTTAGCGTAGCACAGTAAAAATCATGGAAACCGTTACGGGAGATTTATCACGTAGGCTATCTTTAAATATCTGGAATTTTCATGAACTAAAATCCATTTCTCTAACAAAGAGTCTATATTAAGTTAAACAAGTACTTCTAGTGTGCTACGCCAAATTCTGGGATACCTTTGATGACAACCCAAGGACATAGGTAAAACTAGATTATCTGACCATGCCCAAGAGTAGACCTTAGGACAAATAAAAGAAAATCATCTGAGCCAAAAAACCGCTAGGAGATTTTACATTACACATTTCACATGTGTTATTTAGTAAATAAAACAGTATTTTAATCCCTTCAGGACCAGACTGTGTTTGTGATGTTGTACGTTAAGGCCCCGGGCTGTTTTAACACTTTTGTGGTGTTTGTGTTTAGCTGTAATTTTCCTCTCTCTCATTTACTGTTCCCATACAAGTTATATATTGTTTTTTTTCAGGACAAAAAGGGCTTTCCTTACATACCATTATTTGTACCATATCATATAATTTACTTAAAAAAAAAAAAAATATGATGAAAAATTTAAAAAAAAATGCTTTTTTACTTTTACTTGAAAAATATTTTACTTATCTATAGAAGCTAATGAAAAAAACTGCTAAATAGATTCACAATTCTGTCCTGAGTTTAAAAACACCCAGTGTTTACGTACTTTTTTTTTTGCCAGTTATAGGGCTATACGTACAAGTAGGATATTGCTGTTTCAAAATATATATATTTTAACATTTATCAATAGTGACATTGTAACACTGTTATCTGTCAAATCTCTGAATCACACCTCACATGTACATATTTTTTTTAAAGTAGACAGTCCAGGGTAATCAATATGGGGTATGTCCAGTGAATTTTAGTAGCCACCAAGTCACAAACACTGGCCAAAGTTAGCATTTGTTTGTGTTAAAAATGCAAAAAACAATTATGATGCTAACTTTGGCCAGTGTTTTTGACTAAGTGGCTACTAAAAAAGACTGAACATACCCGGTTTGCAATACCTTGGGTTGTCTTCATTTGCAAATGCAACTGGGCAGACTAGATGGGCCGAATGGTTCTTATCTGCCGTCACATTCTATGTTTCTATGTTTCTATGTTTCAAATGGTATGCCATCATGGGGTAATTCTCATTCCTGGGCAACCATACGCTCTCAAAGGCAACATAAATAACCTGTCAATTTTCAATGTAAAAAATTGTGACCCTTATATTTGACCTTGTAACTTTCAAAAACACTATAAAACCTGTAAATGGGCGGTACTGTTATACTCGGGAGACTTTGCTGACCACATATTAGGGTTTCAAAAAAGTTAAACGGATCAAAAACATTTAATCATCAGTGAAAGTGCCGTTGTGTGTAAAAATCCCAAAAACTAATTTTCACTGACAATATCATCACTGTGATATCAACACTAATATTTGTGTTCAGTGAAGTCACCCGAGTAAAACAGTACCCCCCATGTACAGGTTTTATGGTGTCTTGGAAAGTTACATACAGTGTTAAATACAGTGCTAGCAAATTAAATTCTTTGGACTTTTGGCCTGGGTTGTCAGGCAGGTCCCTCAAATTGGAATCGATAAAATTACTTAATTATGTAAAAATATTACATAAATACGCACGTAAAATTTAAATATATATACATATTTATATATTTGAAGTCTACATGTATATTTATGAAATTATTTATGTAATTTTGTACATGGATATTTATATATTTTGTATTATTTTGATTTATTTATATATACATAGATGTATATTTAAATTCATTCTAAGTGTATTTTGATATTAATATATATATATATATTAATATCAAAATACAGTTAGAAAAAAAAAATGTCATATATATATATATATATATATAATTTTTTTGTTAATTTTTAAAGTTTTCTTATTTATTGTAATTTACCTATTTGTATTGTATAATAATATATTATTATTATTATGATATTTATAGAGCACCGTCAAATTCCGCAGCGCTTTACAATGGGTGGACGAACAGACATGTAGTTGTAACCAGACAAGTTGGACACACAGGAACAGAGGGGTTGAGGGCCCTGCTCAATGAGCTTACATGCTAGAGCGAGTGGGGTAAAATTACAAAAAAGGTAAGGGTAGTATTAGACTTGTGACAGTTGCAGAAGAGGAATCAGTTGGAAGTTATTAACAGTTTAATTGATACGCTTTTATGAAGAAGTGGGTTTTTAATGATTTTTTTGAAGGAGTGGAGACTGGGTGAGCATCTAATGGAGGAGGGAAGCGAGTTCCACAGGAACGGTGCAGCTTTTGAGAAATCTTGAAGGCGAGCATCAGAGGTGGGAGTACGGACAGAAGATAGACATAAGTCTTCAGCAGATCGTAAGGGCCTGGACGGGACATACTTGTGTATAAGGGAGGATAGATAGGTGGGAGCAGCATTAGGTAGAGATTTGAAAACAAGAACCAGAATTTTAAATTGAGCTCTATATTTTATAGGAAGCCAATGTAGGGACTGACAGAAGGGTGAGGCATGGGAGGTACGGGCGGACAGGAAGATGAGCCTCGCTGCCGCATTCATTATGGACTGTAATGGCGCAAGTTGGGAGCACGTAAGACCACTGAGAAGCGGATTATAGTAGTCAAGGTCAGAAAGGACAGTGGAATGGACCAACACCTTAGTCGCATCTGGCGTTAAGTAGGGGCGGATGCGTGCAACGTTTTTGAGATGGAAATTACAGGATTTGGCAATAGATTGAACATGAGGCTTGAAGGAGAGGTTGGAGTCAAAGAGAACACCTAGGCAGCGAGCCTGTGTGGTGGAGCTGATGGTAGCACCATTTACTTGGAGGGAGACAGACACAGGAGTAACAACACTTGAGGGAGGAAAGACCAGAATTTCAGTTTTGGTCAAGTTTAGTTTAAGGAAGTGGGCAGCCATCCAGTTAGAAATAGCAGAGAGGCAGTCAGAGACACTAGTCAAGAGGGACAGGGAGAGATCAGGAGAGGACAGGTAGATTTGCATAGAAATGATATTGGAAGCCAAAGGAGCTAATAAGTTTACCAAGGGAGGCAGTATAGATGGAGAACAGTAGGGGGCCAAGGACTGAACCTTGGGGGACACCAACAGAGAGGAGTTGGGGAGAAGAAGCAGAGCCAGAGAAAGAAACACTGAAAGAGCACTGGGAGAGGTAGGAGGAGCACCAGGAGAGAGCAATATCTTGTAGACTGATATTGCTGAGGATGAGAAGAAGCTGTTGATGCTCAACAGTGTCAAAAGCCGCAGACATATATATAATATATATATATATATATATATATATATATATCTACACACACACAATATATATATATATATATAGTTAGTATATATATTATATATGTGTGTAATTTAATTATACGTGTATTTTTATATTAATATATGCATATATTAATATAAAAATGATATTATATATATATATATATATATATATATATATATATATATATATATATATATATATATATATATATATATATATATATATATATATATATATATATATATATATATATATAAAACGTAAGGATGATCCTTGCACTCAGGCTAAACTCTGTTGCCGGGTGCTAGTCCTGGGTTTGATTATTCAAAACAATAAACATATGGAATGCACTTACGGTCTCTCATAGTGAAATTCTCATTATTCCATAAGAAAAAAAAGCAGATTGACATTTTGGTCCTCTCTGGGACCTTTCTCAAGATCAAATGACTGCCAATTGATCTTGAGAAAGGTCCCAGAGTGGATCGAAACGTTTTTTCTTATGGAATACAGAAAATTTCACTATGAGAGTTTGTGAGTGCAGTCCATATGTTTATTGTTTATATATATATATATATATATATATATATATATATATATATATATATATATATATATATATTATATTATTATATATATTATATTTTTATTCATTAACAATTTTTATTTTATACATGCAGGGAGACTGTCTGTCAGGCAGATACACAGGCACCTATTGCGGCCATGTGACCACTCTGTTAGAGCGATCTCATGACCGCGGGGTCCTGGTTCGCCGAGGGGGGATTGTCTGGACTGGCAGGCAGTCCCCCCAGACCAGGAGCAACACTGATCGCCGCCGGGGGAACGGCGGTGATCAGGTAAGTAAATATTACCGTTATGAAGGTTCAGGGCCGTTATCGGTCCACAAAGGGATTTTCCGAAGACGGTCCTGAACCGTCAGCGGTCGTGAAGGGGTTAATGACACAAAACATAAATACAGTACACTCAGACACAATTCTTATGTATTTTTCCACTTGTCCAAGGCATGTATGATGCAATATCTTTACCCTTTGTTTGTTCTACTTGATCTGCAGGAATAAGAAAAGTGTAACAGAGTTTTTATGAATTCTTTATCATGCTCTCTGCATATTGTTCAGTGGGATTAATATAAATAATTTTGCCAGTTAACCTTGGGGTCCCGTGATCAAGCATTTTTTATTTTAAATTATGAATTCAAATAAATTCAGACAAAGCAATATAATAAATAAGACAAAGCAATTAATTTGTTACAATGACATTATACTATATCACATACAAAGTAACAAATTGGTTAAGATGAAAAGGAAAAATAGAGAGAAACAATAAGAGGAAAAAACAGTGGAAATCTGAGCACAACGTAGATTGTGAGATGGGCCGGAACACCTGGTATTCAATCATAATACCTAAACTAGATGTTTAGTCGTATTTAAATAGGAAACTGTTGTGATGTATTATATAGACCGGATAAAACATGGCAACAAAAAATAAAATAAAATAAAAAGGTTTATACCACACATTGTTTAGTGGGTTTCCTTATTTGCTAACCACTAGTGATGTACCGAACTGTCCGCCGGCGAACAGTTCCCGGCGAAATTAGCGTGTTTGCGTTAGCCGCGGCGGGCGGACACATGCGCAGTTCGATCCGCCCCCTATTCGTCATCATTGGGCAAACTTTGACCCTGTGCCCCTCGGTCAGCAGACACATTCCAGCCAATCAGCAGCACTCCCTCCCTTCCACACCTTCCAACCTCCCTCCCAGCATCCATTTTCGATTCATTCGGAAGATGCATGCTTAGTGAGAGGAGGGAAAGTTTAGCTGCTGCTGATTAGATAGGGAATTTGATAGCTAGGCTAGGATATTCAGTGTCCACTACAATCCTGAAGGACTCATCTGATCTCTGCTGTAAGGACAGCACCCCAAAAAGCCCTTTTTAGGGCTATAACATCAGGCTGCTTTTTTTTTTCCCCTGTGTAATGTAATTGCAGGTGCCTGCCTGCCAGCTTCTGTGTGAGGTTCACATTGTATACTGTGCCTACTTGCCCAGTGCCACCACTCATATCTGTTTTAACAATAGGTTAAGCTTTACATTTAAAATAAATATTTTTTTTCACTGTAATAGAAGAGCAGTTGCCTGCCTGCCAGCTTCTGTGTGAGGTTCACATTGGATACTGTGCCCACTGGCCCAGTGCCACCACTCATATCTGTTTTAACAATTGGTTAAGCTTTACATTTAAAATAAATAATTTGTTTTCACTGTAATAGAAGAGCAGTTGCCTGCCTGCCAGCTTCTGTGTCAGGTTGGATGCCTTGCCCATTTGCACAGTCAGTGCCACCACTCATATCTGTTTTAACAATAGCTTAAGCTTTAGATTTTAAAGAAATCATTTTTTTCACTGTAATAGAAGATCAGTTAGTTGTCTGCAAGCGTCTGGGTGTCAGGCCTACTTCAGCGTGTGCTCTGCAGACCTGTGCCAGCGTGCTTTGACAGTTGCCAATCATATCTGGTGTCTCTTTAGCGTGCTTTTACAAAGAAAAAAGGTTTCCAGTGTAAGCTAATAGCAGCCAGTCAGTGTCCTTCAAGCGGCTCTGTCAGGCCTTCCTTCAGCGTGTGCCCTGCACAACCCTGCCAGCGTACTTTGACAGTTGCCACTCATATCTGGTGTCTCTATAGCATGCTTTTACAACCAAAATTTTGTTTCCACTGTAATAGAAGAGCAGTTGCCTGCCTGCCAGCTTCTGTGTGAGGTTCACATTGGATACTGTGCCCATTTGCCCAGTGCCACCACTCATAACTGTTTTAACAATTGGTTAAGCTTTAGATTTAAAATAAATAATTTGTTTTCATTGTAATAGAAGAGCAGTTGCCTGCCTGCCAGCTTCTGTGTGAGGTTCACATTGGATACTGTGCCTACTTGCCCAGTGCCACCACTCATATCTGTTTTAACAATTGGTTAAGCTTTACATTTAAAATAAATATTTTTTTTTCACTGTAATAGAAGAGCAGTTGCCTGCCTGCCAGCTTCTGTGTGAGGTTCACATTGGATACTGTGCCCACTTGCCCAGTGCCACCACTCATATCTGTTTTAACAATTGGTTAAGCTTTAGATTTAAAATAAATAATTTGTTTTCACTGTAATAGAAGAGCAGTTGCCTGCCTGCCAGCTTCTGTGTGAGGTTCACATTGGATACTGTGCCTACTTGCCCAGTGCCACCACTCATATCTGTTTTAACAATTGGTTAAGCTTTACATTTAAAATAAAAAAATTTTTCACTGTAATAGAAGAGCAGTTGCCTGCCTGCCAGCTTCTGTGTGAGGTTCACATTGGATACTGTGCCTACTTGCCCAGTGCCACCACTCATATCTGTTTTAACAATTGGTTAAGCTTTACATTTAAAATAAATATTTTTTTTTCACTGTAATAGAAGAGCAGTTGCCTGCCTGCCAGCTTCTGTGTGAGGTTCACATTGGATACTGTGCCCACTTGCCCAGTGCACCACTCATATCTGTTTTAACAATTGGTTAAGCTTTAGATTTAAAATAAATAATTTGTTTTCACTGTAATAGAAGAGCAGTTGCCTGCCTGCCAGCTTCTGTGTGAGGTTCACATTGGATACTGTGCCTACTTGCCCAGTGCCACCACTCATATCTGTTTTAACAATTGGTTAAGCTTTACATTTAAAATAAATATTTTTTTCACTGTAATAGAAGAGCAGTTGCCTGCCTGCCAGCTTCTGTGTGAGGTTCACATTGGATACTGTGCCCACTTGCCCAGTGCCACCACTCATATCTGTTTTAACAATTGGTTAAGCTTTACATTTAAAATAAATATTTTTTTTTCACTGTAATAGAAGAGCAGTTGCCTGCCTGCCAGCTTCTGTGTGAGGTTCACATTGGATACTGTGCCCACTTGCCCAGTGCCACCACTCATATCTGTTTTAACAATTGGTTAAGCTTTAGATTTAAAATAAATAATTTGTTTTCACTGTAATAGAAGAGCAGTTGCCTGCCTGCCAGCTTCTGTGTGAGGTTCACATTGGATACTGTGCCTACTTGCCCAGTGCCACCACTCACATCTGTTTTAACAATTGGTTAAGCTTTACATTTAAAATAAATATTTTTTTTTCACTGTAATAGAAGAGCAGTTGCCTGCCTGCCAGCTTCTGTGTGAGGTTCACATTGGATACTGTGCCCACTTGCCCAGTGCCACCACTCATATCTGTTTTAACAATTGGTTAAGCTTTAGATTTAAAATAAATAATTTGTTTTCACTGTAATAGAAGAGCAGTTGCCTGCCTGCCAGCTTCTGTGTGAGGTTCACATTGGATACTGTGCCTACTTGCCCAGTGCCACCACTCATATCTGTTTTAACAATTGGTTAAGCTTTACATTTAAAATAAATATTTTTTCACTGTAATAGAAGAGCAGTTGCCTGCCTGCCAGCTTCTGTGTGAGGTTCACATTGGATACTGTGCCTACTTGCCCAGTGCCACCACTCATATCTGTTTTAACAATTGGTTAAGCTTTACATTTAAAATAAATATTTTTTTTTCACTGTAATAGAAGAGCAGTTGCCTGCCTGCCAGCTTCTGTGAGGTTCACATTGGATACTGTGCCCACTTGCCCAGTGCCACCACTCATATCTGTTTTAACAATTGGTTAAGCTTTAGATTTAAAATAAATAATTTGTTTTCACTGTAATAGAAGAGCAGTTGCCTGCCTGCCAGCTTCTGTGTGAGGTTCACATTGGATACTGTGCCCACTTGCCCAGTGCCACCACTCATATCTGTTTTAACAATTGGTTAAGCTTTACATTTAAAATAAATATTTTTTTTCACTGTAATAGAAGAGCAGTTGCCTGCCTGCCAGCTTCTGTGTGAGGTTCACATTGGATACTGTGCCCACTTGCCCAGTGCCACCACTCATATCTGTTTTAACAATTGGTTAAGCTTTAGATTTAAAATAAATAATTTGTTTTCACTGTAATAGAAGAGCAGTTGCCTGCCTGCCAGCTTCTGTGTCAGGTTGGATGCCTTGCCCATTTGCACAGTCAGTGCCACCACTCATATCTGTTTTAACAATAGCTTAAGCTTTAGATTTTAAAGAAATCATTTTTTTCACTGTAATAGAAGATCAGTTAGTTGTCTGCAAGCGTCTGGGTGTCAGGCCTACTTCAGCGTGTGCTCTGCAGACCTGTGCCAGCGTGCTTTGACAGTTGCCAATCATATCTGGAGTCTCTTTAGCGTGCTTTTACAAAGAAAAAAGGTTTCCAGTGTAAGCTAATAGCAGACAGTCAGTGTCCTTCAAGCGGCTCTGTCACGCCTTCCTTCAGCGTGTGCCCTGCACAACCCTGCCAGCGTACTTTGACAGTTGCCACTCATATCTGGTGTCTCTATAGCGTGCTTTTACAACCAAAATTTTGTTTCCACTGTAATAGAAGAGCAGTTGCCTGCCTGCCAGCTTCTGTGTGAGGTTCACATTGGATACTGTGCCTACTTGCCCAGTGCCACCACTCATATCTGTTTTAACAATTGGTTAAGCTTTACATTTAAAATAAATATTTTTTTTCACTGTAATAGAAGAGCAGTTGCCTGCCTGCCAGCTTCTGTGTGAGGTTCACATTGGATACTGTGCCCACTTGCCCAGTGCCACCACTCATAACTGTTTTAACAATTGGTTAAGCTTTAGATTTAAAATAAATAATTTGTTTTCACTGTAATAGAAGAGCAGTTGCCTGCCTGCCAGCTTCTGTGTGAGGTTCACATTGGATACTGTGCCTACTTGCCCAGTGCCACCACTCATATCTGTTTTAACAATTGGTTAAGCTTTACATTTAAAATAAATATTTTTTTTTCACTGTAATAGAAGAGCAGTTGCCTGCCTGCCAGCTTCTGTGTGAGGTTCACATTGGATACTGTGCCCACTTGCCCAGTGCCACCACTCATATCTGTTTTAACAATTGGTTAAGCTTTAGATTTAAAATAAATAATTAGTTTTCACTGTAATAGAAGAGCAGTTGCCTGCCTGCCAGCTTCTGTGTGAGGTTCACATTGGATACTGTGCCTACTTGCCCAGTGCCACCACTCATATCTGTTTTAACAATTGGTTAAGCTTTACATTTAAAATAAATAATTTTTTTCACTGTAATAGAAGAGCAGTTGCCTGCCTGCCAGCCTCTGTGTGAGGTTCACATTGGATACTGTGCCTACTTGCCCAGTGCCACCACTCATATCTGTTTTAACAATTGGCTAAGCTTTAGATTTAAAATAAATAATTTGTTTTCACTGTAATAGAAGAGCAGTTGCCTGCCTGCCAGCTTCTGTGTGAGGTTCACATTGGATACTGTGCCTACTTGCCCAGTGCCACCACTCATATCTGTTTTAACAATTGGTTAAGCTTTACATTTAAAATAAATATTTTTTTCACTGTAATAGAAGAGCAGTTGCCTGCCTGCCAGCTTCTGTGTGAGGTTCACATTGGATACTGTGCCCACTTGCCCAGTGCCACCACTCATATCTGTTTTAACAATTGGTTAAGCTTTACATTTAAAATAAATATTTTTTTTCACTGTAATAGAAGAGCAGTTGCCTGCCTGCCAGCTTCTGTGTGAGGTTCACATTGGATACTGTGCCCACTTGCCCAGTGCCACCACTCATATCTGTTTTAACAATTGGTTAAGCTTTAGATTTAAAATAAATAATTTGTTTTCACTGTAATAGAAGAGCAGTTGCCTGCCTGCCAGCTTCTGTGTCAGGTTGGATGCCTTGCCCATTTGCACAGTCAGTGCCACCACTCATATTTGTTTTAACAATAGCTTAAGCTTAGGTTTTAAAGAAATCATTTTTTTTCACTGTAATAGAAGATCAGTTAGTTGTCTGCAAGCGTCTGGGTGTCAGGCCTACTTCAGCGTGTGCTCTGCAGACCTGTGCCAGCGTGCTTTGACAGTTGCCAATCATATCTGGTGTCTCTTTAGCGTGCTTTTACAAAGAAAAAAGGTTTCCAGTGTAAGCTAATAGCAGACAGTCAGTGTCCTTCAAGCAGCTCTGTCAGGCCTTCCTTCAGCGTGTGCCCTGCACAACCCTGCCAGCGTACTTTGACAGTTGCCACTCATATCTGGTGTCTCTATAGCGTGCTTTTACAACCAAAATTTTGTTTCCACTGTAATAGAAGAGCAGTTGCCTGCCTGCCAGCTTCTGTGTGAGGTTCACATTGGATACTGTGCCTACTTGCCCAGTGCCACCACTCATAACTGGTTTAACAATTGGTTAAGCTTTAGATTTAAAATAAATAATTTGTTTTCATTGTAATAGAAGAGCAGTTGCCTGCCTGCCAGCTTCTGTGTGAGGTTCACATTGGATACTGTGCCTACTTGCCCAGTGCCACCACTCATATCTGTTTTAACAATAGCTTAAGCTTTAGATTTTAAAGAAATCATTTTTTTTCACTGTAATAGAAGATCAGTTAGTTGTCTGCAAGCGTCTGGGTGTCAGGCCTACTTCAGCGTGTGCTCTGTAGACCTGTTCCAGCGTGCTTTGACAGTTGCCAATCATATTTGGTGTCTCTATAGCGTGCTTTTAAAACCCAAATTTGTTTTTCACTGTTATAGATTGAATAGCAGTTACTTGTCTTCAAGCGGGTGTCTCAGGCCTACAGTGTGTGCTCTGCAGAACTGTTCCAGTGCACATTGCCAATCATATCTGGTGTCTCTATAGCGTGCTTTTAAAACCAAAATTTGTTTTTCACTGTTATAGATTGAATAGCAGTTACTTGTCTTCAAGCGGCTCTGTCAGTCCTTCCTTCAGTGTGTGCTCTGCAGAACTGTTCCAGTGCACATTGCCAATCATATCTGGTGTCTCTATAGCGTGCTTTTAAAACCAAAATTTATTTTTCACTGTTATAGATTGAATAGCAGTTACTTGTCTTCAAGCGGGTGTCTCAGGCCTACAGTGTGTGCTCTGCAGAACTGTTACAGTTCACATTGCCAATCATATCTGGTCTCACAGTAGCTTGCACGCATAGTACCACTAATCCCAAAAAAAATGACAGGCAGAGGCAGGCCACCCCGCAGGGGCCGTCGTGGTCGTGGTGCTGTGATTCCCTTTTGCCCTAGAATAATGCCCAGTTTTCAGAAGCCACGTACCCTGAACTTGAAAAGTTCTGAGGACATAGTTGACTGGCTAACACAGGACACCCAATCTTGTACAGCCTCCGCTCGGAACCTTGACGCACCATCCTCCTCCAGCTTAGCTTCAGGCACCTCTCAAGATAGCACTCACCCGCCTGCCGCCACCACCAAAACTAGCACCACAGCCGCTTTACTTGGTATGTCAGAGGAGTTATTCACACACCCGTTTGAAGAAATGAGTGATGCGCAACCATTATTGCTAGAGGATGTAGATAACAGGGATATGTCTCAGGCAGGCAGCATTAAACACATGGAGGTACGGTGTGATGATGATGATGTTGTACCCGCTGCTGCTTCCTTTTCTGAGTTGTCAGATACAAGCGAAGCGGTTGATGATGACGATGCGTCCATGGATGTCACGTGGGTGCCCGCTCGGCAAGAAGAAGAACAGGGCAAAAGTTCAGATGGGGAGACAGAGAGGAGGAGGAGACGAGTTGGAAGCAGGGGGGGGTCGTCGCAAGGAGCTAGTGGCACAGTCAGACAGCATGCATCGGCACCCGGGGTCAGCCCGACAGCACGCCAATCAACGCATGCTGTGTCCACCACCAGAATGCCGTCATTGCAGAGCTCAGCAGTGTGGCATTTTTTTTGTGTGTCTGCCTCTGACAACAGCGATGCCATTTGCAACCTGTGCCAAAGGAAACTGAGTCGTGGGAGGTCCAACACCCACCTAGGTACAACTGCTTTGCGTAGGCACATGATCTCACATCACAAACGCCTATGGGATCAACACATGAGTACAAGCAGCACGCCTACTCTAAGCCGCCATCCTCCTCCTGGTCCAGCATCTTCAGCCACGTCAACCACTGCTGTCCTTCTTGCCCCCTCTCAACCATCCGCCACTCCTGCCTTGAGCAGTTCCCGCTCATCTGCCCACAGTCATGTGTCTGTCAAGGACATGTTTGAGCGTAAGAAGCCAATGTCACCAAGTCACCCCCTTGCCCAGCGTCTGACAGCTGGCTTGTCCGAACTATTAGCCCGCCAGCTTTTACCATACAATCTGGTTGAGTCTGAGGCGTTCAAAAAAATTGTAGCTATTGGGACACCGCAGTGGACGGAATTTCTTTTCACAAAAGGCAATCCCCAACTTGTACTCGATTGTGCAAAAGGAAGTCATGGCATGTCTGGCACACAGTGTTGGGGCAAGGGTCCATCTGACCACTGATACCTGGTCTGCAAAGCATGGTCAGGGCAGGTATATCACCTACACTGCGCATTGGGTAAACCTGCTGACGGCTGACAAGCAAGGAATGCGTGGCATTGCAGAGGAGTTGGTGACACCGCCACGAATTGCAGGCAGTCCTGCTGCCACCTCCGCTACTCCTCCTACTCCATCCTCTTCCATAACCTCCTCGGCTGAGTCCTCTTGTGCCGCTGCTTCTTGCTCCACATCAACGGCACCCCCCCAGCTCCCCAGGTACTATTCCACATCCCGGATACGGCAGTGTCACGCCGTCTTGGGTTTGACTTGCTTGAAAGCAGAGAGTCACACCGGACAAGCACTCCTGTCCGCCCTGAACGCACAGGTGGAAAAGTGGCTGACTCCGCAGCAACTGGATATCGGCAAAGTGGTGTGTGACAACGGAAAAAAATTGATAGCGGCATTGAAGTTGGGCAAGTTGACACATGTGCCGTGCATGGCACATGTGTGTAATCTGATCGTACAACGCTTTGTGCATAAGTACACAGGCTTACAGGACGTCCTGAAGCAGGCCAGGAAGGTGTGTGGCCATTTCAGGCGTTCCTACACGGCTATGGCTCACTTTGCCGATATCCAGCGGCGAAACAACATGCCAGTGAGGCGCTTGATTTGCGACAGCCCTACACGTTGGAATTCAACACTCCTAATGTTCGACCGCCTGCTCCAACAAGAAAAAGCTGTTAATGAATATTTGTATGACCGGGGTGCTAGGACAGCCTCTGGGGAGCTGGGAATTTTTTTGCCACGTTACTGTACGCTCATGCGCAATGCCTGTAGGCTCATGCGTCCTTTTTTTTTTTTTTTTTTTTTCAACGTATATTAAAATTTTTAGTATACAAATGTAAAAACATATCCCATGCTTTACCCATTTTACAGTACAACTGTACACATGCAACATAAAAGAAATCACTGAAATTCAACAACACAAAGCTTACATGGGCTTTGAGGTGTTTGCCAAAATGCATGTATTTGTAGCCCAGATGTAACAGTGGCTATAATTAACCTATGTAAACTCGTCACATCTGGCACACTTATACATTACTAAACACAGAATAGTAGTGAACTAAAAAACAAATTAAAAAATTCTGGTATTTGAAGAATATATTCAAATCATTCGTTTTCTGCCTACATTTTGTCATTCAGTTTTCAATTCAGTACAAATAGATGTTCAGTGAATAAACAGCTTAATATGGGGTTGTTGCTTGCTAAAAACAGACAGTTATGCTTTCTTCAGAAAACATTTATTGAACATTTGAAACTCCCATAGAAAGTATGGCTTTCAACTTACTGAGACAAATTAAAAATTCAGCTTTGATGTTCAGCACATTACATGTATTTTTTTCAATATTTCGCTAAAACATAACAGTTAAAAAAAAACAAAAAACGTAAATATAACAAAACTACAACATTTATGCAAAAGGTTGAGGTCCTGCAGTAAAATGTTGATCAGATAAGAAGTTAGGTGGTATTATTTGTGAAAGCGGGTAAGAGAAGAGATTGGCTGGGTCAATGGACAATGGATTTACTGCATGAGTAGGGGGCAACATACCATGCCAGCCAGGGTAGGCTGCTTCTGGATACAATGGAAAAGATGGATATGGGAGACCTGCTGGAACAGTATTTGGCACATGGAGAGGTGGCATACTATTAGCACCCTGACTCTCTCCTATAATTACAGAGAATTCTCCTGGGAACTGAAGGCCATTGCTCAAATTTTGGAGCATATTCATGATCTCAGGCATGCCAACTTCCTCTCCTGTATCCTCAGAATTCTGATTCCACTGCTCAAAATTTGGGAAACCTGGAGGAGGGAGCCCTTGCTCGTCCTTGGTGCACTCTGGCCAGATACGATCCACATATTCCCAAACAGACTCTTGCAAAATGCATCCTTCGGATGTTAACACTTTTGGTAAATCCTGGCAAAGATGACTGCTATAACCAGACTCTGGCGTGGCTGTAACTTTAAACTGCTTTATAGAGAACATGTGAAGGAATCCCTTCCACACACTTGAGTCTGCTGGATCTGTGAGTCTAGTATCTGGATCATACAATTTCTTGTTCTTCTTTTCAATGCATGAAGAATGTTGATTGCCATTAGTTATATGGTGTTTCCATATTTTCTCTGGTTTCTTGGTAATTACCCATTGGCTTAAGTCAGCATCACCTGGGGGGTTTATCAGCCCTTTGCATATAAGGCAGTCCTGATCTAAAAGGTGGCTCTTGTGTTGGGATGTTGTGTCCCTTTTCTCTGAGATGCAATCCTGCTGAGAATCCTGAGGCTGCCACACAGAATCAGACAGATCCTCTAGGGTCAAGTTCTGATCGGGCACGGTATCAATTTCAATTAACCCCTTGTGTGTCAGCTTTGTCATCTGAATCTGGTATGGCTGTCTTTCCTCTTTCTCGATTAGTTCCAGTGCATGTTTTCTCTTTTGAATTCTCCAGTTGGCCAGCTCCTGTGCAGCCATTTACGTTGCACTCATTAGAACCAAACACTGTGGGGTGATTTATGGCCCCCACCCACCGCGCAGGAGTGGGGGCCGAGGGGGGGAGGACAGTAGGTCCCCCCATTGTGATTTATGGCCCCCACCCACCGCGCAGGGGTTGGGGAGGACAGTAGCTCCCCCCAGTGTGTATCATGGGCTTTGAGGACAGGTGTCAATCCATACCTGCCAAGTGACCATATGTAGGGGTAACAGTCCCTATTCTGCTCTGTGTCAGTGTGTATCATGGTCTCTGTGGACGGGGAACAGTCTCTATTCTGCTCTGTGTCAGTGTGTATCATGGACTCTGTGGACAGGGAACAGTCCCTATTCTGCTCTGTGTCAGTGTGTATCAGGGGTTTTGAGGACAGGTGTCAATCCATATCTGCCAAGTGACCCTATGTAGGAGGAACAGTCCCTATTCTGCTCTGTGTCAGTGTGTATCAGGGGCTTTGAGGACAGGTGTCAATCCATACCTGCCAAGTGACCCTATGTAGGAGGAACAGTCCCTATTCTTCTCTGTGTCAGTGTGTATCAGGGGCTTTGAGGACAGGTGTCAATCCATACCTGCCAAGTGACCCTATGTAGGGGGGACAGTCTCTATTCTGCTCTGTGTCAGTGTGTATCATGGTCTCTGTGGACAGGGAACAGTCCCTATTCTGCTCTGTGTCAGTGTGTATCAGGGGTTTTGAGGACAGGTGTCAATCCATATCTGCCAAGTGACCCTATGTAGGGGGAACAGTCCCTATTCTGCTCTGTGTCAGTGTGTATCAGGGGTTTTGAGGACAGGTGTCAATCCATATCTGCCAAGTGACCCTATGTAGGGGGAACAGTCCCCATTCTGCTCTGTGTAAGTGTGTATCAGGGGTTTTGAGGACAGGTGTGTCAGGATCGGGACAGGGATCCAACACGCAGAGTACAAACAGGTACAGGGTACGTATACCGGACCTTAGAATGGCCGGACTAACGTAAGAGTAGTAAAGAATGGTCTAGAGACAAGCCGAGGTCGAGGGAACGAGAGAGCAGGTAAACGAGAGACAAGCCGAGTCAAAGGGTAATAGAGGTAAACGAGGTAGAACAGACACGCCGGGTCAAAACCAAAGAAACTAACAGCATACAAGAGCACTGAGTGACTAGACAAGCTAGAAACACGACAGGGCAATGAACAAACGTAGAAAGGCCTCTTTTATACCCTGATCTAAACAGGTAATCACGCCCCCGACGAATCCTCATTCGTGCTTGGGGCTTGATTGACAGATCGGGTTGGGTTGTCGTCATGACGTCGGCTACTGAACGCCGCGTCATAAAAGGAAGTGGATCCCTCGCGGCCGGCGTGTAAACGAGTGATTCAACCCTTTTGCGAGGAAGAACGTCCAAGTGTCTCACCTCCACAGAGGTAGAGACGGCAGGTACCCTGACAAGGTGTCAATCCATATCTGCCAAGTGACCCTATGTAGGGGGAACAGTCCCTATTCTGCTCTGTGTCAGTGTGTATCAGGGGTTTTGAGGACAGGTGTCAATCCATACCTGCCAAGTGACCCTATGTAGGAGGAACAGTCCCTATTCTGCTCTGTGTCAGTCTGTATCAGGGGCTTTGAGGACAGGTGTCAATCCATACCTGCCAAGTGACCCTATGTAGGGGGGACAGTCTCTATTCTGCTCTGTGTCAGTGTGTATCATGGTCTCTGTGGACGGTGAACAGTCTCTATTCTGCTCTGTGTCAGTGTGTATCATGGTCTCTGTGGACAGGGAACAGTCTCTATTCTGCTTTGTGTCAGTGTGTATCAGGGGTTTTGAGGACAGGTGTCAATCCATATCTGCCAAGTGACCCTATGTAGGGGGAACAGTCCCTATTCTGCTCTGTGTCAGTGTGTATCAGGGGTTTTGAGGACAGGTGTCAATCCATATCTGCCAAGTGACCCTATGTAGGGGGAACAGTCCCTATTCTGCTCTGTGTCAGTGTGTATCAGGGGTTTTGAGGACAGGTGTCAATCCATATCTGCCAAGTGACCCTATGTAGGGGGAACAGTCCCTATTCTGCTCTGTGTCAGTGTGTATCAGGGGTTTTGAGGACAGGTGTCAATCCATATCTGCCAAGTGACCCTATGTAGGGGGGACAGTCTCTATTCTGCTCTGTGTCAGTGTGTATCATGGTCTCTGTGGACGGTGAACAGTCTCTATTCTGCTCTGTGTCAGTGTGTATCATGGTCTCTGTGGACAGGGAACAGTCTCTATTCTGCTCTGTGTCAGTGTGTATCAGGGGTTTTGAGGACAGGTGTCAATCCATATCTGCCAAGTGACCCTATGTAGGGGGAACAGTCCCTATTCTGCTCTGTGTCAGTGTGTATCAGGGGTTTTGAGGACAGGTGTCAATCCATATCTGCCAAGTGACCCTATGTAGGGGGAACAGTCCCTATTCTGCTCTGTGTCAGTGTGTATCAGGGGTTTTGAGCACAGGTGTCAATCCATATCTGCCAAGTGACCCTATGTAGGGGGAACAGTCCCTATTCTGCTCTGTGTCAGTGTGTATCAGGGGTTTTGAGGACAGGTGTCAATCCATACCTGCCAAGTGACCCTATGTAGGAGGAACAGTCCCTATTCTGCTCTGTGTCAGTGTGTATCAGGGGCTTTGAGGACAGGTGTCAATCCATACCTGCCAAGTGACCCTATGTAGGGGGGACAGTCTCTATTCTGCTCTGTGTCAGTGTGTATCATGGTCTCTGTGGACGGTGAACAGTCTCTATTCTGCTCTGTGTCAGTGTGTATCATGGTCTCTGTGGACAGGGAACAGTCTCTATTCTGCTCTGTGTCAGTGTGTATCAGGGGTTTTGAGGACAGGTGTCAATCCATATCTGCCAAGTGACCCTATGTAGGGGGAACAGTCCCTATTCTGCTCTGTGTCAGTGTGTATCAGGGGTTTTGAGGACAGGTGTCAATCCATATCTGCCAAGTGACCCTATGTAGGGGGAACAGTCCCTATTCTGCTCTGTGTCAGTGTGTATCAGGGGTTTTGAGGACAGGTGTCAATCCATATCTGCCAAGTGACCCTATGTAGGGGGAACAGTCCCTATTCTTCTCTGTGTCAGTGTGTATCAGGGGTTTTGAGGACAGGTGTCAATCCATATCTGCCAAGTGACCCTATGTAGGGGGAACAGTCTCTATTCTGCTCTGTGTCAGTGTGTATCAGGGCAGGGCTTTGAGGACAGGTGTCAATGTTAGGTGATTTATGCCCTTTATGGATTAAAAGCAGACTCTGCATCAACTGTGCAATTTTCCATGGGAGTTTTGCCATGGATCCCCCTCTGGCATGCCACAGTCCAGGTGTTAGTCCCCTTGAAACAACTTTTCCATCACTATTGTGGCCAGAAAGAGTCCCTGTTGTTTTTAAAATTTGCCTGCCCATTGAAGTCAATGGCGGTTCGCGCGGTTCGCCGGTTCGCGAACATTTGCAGAAGTTCGCGTTCGCCATTCGCGAACCGAAAATTTCGGGTTCGCGACAACACTACTAACCACGAACAGGCTTCCAATAAGGAGCATATCATTCTGGTCTACGGAGTCTATTCCTGTCCCATAAATCTCTGTCTAGCTGTGGCTCATGAGGCTAGCAGTTTACCCACCATGATCTTCCTATCAGCAGCCTGAATGACATCTTTGAGGGGATGATTATTACACATTGTATAGTTCTAAACCACTGTCAGAGCAGTCGGTCAGCGCTTGGTACTATCTGCAATAAGTAAAGTTGTGATGGTGCTTACACATAGAATTTAAGAATAAAACTTAAAGCTTCTTCTAAGTGCTGCTAGAAAGTGTGTGATTGGAGATATTCTGGAGAGTGCTGCTACAAAGTGTGTGATTGGAGATATTCTGGAGATAAACTGGAGGTATTCAGGAGGACAAAAAGTTTTTTAAGATTTGTTTGATTTAAATTATTCACCTCATTAAAACGTTCCACTTTTTGGAGATTTGGATGCTGTCTAATCTGTAGACAGTTCTCTATATTGCGGCAGGAGATTGCATTTTTTAAGTCTGAGATTTGTAAATTATCTGGTAAACAAACTCAGGCTGGAACTGCTGCAAAGCCACTGCCGCAGAGACATACTATGAATGGCAGATGGATTATGTATGATCTGGTAGACTTAGAGTTGTGGATTTTGTTACTCTACAAAATTCATTTTCTGCACTTTCAAAGTGTAATGGTGTTATGGACACAGGCTCAGGTACTGAGGGTAGTGGTGTTGTGGAGACAGGCTCAGGCACTGAGGGTAGTGGTGTTATGGAGACAGGCTCAGGCACTGAGGGTAGTGGTGTTGCGGAGACAGGGTCAGGCACTGGGAGTAGTGGTGTTATGGAACAGGCTCAGGCACTGAGGGAAGTGGTGTTGTGGAGACAGGCTCAGGCACCAAGTGTAGTGGTGTTGTAGAGACAGGCTTGGAGACTATGGTGAGGCCTAATAGAAAGCAGTAGTTGTTGGGGGATTCTATCATAAGAGGTGTGGAGATGGACAATGGTGGTCTTGTAATATGTCTTCCCGGAGCTACTGCTCACAGAGACAGGAGACGTATTTGTAATATTGTTAAGCAAGCAAAGCAGGAAGGGGAATTGGATGTACTTGTCCATCTAGGGAGAAATGACTTGGCTTGCAATGAGGTTTCAGAGGTAAAGGAAGTTTTTATTTTAGTGTTTTTGGCAGGCTGCCATTCTCTGAAGTTCTGCCTGTGTATAACACTCAGAACGACAGGCGGATGCGTATTAGGGACTTTAACTTTTGGCTTAGTGAATGATGTCGGGAGCTTGGATTTGGCTTTATTTCTCATAGAAGCTCTGTTTGGAATGGAAATAAACTGTACAAAAAGATGCTTTGCATCTTTCTCAAAAGGGAACAAATGTTCTCAGTGAGCAGTTCAGAGGTTTTGCTAGGATGTATTTAAACTAGGAGGGGGGTAGGCAAAAGAGTGATAAAACATAAATCCAATTGCCCCCCAAAACAAGGACAGAAGGTGCCTGTAGCAAGTGTGTTAAAAAATGATAAGTTTAGAGTCATGTCTACAAATGCTCGCAGTTTAGGGAATAAGATCCATTAACTTGTGGCAATAATGTCAACTGGTAGTGTAGATTTAGTCGCTGTTACTGAGACATGGTATAATGAGAAAAATGACTGGGACATAGCAATACCAGGGTACTCTTTATATAGAAAAGACAGAAAGGAAAGAAAGGGAGAGGGGTGGCCCTGTATGTGAAGCATAGCATAAAATCTAGCCTAATAAAAATTAGTGAGGCGAACATAGTCCGTTTGGGTTACGTTAGCATTTGGTAATCACACAGTAACTTGTGTAGGTGTGATTTATAGGCCCCCAGGACAAATAGAAGAGTTAGATAATCTACTAGTTGAGGAAATAGCTAAAATGACCATGAAGGGGGAAGTTATCATCATGGGTGACTTTAATCTTCCTTATGTGAATTGGTCAACCAAAATATCTGCTTGTGCCAGGAGCACACATATTCTAAACTCCCTACTGGGATTGTCTCTAAAACAAGTCATTAAGGAGCCAACTCACAAGGAGGCCATACTAGATTTAGTGTTAACAAATAGAGATTTGGTATCAGATATGACTGTAGGTGAAAGTTTAGGATCCAGTGATCATCAGTCAGTGTAGTTTAATATAAGAACAGTGACTGAGCAACACCACACAAAAACAAAAGTTTTAGACTTTAGAAAAACACACTTTTCTAAAATTAGAATATGTGTAAAGGAGTCATTATCAGACTGGAGCAATTTAAATGGAGTCCAAGAGAAATGGTATTATTTAAAAGTTGCACTACAGAAGGCAACAGACAATTGCATTAGGCTTGTCAGTAAAAGCCAAAAATTCAAGAAACCACTGTGGTACTCAGCAGATGTGGCCAAAATAGTAAAAAAAACAAAAAGTTAGTATTTAGTAATTATAAAAAAAACCAGAGTGTGGAAGACAGAATGACCTATAAGATTAGGCAGAAAGAGGCTAAGCAAGTTATAAGAGCTTCCAAATCACACACAGAAGAGAAAATAGCACAGTCAGTAAAAAAGGGGGACAAAACTTTTTTTAGATACATAAATGAAAAAAGGAAAGTAAAACAAGTATTAGTTAGATTAAAAAAAAGAAGGAAGGTATGTAGAAGAGGATAAAGATCTAGCTGACTGCCTCAATGAATATTTTTGTTCAGTATTTACAGATGACAATGAAGGAACGGGGCCTCCGTTAGGAAAAAAGACAAATTAGTCAAGAGGTTCTACAATACAACTGTCAAAAGTAAAGACAGATAAGTCAATGGGACCTGATGGAATACATCCAAAGTTATTAAAAGAGCTTAGTGGTGTACTAGCAAAACCATTAACAGATTTATTTAACCAATCATTGTTAACAGGAGTAGTCCTAGAAGATTGGAAGTTAGCAAATGTTGTGCCCATTCACAAGAAAGGTAGTAGGGAGGAGTCGGGCAACTATAGGCCAGTAAGCCTTACTTCAGTAGTGGGGAAAGTAATGAAAACCATGTTAAAGGATTGAATTGTTGAACATCTAAAAACACATGGATTTCAAGATCAGAGACAACATGGGTTAAATTCAGGGAGATCATGCCAAACTAATGGTATTGATTTTTTTGATTGGGTAACTAAAATAATAGATCAGGGAGGTGCAGTAGACATTGCTTACCTAGATTTCAGTAAGGCTTTTGACACTGTTGCACATAGAAGGCTTATCAATAAACTGCAATCTTTAAGTTTGGATTCCAATATTGTTGAATGGGTAAGGCAGTGGCTGAGTGAAAGGCAACAGAGGGTTATAGTCAATGGAGTATATTCGAAGCATGGGCTTGTCACCAGTGGGGTACCTCAGGGAACTGTACTTGGACCCATTTTCTTTAATGTTTTTATTAGTGATATTGCAGAAGGTCTTGATGGTAAGGTATGTATTTTTGCTGATAATACTAAGATATGTAATAGGGTTGATGTTCCAGGGGGGATAAGCCAACTGGCAAATGATTTAGGTAAACTAGAAAAATGGTCAGAGTTGTGGCAACTGACATTTAATGTGTATAAATGCAAGATAATGCAACTTGTATGTGAAAACCCAAGGGCAGAGTACAGAATATTTGATAGAGTCCTAACCTCAACATCTGAGGAAAGGGATTTAGTGGTGATTATTTCTGATGACTTAAAGGTAGGCAGACAATGTAATCGAGCAGCAGGAAATGCTAGCAGAATGCTTGGTTTTATAGGGAGAGGTATTAGCAGTAGAAAGAGGGAAGTGCTCATGCCATTGTACAGAACACTGGTGATACCTCACTTGGAGTATTGTACGCAGTACTGGAGACCGTATCTTCAGAAGGATATTGATACCTTAGAGAGAGTTCAGAGAAGGGCTATTAAACTGGTTCATGGATTGCAGGATAAAACTTACCAGGAAATGTTAAAGGATCTTAACATGTATAGCTTGGAGGAAAGACGAGACAGGGGGGATATGATAGAAACATTTAAATACATAAAGGGAATCAACACAGTAAAGGAGGAGACTATATTTAAAAGAAGAAAATCTACCACAACAAGAGGACATAGTCTTAAATTAGAGGGGCAAAGGTTTAAAAATAATATCAGGAAGGATTACTTTACTGAGAGGGTAGTGGACTGCTGTCACATTCTATGTTTCTATGTTTAACTCCCTTGAAATTATGTTAAATGTTAGGGATGGGCAAAGATTGCTTCTTTGTATCAAAAATGTCTGTTTTCCTCAACAGCAGGGCTTTCAAACATTGCTGCATCTTGATCTTCCCACTGGACGACATGAATGCAGACACACAGATGAACGCACAGATGCACACAAAAGATGCACAAGAGTAGTGATGTCGCGAACATAAAATTTTCGGTTCACGAATGGCGAACGCAAATTTTGGCAAATTTTGGCCCGCGAACCGGGCGAACTGACATAGACTTCAATAGGCAGGCGAATTTTAAAACCCACAAGTTGTTTCAAGGGGACTAACACCTGGACTGTGGCATGCAAACTCCGATCCGCGGCTGCATCTTGCAGCCGCTTAGTAGATAACTCCCTAATTCCCACGGTATTAGGGAGTTATCTACTAAAAGGCTGAAAGACTTAAATTGGTCTTTCAGCCACATTTACTAATACTAAGTAAAGATTACTTAGTATTAGTAAATTCTGCCCCTACTCGCTATACCGCGAGTAGGGGCATGTCTAGTAAGCAGTGAGCAGCCAGTGGCTGCTCACTGTAAATAAAAACCACAAAAAAAAACCTATTGGCTCCCACCCCTGTGCGATGGGTGGGGGCCATAAATTACAATGGGGGAGGGGACCTACTGCCCTCCCCCCGGCCCCCACCCTTGAGCGGTGGGTGGGGGCCATAAAGATAATGAGGGGGGACCTACTGTCCTCCCCCCCCAGCCCCCTCCCCTGGGCGCGGGTGGGGGCCATAAATTACAATGGGGGGAGGACCTACTGTCCTCCCCCCGGCCCCCACCCCTGGGCGGCGGGTGGGGGCCATAAAGATAATTAGGGGTGTGACCTACTGTCCTCCCCCCGGCCCCCACCCCTGCGCAGTGGGTGGGGGCCATAAATCACAATGAGGGGGACCTGAGTGGCAGGTGGGGGCCTTAAAAAAATGTCCCCCCCAGGTGACTAGGGGTCCCCAAACCCCTAGTCGTCCCCCTCCCCCCCAAAAAAATAACCCCCTACCTACCCCCCACACCCTAAAAATAATGAGGGGGGGACCTTTAACTAAGTACCTGTGAAAAACAACAACTTACCATTCGATGTTTTCTTTCTTCTAAATCTTCTTTTTTCAGCCCCAAAAAGGGCAAATAAAAAAAACACAATAACCGACGCAATAAAAAAAAATAAAATTTTTTTTTAAAAAAACGAGCGGAAAAGAAATAATCCATGTTCACCTGGCGTGGGCTCCGCGCAGACTGCGCTCTGCAAATAGGCTCAGAGCACTCTGATTGGTGGGTTTAAGCCATCCATTTATGGCCTCCACCCGCCGCTCAGGGGTGGGGGCCAAGGGAGTGGACCTTAGGTCCCCCCCTTTTTAGTATTTAGGGCCCCACCCGCCGTTCAGGGGTGGGGGCCAGGGGGGAGGACATTAGGTCCCCCCCCTTTTAGTATTTATGGCCCCCACCCGCCGCTCAGGGATGGGGGCCAGGGGGGAGGACATTAGGTCCCCCCCTTCTTAGTATTTAGGGCCCCCACCCACCACTCAGGGGTGGGGCCAGGGGGGACAGAAGTCCCCCCCTATTGTTTTTTTTAGGGCCCCCACCCACCGCTCAGGGCCCCCACCCACCGAGCGGCGGGTGGGGGGGTTGTCAAAGTTTACTCAATTATATGGAATAGGGGCGGACCGAACATCGCATATGTTCGCCCGCCCTGGCGAACGCGAACAAGCAATGTTCTCCAGGAACTATTCGCCAGCGAACTGTTCGGGACATCTCTACACAAGAGCAGACAAGCATGCAAAAGTTGCACAAAGTAGACAAACATGCGAAAGATGGCAGACAAGCATGCAAATGTTTTAGTCCCTCTACGATCCATGCAAAAAGTTAAACAGGCCAGAAATCGCACAGTAACTAGATTTATTAAATGGGATTTGCACAATGAATAGTGCCATAGGTCTAAACATCTGCAAGAATGAAAAACTAGAATCTATTACTAGTAAATATGCCGATATCTTCGTACTCTGTATATTTAGAGAACTGGTATTTGATTTACAAAATTCTATATAATGTAGGTCGAACGGAAGCCAAGCGGAAATGTTAGGAGAAAACAGTTTTGTTCAGCACATTCATTTTCAGTAGCTGGTTAAGGAACATTAAATATAATTCGGAACAGACATCAGCAAAAGGCAGATAATAAGTAAAGCATAAATCAGGGCTCTTTTAATGCACGAGGCAGTTTGCCATGTACACAGCCTTTTTCTGCAAGCTAAATGGTATTGTATGGAGTAGAATCCCTAAGGGAGATTTTCAAAAGTCTTATGCAAATACTGGAGTCCAGTCCATGTGACTGCCGTATCTTCAGACTTAATAATATTGAAAGGGAAAAGTTTTAGAGAAATTACTGTTTTACGTATCGCTGTGAAAGGTCAGATCTGCTCACATTGCAGTTACTATTGTTTTCGTAACAAAATTCTCCTGAAAGAGAATCCTCTATGTCTGGATTTCAGGGAAATAGGAGTCCCTCTAAAAGATGAAGATTTTCTTCTTTGCGAGACAAGGTAAATGCAGCTATTAGAGGCAAATAGCAAATTAAACATATATTATGGAAAACTGACAGGGTTATTCAAAGTCTGAGTGGCACTGTGCCACAGGACAGGTATAACCTCCGTTATAGTAATTTGGGGGTCACATGGACCCCAAGAGATCTTTTTTTTTTAGTTTTTACTTTTTTAATATGAAGCTGCCACATGGTTAACCCTCATATTGGTGAGTTTTTTTTTATAAATTATCTGCAAATAGTACTTCAATTTATCAAACACATGCTCAAAAGCAATTGAATAATAATGTGCAAGCGTGCATCCCAACAGATGCGCTCACTTCCATTTTTTTGTTTTGAAAAAAGCACTGAATTTAATTTCCCTACCGCAATGCTGTGCAGCTGTCCCAGATCCCCAACCACAGCCAGAGCTATGGGGAGTAGGGACAGTCGGCCCTACTCCCCAGTGGCTGAATACCTTACAGGGAGAGGAGACAACTGGTCCCTCTCCCCAGCAGCAGCCATAGGTACTGGGAGAGGAGACAGCTGGTACCTTTCCCCAGCCACAGTGGGAGCTCATGGGAGTGGAGACGACCGGTCCCACTCCCCCGCAGCGGTGCCTGTTGGCCCAAGACAGGACACCGGAAATAGATGTTGCAGATGGAACCGATGTCTCTGCACCAGACCTACAGGGATGCTGGATGGCAAGCCAAGATCCCCAACATCCCCAGCAGGAATACCAGGAGGTAGTGGATGGGAAGGCAGTCTCCTTTAACCCCATTCCAGCGGAAGAGCTGGCACCCGGGCAGAGCGCAGCTGGCCTCTGCCCTACCGGTCCCATTGTTACAGAGCCAGACTGTCCCCAGGTCCCCCCCCCCCAGCAGAATCAGTTTCCATGTACAGTGCCTGATCACACACAGGTTAATGCAGCAGAAGCACTGACTACAGGGCAGAGCGCCGCTGGCCTCTGTTCATTAAGCCTAAATAGTCCCACAAACTGGGGGCCAGAGAGAGACCAGGGGTGAGGGTTGTTACCCACCAGCAACGTGGAACTATCCGAGCCAAGCATGGAGCAGGAGGCTACCAGGACAGCTCCTGGAGAACAGAACCTCGCCACGGTCTCCTGGAGGTGCCTGCTTGTCAGCCTCCTGCCTCAAGAGTATGGCCCCTGCAATAGACCTTGGCTAATATACTTTAAAAAGGCTCTGTTTGTGCAATTGGTTCGGGAATCGAACAGTCGCACGCACCAGAGACCACCTGGGAGCTTGTTAAGCCCAATTGATATTTTGTAGAAATTTCAACCGCAGTGTTCTAAGTGTTCGTCTGGGTGGCCGTATTTCGTATGAACGACCACAAGGTGGAGGCAATCCATAAATCTCATGGAACGCTGCGATCGGTGCTACCCCACTTAGAAAGGCACTGTTTGGTGGAAACATTCCCACGAACAAGGGGAACAGGCTGCACAAGTAATTTAAGTATTCTGTTCAGTGTTTTATATATTTTTGTGCTCCCTAAAAGAGACAGACCGTTAGCCCTGGTTACCTAGAACTGTTTTGGGCATGGGCCGGTCAAATAATTGACTTCCATGAAAATCCTGATCCCCTGAACCAATCTGGGGTAAATGGCGGAAGTACCCAGTCGGGGTGCCAGGTGGTCCGCCACATTCACGTCTTGTGAGATTGAGGATGGCCATCTTGCTTCACCAGCGCACCGCGGTTTTGGCGCTCGGAAGTAACTTATACTGATGCTGCCAGCTTAGCCCTTGCTGCTCTCTCAGCTCAGGCGTCTCTGACACAGGCGTTGGAGCCTGAAGTCCCAAGTTCAAATACAGATACAGGTAAGTATTCTTCTGTACTATAATTTCATGTTAATGATGTATTACATTCAAGAATCACCCATTAACCTCAGATTAACTGTTAGAGCACAGATTCGTGCTCTGTATCAGGCCTGTGTCATATAATTACACATTAACGTTGAATTACTTCAGTTATATTGGATGTTTAAAGGGATACTTCCCATTAACCTCAGATTAAGTGTTAGAACATGGATTGGTGCTCTCCATTCAAGAAGGTGACATGCTCACTCAAGAGTTCATACCCTGTACACCTGGGGTTAATCCCTGGCTAGGTTGTTACTACATTGTCCTTCTAAATGGAGTCAGGCTATTGCAGCTGCTGAACAGGATTTCCGGGACATACGACTTAAAGAGATATACACCATGACCTTTAAACAACTGTTTGAGCACAGATTGGTAACCCACACTTGAAGGGGGTCATACCGTGTACACCTGGGGTGAATTCCCCGCTATGAATACACTACTCAATACTGCTGAACGGAGACAGGCTATGGCAAGCTATGTTAACTACTGGACAGAATTTTCAGCACTTCCGGCTTAACGGAATATCTCCCTTGACAGTGAATTAATTATTGGAAGACCTGATGGCCAACTTAAGGGTTCATACCATGTGTGCCCGGGGTGAGGCCCCTACTTGATGTGCACTGCAGAAGATGTACTGTGGCAGCCTCGGTTAATTGCTGGACAGGATTTTCAACACTTCCTGCTTAAAGCAATATCTCCCTAAATGATTGTTGGAGAACCCGTTTATGCTCTATATCAGGGCTGTGGCCAGTGCTTACGGGTTCATACCCTGTGCACCCGGGGGAAGCCCCTACTATATGTGCGCTGCACTGGAATGCTGAATGGAGGCATACTATTACAGTCTTAGTGAACTAATGGTTGGGGAACTGATTGACACTCTCTTTCAGGGCTGTAGCCAGCACTTAGGGTTCTTACCCCATACCCCTACTATATGTGTGCTGCACTGTGCTGCTGAGTGGAGGTATGCTATCGCAACTTCTATTTACTGGGTGAGTCCCAGTCTATTTTACTTGCCCACTGTTCAGAGTACAACCCTGCAGGGGTTTCTGTGAGCAATGCCTACTACAATGTAAGGCTGATCTGTTTGCCCTGCATCTTGAGATTGCTTACTGGATTGTGCCTTCTACAGGGGTACCCCATATCCTGATAAACCTACCTGCCTATTTCTTTCTGGGATATCCCCATGTAACGGAAGGTGACGATGACTCGCATGCTACTGACCAAGAAGACATGGAAGCGACCCTGGACACTACTGGTCAATAGCCGTCTAATATTCTACATCCATCATCCATATTCGAGAGACTGGCCCCTCTTTAACACCTGGCTACTTTAGTCACTGGTGTTTTAGTAGCCTCTAGATAAAGATGCCATTAGCCACTTGCAGTCTGACGACACATGCCCTTTCCTCCCGCACAGAGTGACACAGACAACTATGTTTGACCAGCGGATAGTGTCCTTCATGGTTCTGGATCACCAAGACCCCACAAGGGAGTCAGGAGAGGTCTCAGAGACAACTCTTAAGAGTAAAATACTGGACAACGCCAACACTGTCCGGGAATGGGCTCAGAGATGTTTCTGTTTCACCAGAAACCCCAATGTTTGCCTCTCCTAGGGGAAGTGCCTAGCAGCACTCTTCCATACTGATGGATGGCTGGCGGATCTGGGCGCCAAATCATTGGGACCACAGGCACAAGGCACACCTTTATTTCCTAAGGGAACTTAATACACACGTTTAGGTTCCCGCTGCCCTCATCAAGACCAAAACCTCCATGAGGAAGGTGTTACATGGTAACCTCCCAGAGGGGTGTTTTACGGGACTGGTCGACAGCGGGGCTATGCTGCCAAATGCTTCAGGACATCTCACACCGGTACCCCGCTATCGCTAATGTGACAGATCCCTCTGTCTTGGAACTATAGTGCTATCCCGTTTGATTCGTGTGGATTTGTATAATTGCCTGTCTGTACTTCCCTATTTGTTTATTTTTTTAATCTACTGAACAAACTGCCGAACGGCCGGCCACCCAGAAGAGGAGTGTGCTTCTGGTTAACCTATTGGCCTCAATTAGAACGTTGTGGTTAACCGCAGACACCTCTTAATTGAAACCGTATGCTGGGTGGTCATAGTTCGTATGCCGACCATGAGGCGGCGGCCAACTTAGATGCACAAATACACAGCGGTGTTCATCAACAAACTTATGGAACCCAAAACGGACACTTTTTCTCCCGAACACCGCTGAAACCGCCGACCTCCATTCTTTGTCATCCGGCATACGAACGCCGGTCTGTTCGGGACTTTTTATTTCACAAATGGACTTAACCCAGATAGCCATCCCATGGAGCCATTTGTATACCGAAAGAACAGTGTGAAAGACTTTGGCTCCATGGCGATTGAACTGTGTGTATTGGATCTGAGCGCCATTCGGTAATAATGTGCGCTCAGATCTAGGCTATCTGGGGATACGTTATATGTACTGAATACATTCGGTAGTTTTACAGTTATGGAATTTTATGTATTTTTACTGTATCATTTAAAATGGTGTTTTGCCTCTATCCATGGAGATAATTGGATTTCTTCTCTATTATCTCCAGGATAGAGAGGAGGGGTTTGCTTGTACAAAGGGGAGTGTTTATGCCTGAGCCACTGTGATTGGCTAATGTACCATACTTGTCCCAGTCTTCCATCTGGTCCCCTAGGGGAGTGTCCACCAGGTGGGAGACCTGGATAAATACCGGACATGTAGCCCTCAATAAATCAGATTCCTGTTTTACCCTCAAGGCAGAGCTTGGTCTCGTGTTTGGGGGAGATTGCTACTTTGGAGTATTCTTTTACCTGTTCCAGGAGAGAAGGATTTTGTAAGATTCTCAGTTCGGGAGTTTGGAGCATTCACTTGTATTCAGTTCGGGAGTTCGGAGCATTCCCTGTATTCAGTTCGGGAGTTTGGCGGTCTGCAGTAGCTGTGCCTGGGTCTCTGAAAGGGGAAGATCGACTAAACGGCGGTTTCACTCCTTTATGCCGGGACTATCTTAACAGCTAACTCTACTAACCATAAGGAATGGGAGACAACCTCTGGTGCTCCAAATGATCGGACAGAGAATGCAAAATGCTCACATCGGCTCTTCACCTGTATCTTCAGTTTGGATCCTTACCGGCTTCATGAAACTACCAAAACTAGTGATGAATTATGTGTGGGGAATGGGTGGCATTTTTCCTGGAAGACTGCGTCAACACTAATGATTCTCAGTAGTTCATCTGGAATCGTCTTGTTTCATAGTGGAGGATCTACTTCTTTGGATTCGTAAGTGACTGCGCGCTTTGCATGTAACAGCTTTCCCCTTCAAAGGGATCCCTACGTTAAACTGGACTTCGTTTAGGAGTCGGACACCAGCTTGTCTCCTCCTCCTACATTCATATCCTACTATTCTCATGGACCAAAGGGGAACCCACATCTTCTATTCCTTGAGGCTCAGATGACCCTGGGGGCCTGGACTCTTCCTGGGTTTCTTAGCAGATCAGCAGACTGTCGCAGGCTGCTGGGGACCTATTAGGAGTCTCTTTGGCCCCAGGTTTTCCCAGTCTGATTGGTGTTTGGAACAGTACCTCGATCCATTATGTAGTGGCTTGGACCGCCCGTGTCCCAGTCTGGGGACTCCCAATGGACAAGGATCCTCTTGTGTAGGAATCACCGAGTGACATTCACCTCTGGCTTACAGGATGTGGAGGTTGTTCTTCGTTTTTCTACAGGACTGGGCATCTAATGTTTTAAAGCACAACAAACATATACACTGTGTACATAAATTCAGTGCACTGCAGTGCTTGGAGTCCTCGGGAAGCGCTAGGAGCATCCTTCAACGGAGGTACCCAGTCGGGGTGCCAGTCGATCCGTTACACTAATGACCATTTAGTGTAGCCCATGTGCCGCCTAGCAGCATCCCACGTTTTCAGTAGTAAGGCATTAAGAACTCCAAAAGGGCCTTCTCCATGAGGACATCTGAGATTATATATACAATGATGAGAGTGATGATCTATGTCCAATCCATTTGATACTTTTGGAATATGTGTTGTGCCTGTAGAGGGTTGGCACAATCAGATGTACATGTCATCAGAATTAAGTTAGCAACTCCTGCACAGAGGTTGGGATAAACCTGTATTTGTAGTTTATCGTATATACCTAAAATATATGGTACATAGAAAAATACAAGTAAATTAAATAACATATTTTAAAGCAAATTTGACCAGACCAGAAGGTTAATCCTGGGATTTATATTGTTCTCTTAACGTTGAATACTTGGTTGTATAGGGAGATGTATTAGCAGTAGAAAGAGGGAAGTGCTCATGCCATTGTACAGAACACTGGTGAGACCTGACTTGGAGTATTGTACGCAGTGCTGGAGACCATATCTTCAGAAGGATATTGATACCTTAGAGAGAA
Organism: Pelobates fuscus; assembly: GCF_036172605.1. Lineage (NCBI taxonomy): Eukaryota > Metazoa > Chordata > Amphibia > Anura > Pelobatidae > Pelobates > Pelobates fuscus. Next base: position 309,509,416 of record NC_086322.1, read on the forward strand.
TTCAGAGAAGGGCTACTAAACTGGTTCATGTATTGCAGGATAAAACTTACCAGGAAAGGTTAAAGGATCTTAACATGTATAGCTTGGAGGAAAGACGAGACAGGGGGGATATGATAGAAACATTTAAATACATAAAGGGAAACAATACAGTAAAGGAGGAGTCTATATTTAAAAGACGAAAAACGACCACAACAAGAGGACATAGTCTTAAATTAGAGGGACAAAGGTTTAAAAATAATATCAGGAAGTATTACTTTTCTGAGAGGGTAGTGGATGCATGGAATAGCCTTCCAGCTGAAGTGGTAGAGGTTAACACAGTAAAGGAGTTTAAGCATGCGTGGGATAGGCATAAGGCTATCCTAACTATAAGATAAGGTCAGGGACTAATGAAAGTATTTAGAATACTGGGCAGACTAGATGCCGTCACATTCTATGTTTCTATGTTTCTATGTTTCTCTGCTGAGACTACCTCGCATACTAATTTCTAGAAAAGGATTATGGGTATGCAAGTTCAACAAGGTGCAGTAGTTTTATTTAAAAAAAACAAAACATGTATACTACTCCAAAACCAAGACAGAAGCTGCAGTGTGCCTTCCATCATTTCACTAAATATTTTTTTATCACCAGGCCTAGAGGAAACCGCACTCATTAAATCAGATGGTATGGGCACATACGTCCCAACAATTGGGTGGAGAGAATCAGGACAGGGTGGGTGGGAACCTCCATGAGGAAGGTGTTACATGGTAACTTCCCAGAGGGGTGTTCTATGGGACTGGTCGATAGCGGGGCTATGCCGCCAAATGATTAGCAGTGACCCACCGTCACCTGCGTTATTACACCCATAATGGGAAGGCCCACCTAAAGAAGAGACAAGCCTGTCCATTGACATCCTTCCTGGCTCTCCCCCAGCCTATAGGACCTGGTAGGAAACCTGCCATGTATGGTCCTTGTGCCCGCTGCTCTAATGATGATACTTCCCTGGGGACACCTGGGATTTAAAGTGAGATGGTGGGACACGGACCCAAAATCTGAATTGTCATGAAGAAAGAGGGACTATTGGGAAGCCTGTGGTCAGAAGGCAACATGGCTTTTCTGGAGACATATTCTTTTTAATATCCATTTAAATGAGATGTGTATAGTGCACTCATAGATAACATGTTAGCTATGCCATTTAACATTTACATTGTCCCTGTATATTTCAAAAACTCTGATAAATTCCCTAATTTTAAGAGGCTTCTGCTTTTGACAGATATCACATTTCCAATGGATTGCTGGAATGGATCTTTAACATCAGCAGATGTGACTGCATTTTAAATAGAGTCTGCCACTCTGCCAAGAGAAAGCTGTGTTAATATTGTCTATGGTGGAAATATAGTATATTTCATAGTTTATTTTGCTAAAAATATCTGCTTGTTTTTGTTAGTAAAATTAGCTCTTCACTTTTGAGTGTTTTAATGAAAACATTTTTTATTTGAAATGTGGGATGCATAATATGAAACAGCAGCGCTTTGTGCTGATTAATGATATGTTGTGAATGCTGTAAAATGTGTAAATTTTACTTTACACAGCACGGTAGTCTATTGGTAACTGGTAATTATTTTACCTTTCAGTTTAGCTGCTCTGTGTAATCATGATGAGAGCCCTGTGGTCAAAGTAGATGAGAAATGAGTGATTCTATGTGTTATGGTGTAATGTTGGGTACCATAACCACTGCTGTCTGCTGTAATGGAGATGGTGCCAGGAGTTCTTTGCTGCCCTCCTAGAGTTTGACAACTTACCTAGATCCCCCGTCCCCCTTGGGAAAAATCCCAATATACATTTCTCAAAAAAAATAAAGAGGACACAAAAATAACGCATCCTAGATCTGAATGAATTAAATATCCGTCTGAAATATTTTGTTCTTTACATAGTTGAATGTGCTGACAACAAGATCACACAAAAATTAAAAAATGGAAATCAAATGTTTCAGCCCATTAAGGTCTGGATTTGGAGTCACACTCAAAATTAAAGTGGAAAAACACACTACAGCCTGATCCAACTTTGATGTAATGTCCTTTAACCCCTTAAGGACCAAACTTCTGCAATAAAAGGGAATCATGACATGTCACACACGTCATGTGTCCTTAAGGGGTTAAACAAGTCAAAATGAGGCTCAGTAGTGTGTGTGGCCTCCATGTGCCTGTATGACCTCCCTACAACGCCTGTGCATGCTCCTGATGAGGTGGCCGCTGGTCTCCTGAGGGATCTCATCCCAGACCTGGACTAAAGCATCTGCCAACTCCTGGACAGTCTGTGGTGCAACGTGACGTTGGTGGATGGAGCGAGACATGATGTCCCAGATGTGCTCAATTGGATTCAGGTCTGAGGAACGGGCGGGGCATTCCATAGCATCAATGCATTCGTCTTGCAGGAACTGCTGACACACTCCAGCCACATGAGGTCTAGCATTGTCTTGCATTAGGAGGAACCCAGGGCCAACTGCACCAGCATATATTCTCACAAGGGGTCTGAGGATCTCATCTCGGTACCAAATGGCAGTTAGGCTACCTCTGGCGAGCACATGGAGGGCTGTGCAGTCCTCTAAAGAAATGCCACCAGACACCATTACTGACCCACTGCCAAACCGGTCATGCTGGAGGATGTTGCAGGCAGCATAACATTCTCCACTGCGTCTCCAGACTTTGTCACATCTGTCACATGTGCTCAATGTGAACCTGCTTTCATCTGTGAAGAGCACAGGGCGCCAGTGGCGAATTTGCCAATCTTGGCGTTCTCTGGCAAATGCCAAACGTCCTGCACGGTGTTGGGCTGTAAGCACAACCCCCATCTGTGGACGTTGGGCCCTCATACCACCCTCATTAAGTCTGTTTCTGATGTGTCGTTTGAGCAGACACATGCACATTTGTGGCCTGCTGGAGGTCATTTTGCAGGGCTCTGGCAGTGCTCCTCCTGTTCCTCCTTGCATAAAGGCGGAGGTAGCGGTCCTGCTGCTGTGTTGTTGCCCTCCTACGGCCTCCTCCACGTCTCCTGATGTACTCGCCTCCATGCTCATGACACTACGCTGACAGACACAGCGAACCTTCTTGCCACAGCTCGCATTGATGTGCCATCCTGGATGAGCTGTACTACCTGAGCCACTTGTGTGGGCTGTAGACTCCGTCTCATGCTACCACTAGAGTGAAAGCACCACCAGCATTCAAAAGTGACAAAAACAGCAGCCAGGAAGCATAGGAACTGAGAAGTGGTCTGTGGTCACCACCTGCAGAACCACTCCTTTATTGGGAGTGTCTTGCTAATTGCCTATAATTTCCACCTGTTGTCTATCCCATTTGCACAACAACATGTGAAATTGATTGTCACTCAGTGTTGCTTCCCAAGAGGACAGTTTGATTTCACAGAAGTGTGATTGACTTGGAGTTACATTGTGTTGTTTAAGTGTTCCCTTTATTTTTTTGAGCAGTGTATATAAAATATAGATGGAGTTATTTGTTACCTTATTGGTCATGCAAACATTCCATCTTCCTACACTAATAAAGTTCAAATGTTCTGCTGACAGCTGGGTCTAACTCATTATTTCCTCCATTTTAATATTTGTTCTTATGATTATTGCTTTGTTTTATTTTGGAATACAAAATATATGTAAAACATAGACAAAACAGATCTATTATTCCAGTAGAAAAAAAAATAAAATGTTCAGCTCCTTAAAATGCTGTGTTTATAGAAAATTAATCATAAGATTTATAACAATAAGTATGTTTGAATTTATGTGTGTTTGGAAATCTCTCAATATATCTCTTATAATGATCTGTCAAAGCCTAAATTACAAGACAGCTATAAATACTTTCTCGTGTAAAAGCCACTACCTCCCATTTTCAAGTGATTTTAATATTGCAATAACTATTACAAATCTATTGCCTTAGCAATAAAATGAATTTGGAAGTTGATTTCATGCTGTGGGCTTGAAATAGATAAGAGAAAGAATAAAATAGATTTCTACAGAATGTAACATGAGAATATTTAACAAAAAATACTTATTTTATTTATAGGGTGACTTGTACAGACAGAATTAGTCATAGATTTCTGTTTTGCCAATTGGTTTCAATGCCAATGGGATGCCAGGTATGGAGCTCCAAATACGGAAGGACTTGTGGCACTTCCTCTGTAACTTTGCTTTTGGTAAATATGATGAGATTAAGAGAACATCCAGTTGTTGAAGGTTCCATTTATGTGACCAGAGAGGAAATATTATGTTGAAAGACATTTGTGTTTAGGTATTGACTGGACATCAGTAAGCATGTGAGCGTAGCTCCTTTGATTCAAAAGAGGGAAACCCGGGGCACTACACATTCCAACTGAGAAAGCCTAGATGGCCCCTTGACCCCATTATAGTCAACCAGTTTACAATGTTTATAGATGGACTGATTGGATAATTCTACCATCATGTTTATTTTTTATGGTTAAGGATTTACTATGACAAGCTCATTTGATACCTATGTACCGGTAACACACCACTGTCCTCTCAAATGGGGCAAGACTTTACCTGCGGGTATCATTACTTGATAACCTGGCAAGATTTGCACCATCGGATGATAGCTAGGCTATCAGAGCACAAAACTCAATGTGTATAGCTGGTTTATTTTCTTGTTTGTTTTATTTTTTATTGTGGTTTCTATTCTATTTTTCTCAATATTGAGATAATTAATATTTATTTTATCTCAGTCTGTTACTATCTGTATCTTACTCTATAGGAATATGTCAGCTGTGGTGCTGTAAGTATAAGTCGCTTCATAATATGGCTAGGATTGGGGAAACTTTACATAATGTGTAATGGCAGATATTGTAACAGTTTACCAGGAGTTGGAGCCCAGTTGCAGGAGATGGCACAGGGAGGAGGCAAAAACTAAAAGTGCAGCACAGATTAAGGGGAAATTCAAAGGCAGGGTCAGACGAGAAGCAGAAGTCAGGGCTGGCAGCGGAGTAACGTAGTCAGTAAGGCAGGCAGAGGTCAGAGTCCAGGAAATCAGTCAACAGAGTAACAAAGATCTGGCAGGAAAGACCAAACAAAAGAAAATTACCAGATGCTAGGTCTCAGGTAGAGCTGGCTTTTACAGCCTGCTGATTAGGAGCAACTGACCCTAATTGGTAAGGGGCTGCAGGTTGGTCAGCACTGCTTAATCCAGGCACGGAGTCTGGAAGCAGAATAATGTAGACAGATACTGAAGTCCCTGATGGACAGCATGGTAGAGAACCTGACTGGGATGCTGGAGCTGTGAGTTCAAAATGCAGGGCTCGGGGTGCACCGTGACAAATATTAAAATAATGACCATAAGTGCTCAGCTGATGTATGTCTTGTTCAGGAGACAGATTTTAAAGAAGGCTCAGCACCAATTTTGAATTCTAAATTGATGTCACAGGCATATTATAGAAATTATCATATCAAGGAAAATCTAGAGGAGTAGCAATCATATTTTTTGTTAACACAAAGTATTATTGACCCCCAGGGAAGATTTTTGTTTATTAAAGGATCATTGAATAATGTCAAATTTGCATTTGCTCATATATAAATGCTCCTAATAAGCATCAAATACCCATGGATTTGGGACATAAGTGCGTTATCAGAGAAGTATTGGTCAAATGGGGGGCACGGATTAAAAAAGAATGGAATGCTAGAGTGGCCACCATCTCCCAACAAATAAATCCGGCAGAACTGGCTCATAAGCATATTCCCAATGGTGACATCTATAAGCAAATAGTTGCACTCCGTATGGAGTTGAAAAGCTTATTAAATATGGAGGCACAACGTGCAGTAGAACTGACACGGGAAACATTTTATCCTATGGTAACAAATGAGGAAAAACATTGGCAAGGGCTTTAAAATGTAAATATCAAAACTCATATATAGAAAAAATCCTAGATGATTCAGGAAAACTGCATATGACGACCGATGCAATAGCGGATGCTTTCCGTTCATATTATCTAAAATTATACAATCTCCCTAGTCCATTAAAAAAAGGATTTTAGGTGTGAATATATAAATTCAAATTTACCTTAGAGAATTTCAATTGATCAGATGAATTGTTTACATATTCCACTAACAACAGAGGATTACAAAACTTTTCAATCACAATTAGCAGCACACTTTGTTAATGCATTCAATTCTATGTGCCCTGGAAGTGCTATGCCCCCTACCATGTTATGGGCCTCAATCACAGTGCTACCAAAAATAGGGAAAGATACTTATAATTGTGGGAGTTTTGGGCCAATTTCCTTAATAAAAATGTGGGCAAAGATGCTGGCTTTACGCTTAAAGCCCTATTTGCCTGGACTAATCCACCCTGATCAGACAGGCTTTGTGAAAGAGAGCTTGGTTGCTTCATCTAAGTGTTGCTTCTAAGTGTGTGTGGTTGGAGATATTCTGGAGAGTTTTACAGAAGCTTCAACTGTCTAAGAGTTGTGCTAAGAGTTTTTCTTTTCTACTGTTACAGGTAAGATTCATCTGTAGGAAAAAGTTACTGATTGCACAAGGTTTGATTTCCTGTTGGTAATTATAAGGCATTTGATTTGATTAGGTAGCTACTTGCTATTGATTGCTGGTTAAATTAGCTATTGTTTGCAAATAAGCAGAGGCCTACCCAGGTGTTAAACATTCCTAGTGGGTGGTGATTTTAGGAGTATATAAGGGTTGTTGTCATTAGCTTGGCTAATATAGCTTGGTTGCTTCATCTAAGTGTTGCATCTAAGTGTGTGTGGTTGGATATATTCTGGAGAGTGTTGCTTCTAAGTGTGTGTGGTTGGAGATATTCTGGAGAGTGTTGCTTCTAAGTGTGTGTGATTGGAGATATTCTGGAGATAAACTGGAGGTAATCTGAGGTATTCAGGAGGATACATAAAAAGTTAAGATTCGTTTGATTTAAATTATTTCCCTCATTGTAATGGCAGACTTAGTTCAGTGTAATAGTTGCTATGCATTTGTTTTGCGTTCCACTTTTTGGAGGTTTGGTTGTTGTCTAATCTGTAGACAGTTCTCTATCTTGCGGCAGGAGATTGTATTTTTGAAGTCTGAGATTTGTAAATTATCTGGTAAACAAACTCAGGCTGGAACTGCTGCAAAGCCACTGCCGCAGAGACATACTAGGAATGGCAGATGGATTACTGTAGGATCTGGTAGACTTAGAGTTGTGGATAAAAGGCATATTGCACAGTCTGTTGCTCTACATAATTCATTTTCTGCACTTTCAGAGTGTAATGGTGTCATGGAGACAGGCACTGAGGGTAGTGGTGTTGTGGAGAGAGGCACTGAGGCTAGTGGTTTTGTGGAGAGAGGCACTGAGGCTAGTGGTGTTGTGCAGAGAGGCACTGAGGCTAGTGGTGTTGTGCAGAGAGGCACTGAGGCTAGTGGTGTTGTTGAGAGAGGCATTGAGGCTAGTGGTGTTGTGGAGAGAGGCATTGAGGCTAGTGGTGTTGTGCAGAGAGGCATTGAGGCTAGTGGTGTTGAGGAGAGAGGCACTGGGGCTAGAGGTGTTGTGGAGAGAGGCACTGAGGCTAGAGGTGTTGTGGAGAGAGGCACTGAGGCTAGTGGTGTTGTGGAGAGAGGCCCTGAGGCTAGTGGTTTTGTGGAGAGAGGCACTGAGGCTAGTGGTGTTGTGCAGAGAGGCACTGAGGCTAGTGGTGTTGTGCAGAGAGGCACTGAGGCTAGTGGTGTTGTTGAGAGAGGCATTGAGGCTAGTGGTGTTGTGGAGAGAGGCATTGAGGCTAGTGGTGTTGTGCAGAGAGGCATTGAGGCTAGTGGTGTTGAGGAGAGAGGCACTGGGGCTAGAGGTGTTGTGGAGAGAGGCACTGAGGCTAGAGGTGTTGTGGAGAGAGGCACTGAGGCTAGTGGTGTTGTGGAGAGAGGCACTGAGGCTAGTGGTGTTGTGGAGAGAGGCACTGAGGCTAGTGGTGTTGTGGAGAGAGGCATTGAGGCTAGTGGTGTTGTGCAGAGAGGCACTGGGGCTAGTGGTGTTGTGCAGAGAGGCTTGAAGACTATGGTGAGGTCTAATAGAAAGCAGTTGTTGTTGGGGGATTCCATCATAAGAGGTGTGGAGATGGACAATGGTGGTCTTGTGAGGTGTTTTCCCGGAGCTACTGCTCACAGAGACAGGAGACGTATCTGTAATATTGTTAAGCAAGCAAAGCAGGAAGGGGAATTGGATGTACTTGTCCATTTAGGGACAAATGACTTGGCTTGCAATGAGGTTTCAGAGGTTATGGAAGTTTTTAGTGTTTTTGCCAATGATATATGGCAGGTTGCTTCCACACTGTCATTCTCTGAAGTTCTGCCTGTGCATAACACTCAGAATGACAGGCAGATGCGTATTAGGGACTTTAACTTGTGGCTTGGTGAATGGTGTCGGGAGCAAGGATTTGGCTTTATTGCTCATGGTAGCTCTGTTTGGAATGGAAATAAACTGTACAAAAAAGATGGTTTGCATCTTTCTCAAAAGGGAACAAATGTTCTCAGTGAGCAGTTCAGAGGTTTTGCTAGGATGTATTTAAACCAGGAAGGGGGGGGGGCAAAAGGGTGATAAAACATTAATCCAATTGTCCCCTAAAACAAGGACAGAAGGTGCCTGTAGCAAGTGTGTTAAAAAATGATAAGCTTAGAGTCATGTATACAAATGCTCGCAGTTTAGGGAATAAGATCCATTAACTTGTGGCAATAATGGCAACTGGTAGTGTAGATTTAGTCGCTGTTACTGAGACATGGTATAATGAGAATAATGACTGGGATATAGCAATACCAGGGTACTCTTTATATAGAAAAGACAGGGAAGGCAAGAAAAGGGGGAGGGGTGGCCCTGTATGTGAAGGATAGCATAAAATCTAGCCTAATAAAGGTTAGTGAGGTGAACATAGAGTCCGTTTGGGTTACGTTAGAATTTGGTAATCACACAGTAACTCGTGTAGGTGTGATTTATAGGCCCCCAGGACAAATTGAAGAGTTAGATAATCTACTAGTTGAAGAAATAGCTAAAATGACAATGAAGGGGGAAGTTATCACCATGGGTGACTTTAATCTTCCTGATGTGAATTGGAAAACAAAAATAGCTACTTGTGCCAGGAGCACACATATTCTAAACTCCCTACTGGGATTGTCTCTAAAACAAGTCGTTGAGGAGCCAACTCGATTTAGTGTTAACAAATGGAGATTTGGTATCCGACATTACTGTAGGTGAAAGTTTAGGATCCAGTGATCATCAGTCAGTGTGGTTTAATATAAGAACAGTGACTGAGTCACCCCACACAAAAACCAAAGTTTTAGACTTTAGAAAAACAGACTTTTCTAAAATTAGAATATGTGTAAAGGAGTCATTATCAGACTGGAGCAATTTAAATGGAGTCCAAAAGAAATGGGATTATTTAAAAGTTGCACTACTGAAGGCAACAGAAAATTGCATTAGGCTTGTCAGTAAAAGCAAAAAAAATCAAGAAACCACTGTGGTACTCCGCAGATGTGGCCAAAATAGTAAAAAACAAAAAGTTAGCATTTAGAAATTATAAAAAAAAACAGAGTGAGGAAGACAGAATGACCTATAAGATTAGGCAGAAAGAGGCTAAGCAAGTTGTAAGAGCTTCCAAATCACACACAGAAGAGAAAATAGCATAGTCTCTAAAAAAGGGGGACAAAACTTTTTTTAGATACATAAATGAGAAAAGAAAAGTGAAACAAGGATTAGTTAGATTAAAAACAAAAGAAGGAAGGTGTGTAGATGAGGATAAATGTCTAGCTGACTGCCTCAATTAATATTTTTGTTCGGTATTTACAGATGAAAATGAAGGAAAGGGACCTCAGTTAAGAAAAAGGATAAATGAGTCATTTATTACACGTGAGTTTACAGAGGAAGAGGTTCTATTTCAACTGTCAAAAGTAAAGACAAATAAGTCAATGGGACTTGATGGAATACACCCAAAGCTATTAAAATAGCTTAGTGGTGTACTAGCAAAACCATTAACAGATTTATTTAACCAATCATTGTTAACAGGAGTAGTCCCAGAAGATTGGAAGTTAGCGAATGTTGTGCCCATTCACAAGAAAGGTAATAGGGAGGAGTCGGGCAACTATAGGCCAGTAAGCCTTACTTCAGAAGTGGGGAAAGTGATGGAAACCATGTTAAATGATAGGATTGTTGAACATCTAAAAACACATGGATTTCAAAATCAGAGACAACATGGGTTTACTTCAGGGAGATCATGCCAAACTAATCTTATTGATTTTTTTGATTGGGTAACTAAAATTATAGATCAGGGTGGTGCAGTAGACATTGCTTACCTAGATTTCAGTAAGGCTTTTGACACTGTTGCACATAGAAGGCTTATCAATAAACTACAATCTTTGAGTTTGGATTCCAATATTGTTGAATGGGTAAGGCAGTGGCTGAGTGACAGGCAACAGAGGGTTGAAGTCAATGGAGTATATTCGAAGCTTGGGCTTGTCACCAGTGGGGTACCTCAGGGATCTGTACTTGGACCCATTCTCTTTAATATTTTTATTAGTGATATTGCAGAAGGTCTTGATGGTACGGTGTGTCTTTTTGCGGATGATACTAAGATATGTAACAGGGTTGATGTTCCAGGAGGGATAAGCCAAATGGCAAATGATATAGGTAAACTAGAAAATGGTCATAGTTGTGGAAACTGACATGTAATGTGGATAAGTGCAAGATAATGCATCTTGGAAGTAAAAACCCAAGGGCAGAGTACAGAATATTTGATAGACTCCTAACCTCAACATCTGCTGAAAGGGATTTAGGGGTTATTATTTCTGATGACTTAAAGGTAGGCAGACAATGTAATAGAGCAGCAGGAAATGCTAGCAGAATGCTTGGTTGTATAGGGAGAGCTATTAGCAGTAGAAAGACGGAAGTGCTCATGCCACTGTACAGAACACTGGTGAGACCTCACTTGGAGTACTGTACACAGTACTGGAGACCATATCTTCAGAAGGATATTGATACCTTAGAGAGAGTTCAAAGAAGGGCTACTAAACTGGTTTATGGATTGCAGGATAAAACTTACCAGGAAAGGTTAAAAGATCTTAACATGTATAGCTTGGAGGAAAGACGAGACAGGGAGGATATGAAAGAAGCATTTAAATACATAAAGGGAATCAACACAGTAAAGGAGGAGACTATATTTAAAAGAAGAAAAACTACCACAACAAGAGGACATAGTCTTAAATTAGAGGGACAAAGGTTTAAAAATAATATCAGGAAGTATTACTTTACTGAGAGGGTAGTGGATGCATGGAATAGCCTTCCAGCTGAAGTGGTAGAGGTTAACACAGTAAAGGAGTTTAAGCATGCGTGGGATAGGCATAAGGCTATCCTAACTATAAGTTAAGGCCAGGGACTAATGAAAGTATTTAGAAAGTTCGGCAGACTAGATGGTCCGAATGGTTCTTATCTGCCGTCACATTCTATGTTTCTATGTTTCAATGAAAGGCAGGGAGGTCAGGGATAACCACCAAGATACTTAGTGTAATACATGGTGCAACAACTTCAAGGATGCCCACAGTCCTCCTTGCCGTAGACGCAGAGAAGGCCTTTGACAGGGTGGATTGGTCCTTTTTATTTAGTATTTTAGAGGCAGTCGGGCTTGGTGAGAGGTTTGTATTTTTGGTACAGACATTGTATTCAGAACCCACAGCTAGTATAACGGTGAATGGACAATATTTCAATCCCTGTCATATTAGGAATAGAACAAGGCAGGGGTGTCCCTTATCCCCTCTCCTCTTTGTTTTGGCCATTGAATCTTTATTACAGTCAATAAGGAAAAATCCTCAAATTAAAGTATTTGGATTTTCAGGAGGAGAATTAAAAATATCAGCATTTGCTGATGATGTTTTATTAACTGTAACTGATTCTATGAGCTCCTTGACTCAGGTTAATATTGAATTAAATATATATGGAGAGGTTTCTAACTTTAAAGTAAATATATCCAAATGTGAAATGCTGGGGGCTGGGATCTCTAAAATGTCAAAGAGTTAAATGTCTTTTTTTTTACTTTAAGTGGTCTCGGGGGGACTTAGATATTTGAGGATAATTTTAACATCTTCGATTAATAACTTCATCAAAGCTAATTATTTGCCAATATAAGCAGAAATTAAAGGTGATCTGAGAAGATGGAATAAACCTTTATTTACTATAATGGTGCGTATAAATATAATAAAATTATGATATTGCCTAGAATGTTATTCTTATTTCAAACACCTCTGATAGCTATACCCCAATCCATATTTATAAATCTAAGGAAAATCATTGTTCCCTTTATTTGAAATTATAAACAACCCCGGCTAGCTTATAATATGCTAACTGGCCATAGAGATGTGGGTGGGTTGGGACTGCCCAATATGTTTCATTATTACGCCGGAGCAGCCCTTACTAGAATTAGATAATGGACTAACGTTAAACAACAATGACCATTGTACCTATTAGAGCAGAGCTTCACAGATGTACCACTCCAATCATTGCCATGGGTTGCATGTCGTATGCAAAGATTAAACCCATCATTACTTTCTATAATATCTAACATATTGGTTTTATGGAGGAGATATAAAGATTTATGGCAGTTATAACCAGGTTTTTCGCCTCTACATCCAATTATGGGCAATCCTGATTTCTTGAATGGTAAAGTAGCTACTATTTTAGGTAGATTTTATGGGTCATCCCAACAAACCATATAAACTATATTAGAGGGAAATTCAATTCCAACTCTTCATCGGCTGTTTGGATCCGTTAGAATCCAAACCTCCTTATCTACTCACAGCTGTCTAGCTTCCTAAGGAAGAACGTTATAATAAAATGGAAACCTAGAACATTTTCAGCATTTGAACAATTATGCAGCTCTGGAAAACAGAAAAGCAAAACAATCTTGCACTCCACCAAAAACAAATTCCTATAGTGCCTGATGCTTGTCACTGTTTCTTAAATTTTATATAAGTCCTTGGAGTGCTATCTTTTGCAATTTTTTTATTTTTCTATGATACAGAAAGGGGTAACTGAAGAAAAATGAAGGCATTTTCAGAAAAAGTGGGCAGCAGCCCTTCATTTACAAATTACAATTAAAGGATCACTATAGTGTCAAGAAAACAAACTTGTTTTCCTGACACTATATCATCCTTAGGACCCGTCCACCGTTTCTCTGAAACTGCTATGTTTACATCTGAAGGGTTAAAACCTGGGGGACCTGGCACCCAGAACACTTCATTGAGCTGGGGAACTATAGTGTCCCTTTTTTTTTTTTTAATCATTCTTTATTTGTCGGATTTTTTGTGAATTTAAGTAAACATATCGATATTCGGGAGAGGGGGTACAGAAAAGAAAAGAGGGAAAGGGTTGGGGTGGGGGTATAACATTTGCATCCGATCAGATTTGTACCATCGCAGGGTACGCATAAGAATATTATTATGCAAGCAATGGTATACAGTGATGTATCGGTATTGATTGGTGGTCAGGAATCCATGCGTTCATTCTCGCTCTTTTGGGAGCCAGTAATTGTGTATACCAATATCGTCGCGGTGGGGGGGTTGCCTTTAGGTTAAGGGGGGGGGGGGGGGTCTGGTCAGGTCGTGAGTCCAGCCAGGGTTAGAGTGTCTAGTCCCGTCGGGGACGTTGTTTGGTTCCTGTCTGTCGCGTCCGTCGGGGGTGATTCGTTTAGGGTTGCGTCAGGGGGCTTGCCTGGTTGGTCGCCCAGTTGGTATTGGGTGGTGAGGGTGTTGGGGACTCGTGCTGAGGGTAGTCCTGCTGTAGATCCAGATGTCGGGTTTGTCCATCTCTTGTCGTTTGTGATAGGCTGTGCGTGGTCCCTACAGTGTCCCCTCTGTAGGGTCGAAGTAATGGTCTGTATTTGTCGGGTTCGGTAACGTGTATGTTGGTGGGGTGGTCGTCTGTGCGTCCCTCTGATGCGTGGGTGTGCTGTGTGTCTGTTTGTGTTGTGTTAGGGGACGTCATGACGGTGGGTTTAGGTAGGTGGGTTGATATCCCTGCAGGTGGTCTTATATGGGTGAGTTGGGATATAGGAAGGGGTTACAGCCTGTGGACCGCCCGGGGCGTCGGTCCCCCCCGCCCGGGCCCCGGGAGGGCCTAGAGTGAGTAATGTGGAGTATGAGTTTTGTGGTGAGCCAGTGTTGTGGTGGAGTGTTGGCGGTTCAGTCTATACTGATGATGTTAATCTTGTCCCTGTCTGTGTGTGCGAGTCACCAGGGGATAGTCGTGTCCCCCTCCAGCCATGGGTCCCATATTTTGTGGAACTGTTTAGGGGTGTCTCGAATTAGTGCCGTCAATTTGTCCATTTGCGAGCACTCCACTATTTTTCGTGTGATCATGTCTTGTGGTGGGATACGGGGCGTGGACCAGAGTTCTGCAATGGATCTGCGGATGGCCAGTGCGATACGGGCAATTAGTTTGTTTTCTGATCTTGTGAATGGTTCTATGGGTTTGGATAGCAACAGGGCCCAAGGGTCCACCGGGCACGGTTTGTGTAACAGTTTGGTGATTAATTGGGTGGCGCTTTGCCACAGCGGGCGGAGTTTCGGGCATGTCCACCAGCAGTGTAGGAATGTCCCCGTTTCCCCGCACTGTTTCCAGCAGGTGTTAGTCGGCGTCTGGTGCATGGTGGCTAGGCGTTGTGGTGTGAGGTACCACCGGAATAGCATTTTATATGCTTGTTCTGAGTGGGTTACGCATATGGACACTGAGGCTATTGCCTCCCAGATGTCGGGCCAGTCCGTCGATTCAGTTGGTGGGCCTAGGTCTCTTTCCCATGCTAAAATGTATGGGAGGGAGCGTTGTGTGGGGTGGTTGGCGATGGTCATGTATAGGTCTGATATTTGGCCTTTTCTGTTTGGGCGGGTTGTGCAGTCACGTTCGAATTTGGTGAGCGGAGCTGTTCCCGCTTGCTTGATGCTCGGTGTAGCCGCGAAGCTTCGCAGTTGGATATACCTGAAGTGGTCAAATGTTGTCAGGGAAGAAGATTCTGGGATGTCCGCGAATTGGATGGTTTCGGTGCCCTGATAGAGGTGTCCTATTCTGGATATATCTCTTTGCTCAAAGTTGGCAAAGTGTTTGGGGGTGAGACCTGGGGGGAACAGTTTGTTCCTCCAGATGGGGGTCATCGGGGATAGGAAAGAGGAGAGGTCATATTTGTCCCTCGTCTTGTCCCACAGGTCCAGTGCGTGGTTAATCGCGGGAGCTGTTGGCGGTGGTAGGGGTCTATGAGGTCTGGGTGTCCACATGTATAGGGACGGGTGGTCGCGTCCAAAGATCAGGTGTTCCAGGTCCACCCATCTTTTCTTTCCAGGCGGGATATGCCATTGCTGGATCTGGGCTAAATGTGCTGCCGTATGGTAGTGTAAAAAGTTAGGTAGGCCCAGACCTCCTGTTTTCTTTGGCACGTATAGTGTGCTCCTTCGCACCCTTGGTCTACGTCCGTTCCATATGAACGTGTCAATAGCTGATTGGAGGGCTTTGAAGTCTGGTTTATGTAGCGGGATGGGTAGGGTTTGGAAGAGGTAGAGGAACCTAGGGAGGAGATTCATTTTAATGGAGGTCACGCGCCCTATCCATGATATCCCCAGGGGTCTCCATTTGATGAGGTCCTCGTGTGCTTTAAGGAGTATGGGGGTGTAGTTCTTGGCATATAGGGAGGAGACGTCAGCTGGCAATTGGATTCCGAGGTAGGAAATAGCCAGGTGGCAGATCCTAAGTGGGAATGTTTGGCGTAACCTTTCTAGGCTCGCGGGGTCTAACTGCACGGGAAGGAGTTCAGATTTGTTTAAATTGAGCTTGTAGCCCGAGATGTCGGAGTATTCCTGTACGATGCTTAGAAAGTGCCCTAGGGAGTGTTCCGGGTTGGTCAGCGTCAGGAGAATGTCGTCGGCGTACGCCGAGATCTTGAATGTCTCCCCCCGTACAGTGATCCCCTCCACCTCCCCGCTGGCTCGCACCGCCTGGAGTAAGGGTTCCAGGGAGAGGGCAAACAACAGGGGTGATAGAGGGCACCCCTGGCGTGTGCCGTTGGTGATGGGAAAGCGCGGGGGCGGTATGTGGGGCAGTAGGAGTGCCCCTTGAGGATCGTGGTATACTGCCTGCAAGAATGAGGTGAATTCCGGCGGTAGTCCTATGTGCGTTAGGGTGTGGTGTAAAAAGGGCCATGTCAGGCGGTCAAAGGCCTTTTCGGCGTCGAGTGATATTACTGCAGTTGGAGTTTGTCTGTGGTTAGCGAGCCATATAAGGTCCACCGCTCGTCGAGTGTTGTCCGCGGCCTGTCTGTGGGGGATAAATCCCACTTGATCTGGGTGGATCAGGGATTCTAGGTACGGGTTCAGTCTATTTGCCATGACCTTAGTCATGAGTTTGAGGTCCACGTTAAGTAGAGATATTGGCCTATAGTGAGAGGGTTCTAGGTGGTCCTTACCGGGTTTGGGCAGGAGGCAGATGTTCGCGCTAGTCATATCCGGTGGGAGGGTTTCACCCCTAAGTGTAGCGTTGAATACCCTGCACAGGTGGGGGAGCAGTAGTGGGCCATCTGGGCCCGGGCTTTTGTTGGGCTTGAAGGAGCCTAGGGCTAACGCCATCTCTTCCACCGTCACATCTTGCCCCATTGAGGCCTTTGCCTCCTGGGTCATCGTGGGTAGGGACACGTCGTTCAGGAATTTATCTATACGGGCGTGTAAGGAGTCTAGGTTGTTCTGGGAATGTCGGGAGTGGTTATAGAGGTCAGTGTAGTAGTCCTGGAAGATACGACCTATGTGTGTCGGGCAGTTGCTTGTATCACCTTTTTCGGTGCGTATAGCGGAAATCCGTTTAGCTTCGATTCGTTGCTTAAGGCGGCGGGCCAGCATTGTGTCCGCCTTGTTCCCTTTTTCGTAAAAAGTGCGTTTTAGCCACATCAAGGCTTTGGCAGTGTCTTTTTGTGTAAGGCTTTTGAGTAAGTCCCGAAGTGCAGTTAATTTAGTTAGCGTGTTGGGGTGTGGGTTCTTTTTGTGTATTGTTTCTAGGTGACGGAGCTCCGTCATTGCGTCGGTGATTTGTTGTTGCGATCGTTTTTTCTTATGTGAAGCTAAGCTAATAAGGGTGCCTCTAATGACCGTTTTGTGCGCGGCCCATATCATCGCGGGAGTAGTGTCTGCCCGGGTATTGAGGTCGAAGTAGTCCTTTAACTCCTTTGTGATTTTGTCTTTGATTAGGTCGTCGTGTAAGAGGAGAGGGTTTAGCCTCCATGTCCAATGTTTGTGGATGGTCGGCAGGGTCAAAGTAATAGCGATCTCAGCATGGTCTGACCATGATATGGAGCCTATTTCCGATCTAGTGACCTGGGGTACTAGGTTAGGGGTCACTAAGAAGTGGTCTATACGGGAATACGTGCCGTGTGGGTGGGAATAAAATGTGTAGTCCCTGATTGTTGGGTGTTGTGCTCTCCATATGTCGATCAGGTTTTGTGACGTTAGGAATTGGTGGAATAGAGCGTCATTTGGCGATGGGCGGGTGCGCGTGTTATGGGGATGCGTCCTGTCAATGGCCGGAGTATGGACTGCATTGCAGTCTCCTCCCACGATGAGGCGTGTAGTGGAATAGGTGTTGAAGTGTGTCGTTAATTGTTGCCAAAATGATGTATCTGGTATTGTAGGCGCATAAACTGAAGAGAAGGCATAGGCCGTGGTGCCCACCCTCCCTTGTATCGTGACGTAGCGTCCCTGTGGGTCCCTGTTGCATACTATATCAGAGAGGGGGCAATTGGCTTTTAGTAAAATGGCAACTCCTTTTGTTTTGGAGTCTGGGGACGTAGCCATATAGCTTTTCGTGTAGTATCTATTTGTTAAGGGGAAGGCTCGTTGGGTTGTGAAATGAGTTTCTTGAATAAGCAGGATGTCTATGTTTTGTTTATGTGCCCATCTGAGTATGCTGTGGCGTTTGGTGGGTGAGTTTAGGCCTTTTGCGTTAATGGATACGCAGCGTAGGTGTGTGGGCATTGTGCTAGTGGTGCTCGTGAACGGTAGCTAGGTGTGGAGTGTGAGCGGGTGTGGGGCCCGCGCCCGGGCGGTCCAAGGCTGTGGGGCTGAGGGGAAGGGAGAGAGGGAAAGATGGGGGGGGGACTCTAGTTCTCGGTTCCCGAAAGGGGAAAAGGTAGAGGGGGGGAAGCCGGGGAGGAAGGGACGGTAAAGGGTAAGCGAAAAGTCAGGGGGGGTGAGCTACTGGGCTTATAGTGTGGCCAGTAGGGAATGGGGGTGAGCGTCTAGCCGCTCCGTGGGTATTCTTACCCTGGTGGTGTTGTGTCGTCTGGGGTTGGCGGTCTCTCTAACAGAGTCGCCGGCAGGCATGTAAGCTGGTGATGCGTATACCTTAGTGTGTGGTGGTCGGTCCGTGTCACTGGTGGTTCCGTATGGTCTGTATTGTCTTACCTTATGCCAAGGCGTAAGTGTCGTAGGTCAGTGCTGTCAGGTCGTTGGGAAGTTGGTACTGTATCTTGGAGTTGTCGATCAGGTAGCTGTCCGTGTCGTCCTTTGTGCGTCGGTGGGTCCAGTCTTCCATGTTGCTTACGCTAAGTCTAGAGGGGAGGCAGCGTCACAGTGAATAAGACATATAACACTCAAAACATTTAAAACATTTAAAACATTGAAAACATGGCATGCATAACATAAACAGCTTGAATGTTCCCTAATGCAGTACAGCTTCATATACACTAAGTCCTGATCTCTATGAGACCCTGCGCGGGGGTTGCATGTATGGTGAGGAGGGGATGCCAATCATTTGGTGACGGTTTCTCTGTATTTCGCGCCTCCGAGGTCAGGCGAGGTGGCATCCAGTGAGCGTGGGATAAAGCGGGGTGGCTATGGGTCTAGGATTGCTCGTATGTCCCCCCCCAGGGGTATTGGAAAGTTGCTTGCCTATCCTTTCTTGAGCATCCCCTACATCACCTATTCCCTGTGGTGCTGTCGGAGGGGTTTAAAGTCAGTGCGACCGGCTATAGGTGAGGATCTAAGCTATAGGGTTAGGCAATCATGAATACTTTTTTTTTGTTTTTTATATCTTATTAGTACTTTAGCATTTTTTTTTTTTTTTTTTTTTTTTGGTTTTTTTTTTTGTGTCTTATCCCTTAGTTTTTTTTTTTTTTTTTTGTGTTGTTTTTTTTTTTTTCTGGTTTCTAAGTGTGGGGGGGGGAGGGGGGGGGGGGGAGTGTAGCGGGTTGCGCTCAGGGCCAGCGGCTAAGGTCTAGGCTGGTGTTTTATCGTGCCCCTCTAGCCTGTCATAGGGGCAAGGGTTAGGTGTACATGTTCAGGACAAAGTCATATCTTATCTGGTTCTTGTCGACAATTGGCCGGGAAAATGTTGTCTTCTGGTGAGCGTGTCCATGAGTTTGGCAATCTCACGGATACAGTCCTTATAGTCCTGGTGGCTTATTGATGGTGAGGTTTGTGGAGGAAGTGGTTGTCTAGTCCTTGATGTCTCTCGTATATAATCGTGGTTAGTTGGTGGTTGGGGGACGAGGTCCTCCGGGCGCTGGGTTTCCTGCTAGATTTGGGTGTGGGCCTCTGGCTGCTGGCCTTCCAGAGGGTCGCCTGTCTGTCGGTTCCGCAGAGAAGTCAATGGCGGGTAGGCCCAGACGTTCTGCAAATTCAGCGGCCTCCGAAATGTTGTGCAAGGTGTGGGTTCTGTCATTCCGCCTGACCTGCAGCTTGAAGGGGTGTCCCCAGGTATACCTAATATGTCTTCTGGCCAGTTCCTGGGTGAGGGGCCGCAGTTCCCGCCTTTTGCGTAGAGTGCTCGGGGCTAGATCTTGGTAGAAGGATATCTGGTGCCCCTCTATCTGCAGTGGGTTGTCTCTAGCCGCCCTCATGAGTGCTTCCTTGATGTGGAAGTAATGCATGCGGATAATAATGTCCCTGGGCTGGGTTGCATTGGGGAGGGGGGCTTTGAGGGCCCTGTGTGCCCTGTCTAGCAGGAGTTCGGCTGGTGAGGCTTCGGGTAGTAGGCCGCAAAATAGTTCCCGTAGCGTGGATGCTAGCGTGTCGATTCCCACTGACTCTGGCACCCCTCTAATCCGTATGTTATTACGGCGGGAGCGGTTATTAAGGTCTTCTTGGGCCTCTTCTAATTGGTGTACCTGCTCTTGTAGTGCAGCAATGGCGGTCTCGTTCGCCTGGGTCCGCGAGGATGTGCGGTCCATTTGATCTTCAATGGCTGTGGTTCTGTGTGTCAAGTCATTGAGGCTCGCAGTGATAGGTGCCAGGTGCCTGGTGAACTCAGCGGCCATGTTAGTTTTGATCTCCTGTAGCAGGTGCCGGAGGTCGTCCTTTGTGAGGGGTTTTGCGGCTGCTGTGCGGCTTGTATCACTTGCCGCAGAGTCAGAGTCCTCATCGCGGCCATCTTCCCCGCGTGTGGAGCTCTCTGCCCTGCGGGCGCGGAATATCGGCGCCACCTCCGCGCCGTGTTTCGATTTTCGTCCTCCACCCATGTTAGGTCGGTCAGGGGCGTTGTGGGGATGTTGTGGACCGAGTGTGGGGGAATTTCGTCGGGTATACTCGCGGTTATTTGTGCTTAAGAAGCCTGCCGGTACGGAGCTCTAGCAGAAAGCAGCCATCCGCACCGGAAGTCAGGCGCCGCATAGTGTCCCTTTAAAGACTGGTCTTTTATTTTTCAAAGAGTAATGCATAATTCAGTAAGTCAAGCTAAAAGGGAAACATTTTACAAAAGAGTAATACGTTGGTATAAAACACCGGCACAACTCAATTTATATTTTCCAAATTTAGATAAGGAATGTTGGTGGTGTGGACACCTAACAGGCACCTATGAACATATTTGGTGGTTCAGCCTAAAAATTAAAGTATATTGGCAACAGGTTATTGACGATATACTTAACGGGTATTACCCTTACCTTTTATCTTATCACCCTCTCAGGTATTGTTGGGTTGGCCAAACTCGTTTTTAGATATCACTAAGCAGAAACCTTTATGGTTCCTTCTAAATGAATCGAATGCCTTAATACCCTAATAGAAAAATACAATTGTACAGGAGGAGCCGACTGCAGATACGTCCGCGGCCAATCCCAGGAGCGCAAGCCAACCGCAGCATCCCCCTAGGCCGCACCAAGCCTCGAACCAGGAGATCTGCAGCGCAGCAGGCACTCGGGAACCCACGAGTCCACAGGACCCCCCACCTAAAGTCCGTGTGCCAGCAGTCTCCTGCACCCCTACTGCGCCATCGGAGCCCCAGCCGGCCGGGGCGAAGGCTGCCCTGTGTCTCACCCATCTGCGGCCACTCAGGTTATGGCGCCGACCTCCCCACAGCCACCGGTCCGCCGGGGGCTGCCACGCTCTACTCCATGTGGGCTCACAGCGTCGGGGACAGCCGCCTCCAGGCCCTCCTCAAAAGCTAGAGGTGCCGGCACCAAGGACACCGCAGCAGCATCCCGCCTGCCCCCGCCCATGTGCATCGCACCCAGAGCCCCACTCCACCTGCTGGCGTTACATCCACGGGTCGGCTTCTTCAGGCAAGGCTGGATATGTATACGTAGTGGAGTCCAGGGTATGTACTGGCCTTGTAGCATATGTAATCGGCTTCCTTTAACTCCGGGTGTAGATATCAGGAGGGTCACGGTCAGGTGGCCCGTGCCTGTGCAGGAGATCAGCGTGTTCCCCAGGCGGCGGTGTCCGACCCGGGGTGTGCGGCCTCCATGTTGCCGGGATTACCCCCACCGGCAGAAAAGAACATAGCGCCATCCCAACTATGAAAACTAGTGATGTACCGAACTGTCCGCCGGCAAACAGTTCCCGGCGAACTTAGCGTGTTCGCGTTCGCCGCGGCGGGCGGACACATGAGCAGTTCGATCCGCCCCCTATTCGTCATCATTGGGCAAACTTTGACCCTTGGCCTCTCGGTCAGCAGACACATTCCAGCCAATCAGCAGCACTCCCTCCCTTCCACACCCTCCAACCTCCCTCCCAGCATCCATTTTCGATTCATTCTGAAGCTGCATGCTTAGTGAGAGGAGGGAAAGTTTAGCTGCTGCTGATTAGATAGGGAAATTGATAGCTAGGCTAGGGTATTCAGTGTCCACTACAATCCTGAAGGACTCATCTGATCTCTGCTGTAAGGGCAGCACCCCAAAAAGCACTTTTTAGGGCTATAACATCAGGCTGCTTTTTTTTTTTTTTCCTGTGTAATGTAATTGCAGGTGCCTTCCTGCCAGCTTCTGTGTGAGGTTCACATTGGATACTGTGCCTACTTGCCCAGTGCCACCACTCATATCTGTTTTAACAATTGGTTAAGCTTTAGATTTTAAATAAATAATTTGTTTTCATTGTAATAGAAGAGCAGTTGCCTGCCTGCCAGATTCTGTGTCAGGTTGGATGCCTTGCCCATTTGCACAGTCAGTGCCACCACTCATATCTGTTTTAACAATAGCTTAAGCTTTAGATTTTAAAGAAATCATTTTTTTTCACTGTAATAGAAGATCAGTTAGTTGTCTGCAAGCGTCTGGGTGTCAGGCCTACTTCAGCGTGTGCTCTGCAGAACTGTTCCAGTGCACATTGCCAATCATATCTGGTGTCTCTATAGCGTGCTTTTAAAAACAAATTATTTTTTTCACTGTTATAGATTGAATAGCAGTTTGAGGCTTTACAGGACAGAGTGCTTCTCCACGGGACATGTTAACTCACGGGCAGCTGGCTCATCAAGGAACCAGAGCAGCTTGAACGAGGTGACCTTGCTCGGGTCCCAGGTGTGCGGTTCCTAAAATGGCTGCCATATACACGTCCACTGATAGGAGACGCGGAAGGTATTAAACTGATATGAACAATACTCCACTCCTATCAGTAGGTCCGTCCCATTGTGATTTATGCCCCCCACCCACCGCGCAGGGATGGGGGCCGGGGGGAGGAAAGTAGGCCCCCCCATTGTGATTTATGGCCCCCACACACCGCGCAGGGGTGGGGGCCGAGGGGGGGAGGACAGTAGGTCCCCCCATTGTGATTTATGGCCCCCACCCACCGCGCAGGGGTTGGGGAGGACAGTAGCTCCCCCCAGTGTGTATCATGGGCTTTGAGGACAGGTGTCAATCCATACCTGCCAAGTGACCCTATGTAGGGGTAACAGTCCCTATTCAGCTCTGTGTCAGTGTGTATCAGGGGTTTTGAGGACAGGTGTCAATCCATATCTGCCAAGTGACCCTATGTAGGGGGAACAGTCTCTATTCTGCTCTGTGTCAGTGTGTATCAGGGATCATTAGGATAGGTGTCAATCCATATCTGCCAAGTGACCCTATGTAGGGGGAACAGTCCCTATTCTGCTCTGTGTCAGTGTGTATCAGGGATTTGACTATCTTTATTCAGATTGAAAAATTACAATTCCAGGAAAAATTTAACAAACATTTACAAGAACATGTTATGCACATCATAGAAACAACGTAAACCTCTTTAAAGCCACAAACGTAAGACAAAAAATACGTACACACAATGTGTAAGGGTTTGAAAGAATATTCTGAATCCTTACACGTTTACTTTATCGTTTGTTTGATTTTTGTGAACCATATATAAACTACAAGCAGCGTGAAAACTATAAAAACTCAAGTGGCCATGCTGATCAAATGAAATAGTATGCTTTACACAGCTTATAAGGGTGATGTCACAGCACAACGGGAATGTAACAGGGGAAGAGGTGAAAGTCATCCTCCCCCTCCCACGACCCCGCCATATCTGCCAAGTGACCCTATGTAGGGGTAACAGTCTCTATTCTGCTCTGTGTCAGTGTGTATCATGGTCTCTGAGGACGGGGAACAGTCTCTATTCTGCTCTGTGTCAGTGTGTATCAGGGCAGGGCTTTGAGGACAGGTGTCAATGTTAGGTGATTTCTGCCCTTTATGGATTAAAAGCAGACTCTGCATCAACTGTGTAATTTTCCATGGGAGTTTTGCCATGGATCCCCCTCCGGCATGCCACAGTCCAGGTGTTAGTCCCCTTGAAACAACTTTTCCATCACTTTTGTGGCCAGAAAGAGTTTCTGTTGGTTTTAAAATTCGCCTGCCCATTGAAGTCAATGGCGGTTCGCGCGGTTCGCGCGGTTCGCGCGGTTCGCCGGTTCGCGAACATTTGCGGAAGTTCGCGTTCGCCGTTCGCGAACCGAAAATTTCGGGTTCGCGACAACACTAATGAAAACCCATTATTTTATTTATTTTCAGTTCTTTTGAATGCTGGCAAATTAAAAGCTGTTCATTTTAATTAACTGAACTGGATGGGAAAAAAAATAAAGAACAATAGCTATAAAATAGATAATTTAAGGAGCAGAGAGGGGGCCTGTGACACATTAATGCTAGGTTTTTAGCTACCATAAGGCGTATTTTCCTGCAGCCCTGTTAGTTGAATGATCGCTGACACAAAGTCCATGGTTTGGGGATCAAGTTTCAATGTTGCTGAGTAAGGAAATTCAGACGAGCACTTTAGTTCTGACTTTTGGATCCTGACTCAACATTTTCCACAGAAATTGAGGGAGCAAGTATTAAATAATATTAAATATTGTGACAACTCACTTATCTTTATCTCTATTCCAACAGCCTTACAAATGAAATAAAAAAAGATAACTTTTGATAAAATATAACTAAATCTATAGGTTTGCCAACGATTTGTTTTGTGTATGTGCTTGTTTTTGTTAACATGATTTAGTCAATTCTGGTCACTTTTTGAGTATTTCATAGATATTTGCGATAAAACACAGCTGCAACACGGTAGGACCCAGGCCATGTTTAAAGATGGTAGGTAATTAAACCCGATCCTGGATAGAGAATAGTTAACACAATGATAAAGTGCGGGTGGTATTGCAGTCATTTGTTCTCAGTGCCAGATGTGCGCTTTGTCAAAGTAACAAACAGTCTATAGATGCATGTCTACTAGAGATGCCTACTTGACTCCAAACAGCCATTTTGTTCCCTTGAACTACTTGGTATTTGCATTGTTTGGAGAAGGAACGTATATTCTGGCTTTCTTGTGTATTCTCAAAATTTTGGAGAAAGCAATAGAGATGTGGATCGGAAGAAAGGGGGTGCCAAATGAATCTGTGCCTACAGGCTCCTGCATTGTACACCTGGCCCTGTATATACTCACTTTTCATTGCTACTTACAAGTTCTAGAGAATAAATATAAAATGAGGAGGGACTGGGAGATATGAAGATTAAAGACACGACCAAAAGTTTGCTTTTAAATTCTTTCTCTTGGGCACATTCTGAGCTTTATTATAGATGTTTAACGTCTTCATTTTAAACTTAATTTATGAGCCAATAACTGCACCTTTGATGCCCTCAAGTTACTGTGAACATTTCAGCATTTACGCTGTTAAGACAACTACCTTGGCTTTTTTTCCCTTAAAGTCATCTGTCAGAGTTCCTTTGAAAAACTCGGATACTTGCAGATATTTCAGAGCTCAACTGCAAGGGATAGGTTGATTAATTAGCAGGAGCCCGGTTGTGCGTGGCCAGAGACCCTTTTTTTATTGTTAAACTGTCCGAAAATGGCTTAACACAGAATTAAGAGACAGCGCCAAGGGGCGGAGCCTGACCAGCGAGCAGGGCAGACGTGCTCTGCAACAGCTCCTGGAAAACCAGCTCAAAAAACACGAAAAAAGCGAGATAAAGTGCGCTCACCCTCCTGTAAGTGGGCTCACTGGACCGGGAAGGCTGACCCGAACCCTGAGATGCTGAACACGAAGTCAGGGACAACCGGGTACCGCACCAACGGATTGAGGCCTACCGAAGGAGGTGGCGGAGAAAGGCAGCCGCTTTCCCGCCAGACGCACATACACACAAGCAAGCTGGGAACGATACCTTCGCCCCCCCCCCCCTTTGGACCGGTGGGGGAAATCCCGGTCCCCGCCAGTCGGAGATCCCAGCACCCGGCACTCTCCGAGCAAACCTGCGGCCCTCACTAGCAAAACGGAGGTAGGGGCCTCCAAAATGGCGGACGGGCATACCTCAGCCCTGCAACTCAGACAAGGGGGAGAGACACGGCCTGTGGTGAACCGCGCGCTCCACCTACCACCCGAGAACACAGAGGAGCTCTATGACAATGAAATAGACACAACTTCACGCCCGAAGACAGGCCTTCAAGGTGGCGATCGAAGAAGTAGCGGCATGGATACGCCCGGCAACCCGGCGCCAAATAGGCAGGACTCTCCCTCGCGCCCCCAATGCAACTGCAAGCAACAGAAAGCGGAGACCTACATGGAGGGTGCTATCACCACGGTCAACAGGTGCCAACACACGCATCCGACTAACACAGACAGGGACTTACCGACCAGCACGCACAGATTCTCCCTCAGCGGCTCTAAACACCCCTGCCAAGCAAGGCACTACCACACGCGTGTCACGACTAGTAATGTGGTCCAGCACGCAGAATCTATGTAAACATATACATAAGTCAGAAAAGGAAAAATAACAGGACAGAGCGTAAACCGGACCTTAGAATGGCCGGACTAATACGCTAGAGACAGAGAATGGTCAAATGGAAAGCCGAGGTCAAGGAAGCCAGAAAATACTCAATACCGATAAGACAAGCCAAGTCAGGGAAACCAGAGATCAGAATAACCAGGGAAACGCCAAGGATCAGGATACCAGGAAATCAGAAACACGAAACTAGCACTTTCAGGAAACCAGGAAACTGAAACCACGACATGGCAAAGTACTAGGGTGAATTAGGGGTTTAAATACCCCTCTCTAAGCTATGATTGGTCAGAGGGCGACCTCTGACCCCAGAATGTGCGTGTGCGTTGACGTCGTGACGTCACGCACACGTTAGTATAATTCTTGGGGGCGGGGCTATCCATAGACGCGACCACGTGGTCGGCGCCATATTGGATTCGGGCGTGATGCCCGGAAGAACTACACGCGCGGTTCCCGGCTCGCCGACGAGCAGGTAAGCTCGTGTAGTCGGAGCGGTCGTGCCGGTCGGGCACGACCGTGAGGCTCGGCGGGCCGGTGACCGCAACAACGCGGGAGGAGTGGACAGAGGTCCCCCTCTCGGCCCAGGAGGAAGAGAGTATGTCCCGATGGACGAGCGGTCCTACCACTGAGACCAGCACAACTGGACTTATTGCTCTTACTGAACAACTGGTCACGACACACTGCCGAGCGATCTCCTGCCACTGGACGGCGGGCCTCGAGAACTGGCGTGGGCTGAGGGCCCAAGGCGGACTGAATACACGTGCCCCATACCTGTCATACACTATGACCCACACGGCACTGGGACTTAAAACCAGATGAGTTCTATTCTATACATTCTTCTGTTTTTGGTTTTTGATTTTCAAATGGTTGAAAAGGCAGCAACACGCCTAGTACATTTACGATTTTTACATATTGCATATTATGACTAACAAGCGTCTAGTTTACTTGAAAATAGCACATATAAGCAATCTTGACAACTTCAGCCTACCACACATTTAAGCGTAACTAAATCTGACATACTCACTACTAGCCTAGCATGCTTAATGTAAAATGCTAATGATACACATGCTGTCGTTTTCATGTCCTTTTTTAAAAGACAAAACAATTTGTGTTGTTTAAAAAATGCTCCAGCCGGTTTACTTACTGTCGCTGGAAAGTTGGATTGCATAGGAGGCGCTATAGGCGTGGGGCTACCTAAGCCTGCTTAGATATAATCGTTAAACGCATAACATAGACAGGGTATATTTCAAATGCTATAGACAACGCTAGCATATTATCTGTTATGTTTTCCCACTGTCTAATCCTTATACCATCAAAACCAAAAATCTGTGCTGTCTACCCATTATCATCTTAGGGGGACTTGGGGCGACGCAACGTTAGACCAAATAGGATCTATGTAACGTGTAAAATTCACCCTATGCAAACCTATACACTTAAGTTACAGGGTACGCAACACTACAGGCTACACGTACCATTACTGTTCAGTTACTATTTTTGCAACTTGTTTTTTGTTTGTCTTTGTTTTTTCTTCAATACCAAGCTACGAACTTAACTATAGATAATGCAGCCATATAACTAACTAGTCTACCATGTTTATTACAAGCTAGCGAGTCTTTATTCAGGGGCTGAGCAAAATGTTACTGTTTAATCTGCTAAACTTCACGAGGAAAATCTTGGTACTACTTATTGTCTTATATAAATGGAACGTAAATCTATGCTGTCAACTTCCTTACCAAAAAATGTGCAAGACCTACTGTTTACCCTTATGTATTAACTGTATACACTACGCTAGAGGAATGCCTTTGGGGTACCTCTTAAGCATTTGTTACCATCATATGCACTACAAAAATAAAGAATTAAAAAAAAAAAAAAAGACAGCGCCAAGGAACTCCAGGCACTATAACCACTTCAGTAAGATGAAATGGTTATAGTGACTACAGTGTCCCTTTAATTATTTAGAGCTCCCACCCACTGCTAATGGGGATGGAAGGGGAGTACTATCAGGGTTATTCACCAAAGTGAGAAGTCCAACTGAATTCTATGAATTTTAAATGTAAGGCCAGAGTAGCTGTAGTGAAAGCAGAGCTGATTAAGAGAATGTTTACAGTTCAGCTAGTTTGACCTAACGTTTACAATTCTGAATTTGAATTCACCTTTCCATGTTAATGAAAAACCCTGTCGGCATTGTAACATGTTTTTCTCTAAGTGTCAGCCCCCATCCTTCCCGTTTTGCATCTGCCAATACAAATCTTGTTTTAGAACCTTAATTTAGGAGATTCACGCAGTGTCACCTTTTTTATGGTCTAAGAGAAACTCCAGATTTTTCACCTCTGGCAAATCTATCTGGAACAGTTTGTGTTAGCAACGTACGATCCATTAGAGTACCTTAAATGCTCAATGATAAACATAAGGAAGCCAAGGTGATGGATTTCACAAACTGGGATTCAGTGAGCCTTCAAAGTGAACTCATTTAAAGGGGAAGTGGAAATATATGAGTCAATGTGCGCAATCTATTGTTATGAAGACGCCATTATGGAAGGTTACATTGCCATGGTATGTCACAAGTAATATCACAATGCCTTCTTCACAGCAGTCTGGTAATTCTAAGAGTGCTCCTACAGTATAAAATATATACGCACAATAAAACCTCTTTTATCTCTTAACAGCTCGAGAGATGCTGAATCCTCAACCCTAAGATTCTACCGACAGCAAACTAACTGAAGTAACGAAGAAGGATTTGTACTCCCGGCTTAAACGCCATAACTGGGAGATGTTTAAAAAAAATATAAAACAGGATTAAATATTAAATAGGATGGAATGTAGGCAGACTAAGTAGAGACAGCACCATAACATTCTACGGGTTCGTTACTAGTGAATTGTAAAGAACAAGGGTAGAGGCTTTTCACCAAACACTGCATTGTTTGAAATACAAATAAAAGTGCAATTTTTAAAACAAGAAAATTCTGATTTGGAAAATTATCAATGGTTCAACTATAGCCCCAGCTTGGCTGTTATAGCCTGAATTTGACATTTTGTTTTTCAAATTTCCAAAAGACAATTTGTGAACTTTAGGTCAAAATAATAAAAATTGATCATTCGTCCAAATTCTGAGTTTCCTGTCTGTATAATATGCCCTAGAAGTTGCAGTTTGTTTGCCAATTCTCCAAATGTCCTGATTAAGCGGATTAACCCATTGCAATGACTCATAAGGTTGGAATCCCCACGTACCACCGTTACAGTGTTTAGCATATAATGGAATGCATTGCTTGGGAGTTAAAACATTATAGTAAGTAGAAGGTTTTATGCACTGAACATTGAGTTTACAAATAATTAATTCTCTTAACTAAGTTATTTTTGTCTTAATTTTGCAAGCAGGTTTTCAATTCTATTCACTATTTATTTTTCTTAAAGGGGCACTCCAGGCACCATAACACCATCCCCTAAATGACCAGTTTAGCCCCAGAAAAATACTGTGAGCGCGGGGACCTCCTTGCACCATTGCAAGAACTTTGTTTAGATTAAGTTGTTCTGATTCAAAATATGCCTAAACCTAACTTAAAGGAACACTATAGTCCTAGGCACAGCCTTCCTAGACATTTCCTGTACAGAGTCATCTAATGTTTACGCTTCCTTTATTGTAAATTCTTTGAACCCCTTTAAGGACGGCGGGCGTGCTATGCCATCCTTGGGGACTCGCCGTCCAGGGGACTTACCTGCTCGTCGACGATCCCCCGCCAGCGATCGCGATGGGGGGACTGTTAAAAAGTACCCTCTGTCTGCCACTTTGCTACAATGTTTCTGTTTATTTCCCCTGAATAAAACCACAAAAGTAATTCACCATGTAATTCGTATGAACGAATGACCGACCACCCGGCATATGGAGTGTGCCGCCTTTTAACCACCATGAAGCTGCGGTTTGCCTTGTTGACCTTTTTTACCTTGCAATAACCGAATAAACTGCCGAACGACCGTCCATCCTACAGGAGGAGCGTGCCCCTTATTAGCCGCCCAGAAGCTGCGGTTTGTGGTTAACCGCATCTTAATTGTCAAACGTCTAGTTGGTCGTCGTTCGTATGAATGAACAAGTGGCGGCAGCCATCTTTAACTGCTGAACGCCCAGCAGGGTTTTACGTCGACCTCATGGTACTGTTTTCGGTCACTATTCTTCACAAACCCCGCTGGGACCTCCAGACTTTCATCCGTTCGTGGATAATCATACGAACGCAGCGCCGCTCAGTATTTTTATACTCCCAAATGTAGACCGACCCTATGCCTGAAAACTGTGGAACTAATTTTGGGTTGACTTCTGCCGAACGGCCGTGGAGACAAACTTTACCCCATGGCGATCCCACTATATTCGTGAGATCTGAGCGCTTTTTGGACATATTGTGCGCTCAGATCCAAGCTATCTGGGTATATGTTGGACATATAGGTTAAATACTGTATTATATGAGTCATGTATTTTTATGTGGTTTTTGTTACATGTTCAACTTTAGAATATTTCCTGTACCTGGAGATAATTAAGTTACTAACGCCAATTATCTCCAGGGTAGAGGGGAGGGTTAAGAAAGATGCACTTTATTCTGATAGGTTTATGTTCCCTGTATCACTGTGTTCCTTCAGGTCCTGAGGGGTGTGCCCCTGGCCTAAAAATGTGTATATAAGCAATGCCTTTCTGCTCAATAAACCAGACTTCTTACCCTCAACTCGCACCCTCGATTTGTGTTGTAGGGAAATGCTAATCACTAGCTCTGCTCAGAGCTCCAGGAACACTCTACACTTACAGGAATATCGATAGGTGCTGAAGAGGAACTTTTAATCACTCTCCAAGCTTGGGGACAAGGACATCCAGGCGGTCCAACCCTCAGCTAGCCTGGGGCAACTGTAACAGGGACTTACCTGACATCTCAGGGAGAATCCCTGCTGCCGATCCCACCCTCCTGGGCCACATATATATATATATATATATATATATATGTGGCAAAACCAACCATGCCACTATGTTCTGGAGAAGCCTGGTTGCCCGCCTGCTGCCCCAGGATTATGGCCCCCATGTAAAAACCTTCATTTCTCCATGCAGAAAGGTTTGTTCGTGCCTTTCTGCCAGGGTATTCGGTAAATTTAATTTACCGAACAAACAGACGACTGACCGGACCACCTGGGTAAGGAGTGTGCCAGCAATTTACCTCCCAGAAGCTGTTCAGCTATGTTCAGCTGTGTTCAGCTACAAAACTCTGGAACTGAAAACGGACACTTTTCTTCACGAACACCGCTGAAGCCGCCGACCTCTCTTCTCATATCTCATTCGTTCATACGAACGCCGGACCATTTCGGGACATTAAACAGACGAACAGAGCTACCCCAGATAGCTATGCCATGGAGCCCATTCGTATAACGAAAGACTTTGGCTCCATGGCGATTGAACTGTATGTATGTGATCTGAGCTCCATTCGGTAATAATGTGCACTCAGATCTAAGCTATCTGGGGTTATGTTGAATGTATATGTTTTATGCAGTAGTTGTAACATTGTATATGTTTATGTATTTTTATTGCCATGTGTAAAATGGAGTTTTACCTCTATCCTAGGAGATAATTGAATTCATTTCCCAAATAGTTTTATATTTTATTCATATTAAATTATGTTTCATAGCTAAATATTTGATGTTAAATGGAAGTTCTATTTCTCCTGAATAAAATGATATATAATAAGTGTGGGTGCACATATAAAAGAGGTGAATTACTGTTGAACAGACATATAGTCAAATTCCAGGTTTTGTTTACGTTTTATTTTGATCAACATTTGTACATTTGGGTCAGTCCTTAAGGGGTTAATTTAGAATTTCCTATCTCCTGCTCTGTTAATAGCTTGCTAGATCCTGCAGGAGCCTCCTGTATGTCATTAAAGTTCAAGTTACTTTAGCAGGAGATAAAACATTTTACAGTAAGTCACATCTGATTGAAAATGAAACAATTTTGTTTTCATGCATGCTGTGTCAGTCACAGCCAGCGAAGGTGTGGATAGGGCTGCAAAAAACAGAAACAAAAGTGATTTAGCTCCTAAATGGCAAAGAATTGAGCAGTGAGATGAGGGGCATGATCTATACACAAATACTTTACATTAAGTTAAACTTGTTTTGGTGACTATAGTGTCCCTTTAACTCTGGTTCCTCAAACCCTCCTATTTCACCCATTTTAAAGAACAGTCTCTCTGACTAGCTTAGGGTGAGTTTTATTTTGTATTTTATCATTGCAAGGTTTAACTGCATGATTTGTGAGATTTGTTTGCCCCCCACTGCAGGCAGCTGTCTGCAAGACCCTGGTAAAAACATTGCACATAAAAATTAAATCACTCCTTGCCGCTTGCTCAGCAAGATATCGAAGTCTCTGTTTAACCTCTGGAAAAAGAAAGGTTCATAGAAGCAGCAGGGGAAGGAGATCACACAAGTGGAAAGTGTTCTGTGAATGGCTTCTTGCTTTGGCGATAATTTATTATAGAAACGTCAAGATTGAGCAATGCTGGAAATTGATACGATCTGCTGGTAGGATCCACACAGTATATTTTTTCGGAGAACGATAACATTGCATGTTGAGGGGTATTCAGTACAATCAAGCATGAACCTTCTTGGTAGGTCCTGGTGAGGTCCACTAGACGCTGTATGAACCTCGTTGCATTCCAGCTGTGTATTTGACCGTTAGATGGGGGGGAGGGGGTGTGATCGGTATAAATTGCTAAAGGGTAAATCCTCTTTCAGAGGCAATCACACAAAGTTGTTATGGTGCGTAGAGTGATTCTTTAAACAAGACAAAGATTAATTTGGGACTGAACTGTAATTCGGTCAGATTTGGGCCAGTCAGGTGTGCTGCCGAATTCCTGATTTTCCTGTATCATGCAATGCTAAACTTAACTGGATTGCTGCCCACTTCCTTAAACTAAACTTGACCAAAACTGAAATTCTGGTCTTTCCTCCCTCAAGTGTTGTTACTCCTGTGTATCCCTCCCTCCAAGTCAACGGTGCTACCATCAGCTCCACCACGCAGGCTCGCTGCCTAGGTGTTCTCTTTGCCTCCGACCTCTCCTTCAAGCCTCATGTTCAGTCTGGGAAAAAAAGATGATTGATCACTAGAAAACCGCTGCAAGTTAATTTTATTCGCATATCAAATGAGTGGTGAGAATATTTATATAATATAGATTCAAGAAATATATAATTACAGATTGTTTTCCCCTTATTAGTTACTTTTTTCTCACTTGATCTATGAACCAAATAGCTGGAAAATGCTCCTATCAGTTTACGGCAAAATATATTCATAACTTGATATAATGTTTGTATTGTGCAGCTCACTGATTGGACCATTTTGTGGCCTTTTACTTTGTTCTTCTGATTCAGTTCCAGAACTGACATTCGGCTCAGCAAAACCGACATTCAGACTCTAACTTAAAAAAAAAGATTTGGTAAAATTGAAATTTCTCACAGTGAGCAAGTCTTTTTAAAGCGGTATGGAACCGCGTGCTACGCGTTCTAGCAACATTCCTATGGGAAGCTCTGAAACAAAATCCTAAAATAACTTCAGCTGCCAGCATTTTCTATTCTGATCCCTGTGTAAAAAAAAAGAATGAAAATAAAAAAAATGATTGATGGCCCCTTGCAGTCAATGTAGTTTGTTTTGTAACAAATATCGACAAAAGAAAAGCTCATCTACTTTAGGGTTAATTTTGGATGATTTATCCCTCCGAGTATTGTTCAACTGAACCTAATTTATTACAACAAGTTCCTTGTGAGTCTGACACAGGCTTTGTCTGCAAGGCGCTGTTGTTGAAACCAGATATGCAATTATGTTGAACTGTGTGATGCGCACATTTAAAGGGAAATCAATTTCATTAACGGCACAAAATACAAACTGCAGAGGAAGAAACACATACTAAATCAGGCAGTTGTAAAACACCAAATACTGTTTGGGAAGCAAGTGAATACAGATCAATGTAGAGTTTCTTCTGGGATATGAGGAAAAACAGTGAGATAAAGGAGATTACATGCCTTCATCAGCCGTAAAGAAAGGAAAAATACTAACTTTGCTTGAGAATATACTAAACACCATCATTGGGGTTTTGTTTTGTTTTTTTTATTTGATTTGTTAAAGTCTTACAATTTACCTCTTACTTATTTACAATGATGTCACCTTTCAAAGAAGAGCTAGAGGCAAAAAAGCAAGGAACATCAGAGGTTCTACCATGAAAGTAGCTTCGGTGGTTATCAAAGAATGGATTTAAAGTAATTTCCCAGGATTTGAAATATTATGTTTACTGATCCTCTTTAATTCGTTCATTCATTCATTCATTTAATATTGGCTCTCTGTCAATCATTGTTCTAAGCAGTCAGTGAACACAGAAGGAGAGTAGAGACATCTACAATACAGAACATGGACAAATGTGTTTACCTGGACTCTGCTGGTCAGCAAACCCATGGGATTCAATTACATGAAACATGCAAGGTATATAGAATGGCAGGTAATAAGTTTAAAATACCCAGACCTCTAAAGGAACAAGTATTCATACTGCATGTCCAACTCACATCAACTTTCACTCTGTTGGTTGACAAGAAAGAAGAAATATTATTGGGGTAGCTTTCTGAAACCTAAAACAAAGCCTGGAAGTGAATAAAGGTAAACAAACAATGACTACATGGACTTCTCAAACACAGACACAAATTCAGATTGTACAACATTTTAATTTAGGAACCCGTGAGTTGGTACGTTTCAGTAAACAGAGCGGCTGTTGTGTTCTTCATATGTCCAGGGCAGCATTAGAGATTGGCCTGTTTGCTCTGTGTGGCTGTTTACAAACCCCGCAACAACTTTTCAGGAAGAAGGAAGTGGAGACCTGGGAGAGCTGGACTGTGTGGACCAAGTACATCGAAGAGGGTATAACAGTCAGGATATAGAACTACATAGGTACCACTGTGGACTGAGACAGCAAAGCTGGTAATATCCCAGCAGACTGGAGTCCATCTATCTGTGTGTTCTGACCAATGTTCAGAAAACTTTAAAATAAGGATTGTGAGAAATACAAAATAAAATCAAGCATATACTTTTTAGCAATAGGACTCGCTACTTTTGTTACATCATTTTTATTAGTTAGAGTCATTACACAGTAAAGTGCAGTGGTCTATACTTTATACATGTGGAACTACATTCTGACTGTGTTGGTGGTTCATTTATTTAAAGGGAAACTCCAGTGCCAGGAAAACAATCCGTTTTCCTGGCACTGCAGGTCCTCTATCCCTCCCACCCTCCAATCCCCGGTTGCTGAAGGGGTGAAAACCCCTTCAGTAACTTACCAGAGGCAGCGACATGTCCCACGTCGCTGCCTCTTCCTCTGCCGCCGCTCCTCCCTGTGATTGCGTTGGCCAGTGGGTGAGACTGATCCCGCCCACTGACCGGGGAGACCTAATGCGCATGCGCGGCAATGCTGCGCATGCGCATTAGCACTCCCCATAGGAAAGCATTGAAAATGCTTTTCAATGCTTTCCTATGGGGAAATGAGCGATGCTGGAGGTCCTCACATAGCGTGAGGACATCCAGTGATGCTCTAGCACAGGTTTCCTGTGCTATGAAGGAGGAAGTGACCTCTAGTGGCTGTCTAGTTGACAGCCCCTAGAGGTGGAGCTAACCCTGATAGGTAATTATTGCAGTTTATAAAAAACTGCAATAATTACACTTGCAGGGTTAAGAGTAGTGGGAGTTGGCACCCAGACCACTCCAATGGGCAGAAGTGGTCTGGGTGCCTGGAGTGTCCCTTTATGTAAGTGTACTTACCTGGTTGGTGCGTCAATCCGATATTCCATGCAGGCTGTGCACTCTGATTGGGTGAACCCTGCACTGTTAGGGTGATTGCCTTCCAGTAAGGAGAACATTGTTCATGTAAGGTTTAATGAATTCCTTATTCCTGTCTGCTATTTCTGACCTTGGCTAGTTCTTGCCATTGAGTATTTCTGTAACTCTGTAACACGGCTAGTTTACACTAAACATGTGCATTCGTGTTTGTACGAATACGATTTTGTCACAAAATTATTTTTTTTCGTATTTGTTTACTAAAACGTAATCGAAAGCTCTACATAAGAAATATAAATGAAACAAAAGGACAAATGCTGAATCTCTGTAATTTCAAACTAAATATAAATCAGTATGAGGGTCACTAAGACCCCCACATTGATAAAAGGGAGGTTAAATCCTCCCGCATGCCCCTACTCGCGGCATGGGGACCAAGGGGGACTAGGGCAATAAGGGGGGACCTGGCACAGGTCAAACCATTCCCATATGGAGGGGAACACAAATAACTAAAATGGGGGGACCTAATGTCCCCCCTGGTCCCCACCCATGAGCGGTGGATGGGGACAATAAATAAATAAATAATAGGGGGGACCTAATGTCCCCTTCAGGTCCCCATCCATGAGAGTCGGGTGGGGACTTTAATTAATTAAAGGGTGGACCTATTGTCCCACCTGGTAACCACCCATGGGCAGCGGGTGAGGACCCTAAATAAATAAATAAAGGGGGGGACCCCAAGCCCATAGTCACTCCGCCCCCCAATAAAAATACCCTACCTACCCTCCTCACCTCAATAATAGTGAGGGGGTGGCAATAAACTAACCCTGTAAAATAAAATTTCATACTTACCATTTGATGTCTTCTTTCTTCTTTTCTTTTCTTTCTTTAGCCCCAAAAAAGGACAAATAAAAATCCATAATACCCATCGCAACTTTGAACATAATAAAAAAACCTGAGCGCAAAAAATAAATACGCTGAAAAAATAAATAAATCCTTCTTCACCCATGAAGGGCACGGCACAGAATAAGCTCTTCAGGGCAGGTAAAAGGCTTATAAAGCCTTGCCCCGCCCTGCAATTAGGCTCAGAGCACTCTGATTGGTGGGTTTAAGCCAACCAATCAGAGTGCTCTGACAGGAAAATGAAGAGACTGACAGGTAAGTCTCTACATTTACCTGTCACAGCACTCTGTTTGTTTCACTTGAAACCCAACCAATCAGAGTGACCTGTGTCATTTTACACAGCGTGGGAAAGTTCTTTGGAATTTTCCCACGCTGTGTAATTTGACTCATAACACTGTGATTGGTTGCTTTCAATCCATGGGTGAAGAAGGATTATTTTTTTACCGTTAGGATTTTTCTCTTTTCTGATTATTTTTTTGGGGGCGCTCTGGTTTTTTATTATTTTAACAGTTGCGACAGGTATTATGGATTTTTATTTGGCCTTTCTTGGGGCTGAAGAAAGAAAATAAAAGAAGAAATAAGACATCAAATGTTAAGTATGAAATATTATCTTACAGGGTTAGTTTATCGCTGTGGCGAAACCAGCTTCGCCACTGTGAACTGGAGAGGCCTGGCTGCTGGCCTCCTGCCCGCTGACTATGGCCCCTGGACGTGTTGCACTTTAGAAACTATATTTGGGCATGTAATAATTTATATTGCTGCTACTGGCCCTTTAAAATCAGCGATGGACATATTGGGACTTTTGGGACTAATGTCCCTTTAAGACTTTGTAACATATCACAGTAATACTGTCTTAAATATTATGTAGGTATTTATGTGTTCAGTTAAACTGGGGATATGTAGAAATGTGTGTTTTATGTGTTAAATGTATCAGTAGGTAATTTTATGTCTTTTACTGTCTTTTTGCAACCATGTGGTTAATGGAGTCTGACTCTAGTCCTAGATAATTGAATTACTTCTCCAATTATCTCCAGGGCAGAAGGGAGGAAGCCGGGATGCATTGTGGGGGATGTTTTACTTCTGTTTGAGCCAGATTGTGCCATGCTGCAAGCCCAGGCCCAAAAGATACTTTTAGTAACTTTTAAACCCCTGGTCGGATTCATGCCATTTTTTAATATGTTGTTCCCCTGAATGGATTGATTGTGGATATGTATTTTTATGTGAATGTGATGTATGGTTTTAAAGTTATGGAAGTTGTGTAAAAGTATATTTTAAACTGTATGCATAATGGGATTATGTGTCACACTAAGGGGAGGGGATGTGTGGGAGGTAACATCTATGTCATTGGTTATTTTATGCCTCCCCCTGGGTGTGGCCTGTATGTGTGAGTTGGAAATAAAAGCCAGACTGGGTGTCCCAGTCTAGAGTCTTGCTTAACCCTCAAAGCGATGTGTCGTCTCGGTCTTTGGGGGAATGGGATTGTATGCTGACTGCCAAGAGTGTAAGCCGATGTCTGCTTTTCTTGTTCAGCTGTTCCAGTGTTCGTGTGGTTCCAGTCGGGAGAATGGTGTTTGCAGTAGCTGCCTGTGCATCTGTAAAGGGGATTATCGCCTAAACTGGGTTTTATCCTCTTGGAAGTGAAACGGTCCGTTACAATTGGTGGCAAGCGGCGGGATCGTTCCTACAACCAGAGGGACAGCTACAGACAACACCATTTCTGGATTACAAATTGAGGGCAACGCTAGTATCCGTACAGCGACCCTATCTACAAAGGAACTCAGAAAATGGAGGAGAAGTTGCAGGATAGATTGTACGGTTCCGTACTCCGGAGGTCTAGAGCAATGTCAGAAGAGGACATGTTGATGTACAGAGAGACTGCCAGAGCCGAATTGTGGGACGAAGCCCTAGAGGAAGTACAGTATTCACGAGGGGATCAGCGCCGCAGCAGAAGGCAGCGAATTCTGGCTAGAATGGCAGAGCGGATGCCCCTCCTGAGAAAACAGACCACAGAAAAGTGGGTGACTAGACTCGAGATTCTAGTATACGCAGAACTGGTACTCGACGACGCATACCAGGCGCTACAGTGGTACGCGGCTCAGTGTGTCCCCAGGATGGCAGAGTATGAGTTCCCAGAAGGCAGAGAATACACTGGCCCCGGTCTATTTTGGGATAATAGTGGTGACGAGGACTTTGGGGAAGATGCCGACTATCGTTTTTGGGACCTGTACGGCATCCGGGAGAACATGCTGGGTCTCTTTGGCGCTGTGGACCTCGAGGCAGACCTACGATATTTGGTCACCCAGGAATGGAACCTGGAGGGGGATTACCTGCGACTCATCAATGAGGCCTGGGAAGAGACAACCGGTCCTCCCGCCCAACAGCAACCAGCAGTACCCGAGGTAGCAGAGTTCCTAGACTGGTCCTGTGAGCAACCCCAGGGAGATGAAGGTGTCGTCCTTCCTCCCCAGCGGCAGGCTGAGTTACAGGGTGCAGAGGTTGTTGTTCCTGCCCCCCAGCAGCAAAGGGATGTACCGGGAGGGCAGTGTGAAGTGAAGGGAGAGGAGAGCAGCATCCTCCCTCCCCAGCGGCAGTGTGTACCCCAGGGAGATGAAGGTGTCGTCCTTCCTCCCCAGTGGCAGCGTACACCCCAGGGAGATGAAGGTGTCGTCCTTCCTCCCCAGCGGCAGGCTGAGTTACAGGGGGCAGAGGTTGTTGTTCCTGCCCCCCAGCAGCAAAGTGATGTGCCGGGAGGGCAGTGTGAAGTGAAGGGAGAGGAGAGCAGCGTCCTCCCTCCCCAGCGGCAGTGTGTACCCCAGGGAGATGAAGGTGTCGTCCTTCCTCCCCAGTGGCAGCGTACACCCCAGGGAGATGAAGGTGTCGTCCTTCCTCCCCAGCGGCAGGCTGAGTTACAGGGGGCAGAGGTTGTTGTTCCTGCCCCCCAGCAGCAAAGGGATGTACCGGGAGGGCAGTGTGAAGTGAAGGGAGAGGAGAGCAGCGTCCTCCCTCCCCAGCGGCAGTGTGTACCCCAGGGAGATGAAGGTGTCGTCCTTCCTCCCCAGTGGCAGCGTACACCCCAGGGAGATGAAGGTGTCGTCCTTCCTCCCCAGCGGCAGGCTGAGTTACAGGGGGCAGAGGTTGTTGTTCCTGCCCCCCAGCAGCAAAGTGATGTGCCGGGAGGGCAGTGTGAAGTGAAGGGAGAGGAGAGCAGCGTCCTCCCTCCCCAG
This sequence comes from Pelobates fuscus, assembly GCF_036172605.1. Classification (NCBI taxonomy): domain Eukaryota; kingdom Metazoa; phylum Chordata; class Amphibia; order Anura; family Pelobatidae; genus Pelobates; species Pelobates fuscus. The sequence continues at coordinate 309,549,823 of NC_086322.1, forward strand.
CGGCAGTGTGTACCCCAGGGAGATGAAGGTGTCGTCCTTCCTCCCCAGTGGCAGCGTACACCCCAGGGAGATGAAGGTGTCGTCCTTCCTCCCCAGCGGCAGGCTGAGTTACAGGGGGCAGAGGTTGTTGTTCCTGCCCCCCAGCAGCAAAGTGATGTGCCAGGAAGGCAGTGTGAAGTAAAGGGAGAGGCAGGCCAGCGGCAGGGGGTGTCTCAGGGAGCAGAAGGTGCAATCCTTCCTCCCCAGCGGCAATGTGTACCCCAGGGAGCAGAAGGTGCCATCCTTTCTCCCCAGCGGCAGTTTGCCATCCAGAGAGAGGAACTTGTTACACCCTCTCTCCCACGGCAACCTAACCCACCAAGGGGAGATGTTAAGCCCCACAACTGTACAGATGGGACCGTAGTCTCTGCACTTACAGCACAAGGGATAGGGACGGTCGGTCCTGTTCCCCAGCCTCAGTGTGATGGATCCAAAGGGGAGACAGTCGGTCTCCCCCTCCAGCAGTCGAGCTGTGCACCTAAAGGGGAGACAGCCAGTCTCCAGCAACCAGACGCCCACCAGACTACTCCCGTGGTAGTGCTGGCAACAAGACAGAGTACCGCTGGTCTCTGCCCCCTCAGCAACCCACCAAGGCAGCCTACCCGTCTCCCACCCAGCAGGGGTGAAACACCAGAACTTGGACAAAATCCTTCCTCACCCAGATGTAGTAACCGGTTAGTGTGGGTGGGCTGCTCTGTTATTTCTGTTTTGTGGGTGGGTTGCTGGACTAACCAGGGCACTGACCGGCAGAAAGTCAGGTACCCTGTTAGTCTAATTGGCAAAGGGGAGAAATGTGGCGAAACCAGCTTCGCCACTGTGAACTGGAGAGGCCTGGCTGCTGGCCTCCTGCCCGCTGACTATGGCCCCTGGACGTGTTGCACTTTAGAAACTATATTTGGGCATGTAATAATTTATATTGCTGCTACTGGCCCTTTAAAATCAGCGATGGACATATTGGGACTTTTGGGACTAATGTCCCTTTAAGACTTTGTAACATATCACAGTAATACTGTCTTAAATATTATGTAGGTATTTATGTGTTCAGTTAAACTGGGGATATGTAGAAATGTGTGTTTTATGTGTTAAATGTATCAGTAGGTAATTTTATGTCTTTTACTGTCTTTTTGCAACCATGTGGTTAATGGAGTCTGACTCTAGTCCTAGATAATTGAATTACTTCTCCAATTATCTCCAGGGCAGAAGGGAGGAAGCCGGGATGCATTGTGGGGGATGTTTTACTTCTGTTTGAGCCAGATTGTGCCATGCTGCAAGCCCAGGCCCAAAAGATACTTTTAGTAACTTTTAAACCCCTGGTCGGATTCATGCCATTTTTTAATATGTTGTTCCCCTGAATGGATTGATTGTGGATATGTATTTTTATGTGAATGTGATGTATGGTTTTAAAGTTATGGAAGTTGTGTAAAAGTATATTTTAAACTGTATGCATAATGGGATTATGTGTCACACTAAGGGGAGGGGATGTGTGGGAGGTAACATCTATGTCATTGGTTATTTTATGCCTCCCCCTGGGTGTGGCCTGTATGTGTGAGTTGGAAATAAAAGCCAGACTGGGTGTCCCAGTCTAGAGTCTTGCTTAACCCTCAAAGCGATGTGTCGTCTCGGTCTTTGGGGGAATGGGATTGTATGCTGACTGCCAAGAGTGTAAGCCGATGTCTGCTTTTCTTGTTCAGCTGTTCCAGTGTTCGTGTGGTTCCAGTCGGGAGAATGGTGTTTGCAGTAGCTGCCTGTGCATCTGTAAAGGGGATTATCGCCTAAACTGGGTTTTATCCTCTTGGAAGTGAAACGGTCCGTTACAATCGCCCCCCCCCCCCTATTATTATGGTGAGTGGGGTAGGTAGGGTATTTTTATTGGGGGGGGATGGACCCCTAGTCACTTTATTATTTGTGGTCCCCACCTGCCACTCATGGGTGGGGACCAGAGGGGACCTTAGGTCCCCCCTTTAATTAATTAAAGTCCCCACCCACCGCTAATGGGTGGGGAACTGGGGAGGACATTCTATTTATTTATTCAGGGTCCCCACCCGCCACTCATGGGTAGGGATCGGCGGGGAGACTTGGTCCTCCCATTATTTATTTATTTATGGTCCCCACCCTCCGCTGATGGGTGGGGACCAGGGTGGGCATTAGGTCCCACCTTTAATTAATTAGGGCCCTCACCCACTGCTCATGGTACAGGACCTGGGGGGACATTAGGTCCACTCATTATTTATTTATTTAGGGTCCCCACCTGGGTGGGGTCCAGGGGGAGCATTAAATCCACCCGCATTATTTATTTAATTAGGTCCACCCCGACCGCTAATGGGTGAGGACCTGGGGGGGGGACATTAGGTCCCCCCATTATTTATATATCTAGGGTACCCAATCACCACTCATGGGTTGGGACCAAGGGGGACATTAGGTCCCCCCTTTAATTAGTTAGGGTCCCCATCCACAGCTCATGGGTGAGGACCTGGGGGGGACATTAGATCTCCCCCATTATTTATTTAATTAGGTTCCCCACCCATTGCTCATGAGTGGGGACCTGGGGGGACATTAAGTCCCCCCCATTATTTATTTATTTAGGGTCCCCACCCACTGCTCATGGATATTAGCTCATGGACATTAGATCTCTTCCATTATTTCTTAATTTAGGTTCCCCAGCCACTGCTCATGAGTCGGGACCTGGGGGGACATTAAGTCCCCCCATTATTTATTTATTTAGGGTCCCCACCCACTGCTCATGGATATTAGCTCATGGACATTAGATCTCTTCCATTATTTCTTAATTTAGGTTCCCCAGCCACTGCTCATGAGTGGGGACGTGGGGGGACATTAAGTCCCCCCCATTATTTATTTAATTAGGTTCCCCACCCCCACATTAAGTCCCCCCCATTATTTATTTATTTAGGGTCCCCACCCACTGCTCATGGATATTAGCTCATGGACATTAGATCTCTTCCATTATTTCTTAATTTGGGTTCCCCAGCCACTGCTCATGAGTGGGGACCTGGTGGGGGACATTAGGTCCCCCCCATTATTTATTTATTTAGGGTCCCCACCGACCACTCATGGACATTAGCTCATGGACATTAGATCTCCCCTTTAATTTATTTAATTAGGTTCCCCACCCACTGCTCATGGGTGGGGACCAGGGGGGAAATTACGCCCCCCCCCTTTAATTAATAAGGGTCCCTACCCACTGCTCATGTGTGGGGACCAGGGGGGACATTAGGTCTCCTCATTTATATTAGTAGCCCCCACCCGCTGGTCACCAGTGGGAGTGCGGGGGGCACTATGTCCCACACATTTTAGTTATTTTTGTTTCCCACCATGGGAGAATGAGGGGACCTATGCCAGGTCCCCCATTATTGTACTAGCGACTTGGCAGTATGGCCTAATTGCTGCCCAGTCACTAGTTGCTTTAAATGACAACTAGCAGCCACTGGCTGCTAGCTGTTTAGGCGACATGCCCCTACTCACGGCATGCGCAGTGCTATTTTCGTCCTAATGGACGAAAACAAATTATTTTTAAATGAATTTCATTTGAAAACGAATGGTTTGCAGATGAAATTCGGGATTGATGAATTAAACTTTTATTTAGTACAAAATCATTCGTACGTAACAAAAATTTCCCTGGTGCACATGTCTAGTTTACACGTTTTCCTGAACTCAGCTAATTATTTGTTGTTACAAATCGCTATTTGTAACTGGCCCTTTAAATGAGAAATTGCCCTGCTTCCCTGGATTGTGGAGAAGCATGTTTGCCAGCCTCCTGCCTCATGACTATGGCCCCTGGAAGATTGTGCCCCTGAAAACTTATTAACATTTATTGGGTGTGTATTGCCCTTTAAGAACCGTCTGGGGACATATTGTGACTTTGCTGAACAATGCCCCTTTAAGACTATGTCCCCAGACCTGTAAAATAACTTGTTCCTGGCTTTCCCCCACTTGGTTCAGTAAATAGGGCTTACTGAACCAAGTACCACACAGGCGGACCACCCAGAAGCTAAAGTGTGCAGGCAATTTACCTCCCAGGCTGTGAGGTTACTGCCGGTCAATTGCACGTGGCGGCGGCCATCTTGGTTTCCTCGAATGCGGTCAGCGGTGTATGCTAACGATTCTGTGGAACCAAAATCGGCTACACATTCTGCCGAACACCGCTGACCCTTACCTTCTCCCATACGGAACTTGCAGCTCCAGAGACTAAGTCCCGTTCGAAATGGGACTTAGTCGTTTTTCCGCATGAAATTGACCGGCCGCACAGCCCAAATCTATGGAACTGTTTTGGGCAGGAAATTGTGCTTGCGGTCGGTCATAAAGGACTTCCAGCTAACTTTTGATCCACTGGAGGGATTTGGCTGATTTTTGGAAGTGTTTATGTTTGATGTATGCTGAGTCTGAATATGCAACTTTTATTGAAATTGAATGTATGGTTTTAAAGTTACAGTGTGTGTGTAAAAACTGTATTTTTATTGTATGTAATAATTGGTTTAACTGTTTATCTGAGGGGAGGGAACCTGTGGGCTGTACTATGCTGTTATTGGTTAATTTCATCCTCCCCCTGGGAGTGTCCTGTGTGTACCTTATCCTAATAAAAAGCAGGCTGGGTGTTCCAGTCCTCAGACCTCTTCTGACCCTCAATACGTAGCCGTGTCTCGTTATTGGAGGGAACTGCTATATCACACTGGGGATTGCTATGCGCTGCATATTCCCCTGAGCTCTTAATCACTTAGCTCTTTTAAGAGCTTGTTCCGGATACGCTCTCCAGGAGGAGAGATCTTCCCCACACGTTCCTGAATGCTGAAGGTTCATTCCAGGGTGGACGGAAGACGGCGCGGCTCCAGTTAAGCTACGGCGGTTGTGGAGCCTGCGGTGGTTGTGGTGTCGTCTGCAGTGCTTGGAGTCCTCTGAGAGCGCTAGGAGCATCCATCAACGGAGGGTACTCGGTCGGGGTACCCGGAGCTCCGTTACATTGTTTTCTCTATCTCTCCATAACCTTGACCATGACATGCATTTGACAACGATTTATCTCTTGTGTGTTAAAACGGCACTGTCACTGTCTGAGCACTTTGCAGAATTCCCAAAGATACCTGATGGTGACATCACCGCTGATGGTCCATTGGCCAGGGGAGAGGGGAGGGAAAGGTGAAAGTTACTTACCTTTACCTGCCCCTCACAATTAATCTTCCTCTGGCCAGTCCTCTTCAGCTTCTGGTGCTGAACTGATGTCACTGCTGTACAGCATTAAGGTCCGTGGAGAATCCCATAAGACCCTTCATAGATATAGCCATTTCTTTGCAGCCATCACTGGTGGTATATTGACACTGTAGCTGCGCCCAGAGTTTAAGAAAGTCAAGAGAAGGCAATATACAAAGACAAGGTAGTCCCTACTCTATATATCTCTTGAATGGTTGGAATGCAAACACAGTCAAAATGAGCATTTCATAAACATTCTAGCCTTGTGAAATACTCATTTTTCAAGGTGGTGACAGTACTGCTTTAAGTCTTGCTACTTTAAGGTCTGAAAATATGTTGATTCTATTAGTCTGCATTGCTATCCTAAGTTGTGTCCATATATGATAATGTGTGTTACTTAGTAGGGTTTAGAGCCAGATACTTAATGTTGTACATACAGCCCATATTTGTACATTTTTATTATTTTCTATTATTTATAATTTTTCAGTTCTTTGACTTTTTGTATATTAGCCATATATTTTTCTAAGGGCCTATCAAATTTCTCATGGCGCAGTATAATTTTAGTAGCTAGTGATAGATCAAAACCTGGGTCATTATACATCTATACATCTATACAAAAGCTTAGGTGTAAGGGACTGCCTGGTAACCCGGCTGGGTACCTCTGCCAAGCACACTTCCCAGCTTTCACCAGGACACCAGTAGTGCTTCAGTCCCCAGTCGCCGCAGCTTTACTGGTGACTATCTGGAGTTTCCCACCCTGGAACAGGGTTTTGTGCTACAGCTGCAAGTGATCAAGCTCTCCTGTAGAGTGTATAACTGTATCACCCAACCACAAGCCGAGACTTAGTGAAGAGTGAATAAGAAGTGAAATGTATTGAGCAAAAGCACACAGATTTACACCCTGATTCCCATCATGGGTCTCCATTCATTGCAACATAAGCCCACCCAAGCGCCTTTGTGTCTAAATCAGCTAGACTAATTATCTTCCAGACACAGAGAGTGCAATACAGAAAACACCCAAAAACATACATAAAATAACTGAGCACCCCCACATGCCAAACATCCCCGTATAGCCAATCCCTGAGCATCCAATTTGTCCAAAAAGGTGACTGGCCTGATTTGGATGGAAGTCAAAATTTTAACGGCTGCTCTCTGATCTAGCATAGAGTTTCATGGCGCTTGGGTGAAAGTCACCCAAAACTGTGGTGCTTTCCTTGAATTCGTCTGGCTCCCCCAAATCCAGGGTATATTTGGGTGCCTCATCACCTCTTTTATCTCCCCTCCAAAAAACCCATTACTAGGTGGCACTAGGACCGAAAGGGCTCAGGACAATGTTTCAGCGGATCGCGGTAGAGCCACATTCTGCTCCTGAGTACCAAGGTGTTTGAAGGTCGCTCCCTGTCAGCCGTGCCGTGACTCTGGAGCCTCCCTGCAGGTCTGTGATAGTCCTGGGGCCGCTGGGCTGTGAGGGGGTAGAGAAGCTAATATAGCCCCTCTAGGAGTTCGTAGGATAGAACGTTAAGGCATTGCTTCCATACATCAGGATGAAACCAGCCATGAAATTCCAGGCACTGCTGTATTAAGATATAGTTATAGTCGGGTATCAAAGAGAAAAAAGACTGCCTGATTGAGAAGGTTTCTTCCATTTATACTACTTAATGATACCATGTTTGATCAGGAATGTGCAGAATATGAATTTAGGTGGTTTAGTGTTTCATGCAATCATATAATTACCAGTTCATGGTATGAGTTCAGTTTATAAACAAAAAATATATAAATATGCTCGCGTAAGCCAAAAAATGAACATGAAAATAATTATGTGTTTGTGCACTGTAAGTAAATGTTTCCAAAAAATAAAAAAAATGTTGGGCTAATGAATTGCGTCCATATCGCAGATCAACACGAAATCTTGGTAACAAAAAACTGACTTGAAAATGAAACAGATGATTGGAAATTGCGTAAAAATAAATATTACTTCGCACTTTGTGAATAAAATCAACATTTAGTGGCTCCTCTTTCTCCCATCAATCTTTTTTTTTTGCGCTATGGGTGTACATCAGAATCATGAAGCAAAACGACTATGCTCAGCCACTGTGCGTTGGTTTAAGATTCGCATACATTTTGGCTCAATCTCCCTAAATGCAATAAATAAATAAATAAAATTACCATGTAAGAATTTTAAAAAATTATATGAAAGTATGTCTAAACAGGAAAAATGGCAATTTCTTCTCAATGTAAATACCTATAAAACCTGGTCGACCCGAATACTAAATGATGTTCTATGTATTCTCTTGAACAGGGTCCTGTGCTACAAGACATGCCTAGAGGGTCCACAGCACACTCTCCTGGGGTGAGTTTCTCTTGCTAATAGCTTGTGGGCACGATACAATGTTGAGCTCTGGTAAAACATTATCCTAAAAGGATGACTCCAAGAACCATAAACTCTGGCGTTTCTAATTGGTTTGGCTTTTACCTGGGGAACACCTGACGCTGATCTTCATCTGCATTTCCGGTGCTACAGACCTGAAAGTTATTAAGAATTGCTCAGGATTGGTAACAAAAAATACTGCTTCAAGATCTCCAGTGATAGAAGTAGAGGCAGGGGATGGCAACCCAGGTAAGAGGTCAAAAAGTTCACAAACACTTTGACTCCTACCAACAGGTGGAGGAAGAGTGTTGCACCATAACATTGCTGTCTGTAGTGGTTATGGTGCTCATAGTTCTGGCACCATAACATAGCTGTATGTAGTGGTCATGGTGCTCATAGTTCTGGTACCATAGCATTGCTGTCTGTGGTGGTTATGGTGCTCATAGTTCTGGCACCATAGCATTGCTGTCTGTGGTGGTTATGGTGCTCATAGTTCTGGCACCATAGCATTGCTGTCTGTGGTGGTTATGGTGCTCATAGTTCTGGCACCATAATATAGCTGTCTGTGGTGGTTATGGTGCTCATAGTTCTGGCACCATAACATAGCTGTCTGTAGTGGTTATGGTGCTCATAGTTCTGGCACCATAGCATTGCTGTCTGTGGTGGTTATGGTGCTCATAGTTCTGGCACCATAATATAGCTGTCTGTGGTGGTTATGGTGTTCATTTAACTTTTTTAAAACTTTTTTTTTCTAAAAATATATTTAAAACTCATACAATTCCAGCTGCTTCTTAATTTATTTTATATTTTAATTTATATATTTCCTTTTATACAAATAGTAGGTTCTCTAAAACCATAAGCATGCATACAAATACGTTTCCTTTAAATCCACAAATCTTTATCCAGTATTACAAGCCTATATATATCTTTCCCTCTAATTTTGCTTGGCTTAACAATACAGAATTCTGCACCGAAGCAGCAATACTTCAAAGTAATACATTGTATATTTTTACTATTGGAGGGAAATTTAGTAGGGGCCGTATTACTGCTTGAATTGAAGACCTATTTTTCAATTTTAGTTGCACCATTCTCAGACAGCGGTGGATTTCAATTTCACTGTGTACGTTTTTTCCGTCTTTCGTTGAGGTTAATGCTAGATAATTAAACTTGCATTCGATGCAGGAGAGCAAATTTAGAATATTTAACTGTATGATCAGCTATGTGTGAAGTAAGCACTGCAGGATGTACTATGTAATAAAGATAAATGTCAGATTGTGTTTAATGGAAGGAATTTTGCATTCTGCGATGAGAGGCAAGCATTGAGGAGATTTTAGAGTGAGTGTAAAAAAATAAAAAAATAAATGAAACCAAAGTATTTTATAAAAAGATATTTTCTGATCTGAGAAGATGTGTAAAAAGTAATTTCTTTAGAGCAGGAGATCTTAAATATTTGGTAAAAGTGTCCTTTTACTCATTTTTGAACGCAGCTGTTCATGAACGTGTCAATATTATTTAAACAAGAGAGGCTCCTACCGGTCATTTATAGACTTATTGCTGAGATTCCAACATAGAGCCGCAATATATCTCACTACCACCTCTGACTATTGTCTATGTTATAATTAACGGTATTTGACCTCCGTAGGGCTACCTTTAGAAAACAGCAAGCAAGGCCTTAGGCCCCACAACATCAGAGACTATGAAATAGTTTCTTTATTATTATATAACACTTTAAGAGTAACTCTACTCTGATCAACCACAGAATTAAAACCACCTGCCTAATATCGTTTTGGTTTCCCTTGTGCTAACAAAATAGCTTTAAGGAACTTCACAAGACCTTCAAATATGTCCTGTGGTATCTGGCACCAAGACATTTGCAGACGATCCTTTAAACCCTGCAAGTTACGAGTGGGGCCTCCATGGATCAAATTTGTTGTTCCAGCACATTAAAAAGGTCTTAAATCAGGTTGAGATCTGGTGGATTTGGAGGCCAAGGCAACACCTTAAAACTCTTTGTCATGTCCTCACACCATTCCTGAATTATTATTTTTTTGCAGTGTGGAGGGTGGATAATCCTGCTGAAAGAAGCCACTGCCAGGAAAAGGATGTACGTGGTCTGCATCAATCTCTATGTTGGTCATACGTGTCAAAGTAACATCCACATGAATATCTGAACCAAAGGTTTCCCAGCAGAATGCCTCTGGCAGCCTGCCTTCTTCCCATAGTGCATTCTACTGCCATCCCTTCCACCTGATCTAAAAGAAAACATAATTCTTGGTAATCATGGGCACTCTGCCGCTTCATAACCCCATACGCAATAAACTGTGATGCACTGTGTGTTCTCACACCTTTCTATTATGGCCAGCCTAAAAATAGTTAACCTTAGGAGCAAGATCCAAAAAGAGTTTTTTTTTTTATATTTGTAGAAAAACACATGTTTTAATAACAGACAAAAGCCAATATCTGTAACATCAGCAAGTTCAATCCAAGTTTGATCTCAGTTTGAGGAATCTGATGACGATTCAGAATTACCAATAAATTCCATTCTAGTTGAAGCCTCAACAGCCTAGATTAGATATGGATTCTATCCCCGTAACAACTATAGTTGAATAATGCTCCAACATTGGGCAAAACTTCTCTCTGTATCTGAACCAAAATATGTTTTATCTTCTAGAAACACACAGAAGGCACGTGTTCAGTGATTGTAAAAGGCTGAAGGATGAAGTTTGACAGTGGATCATAGCTCATTATAAAATCTTCCATTCTGAGAGAGTCCAACCCAGAAATGTCAACAGAGAGAACCAATAGGTTTGGAGAAGAGCTAGAGATTCCCAACTAAAAGGAATTGGTAAGAGCTTCAGCAAAATCTATTTATGATGTAGAAGGTGACCAGCACTGAATGTTGTTATTTTTCTCAAATGTTATTGCAATCAGTTAATTTTGTCTACAATAATTGTAAAATTTTGTAGCGGACCCCGGGTAACCCGACCGCTTACCTTCGCTAATTCCTTCATCAGCTTAGGACCACTTAGGATACAAAGAGACCCATTTCCCCCCAGTAACTGGACGAGACACAGCTCTGGAGGTACAACACTGACCATGCTTTATTGGTACAGACAGCTTTAATGCAAGTGGTCTCCATTATGTTCAACACAATCCCAGGCTGGAGGGGATGGTTTGCTCCCACTCTGGGAGATACCAACAGTGCAACAAGTACAGACAATAAGACACTTCATATACATTGGGGGCTCTGCACCCAAGGAAGGGAATGGGGTGTACACATGAAACACACATCCCTGGATAGTCCCAGATCCCAGATAGGACCCCTGCAATTGGCAGGGCTATCGGATGTACAGAGCCCAAGAAATTATTGTATAAAATCTGGGGCTTGAGGCTCTGTACATCCCAGCAATTAGTTCAACGGGTTTGCTCCGTTTGCTCTGGTAAATGCAAACTTCACGCCTAAACTAAGCAATGACCAAATCATGCCAATCAGCACTCAGGGAGAGGAGGCATTCCGCCAGCCAATCAGGGAAAAAGGAGCAAAACCAAATTGTGCCAATCAGCGCTCAGGGCGGGGAGGTGTTTCGCTGGCCAATCAGGAGAAAGGGTGCAAAACTAGTGTGAACAATAGCCCTTCTCCTATTGGCCGGCATGGACTTTAAGGCAGCCAGCAGGGACTCTGCGGCTAAGGGATTCTCTGCTGGGCTTGCATCTCTCTCTCCCATGGATATCTCCATGCAGGTAGCACTGAAGCGAACGCCATTTGGGCAGCCACTAGCTCAGATAGTGATTAGGCTCTTTCAGGAGATGTTAGGGTGTTCAAAACCACCAGTAGCCCACAAGTGTCCCCACCAATCTCAAGGATCCCTGACCGTGCGAAACCCATGCAAGGGAAGCATCTCCTTTCAGGATACGAATGCCCCCCCTGGTTGGCGTTCGCATTGTCAGGATCGGGACAGGGATCCAACACGCAGAGTACAAACAGTAGCCAGATACGTATACCGGACCTTAGAATGGCCGGACTAACGTAAGTAGTACAGTATAGAATGGTCAAAGACAAGCCGAGGTCGAGGGTAACAGAAGACAGGTAAGCGAGAGACAAGCCGAATCAAGGGTAACAGAGATAAGCAGAGTAAGGTAAACAAGCCGGGTCAAAACCAAAAGGGATAATAGAATACACAAGCACTGAGTGACTAGAACAAGCTAGAACCACGACAGGGCAATGAGCTAATGAAAGAAGCTCTGTTAAATACCCTGTACAGAGCAGTAACCACGCCTCCGAGGCGTCCTGATTGGTCCTGCAGCAATTGAGTGACAGGTCGTTCCGGAGGAGTGTCCTGATGACAACTTCCTGCCTAGATGCTGTAAAAGGCAGTCACTCCCTCGCGGCCGGCCTTGCATGACCGGATAGACCGTGGGAAAGGGAGCCATCAGGCCGTCTGGATGGAGGAACAGCTAAGTCTCTACCTCTTTCGGAGGTAGAGACCGCAGGTACCCTGATAGTACCCCCCCTCTCAGATACGCCCACCGGGCGGAATACACCAGGGCGAGAAGGGAATCGAGAGTGAAACGCCCTGCGGAGACGGGGAGCATGCACCTCCTCCTGAGGTACCCAACTTCTCTCCTCAGGACCATAACCCTTCCAATCGACCAGATATTGCAGTTTCCCCCGGGAGATTCGAGAATCAACGATGGAATTGACCTCATACTCCTCCTGACCCTCCACCTGAACTGAGCGGGGAGGGGCGATCGTGGAGGAGAACCTGTTACATATTAATGGTTTTAGCAAGGAAACATGAAATGAATTAGGAATGCGTAAGGCATTAGGCAACGCTAAACGATACGCAACTGGGTTAATTTGAGACAGTACCCTGTAAGGTCCAATATATCGAGGAGCAAACTTCATGGACGGCACTTTTAACCGAATGTTTCTAGTACTTAACCATACTCTATCGCCTGGAACAAACACCGGTGCTGCCCTTCTACGTTTGTCAGCGTGTTTTCTAACCAGCGTAGAATTGTGCAAAAGAATTTGTCGAGTTTGATCCCACAACTCTCTTAAATTGGCAACATGAACATCCACCGACGGTATCCCTTGAGAAGAAGACTCCGAAGGAAGGATGGAAGGATGAAAGCCATAATTCAAGAAAAAAGGGCTAGAATGCGTAGAATCACAAATGAGATTGTTATGTGCAAACTCCGCCCAAGGAATCAAACCGACCCAATCGTCCTGGTGTTCTGAAACGAAACAACGTAAATATTGTTCAACTTTTTGGTTAGTGCGTTCAGCAGCTCCATTGGACTGAGGATGATAGGCAGAGGAGAAATTCAATTTGATGCCTAGTTGGGAGCAGAATGATCTCCAAAAACGGGAAACAAATTGGGAGAAATTTGTCAGAGACAATTTGGGAAGGTATCCCATGCAAACGGAAAATCTCCCTGGCGAATATCTCCGCTAATTCGGGCGAAGATGGGAGTTTAGGTAAGGGAATGAAGTGAGCCATTTTAGTAAATCTGTCTACCACAGTGAGGATGACAGTCTGCTTTTTAGAGATAGGCAAATCAACAATGAAGTCCATTGCCAGGCAGGACCAAGGCTTTTCAGGAACCTCTAAAGGGTGCAGAAATCCGCATGGAAGCGAATGGGGTAGCTTGGTCTTGGTACAAACTTCACATGCCCCGATGAATTCTTTAATATCCTTGCGCAAGTCAGGCCACCAAAAATCTTTAGAGACCAGCGCATAAGTCTTGCGGATGCCAGGATGCCCAGCCACCTTGCTGTTATGGAGACAGCGTAGCACCTCCAGTTGGAGAGCGGCAGGAACGAAGTGTCGATCCCCAGGAGTCTGTTTGGGTGCCAAATGCTGAAACTTCATGATCTCAGAAAGCAATGGAGAGTGAATCCTGAGATTCGTGTTCGCGATGATATTCCCCTTAGGAACTATGGAGGACAGAAGTGGTTCAGTTATAGTGGATGGTTCATATTGACGAGACAAAGCATCGGCTTTAGAGTTCTTAGAACCAGGTCTATACGTAAGTACATAATTAAAGTGAGTGAGGAACAAAGCCCAGCGAGCCTGCCTGGCGGACAAGCGCTTAGCCTCCCCAATATAAGACAAGTTCTTATGATCCGTTAGGATAGTAACAGGGTGTAGTGTCCCTTCCAGTAAATGTCTCCACTCCTTTAACCCCTTAAGGACCAAACTTCTGGAATAAAAGGGAATCATGACATGTCACACATGTCATGTGTCCTTAAGGGGTTAAAGCCTTAATGACCGCTAACAGTTCCCTCTCCCCGATGTCATATCTGCTCTCAGGCCCATAACATTTTTTAGAGAAGAAACCACAAGGGTGTAACGGTTTATCCACCCCTAACCTTTAAGACAGAACAGCCCCAACTCCTGTCTCAGAAGCATCGACCTCGAGCAAGAAAGGCAGAGTCGTATCAGGATGAACTAGAATGGGAGCTGAGGCAAAAAGTTCCTTGAGAGTCTTAAAAGCACCAAGAGCTTCCTCAGACCAGAACTTAGTATCAGCCCCTTGTTTGGTCATATTGGTAATAGGCGCAATGATAGAGGAGTAACCCTTAATGAAGCGCCTATAGTAGTTGGAAAAACCAATAAACCTTTGGATAGCTTTGAGTCCTTTAGGCAAAGGCCAGTCTAAAATAGATTGGAGTTTACCAGGATCCATTTTAAAACCTTCCCCAGAAATCACGTACCCAAGAAAGTCTACCTGAGACTGATCAAAACTGCACTTTTCCAATTTGCAGTATAGACCATGTTGCAGAAGTTTGTGTAACACCTTTCTGACCTGTCTATGGTGAGTCTCAATCTCCTTAGAGTGTATTAGTATGTCGTCCAGGTAAACAATAACACAATCATGCTGAAACTCCCTAAGTACCTCATTAATCAACTCTTGAAATACTGCAGGAGCATTGCATAGTCCAAATGGCATAACAGTGTATTCGTAATGGCCATACCGAGTATTGAATGCCGTCATCCACTCGTGACCTTGCTGGATTCTCACCAAATTGTAAGCCCCTCTGAGATCTAACTTGGTGAAGATTTTGGAGCCCTTAAGACGATCAAATAACTCGGTAATCAGTGGGATAGGATAGGCATTTCTGACAGTTATTTTATTCAAGCCTCGGTAATCGATACAAGGTCTCAGCGTGCTATCCTTCTTCTTAATGAAAAAGAACCCCGCCCCGGCCGGAGAAGAAGACCTCCTGATGAATCCCTTTTCTAAATTCTCCTGAATATACTCCTCTAGAACTGAGTTTTCCTGAACAGACAAAGGATATACATGGCCCCTCGGAGGCATAGTCCCGGGTAGATGCTTAATTTTACAGTCAAATGACCTGTGTGGCGGCAAAGAATCGGCATTCTTCTTGTCAAACACTGCCCTTAAGTCTAGGTAAAGGTCTGGTATTTGTCTTTCTGTGGACTGAGTAGGATTCTCCTGTATGTTAATATTAGCTAATGGAGAAACCTTGCACAAACACCGATCCTGGCAGCCCTGGCCCCACGAGAGTATCTCCCCTAACTCCCAATCAATAATAGGGTTATGGTCTTTCAACCATGGGTACCCCAGAACTATGGGAACGGAAGGAGACGAAATGAGCAGAAGAGATAAATTCTCCACGTGTAGGATACCAACATTTAACTCAATGGGTATGGTCTCACGAAAGATAACAGGGTCTAGTAGTGGTCTACCATCTATGGCCTCAACGGCCAAGGGTGTCTCCCTTAGCTGGGATGGGAAATTGTTTTTACTAGCAAAGGCTTGGTCGATAAAATTCTCAGCCGCACCGGAATCTATCAAAGCCATAGCCCTTACTACTTCCCCCCCGCAAGTTAAGGAAACTGGTAGCAGAAGCCTGTGATCTTTATAATTAGGAGTAGAGGACAAAATAGAAACACCCAAGGCCTGTCCTCTAGAGAGACTTAGGTGCAAGCGTTTCCCGGGCGGTTAGAACAGTTCGAGAGTAAATGACCCTTAGCTCCACAATACATACACAAACCCTCTCTTCTCCTGTACTGTCTTTCCTCCTCAGAGAGGCGGGTATACCCTATCTGCATAGGTTTAGGAAGCAAAGATACCGTGGAGTCAGGACTTGGAAAAGCGGAGGCTAACCTAAAAGAAGGTCTCCGGTTCCTCTCTCGAGTGTTCTGTCTCTCTCTTAAACGTTCATCTATACGAGAGATGAACAAAATTAAATCCTCTAAATTCTCATGGAGTTCTCTGGTAGCAACCTCATCAAGGATTACTTCAGATAAGCCATTCAAAAATACATCCATATACGCCTGCTCATTCCACTTGACCTCTGACGCCAGAGACCTGAACTCTAGTGCATAATCCACCAGTGTTCGGTTTTCCTGTCTCAGACGCAACAGTAATCTGGCTGCATTAACCTTTCTACCTGGAGGGTCAAATGTTCTTCTAAAAGCAGCTACAAAGGCGTTATAGTTATAAACTAATGGGTTATCGTTCTCCCATAATGGGTTGGCCCATCTCAGAGCTTTCTCAATAAGTAGGGTGATAATAAATCCTACCTTTGCCCTATCTGTAGGATAAGAGCGAGGTTGCAATTCAAAATGGATACTAATTTGGTTTAAGAAACCACGACACTTCTCAGGAACCCCACCATAGCGTACTGGGGGGGTAATGCGAGAAGAAGCACCCACTGTGGCTACCTCTAGACCTGAACCGACAGGAGAAACAGGGGTATTACGTATCTCCTCTGGTGGGTTATTGGCACGAGATAATAGAGCCTGTAGCGCAAGCGCCATCTGATCCATTCTGTGATCCATGGCTTCAAACCTAGGATCAGGAGAGGCAAGCTGACTGTTTGTACTCGCAGGATCCATTGGCCCTGTCGTAATGTCAGGATCGGGACAGGGATCCAACACGCAGAGTACAAACAGTAGCCAGATACGTATACCGGACCTTAGAATGGCCGGACTAACGTAAGTAGTACAGTATAGAATGGTCAAAGACAAGCCGAGGTCGAGGGTAACAGAAGACAGGTAAGCGAGAGACAAGCCGAATCAAGGGTAACAGAGATAAGCAGAGTAAGGTAAACAAGCCGGGTCAAAACCAAAAGGGATAATAGAATACACAAGCACTGAGTGACTAGAACAAGCTAGAACCACGACAGGGCAATGAGCTAATAAAAGAAGCTCTGTTAAATACCCTGTACAGAGCAGTAACCACGCCTCCGAGGCGTCCTGATTGGTCCTGCAGCAATTGAGTGACAGGTCGTTCCGGAGGAGTGTCCTGATGACAACTTCCTGCCTAGATGCTGTAAAAGGCAGTCACTCCCTCGCGGCCGGCCTTGCATGACCGGATAGACCGTGGGAAAGGGAGCCATCAGGCCGTCTGGATGGAGGAACAGCTAAGTCTCTACCTCTTTCGGAGGTAGAGACCGCAGGTACCCTGACACGCATATACAAAACGGTGGCCACCCAGGAGAGCATTCATGAATTACTTCCCTTGCAGTTTCGCACTTCGGTTATGGGTGCGAATGTCAAATGTCGAATGTCAAAGAACTTTAATGACTTTGTTAGATGAGCAGTTACATAAAGGGGCTTGTTTATATAATATTTCTACTTAGTTACTACAGTTTATCTAAAACTTGGGAGAGGTAGTAATCTGCTAAACTACACAAACACGAGTTGGAAAAATCCCTTTTCAGCCAAGATGCTGAAAGACCCATCCTGGTAAGATTAATTGAGTCCCTACTAGCAAAATATCCTACAAGTTTAGCTGCGCCCTGCAGTGTCCTTACACTTTTTGATTAGAGAGTGCCATGATAAACTAGTTTCTTCAATTGGCGAGCAAGCCTAATTTGCCCCCAGTTCATATTCAACTTGATAAATGGCTACTTAATTTTTACCATCTGATGGAAAACAGTCAACTCAAGCATTAAAAGCCCCCCGACATAGAGAAGAATTCACATAAATTGAGCTAGTCAGCTATTTTAATACAAGAAAATATAAATGATTTAATCCTCTAATGACCAATGTTTTTTCATGAATAATGGGATATGTCATAGAGGGATTGAATTCATTTTCTAAGTAAATCACCACTGGAAATAGGAATAAAAAAAATAAAAAAAATACATACTTAGATCATCCATGAACGTCTTGTACATTTTTTTATGAATATGCTTCCT